>NC_133654.1:197262195-198462195 GCF_009905375.1 Apium graveolens | reverse complement strand
CATGAGCCAGTTCATGCAACTCCTAAGACAGAATTTGGAACGTCAACCCAACCCACCCCCTCAAGGAAGTAACAATGCAGTGGCAAACTCTTTCAGGGCTTTTAAGTCCCTTAAGCCCCCTGAGTTCCACGGATCAGCCGACCCAGTTGAGGCAAGGGCATGGTTAAAGGAAATGGAGAAATCTTTTGAGATTTTGAGTATCGATGAGGCACAGAAAACTGTATTTGCTACCTACCTTCTGAAAGGAGAAGCTAACTACTGGTGGGAGGCCAAGAAAAACATGGAGACAGATGCTATAATAACCTGGGAGAGATTTAGTCAGTTGTTTCTGGGGAAGTATTTCTCGAGGTTTATGGAAAACCAGATGGAGCTCAAGTTCTTGGAGCTAAAGCAGAATAACTTGTCTGTAGCAGAGTACGAAGCGAAATTTACTGAATTATCAAGGTTTGTGCCGGAGTTTGTAAGCACCGAGGAAAAGAAAGCTAGGAGGTTTCAGCAGGGACTGAAACCATGGATTCAGAATAGGGTGGCAATCCTTGAGCTTACGGACTATGCCACTCTGGTGCAAAAGGCAACGATTGTAGAAGTTGGAAGTGAACAGATGCAGAAGGAAAGAGAGGAGAAAGGAATAAAGAGGAAAAATATGAGCATGGGTGGAGGTTCCGCAGGAAGGAGCTTCCCAACTAGATTTAATCGAGGAGCAGTGTCCCTACCAGGAAGGAACACTGGGTTTAAGCGGCCAATGAGTGTGAGTGTGAGCCAGGGCGGCCGGAAGTCAAGAATGTCCTATCCCAACCAATCTCGACCCCCATTGCCAGCCTGTAACATATGTGGAAGGAATCACACTGGGGAGTGTAAAGGAAGGCCAGTAACCTGTTTTAAGTGCGGTCGGGAGGGCCACTATTCAAATAAGTGCCCATCATTAACCCCTGCCGTCGTTCCAACCACCAATTGTCATCAGTGTGGACGCTCGGGTCATTGGAAGAAGGAATGCCCAATGAACAAACCAGCAGCTTCGGGAGCAAGCAGGGCTGCTTCTAATAAGCCACCTACTGCGAGGACTTTCAACATGACAGTCCAGGATGCTATGAAAGATTCAGATGTGATAGCAGGTACCCTTTCTCTAAATTCAGTCAGTGCAAATGTTTTATTTGATTCGGGAGCAACTAAATCTTTTATATCAAAGGACTTTGCGCGTAAGTTAAGACTTAAGGCTAAACCCTTGATAGAACCCTTACAAGTAGAAATAGCCAATCATGAAATTATTCCTGTTAACCAGATTCACCCCGCCTGTGAGATAGGCATAGGGGAGCAATCTTTCAGTGTTGATCTGATTCCTTTTAAATTAGGGGAGTTTGATGTGATTTTGGGGATGGACTGGCTATCTAGCAACGATGCTCAGATAGACTGTAAAGGGAAGAAAGTTAAGTTAAATATCCCCGGGAAGAAAGAAGTTATATTTAGAGGAAAGAGGCAGACGCAGAAATTTTTGACCGTGGCTCAGGCCAAAAGGATGCTACGAAAAGGAAGTGAGGCCTACCTAGCCTATGTGGTGGACACACAGAAGGAGGTGCCCAGCTTACAAGATATTCCAGTAGTCAACGAATTTGAAGATGTATTCCCCCAAGACCTTCCGGGATTACCACCCGATAGAGTGATTGAATTTGCTATTGAGTTGGCCCCAGGGACGGCGCCAGTTTCAAAAGCACCTTACCGGTTAGCCCCGTTAGAATTGAAGGAATTAGCTATCCAATTGCAGGAACTCTTGGATAAGGGTATGATAAGACCCAGTGTGTCTCCGTGGGGAGCACCAGTTTTATTTGTTAAAAAGAAAGATGGGAGCATGAGGTTGTGCATAGACTATCGAGAGTTGAACAAGCTAACCATAAAGAACAGGTACCCATTACCTAGAATAGACGATCTGTTCGACCAGCTAAAGGATGCTGTTTATTTTTCCAAGATCGACCTGAGAACTGGATATCACCAACTAAAGATTAAACCTGAAGATATTTCCAAGACAGCGTTTCGTACCAGGTATGGGCATTATGAGTTCTTGGTAATGTCCTTTGGACTAACCAACGCCCCAGCGGCTTTCATGGATTTAATGAATAGAGTATTTAAGAAGTACTTGGACAAGTGTGTGATAGTTTTTATCGATGATATTTTGATCTACTCAAGGACTGAGGCAGAACATGCAGAGCATTTGAGGATAGCTCTAGGAATACTCAGAGAGGAGCAGTTATATGCCAAATTCTCGAAGTGTGAATTCTGGCGGAATGAAGTACAGTTTTTAGGACATGTGATCAATAAAGAAGGAGTATTGGTCGACCCCTCCAAGATAGAGGCGGTCTCAAATTGGGAAAGGCCAACCACACCCACAGAGGTAAGGAGTTTCATAGGATTGGCCGGCTACTATCGTAGATTTGTACAGGACTTTGCGAAGATCGCAGCCCCTTTGACACGACTTACTCGTAAGACAGAGAAGTTTGAATGGACGGAGAAATGCGAGAACAGTTTTCAGGAATTAAAGAAAAGGTTGATAACGGCTCCGGTATTGGCATTGCCGGATGGAAAAGGAGATTTTGTGATATATAGTGACGCGTCGCACAAAGGATTAGGGTGTGTGCTTATGCAGCACGGTAAAGTTATTGCGTATGCGTCGAGACAATTGAAGGAATACGAGGTTAGATATCCTACTCATGACCTTGAGCTCGCAGCAATAGTATTTGCTTTAAAAATTTGGAGGCACTACTTGTATGGAGAGAAGTGCGAGATTTTCACAGACCATAAGAGCCTCAAGTACATATTTACGCAGAAAGAGCTCAACATGCGCCAGAGGAGATGGTTAGAACTAATCAAGGACTATGATTGTGAGATTCTCTATCATCCAGGGAAAGCCAATGTGGTGGCTGATGCCCTTAGTAGAAAGGAAAGACTCAGAATGATAACGACCTCGGAAGAGTTAATAAGGGATTTTGAGAAAATGGAAATAGAGGTAAAGGTAACCGGAACCGGAACTGAAAAGCTTTTTGAGATCTCAATGCAGCCAGAATTATTGGAAAAGATCAGATTGTGCCAAGAGAAAATAATGAATGAAGACAGAAAGTCAATGACTGGAGAGGAGATCCATACTGAGAAAGATGATAAAGGGATAATGAGGTATTCCTACCGAATTTGGGTTCCGAATGTTCAAGAACTTAAAGATGAGATTTTGGATGAAAGCCATAGTTCAAGGTATTCCATTCACCCGGGAAGTACCAAGATGTATAGGGATTTGAAGGAATATTACTGGTGGCCCAACATGAAGAGGGACGTAGCAGAATGGGTAAACAAGTGTTTGACTTGCCAAAGAGTAAAGGCAGAGCACCAGAGACCCAGTGGACTTTTGCGACCCCTGGAGATTCCCGAATGGAAATGGGAACAGATAGCGATGGATTTTGTTGTAGGCTTGCCAAGGACGAAAGCCAATCACGACGCCATTTGGGTAATTATAGACCGACTGACAAAGTCAGCTCATTTCATTCCTATCAATGAGAGATACACAGTCGATAGACTGGTGGACATTTACCTTAAGGAAATAGTAACGCGACATGGAGTCCCAGCGTCCATTGTCTCAGACCGAGACCCAAGGTTCAACTCCAGATTTTGGAGGAGCTTTCAGGAATGTGCGGGGACCAAGTTAAATATGAGTACCGCGTACCATCCCCAAACGGATGGACAGAGTGAAAGGACCATCCAGACACTAGAGGATATGTTGAGAGTCTGTGCAATAGACCTTAAAGGAAGTTGGGATGATCACCTGCCGTTGATCGAGTTTTCTTATAACAATAGCTTTCATGCTAGCATCGGAATGCCGCCTTATGAGGCCTTGTACGGAAGAAGGTGTCGATCTCCCTTATACTGGGATGAAGTAGGAGAGCGGAAGATGCTCGGACCCGAAGTGGTCCAAAGGACCAAAGATATAGTGGATCTTATCAGAGGGCGACTTGTAGCAGCCCAAGACAGACAGAAGAAATATGCAGACCTAGCCCGAAAGGACAAGGAATATGAAGTAGGGGACTTAGTACTGTTGAAAGTATCCCCTTGGAAGGGATTAATGAGGTTCGGAAAGAAAGGAAAACTAAGCCCAAGATACATTGGACCTTTCGAGATATTAAGACGGATTGGAAAGTTAGCTTACGAGCTAGCCCTACCCCCTAATTTGCAACAGGTTCATAATGTGTTCCATGTGTCAATGCTAAGGAGGTATCATCGGGATGCCAGGCACATAGTGGAGTACGAGCAGGTGGATATGCAGCCAGATCTAACTTACGTGGAGAAGCCAGTAAGGATTATGGATAAGAAGGAGCAGGTGCTTCGGAACAAAGTGATCAAGCTAGTCAGAGTACTATGGCAGAATCATAATGTGGAAGAATCAACTTGGGAACTAGAGAGCACAATGCTAGAAAAGTACCCCCATTTGTTTTCTGTTTGATTCCGGGACGGAATCCTTTTAAGGAGGGGAGACTGTAATAACCCCAAAATTTTTCAACTTTTTGTAACCCTTGTGAATAGTGTTTTAGCTGAATGAGAAAACTTTTCACGCCACACTATGTAGGGGTTCTGTTATGGATATTCTGGGATATTATTAGTACTCTATGAAGTATATAAGTGTATGTAAATATCGTCAGAATCCAATTCCGAACACTTTGGTTTTTCCCGGAAATCCACAAGATACGGAGAGAATTGAGTATAAGGTAACAGGATAAAAAGGATTTAAATTAAAGGATTATGATAAAGGATCATAAAAAGGAATATAATGTATTGAGAAAGGTTAAGGGAACCTAAGTAATAAGATCCCGGGTATGATCCTTCAAACGATAAACGAGAACGAAAGTTAAGCGAACCGTATAACAGATCAGCGGTCATTAGGCAAACGATTAGGAAGTTAATCAAAGGGATTAATGGGAATGATGTCATCCAACCAATAGAAAGAAGACAAGGAAGGAAGGATGACATCATGAGGATGAGGTAAGCATGACATGGGAAGGAAGGAGGTGTGGTTGAATAAGAACCACACAAATTCAAGGGCAAGGTAGTAATTTGCTAAATCAAAAACAAAAACCAAGCCAACCAAGCTAGCAAAATCATTTCATCAAAAAATCAAAAACAACCAAGGCATTTGTTCTTCACTTTGCTCTCGGCTTTTACACATTTTCAAGGCATAGAATTTTCAAAATCAAGATCCAAGCATCCTAAATTGGTAAGAAAATTCCCTAATCATCTTTATGCTTAGTTATGGCTATATCATGAGTTTAAGCCATTAATTCTTTCTCTAACTTCTTCATTTAATCAAGGAAGAAGAAAATGAATAGTGTTTTCAAGTTTTTAACTTGAACTTTTTTCTTGTTTTCTTGAAGATCCAAGCTTTCCTAAGGCTTTTCAAAGCTTCTTAAGGCTTCCTAGCTCCACCCACCACTTCAAGGAAGGTATACCATTTCCAAACCCTAGGTTCATATATATTATAAGGTGATTTTGAGTAGTGGGTTGATATTGTAACTTGTTGTTATGATTTAGAGTTTGAGATTTGGTATGGTAGTGAATGGAATGGTAATTATTGTGGTTTTGATTTAAAAGAACTTAAGAATGATTAAAGTAAAGTTTAAGCATAAGTATGAATGGTTAAATTGAATTGGTTGGGGTTGTTATGATGTGATAAGGATGGAGGATGGTTGTATGTTGGATTTGAGGTTGATTTGGGTTGTTTGTGAATGGGTTAAAATTTGGAAATCGCGTAAACATAGCCGTCGTAACGGCCGATTTTCTTTGGACTGTTTTTGTGCATAGCATTAGGACCCGAGAACCCCCTGCTAGATTGTGACCACTGCCATGTTTAGATAGCTCATGTTACGAGCTTCGTTTTGATATGTAGTTCGTCCGATTCCGATTTACGGTTTAGGAGAAACGACCGTTTCAAGTAACGGCGTTTCGCGGACGAAACTTTTTCCCTCGCCTTACTTTGGAATGTAGGTTAAAGACCAAAAAGGGTGAATTAATGTATGAAACATTTATGGTAAGTGTGTTAGGCAGTTGGTAAGTCATTCGTGAAGGAATCGCTTTAAAACTCGTAAAGGTTAAATTATTAAAAATGGTGGAGCCGAGGGTACCCGAGTGACTTAAGCGAATCGGTGAGCGCAAAACTAGCATTAGAGTCTAAGTTAGTTAAATCATAGATTTACAAGTGATTTTGGTTTAATTCCAACTTACTTGTTGTTTATAGGTTATCAGACTCGTCCCGAGCCTTTCTCACCCCCAAGTCGCTCAGGCAAGTATTCTATCCGTTATACTGTTGTTGTGATGTATACACTTGTATATGCATTATCTTGCGATAGATGCATGTTGGTTATTTAGCAAATTCTTGCGATATATTGTAGCATGTGATATGGTATATATGCATGCCTGTTTCATATTCTTGAAATATATATCTGTTGGTTCAGTTGATAATACCTATGCTAGAGGATAGCGGTATCTTGCATATACCCTTAGTATAGGGACCCAAAGGTGAAAATATTTTCTAAAACCGGGAGTCGAGGATCCCGAGTAATCTTGTATATAAGGATATGGATATATATATATATATATATATGGTTATAGTTTTCCAAACTATTAATCGAATAAGGTTTATTCGATAATTTTAAACTTTATTTTATTATTGAATATTATTTCGAATATTATTCGAGGACTTATGACTCCTTTATTTTATTTAATGAATATTATTTATAATATTCATTCGAGGTATTATGACTCAGCTTATTTTATTTATTGAATATTATTTGAATATTCATTTGAGGATCTATGACTCCGATTATTTGCTGAGATATATTCTTTATTTTATTAAAGAATAAGATGTCAATAATCAAACTTATTTTCGATTATTCAAATAAAGATAATACTTTCATATAAGTATATCTTTGGTTATTTAATACTCGTTTCAAGTATAAATTTTAATACTTCTACTTCAATTATTTTTATAAAGATTATTCTTTATGGGAATATTATTTAATTAATAATATTCAGATATTTTTCTAATATTCTGGGGACTGATTTACTTCATTAAATCAGCCTTACTCCAAACACTCTTTAAAGTGTTTTCGAGTCTTCAAAATGATTTTTAAAAGTCAGAGCGGATCCCAAAACTCATTTTTATATTTAAGATCTTCCTTTTAAAGGGGATTTAAATACTCGCTCAAAACCTGGGGAATCTGGCTCTGTGGTGTATTTTATATTCGCAACGAGGTTGCAGATTTGGTAAATGAATTGATTACTTGCCCAACGTTCGGGAAGTAAGCCCATCTCATTGAGTCGGCATAAGCGACAGGCCGGGGTACGGTCTATTATTGTGTAAGTGGCTGGGTGGCAGTCCATCAACGCGTGAGGGGACCGGGGTACGGTCGAGCGCAAGGTCCTAATGCGGCCAGGGTGATGACCGGTGAGGAATTCATCCATCTACAGTAGAAAAGGTTACTTATTGGTATCTTTGCCTGATCAGCGGGATATCGGGTTTATGCCAAAATTCTTTTCCTTTCCAAAATTCATTGGATGTTTCAAACTCTGTTCATACTTTACATAACAGAGGTTTCAGGAAATGTTTAAAGGGGTATATATATGTGGATATATATATACCGGGACTAAATAAAGTATCTCATAACTTTTTCATTCAATAATCTTTCAAAGATTGAATCTATTCAAGTCTTAACTTGTGGTCTCATCTATGGGATGTTTTCTTAAAACCTATAATACTTTGAACGGTGGCAGTTCAAGTAGCTTTATATAAGATATAAGTGTGGTGAAGTATTGGTAACTTCATTCCTTGTTTTTACTTATATCTAGTAAGTAATTATCTTACGTATGATAGAGATGCTATCAAGTATCCATTTAGATACTTATATTATTGTTATCATTATACATATTATCTTGCGAGCTGTAAGGCTCACTCTTGCTTTATTTCTTCATCACACAACAACAGTTAGGAGAGATGGCCAGACTCCAGCAGACCCAGCGCAAGCGCGTGGGAAGCGTCCCGCGTCTTCCCGCTGATGTTGTAGCTGCTATAGCTGCAGAGGTAGATCCATTGTAGTTTAGACCATCTACTTTTGAGAATCAAATTATGTATAATTATAACTTGTGGCAGATAATGGCAATTAACTGTAAATTATCAAGTAATCATTTTGGGTTGTAATAATTTTAAATTGTGGATTCAAAGACTTGTACTTATTTCAATTTCATCTCTGAGACTATAACGGGTTGTGGTGTGTGTTAGTGTGGGGTCACAGTATGAGGTTATTTATTATTAATTGAGTGAAGTGATATTGTGGAAAGAAAGACCGTGACAACCCGGATCCCCGACCCCGGATCTGGGGGTGTTACAGAAATGGTATCAGAGCTAAGCGTTATAAACCTCAGAGATGATGCGACGATATAATAATAAATTCACAAAGATAATAAGAACTCTTGCCAAGTTCATGGTCGGACTACTTAAAGTAGTGCTGACAGTTAAAACCCTTACGGGAACCCTTATAAGTATCATGATAGTAACTTAGCTCGTTTAATGTGTAGGCGCCTGAGATGGAGGACCCCGAGATGTTCGAGCGTGAGCATGATGAGGCACTGCTAGATGTTGAGGATCAGGAGGAGCCTGAGATGGAGGAGGATGAGGAGGACCCCCCAGAGGAGCCTGAGACGGAGGTCATTGCTGTTTCAGATGAGGAGGACCCCTCAGAGGAGTCGGAGACAGAGGTTATTGCTATTCCAGATGAGGAGGACCCGGATGAGGTCCCAGTAGCTGAGGAGCGTGTTGGATCTATGGTAGTGTATGCTGGTATCCCTTTACCCACACTTCCGGTGGTCAGAGCCCCTACCCCTCCACCACTATCTTGGATTCCTGATGATGACAGCTCAGAGACCCATACTTCCGAGCCTAGGCAGACCGAGGAGGCACCCTCAGCGGCTCCGGATTCACCACCTCTTGACCCTGCCCAGAGACAGTCTTCGTTAGCTCATGGATATGTTCAGGATGTTTTGAGGACCCGAGTGGCTGTTGCCGAGGCCCGACTGGATGAGGCCAGGAGGGAGTTGGATGCAGAGAGGGCGGGTAGGCGTACCCGAGCTTATGAGACCAGGGCTTCTATACCCCGATCCTTGAGGAGGGAGCTTACGGGGATAGAGCTCACGTCCCGAGCGAGACTCAGATCTCTCCAGGGGGACAGGCATGGTAGGATCTCCAGGCGGCAGGCCGACTATATCTTCCGTCGTGCGATGGAAAGGGTTTGGGAGCTGACCCGTTCCGGTGTGTGATTCAGGATTGATGATGGAATAGTCTAGTTGTCTAGTTAGCCGAGGCCTTAGTAAGAGCCAATTTTCCGGGATAGTTGACTTGTATATAGCATCCCTTTTTCTGACTAGACAGATAGACTCTTGTGTATCACTTTTGGGACAGATGACTGTAGCACTGTTGTACTTTTGACCAGATCAAACTATGTATTCTCGCATTATGTATATATTTGTTTCCTTTCAGTTCAGTTCCATAGTGACGGGATCACTGTTTTATTATTATTATTACTGCACTTCGTATTAGAACTTTCTTAAAATAATAGAATTGCGATATACGTTCTCCCCATTATAAGAGCTGTGCAAGGCACAATGTTGTATATGATTGTGACCTAACGTTGAATTTTTCCCAATAATTGTTTTTATTATTATCAGAATCATGCCGCCAAGAAAGATTGGAACTAGGGCGAACCCTGGGTCTGAGGACCAGGGAAGCCATAATCAGGACAATAGAAACCAAGAACACAGTGAAGAGGAAGATGAGGATTATGTGGAACAGGATGACTCCCTGTATGAAGAAGAAGAGGAAACATATGATGTTGAGGGATTTGAGATAGAGGCTGAAGAAGGAGAAACCGAGGTTGAGCAACCAGTACCAAACCCAGGCATGGATCCCATGAGCCAGTTCATGCAACTCCTAAGACAGAATTTGGAACGTCAACCCAACCCACCCCCTCAAGGAAGTAACAATGCAGTGGCAAACTCTTTCAGGGCTTTTAAGTCCCTTAAGCCCCCTGAGTTCCACGGATCAGCCGACCCAGTTGAGGCAAGGGCATGGTTAAAGGAAATGGAGAAATCTTTTGAGATTTTGAGTATCGATGAGGCACAGAAAACTGTATTTGCTACCTACCTTCTGAAAGGAGAAGCTAACTACTGGTGGGAGGCCAAGAAAAACATGGAGACAGATGCTATAATAACCTGGGAGAGATTTAGTCAGTTGTTTCTGGGGAAGTATTTCTCGAGGTTTATGGAAAACCAGATGGAGCTCAAGTTCTTGGAGCTAAAGCAGAATAACTTGTCTGTAGCAGAGTACGAAGCGAAATTTACTGAATTATCAAGGTTTGTGCCGGAGTTTGTAAGCACCGAGGAAAAGAAAGCTAGGAGGTTTCAGCAGGGACTGAAACCATGGATTCAGAATAGGGTGGCAATCCTTGAGCTTACGGACTATGCCACTCTGGTGCAAAAGGCAACGATTGTAGAAGTTGGAAGTGAACAGATGCAGAAGGAAAGAGAGGAGAAAGGAATAAAGAGGAAAAGTATGAGCATGGGTGGAGGTTCCGCAGGAAGGAGCTTCCCAACTAGATTTAATCGAGGAGCAGTGTCCCTACCAGGAAGGAACACTGGGTTTAAGCGGCCAATGAGTGTGAGTGTGAGCCAGGGCGGCCGGAAGTCAAGAATGTCCTATCCCAACCAATCTCGACCCCCATTGCCAGCCTGTAACATATGTGGAAGGAATCACACTGGGGAGTGTAAAGGAAGGCCAGTAACCTGTTTTAAGTGCGGTCGGGAGGGCCACTATTCAAATAAGTGCCCATCATTAACCCCTGCCGTCGTTCCAACCACCAATTGTCATCAGTGTGGACGCTCGGGTCATTTGAAGAAGGAATGCCCAATGAACAAACCAGCAGCTTCGGGAGCAAGCAGGGCTGCTTCTAATAAGCCACCTACTGCGAGGACTTTCAACATGACAGTCCAGGATGCTATGAAAGATTCAGATGTGATAGCAGGTACCCTTTCTCTAAATTCAGTCAGTGCAAATGTTTTATTTGATTCGGGAGCAACTAAATCTTTTATATCAAAGGACTTTGCGCGTAAGTTAAGACTTAAGGCTAAACCCTTGATAGAACCCTTACAAGTAGAAATAGCCAATCATGAAATTATTCCTGTTAACCAGATTCACCCCGCCTGTGAGATAGGCATAGGGGAGCAATCTTTCAGTGTTGATCTGATTCCTTTTAAATTAGGGGAGTTTGATGTGATTTTGGGGATGGACTGGCTATCTAGCAACGATGCTCAGATAGACTGTAAAGGGAAGAAAGTTAAGTTAAATATCCCCGGGAAGAAAGAAGTTATATTTAGAGGAAAGAGGCAGACGCAGAAATTTTTGACCGTGGCTCAGGCCAAAAGGATGCTACGAAAAGGAAGTGAGGCCTACCTAGCCTATGTGGTGGACACACAGAAGGAGGTGCCCAGCTTACAAGATATTCCAGTAGTCAACGAATTTGAAGATGTATTCCCCCAAGACCTTCCGGGATTACCACCCGATAGAGTGATTGAATTTGCTATTGAGTTGGCCCCAGGGACGGCGCCAGTTTCAAAAGCACCTTACCGGTTAGCCCCGTTAGAATTGAAGGAATTAGCTATCCAATTGCAGGAACTCTTGGATAAGGGTATGATAAGACCCAGTGTGTCTCCGTGGGGAGCACCAGTTTTATTTGTTAAAAAGAAAGATGGGAGCATGAGGTTGTGCATAGACTATCGAGAGTTGAACAAGCTAACCATAAAGAACAGGTACCCATTACCTAGAATAGACGATCTGTTCGACCAGCTAAAGGATGCTGTTTATTTTTCCAAGATCGACCTGAGAACTGGATATCACCAACTAAAGATTAAACCTGAAGATATTTCCAAGACAGCGTTTCGTACCAGGTATGGGCATTATGAGTTCTTGGTAATGTCCTTTGGACTAACCAACGCCCCAGCGGCTTTCATGGATTTAATGAATAGAGTATTTAAGAAGTACTTGGACAAGTGTGTGATAGTTTTTATCGATGATATTTTGATCTACTCAAGGACTGAGGCAGAACATGCAGAGCATTTGAGGATAGCTCTAGGAATACTCAGAGAGGAGCAGTTATATGCCAAATTCTCGAAGTGTGAATTCTGGCGGAATGAAGTACAGTTTTTAGGACATGTGATCAATAAAGAAGGAGTATTGGTCGACCCCTCCAAGATAGAGGCGGTCTCAAATTGGGAAAGGCCAACCACACCCACAGAGGTAAGGAGTTTCATAGGATTGGCCGGCTACTATCGTAGATTTGTACAGGACTTTGCGAAGATCGCAGCCCCTTTGACACGACTTACTCGTAAGACAGAGAAGTTTGAATGGACGGAGAAATGCGAGAACAGTTTTCAGGAATTAAAGAAAAGGTTGATAACGGCTCCGGTATTGGCATTGCCGGATGGAAAAGGAGATTTTGTGATATATAGTGACGCGTCGCACAAAGGATTAGGGTGTGTGCTTATGCAGCACGGTAAAGTTATTGCGTATGCGTCGAGACAATTGAAGGAATACGAGGTTAGATATCCTACTCATGACCTTGAGCTCGCAGCAATAGTATTTGCTTTAAAAATTTGGAGGCACTACTTGTATGGAGAGAAGTGCGAGATTTTCACAGACCATAAGAGCCTCAAGTACATATTTACGCAGAAAGAGCTCAACATGCGCCAGAGGAGATGGTTAGAACTAATCAAGGACTATGATTGTGAGATTCTCTATCATCCAGGGAAAGCCAATGTGGTGGCTGATGCCCTTAGTAGAAAGGAAAGACTCAGAATGATAACGACCTCGGAAGAGTTAATAAGGGATTTTGAGAAAATGGAAATAGAGGTAAAGGTAACCGGAACCGGAACTGAAAAGCTTTTTGAGATCTCAATGCAGCCAGAATTATTGGAAAAGATCAGATTGTGCCAAGAGAAAATAATGAATGAAGACAGAAAGTCAATGACTGGAGAGGAGATCCATACTGAGAAAGATGATAAAGGGATAATGAGGTATTCCTACCGAATTTGGGTTCCGAATGTTCAAGAACTTAAAGATGAGATTTTGGATGAAAGCCATAGTTCAAGGTATTCCATTCACCCGGGAAGTACCAAGATGTATAGGGATTTGAAGGAATATTACTGGTGGCCCAACATGAAGAGGGACGTAGCAGAATGGGTAAACAAGTGTTTGACTTGCCAAAGAGTAAAGGCAGAGCACCAGAGACCCAGTGGACTTTTGCGACCCCTGGAGATTCCCGAATGGAAATGGGAACAGATAGCGATGGATTTTGTTGTAGGCTTGCCAAGGACGAAAGCCAATCACGACGCCATTTGGGTAATTATAGACCGACTGACAAAGTCAGCTCATTTCATTCCTATCAATGAGAGATACACAGTCGATAGACTGGTGGACATTTACCTTAAGGAAATAGTAACGCGACATGGAGTCCCAGCGTCCATTGTCTCAGACCGAGACCCAAGGTTCAACTCCAGATTTTGGAGGAGCTTTCAGGAATGTGCGGGGACCAAGTTAAATATGAGTACCGCGTACCATCCCCAAACGGATGGACAGAGTGAAAGGACCATCCAGACACTAGAGGATATGTTGAGAGTCTGTGCAATAGACCTTAAAGGAAGTTGGGATGATCACCTGCCGTTGATCGAGTTTTCTTATAACAATAGCTTTCATGCTAGCATCGGAATGCCGCCTTATGAGGCCTTGTACGGAAGAAGGTGTCGATCTCCCTTATACTGGGATGAAGTAGGAGAGCGGAAGATGCTCGGACCCGAAGTGGTCCAAAGGACCAAAGATATAGTGGATCTTATCAGAGGGCGACTTGTAGCAGCCCAAGACAGACAGAAGAAATATGCAGACCTAGCCCGAAAGGACAAGGAATATGAAGTAGGGGACTTAGTACTGTTGAAAGTATCCCCTTGGAAGGGATTAATGAGGTTCGGAAAGAAAGGAAAACTAAGCCCAAGATACATTGGACCTTTCGAGATATTAAGACGGATTGGAAAGTTAGCTTACGAGCTAGCCCTACCCCCTAATTTGCAACAGGTTCATAATGTGTTCCATGTGTCAATGCTAAGGAGGTATCATCGGGATGCCAGGCACATAGTGGAGTACGAGCAGGTGGATATGCAGCCAGATCTAACTTACGTGGAGAAGCCAGTAAGGATTATGGATAAGAAGGAGCAGGTGCTTCGGAACAAAGTGATCAAGCTAGTCAGAGTACTATGGCAGAATCATAATGTGGAAGAATCAACTTGGGAACTAGAGAGCACAATGCTAGAAAAGTACCCCCATTTGTTTTCTGTTTGATTCCGGGACGGAATCCTTTTAAGGAGGGGAGACTGTAATAACCCCAAAAATTTTCAACTTTTTGTAACCCTTGTGAATAGTGTTTTAGCTGAATGAGAAAACTTTTCACGCCACACTATGTAGGGGTTCTGTTATGGATATTCTGGGATATTATTAGTACTCTATGAAGTATATAAGTGTATGTAAATATCGTCAGAATCCAATTCCGAACACTTTGGTTTTTCCCGGAAATCCACAAGATACGGAGAGAATTGAGTATAAGGTAACAGGATAAAAAGGATTTAAATTAAAGGATTATGATAAAGGATCATAAAAAGGAATATAATGTATTGAGAAAGGTTAAGGGAACCTAAGTAATAAGATCCCGGGTATGATCCTTCAAACGATAAACGAGAACGAAAGTTAAGCGAACCGTATAACAGATCAGCGGTCATTAGGCAAACGATTAGGAAGTTAATCAAAGGGATTAATGGGAATGATGTCATCCAACCAATAGAAAGAAGACAAGGAAGGAAGGATGACATCATGAGGATGAGGTAAGCATGACATGGGAAGGAAGGAGGTGTGGTTGAATAAGAACCACACAAATTCAAGGGCAAGGTAGTAATTTGCTAAATCAAAAACAAAAACCAAGCCAACCAAGCTAGCAAAATCATTTCATCAAAAAATCAAAAACAACCAAGGCATTTGTTCTTCACTTTGCTCTCGGCTTTTACACATTTTCAAGGCATAGAATTTTCAAAATCAAGATCCAAGCATCCTAAATTGGTAAGAAAATTCCCTAATCATCTTTATGCTTAGTTATGGCTATATCATGAGTTTAAGCCATTAATTCTTTCTCTAACTTCTTCATTTAATCAAGGAAGAAGAAAATGAATAGTGTTTTCAAGTTTTTAACTTGAACTTTTTTCTTGTTTTCTTGAAGATCCAAGCTTTCCTAAGGCTTTTCAAAGCTTCTTAAGGCTTCCTAGCTCCACCCACCACTTCAAGGAAGGTATACCATTTCCAAACCCTAGGTTCATATATATTATAAGGTGATTTTGAGTAGTGGGTTGATATTGTAACTTGTTGTTATGATTTAGAGTTTGAGATTTGGTATGGTAGTGAATGGAATGGTAATTATTGTGGTTTTGATTTAAAAGAACTTAAGAATGATTAAAGTAAAGTTTAAGCATAAGTATGAATGGTTAAATTGAATTGGTTGGGGTTGTTATGATGTGATAAGGATGGAGGATGGTTGTATGTTGGATTTGAGGTTGATTTGGGTTGTTTGTGAATGGGTTAAAATTTGGAAATCGCGTAAACATAGCCGTCGTAACGGCCGATTTTCTTTGGACTGTTTTTGTGCATAGCATTAGGACCCGAGAACCCCCTGCTAGATTGTGACCACTGCCATGTTTAGATAGCTCATGTTACGAGCTTCGTTTTGATATGTAGTTCGTCCGATTCCGATTTACGGTTTAGGAGAAACGACCGTTTCAAGTAACGGCGTTTCGCGGACGAAACTTTTTCCCTCGCCTTACTTTGGAATGTAGGTTAAAGACCAAAAAGGGTGAATTAATGTATGAAACATTTATGGTAAGTGTGTTAGGCAGTTGGTAAGTCATTCGCGAAGGAATCGCTTTAAAACTCGTAAAGGTTAAATTATTAAAAATGGTGGAGCCGAGGGTACCCGAGTGACTTAAGCGAATCGGTGAGCGCAAAACTAGCATTAGAGTCTAAGTTAGTTAAATCATAGATTTACAAGTGATTTTGGTTTAATTCCAACTTACTTGTTGTTTATAGGTTATCAGACTCGTCCCGAGCCTTTCTCACCCCCAAGTCGCTCAGGCAAGTATTCTATCCGTTATACTGTTGTTGTGATGTATACACTTGTATATGCATTATCTTGCGATAGATGCATGTTGGTTATTTAGCAAATTCTTGCGATATATTGTAGCATGTGATATGGTATATATGCATGCCTGTTTCATATTCTTGAAATATATATCTGTTGGTTCAGTTGATAATACCTATGCTAGAGGATAGCGGTATCTTGCATATACCCTTAGTATAGGGACCCAAAGGTGAAAATATTTTCTAAAACCGGGAGTCGAGGATCCCGAGTAATCTTGTATATAAGGATATGGATATATATATATATATATGGTTATAGTTTTCCAAACTATTAATCGAATAAGGTTTATTCGATAATTTTAAACTTTATTTTATTATTGAATATTATTTCGAATATTATTCGAGGACTTATGACTCCTTTATTTTATTTAATGAATATTATTTATAATATTCATTCGAGGTATTATGACTCAGCTTATTTTATTTATTGAATATTATTTGAATATTCATTTGAGGATCTATGACTCCGATTATTTGCTGAGATATATTCTTTATTTTATTAAAGAATAAGATGTCAATAATCAAACTTATTTTCGATTATTCAAATAAAGATAATACTTTCATATAAGTATATCTTTGGTTATTTAATACTCGTTTCAAGTATAAATTTTAATACTTCTACTTCAATTATTTTTATAAAGATTATTCTTTATGGGAATATTATTTAATTAATAATATTCAGATATTTTTCTAATATTCTGGGGACTGATTTACTTCATTAAATCAGCCTTACTCCAAACACTCTTTAAAGTGTTTTCGAGTCTTCAAAATGATTTTTAAAAGTCAGAGCGGATCCCAAAACTCATTTTTATATTTAAGATCTTCCTTTTAAAGGGGATTTAAATACTCGCTCAAAACCTGGGGAATCCTGGCTCTGTGGTGTATTTTATATTCGCAACGAGGTTGCAGATTTGGTAAATGAATTGATTACTTGCCCAACGTTCGGGAAGTAAGCCCATCTCATTGAGTCGGCATAAGCGACAGGCCGGGGTACGGTCTATTATTGTGTAAGTGGCTGGGTGGCAGTCCATCAACGCGTGAGGGACCGGGGTACGGTCGAGCGCAAGGTCCTAATGCGGCCAGGGTGATGACCGGTGAGGAATTCATCCATCTACAGTAGAAAAGGTTACTTATTGGTATCTTTGCCTGATCAGCGGGATATCGGGTTTATGCCAAAATTCTTTTCCTTTCCAAAATTCATTGGATGTTTCAAACTCTGTTCATACTTTACATAACAGAGGTTTCAGGAAATGTTTAAAGGGGTATATATATGTGGATATATATATACCGGGACTAAATAAAGTATCTCATAACTTTTTCATTCAATAATCTTTCAAAGATTGAATCTATTCAAGTCTTAACTTGTGGTCTCATCTATGGGATGTTTTCTTAAAACCTATAATACTTTGAACGGTGGCAGTTCAAGTAGCTTTATATAAGATATAAGTGTGGTGAAGTATTGGTAACTTCATTCCTTGTTTTTACTTATATCTAGTAAGTAATTATCTTACGTATGATAGAGATGCTATCAAGTATCCATTTAGATACTTATATTATTGTTATCATTATACATATTATCTTGCGAGCTGTAAGGCTCACTCTTGCTTTATTTCTTCATCACACAACAACAGTTAGGAGAGATGGCCAGACTCCAGCAGACCCAGCGCAAGCGCGTGGGAAGCGTCCCGCGTCTTCCCGCTGATGTTGTAGCTGCTATAGCTGCAGAGGTAGATCCATTGTAGTTTAGACCATCTACTTTTGAGAATCAAATTATGTATAATTATAACTTGTGGCAGATAATGGCAATTAACTGTAAATTATCAAGTAATCATTTTGGGTTGTAATAATTTTAAATTGTGGATTCAAAGACTTGTACTTATTTCAATTTCATCTCTGAGACTATAACGGGTTGTGGTGTGTGTTAGTGTGGGGTCACAGTATGAGGTTATTTATTATTAATTGAGTGAAGTGATATTGTGGAAAGAAAGACCGTGACAACCCGGATCCCCGACCCCGGATCTGGGGGTGTTACAGAAATGGTATCAGAGCTAAGCGTTATAAACCTCAGAGATGATGCGACGATATAATAATAAATTCACAAAGATAATAAGAACTCTTGCCAAGTTCATGGTCGGACTACTTAAAGTAGTGCTGACAGTTAAAAC
The DNA here is from genome assembly GCF_009905375.1 of Apium graveolens. Lineage (NCBI taxonomy): Eukaryota > Viridiplantae > Streptophyta > Magnoliopsida > Apiales > Apiaceae > Apium > Apium graveolens. The sequence goes on along the minus strand of NC_133654.1, from coordinate 198,443,679 downwards.
CCTTACGGGAACCCTTATAAGTATCATGATAGTAACTTAGCTCGTTTAATGTGTAGGCGCCTGAGATGGAGGACCCCGAGATGTTCGAGCGTGAGCATGATGAGGCACTGCTAGATGTTGAGGATCAGGAGGAGCCTGAGATGGAGGAGGATGAGGAGGACCCCCCAGAGGAGCCTGAGACGGAGGTCATTGCTGTTTCAGATGAGGAGGACCCCTCAGAGGAGTCGGAGACAGAGGTTATTGCTATTCCAGATGAGGAGGACCCGGATGAGGTCCCAGTAGCTGAGGAGCGTGTTGGATCTATGGTAGTGTATGCTGGTATCCCTTTACCCACACTTCCGGTGGTCAGAGCCCCTACCCCTCCACCACTATCTTGGATTCCTGATGATGACAGCTCAGAGACCCATACTTCCGAGCCTAGGCAGACCGAGGAGGCACCCTCAGCGGCTCCGGATTCACCACCTCTTGACCCTGCCCAGAGACAGTCTTCGTTAGCTCATGGATATGTTCAGGATGTTTTGAGGACCCGAGTGGCTGTTGCCGAGGCCCGACTGGATGAGGCCAGGAGGGAGTTGGATGCAGAGAGGGCGGGTAGGCGTACCCGAGCTTATGAGACCAGGGCTTCTATACCCCGATCCTTGAGGAGGGAGCTTACGGGGATAGAGCTCACGTCCCGAGCGAGACTCAGATCTCTCCAGGGGGACAGGCATGGTAGGATCTCCAGGCGGCAGGCCGACTATATCTTCCGTCGTGCGATGGAAAGGGTTTGGGAGCTGACCCGTTCCGGTGTGTGATTCAGGATTGATGATGGAATAGTCTAGTTGTCTAGTTAGCCGAGGCCTTAGTAAGAGCCAATTTTCCGGGATAGTTGACTTGTATATAGCATCCCTTTTTCTGACTAGACAGATAGACTCTTGTGTATCACTTTTGGGACAGATGACTGTAGCACTGTTGTACTTTTGACCAGATCAAACTATGTATTCTCGCATTATGTATATATTTGTTTCCTTTCAGTTCAGTTCCATAGTGACGGGATCACTGTTTTATTATTATTATTACTGCACTTCGTATTAGAACTTTCTTAAAATAATAGAATTGCGATATACGTTCTCCCCATTATAAGAGCTGTGCAAGGCACAATGTTGTATATGATTGTGACCTAACGTTGAATTTTTCCCAATAATTGTTTTTATTATTATCAGAATCATGCCGCCAAGAAAGATTGGAACTAGGGCGAACCCTGGGTCTGAGGACCAGGGAAGCCATAATCAGGACAATAGAAACCAAGAACACAGTGAAGAGGAAGATGAGGATTATGTGGAACAGGATGACTCCCTGTATGAAGAAGAAGAGGAAACATATGATGTTGAGGGATTTGAGATAGAGGCTGAAGAAGGAGAAACCGAGGTTGAGCAACCAGTACCAAACCCAGGCATGGATCCCATGAGCCAGTTCATGCAACTCCTAAGACAGAATTTGGAACGTCAACCCAACCCACCCCCTCAAGGAAGTAACAATGCAGTGGCAAACTCTTTCAGGGCTTTTAAGTCCCTTAAGCCCCCTGAGTTCCACGGATCAGCCGACCCAGTTGAGGCAAGGGCATGGTTAAAGGAAATGGAGAAATCTTTTGAGATTTTGAGTATCGATGAGGCACAGAAAACTGTATTTGCTACCTACCTTCTGAAAGGAGAAGCTAACTACTGGTGGGAGGCCAAGAAAAACATGGAGACAGATGCTATAATAACCTGGGAGAGATTTAGTCAGTTGTTTCTGGGGAAGTATTTCTCGAGGTTTATGGAAAACCAGATGGAGCTCAAGTTCTTGGAGCTAAAGCAGAATAACTTGTCTGTAGCAGAGTACGAAGCGAAATTTACTGAATTATCAAGGTTTGTGCCGGAGTTTGTAAGCACCGAGGAAAAGAAAGCTAGGAGGTTTCAGCAGGGACTGAAACCATGGATTCAGAATAGGGTGGCAATCCTTGAGCTTACGGACTATGCCACTCTGGTGCAAAAGGCAACGATTGTAGAAGTTGGAAGTGAACAGATGCAGAAGGAAAGAGAGGAGAAAGGAATAAAGAGGAAAAGTATGAGCATGGGTGGAGGTTCCGCAGGAAGGAGCTTCCCAACTAGATTTAATCGAGGAGCAGTGTCCCTACCAGGAAGGAACACTGGGTTTAAGCGGCCAATGAGTGTGAGTGTGAGCCAGGGCGGCCGGAAGTCAAGAATGTCCTATCCCAACCAATCTCGACCCCCATTGCCAGCCTGTAACATATGTGGAAGGAATCACACTGGGGAGTGTAAAGGAAGGCCAGTAACCTGTTTTAAGTGCGGTCGGGAGGGCCACTATTCAAATAAGTGCCCATCATTAACCCCTGCCGTCGTTCCAACCACCAATTGTCATCAGTGTGGACGCTCGGGTCATTTGAAGAAGGAATGCCCAATGAACAAACCAGCAGCTTCGGGAGCAAGCAGGGCTGCTTCTAATAAGCCACCTACTGCGAGGACTTTCAACATGACAGTCCAGGATGCTATGAAAGATTCAGATGTGATAGCAGGTACCCTTTCTCTAAATTCAGTCAGTGCAAATGTTTTATTTGATTCGGGAGCAACTAAATCTTTTATATCAAAGGACTTTGCGCGTAAGTTAAGATTTAAGGCTAAACCCTTGATAGAACCCTTACAAGTAGAAATAGCCAATCATGAAATTATTCCTGTTAACCAGATTCACCCCGCCTGTGAGATAGGCATAGGGGAGCAATCTTTCAGTGTTGATCTGATTCCTTTTAAATTAGGGGAGTTTGATGTGATTTTGGGGATGGACTGGCTATCTAGCAACGATGCTCAGATAGACTGTAAAGGGAAGAAAGTTAAGTTAAATATCCCCGGGAAGAAAGAAGTTATATTTAGAGGAAAGAGGCAGACGCAGAAATTTTTGACCGTGGCTCAGGCCAAAAGGATGCTACGAAAAGGAAGTGAGGCCTACCTAGCCTATGTGGTGGACACACAGAAGGAGGTGCCCAGCTTACAAGATATTCCAGTAGTCAACGAATTTGAAGATGTATTCCCCCAAGACCTTCCGGGATTACCACCCGATAGAGTGATTGAATTTGCTATTGAGTTGGCCCCAGGGACGGCGCCAGTTTCAAAAGCACCTTACCGGTTAGCCCCGTTAGAATTGAAGGAATTAGCTATCCAATTGCAGGAACTCTTGGATAAGGGTATGATAAGACCCAGTGTGTCTCCGTGGGGAGCACCAGTTTTATTTGTTAAAAGAAAGATGGGAGCATGAGGTTGTGCATAGACTATCGAGAGTTGAACAAGCTAACCATAAAGAACAGGTACCCATTACCTAGAATAGACGATCTGTTCGACCAGCTAAAGGATGCTGTTTATTTTTCCAAGATCGACCTGAGAACTGGATATCACCAACTAAAGATTAAACCTGAAGATATTTCCAAGACAGCGTTTCGTACCAGGTATGGGCATTATGAGTTCTTGGTAATGTCCTTTGGACTAACCAACGCCCCAGCGGCTTTCATGGATTTAATGAATAGAGTATTTAAGAAGTACTTGGACAAGTGTGTGATAGTTTTTATCGATGATATTTTGATCTACTCAAGGACTGAGGCAGAACATGCAGAGCATTTGAGGATAGCTCTAGGAATACTCAGAGAGGAGCAGTTATATGCCAAATTCTCGAAGTGTGAATTCTGGCGGAATGAAGTACAGTTTTTAGGACATGTGATCAATAAAGAAGGAGTATTGGTCGACCCCTCCAAGATAGAGGCGGTCTCAAATTGGGAAAGGCCAACCACACCCACAGAGGTAAGGAGTTTCATAGGATTGGCCGGCTACTATCGTAGATTTGTACAGGACTTTGCGAAGATCGCAGCCCCTTTGACACGACTTACTCGTAAGACAGAGAAGTTTGAATGGACGGAGAAATGCGAGAACAGTTTTCAGGAATTAAAGAAAAGGTTGATAACGGCTCCGGTATTGGCATTGCCGGATGGAAAAGGAGATTTTGTGATATATAGTGACGCGTCGCACAAAGGATTAGGGTGTGTGCTTATGCAGCACGGTAAAGTTATTGCGTATGCGTCGAGATAATTGAAGGAATACGAGGTTAGATATCCTACTCATGACCTTGAGCTCGCAGCAATAGTATTTGCTTTAAAAATTTGGAGGCACTACTTGTATGGAGAGAAGTGCGAGATTTTCACAGACCATAAGAGCCTCAAGTACATATTTACGCAGAAAGAGCTCAACATGCGCCAGAGGAGATGGTTAGAACTAATCAAGGACTATGATTGTGAGATTCTCTATCATCCAGGGAAAGCCAATGTGGTGGCTGATGCCCTTAGTAGAAAGGAAAGACTCAGAATGATAACGACCTCGGAAGAGTTAATAAGGGATTTTGAGAAAATGGAAATAGAGGTAAAGGTAACCGGAACCGGAACTGAAAAGCTTTTTGAGATCTCAATGCAGCCAGAATTATTGGAAAAGATCAGATTGTGCCAAGAGAAAATAATGAATGAAGACAGAAAGTCAATGACTGGAGAGGAGATCCATACTGAGAAAGATGATAAAGGGATAATGAGGTATTCCTACCGAATTTGGGTTCCGAATGTTCAAGAACTTAAAGATGAGATTTTGGATGAAAGCCATAGTTCAAGGTATTCCATTCACCCGGGAAGTACCAAGATGTATAGGGATTTGAAAGAATATTACTGGTGGCCCAACATGAAGAGGGACGTAGCAGAATGGGTAAACAAGTGTTTGACTTGCCAAAGAGTAAAGGCAGAGCACCAGAGACCCAGTGGACTTTTGCGACCCCTGGAGATTCCCGAATGGAAATGGGAACAGATAGCGATGGATTTTGTTGTAGGCTTGCCAAGGACGAAAGCCAATCACGACGCCATTTGGGTAATTATAGACCGACTGACAAAGTCAGCTCATTTCATTCCTATCAATGAGAGATACACAGTCGATAGACTGGTGGACATTTACCTTAAGGAAATAGTAACGCGACATGGAGTCCCAGCGTCCATTGTCTCAGACCGAGACCCAAGGTTCAACTCCAGATTTTGGAGGAGCTTTCAGGAATGTGCGGGGACCAAGTTAAATATGAGTACCGCGTACCATCCCCAAACGGATGGACAGAGTGAAAGGACCATCCAGACACTAGAGGATATGTTGAGAGTCTGTGCAATAGACCTTAAAGGAAGTTGGGATGATCACCTGCCGTTGATCGAGTTTTCTTATAACAATAGCTTTCATGCTAGCATCGGAATGCCGCCTTATGAGGCCTTGTACGGAAGAAGGTGTCGATCTCCCTTATACTGGGATGAAGTAGGAGAGCGGAAGATGCTCGGACCCGAAGTGGTCCAAAGGACCAAAGATATAGTGGATCTTATCAGAGGGCGACTTGTAGCAGCCCAAGACAGACAGAAGAAATATGCAGACCTAGCCCGAAAGGACAAGGAATATGAAGTAGGGGACTTAGTACTGTTGAAAGTATCCCCTTGGAAGGGATTAATGAGGTTCGGAAAGAAAGGAAAACTAAGCCCAAGATACATTGGACCTTTCGAGATATTAAGACGGATTGGAAAGTTAGCTTACGAGCTAGCCCTACCCCCTAATTTGCAACAGGTTCATAATGTGTTCCATGTGTCAATGCTAAGGAGGTATCATCGGGATGCCAGGCACATAGTGGAGTACGAGCAGGTGGATATGCAGCCAGATCTAACTTACGTGGAGAAGCCAGTAAGGATTATGGATAAGAAGGAGCAGGTGCTTCGGAACAAAGTGATCAAGCTAGTCAGAGTACTATGGCAGAATCATAATGTGGAAGAATCAACTTGGGAACTAGAGAGCACAATGCTAGAAAAGTACCCCCATTTGTTTTCTGTTTGATTCCGGGACGGAATCCTTTTAAGGAGGGGAGACTGTAATAACCCCAAAAATTTTCAACTTTTTGTAACCCTTGTGAATAGTGTTTTAGCTGAATGAGAAAACTTTTCACGCCACACTATGTAGGGGTTCTGTTATGGATATTCTGGGATATTATTAGTACTCTATGAAGTATATAAGTGTATGTAAATATCGTCAGAATCCAATTCCGAACACTTTGGTTTTTCCCGGAAATCCACAAGATACGGAGAGAATTGAGTATAAGGTAACAGGATAAAAAGGATTTAAATTAAAGGATTATGATAAAGGATCATAAAAAGGAATATAATGTATTGAGAAAGGTTAAGGGAACCTAAGTAATAAGATCCCGGGTATGATCCTTCAAACGATAAACGAGAACGAAAGTTAAGCGAACCGTATAACAGATCAGCGGTCATTAGGCAAACGATTAGGAAGTTAATCAAAGGGATTAATGGGAATGATGTCATCCAACCAATAGAAAGAAGACAAGGAAGGAAGGATGACATCATGAGGATGAGGTAAGCATGACATGGGAAGGAAGGAGGTGTGGTTGAATAAGAACCACACAAATTCAAGGGCAAGGTAGTAATTTGCTAAATCAAAAACAAAAACCAAGCCAACCAAGCTAGCAAAATCATTTCATCAAAAAATCAAAAACAACCAAGGCATTTGTTCTTCACTTTGCTCTCGGCTTTTACACATTTTCAAGGCATAGAATTTTCAAAATCAAGATCCAAGCATCCTAAATTGGTAAGAAAATTCCCTAATCATCTTTATGCTTAGTTATGGCTATATCATGAGTTTAAGCCATTAATTCTTTCTCTAACTTCTTCATTTAATCAAGGAAGAAGAAAATGAATAGTGTTTTCAAGTTTTTAACTTGAACTTTTTTCTTGTTTTCTTGAAGATCCAAGCTTTCCTAAGGCTTTTCAAAGCTTCTTAAGGCTTCCTAGCTCCACCCACCACTTCAAGGAAGGTATACCATTTCCAAACCCTAGGTTCATATATATTATAAGGTGATTTTGAGTAGTGGGTTGATATTGTAACTTGTTGTTATGATTTAGAGTTTGAGATTTGGTATGGTAGTGAATGGAATGGTAATTATTGTGGTTTTGATTTAAAAGAACTTAAGAATGATTAAAGTAAAGTTTAAGCATAAGTATGAATGGTTAAATTGAATTGGTTGGGGTTGTTATGATGTGATAAGGATGGAGGATGGTTGTATGTTGGATTTGAGGTTGATTTGGGTTGTTTGTGAATGGGTTAAAATTTGGAAATCGCGTAAACATAGCCGTCGTAACGGCCGATTTTCTTTGGACTGTTTTTGTGCATAGCATTAGGACCCGAGAACCCCCTGCTAGATTGTGACCACTGCCATGTTTAGATAGCTCATGTTACGAGCTTCGTTTTGATATGTAGTTCGTCCGATTCCGATTTACGGTTTAGGAGAAACGACCGTTTCAAGTAACGGCGTTTCGCGGACGAAACTTTTTCCCTCGCCTTACTTTGGAATGTAGGTTAAAGACCAAAAAGGGTGAATTAATGTATGAAACATTTATGGTAAGTGTGTTAGGCAGTTGGTAAGTCATTCGCGAAGGAATCGCTTTAAAACTCGTAAAGGTTAAATTATTAAAAATGGTGGAGCCGAGGGTACCCGAGTGACTTAAGCGAATCGGTGAGCGCAAAACTAGCATTAGAGTCTAAGTTAGTTAAATCATAGATTTACAAGTGATTTTGGTTTAATTCCAACTTACTTGTTGTTTATAGGTTATCAGACTCGTCCCGAGCCTTTCTCACCCCCAAGTCGCTCAGGCAAGTATTCTATCCGTTATACTGTTGTTGTGATGTATACACTTGTATATGCATTATCTTGCGATAGATGCATGTTGGTTATTTAGCAAATTCTTGCGATATATTGTAGCATGTGATATGGTATATATGCATGCCTGTTTCATATTCTTGAAATATATATCTGTTGGTTCAGTTGATAATACCTATGCTAGAGGATAGCGGTATCTTGCATATACCCTTAGTATAGGGACCCAAAGGTGAAAATATTTTCTAAAACCGGGAGTCGAGGATCCCGAGTAATCTTGTATATAAGGATATGGATATATATATATATATATGGTTATAGTTTTCCAAACTATTAATCGAATAAGGTTTATTCGATAATTTTAAACTTTATTTTATTATTGAATATTATTTCGAATATTATTCGAGGACTTATGACTCCTTTATTTTATTTAATGAATATTATTTATAATATTCATTCGAGGTATTATGACTCAGCTTATTTTATTTATTGAATATTATTTGAATATTCATTTGAGGATCTATGACTCCGATTATTTGCTGAGATATATTCTTTATTTTATTAAAGAATAAGATGTCAATAATCAAACTTATTTTCGATTATTCAAATAAAGATAATACTTTCATATAAGTATATCTTTGGTTATTTAATACTCGTTTCAAGTATAAATTTTAATACTTCTACTTCAATTATTTTTATAAAGATTATTCTTTATGGGAATATTATTTAATTAATAATATTCAGATATTTTTCTAATATTCTGGGGACTGATTTACTTCATTAAATCAGCCTTACTCCAAACACTCTTTAAAGTGTTTTCGAGTCTTCAAAATGATTTTTAAAAGTCAGAGCGGATCCCAAAACTCATTTTTATATTTAAGATCTTCCTTTTAAAGGGGATTTAAATACTCGCTCAAAACCTGGGGAATCCGGCTCTGTGGTGTATTTTATATTCGCAACGAGGTTGCAGATTTGGTAAATGAATTGATTACTTGCCCAACGTTCGGGAAGTAAGCCCATCTCATTGAGTCGGCATAAGCGACAGGCCGGGGTACGGTCTATTATTGTGTAAGTGGCTGGGTGGCAGTCCATCAACTCGTGAGGGACCGGGGTACGGTCGAGCGCAAGGTCCTAATGCGGCCAGGGTGATGACCGGTGAGGAATTCATCCATCTACAGTAGAAAAGGTTACTTATTGGTATCTTTGCCTGATCAGCGGGATATCGGGTTTATGCCAAAATTCTTTTCCTTTCCAAAATTCATTGGATGTTTCAAACTCTGTTCATACTTTACATAACAGAGGTTTCAGGAAATGTTTAAAGGGGTATATATATGTGGATATATATATACCGGGACTAAATAAAGTATCTCATAACTTTTTCATTCAATAATCTTTCAAAGATTGAATCTATTCAAGTCTTAACTTGTGGTCTCATCTATGGGATGTTTTCTTAAAACCTATAATACTTTGAACGGTGGCAGTTCAAGTAGCTTTATATAAGATATAAGTGTGGTGAAGTATTGGTAACTTCATTCCTTGTTTTTACTTATATCTAGTAAGTAATTATCTTACGTATTATAGAGATGCTATCAAGTATCCATTTAGATACTTATATTATTGTTATCATTATACATATTATCTTGCGAGCTGTAAGGCTCACTCTTGCTTTATTTCTTCATCACACAGCAACAGTTAGGAGAGATGGCCAGACTCCAGCAGACCCAGCGCAAGCGCGTGGGAAGCGTCCCGCGTCTTCCCGCTGATGTTGTAGCTGCTATAGCTGCAGAGGTAGATCCATTGTAGTTTAGACCATCTACTTTTGAGAATCAAATTATGTATAATTATAACTTGTGGCAGATAATGGCAATTAACTGTAAATTATCAAGTAATCATTTTGGGTTGTAATAATTTTAAATTGTGGATTCAAAGACTTGTACTTATTTCAATTTCATCTCTGAGACTATAACGGGTTGTGGTGTGTGTTAGTGTGGGGTCACAGTATGAGGTTATTTATTATTAATTGAGTGAAGTGATATTGTGGAAAGAAAGACCGTGACAACCCGGATCCCCGACCCCGGATCTGGGGGTGTTACACTGAACATCCACTGTCCAGAACTAGAATATTTTTCCTGTTGCCCTGCAATCACAAAGACCATTAATGATTAGTTTTAAGGACCCAGACTTGCTTGGATCATTTGGCCTTATCAAGTTTGTTAACATTTGCAGCGGATTTAGCATCAGAGTTTATGTTAACATTTTTCTTATCAGAACTTACACTATCAAACTTTGAATCAGAATTTACACTAGAAGGAACAATGAAAACTTTCTTCAAATAAGGTTTTATTTGATAATAATCATAGTACAAACTATCATATTCCTTACAAGTATAAATGGAATGCCATAAACTACCACAATGAAAACAAGGATTTTGTGGTTTATATCTAACAGACTGACTCTTAACTCCTGATTTTGAAGGTATGGAGTTTATGTTCTTATTCTTCCTGCAAAAAGAAGCCAGATGGTTAGAACTTCCACAGTTATGACACGTTTTCCTAGGAGCATCAGGAATCATTGCTTTTATTCACACCTTCCTTTCCATTCCTATTTTTCCTTGGTGATTTTACCTTGTTTGCATTCTTAACATCTTTTAGCTTATGCTTAAGCTGCTTCTTAGTCATTAAGCCTATGTTTACTTCAGCTGTCTTTTCCTGTTTTAGTTTGTCAGAAGTTAATTCCTCTTTAACTTTTGATTTCTCATTATCAGACTTTACAGTTGCAAACTTAACAGGTTTTAATTTTAGCTTTTGCTTAACAACAGGCTTAATTTCTACAGTTCCTTTATCATTCTTATCCTCTCCATAACCTAAGCCCTCTTTCCAATTTTCACTACTTAGCAAATTTTGAGTTGTTCTGCCAGAGTTAGTCCAAGTCCTGATAATCTCTCTTTCCTTTTCTAACTCAGTTTTTAGAGATTCATTCATTTTTAGCACTTCATCCCTAACATAAAAAGCATCATCTCTATCCTTCTGAGTTTGATGGAACATAACTAACTCTTTTTCTAAGAAATCATTTCTTTTCTTAAAAGCAAGATTTTCAGAAGTTAATCTTTCACATGTTAAAGTTTGATCTCTATAACTAACAAACATGGTTTTAAGATATCTTCTCAACTCATTAATATCATCAGTATGAAAAGCATAAGTAGTCTGAGGTACCTTTGTTTCAGCAGCTTCTGAACTGCTCTCAGCACTTTCTTTATCAGCATTTGCCATCAAAGCATAGTTCTCCTCACTTTCAGAGTCTGAGGTGTCTGTCCAGCTTTTCTTCTTTGTGACAAGAGCCTTGCCTTTATCACCCTTCACTTTCTTGCAATCAGGAGATAAGTGGCCTTTCTCACCACAATTATAGCATTTGACATTGGTATAATCTCCTCTATCAGACTTTCCTCCTCTGCCCTCAGATCTTCTGAAATTCTTCTTATCAGAACTTGTGCCTTTCCTGGAAAACTTTTTTCCCTTCCTGAACTTCCTGTATGCAATCTTTGTGATCCCTTTCACCATAAGAGCACATAGCTTCATCATCTCCTCATCAGCATCAGTCTCAGGCAAGCTTTCAGAATCTGAGTCATCATCACTTTCAGAACTTGATGACTCAGTATCATACTTTGTGAAAAGAGCTTTACCCTTGTCTTTCCTTGAGGTAGCTGCCTTGGGGGATTCTTCATTAACTTTCCTCCTTTCCTCTTGCTTCTTTGTTCCATCTCAAGTTCATGAGTCTTGAGCATTCCATAAATTTCATCAAGAGTTGTTTCATCAAGATTGTAGTTGTCTCTTATTGTTGTTGCCTTCAAATCCCAGCATTCAGGAAGAGCTAACAGGAATTTAAGGTTTGTATCTTCAAGATCGTACTCCTTATCAACCAATGACAAATAATTCAAGAGTTTGACAAATCTATCATATAAATCAGTCAATGACTCATTAGCCTTTGAGTCAAAGTCTTCATACTCTTGAGTGAGTATTGTCTTCCTGTTCTTCTTAATTGTATCAGTTCCCTGACACCTTGTTTCCAGAGCATCCCATATCTCCTTAGCAGTCTTGCAGTTAATTACCCTATTTAACATTACATTATCAATGGCACTATGCAGTAAGTGTCGTACCTTAGCATCCTTAGCAATTGATGCGATGTCTTCAGCAGTATAATCACTCTTCTCCTTTGGTACGGTCTTTGCTGCTTCACCTGCAACTGCAACAGCGAGCTTGGTTGGTTTGTGAGGCCCTTCCTTGATTCTATCAAGATATTCTGGATATGTTGCTTCTAGGAACATGGTCATCCTCACCTTCCATATGGGATATTCAGATGGTCTCAGTATGGGAACTCTGATGGTCTCACACCGAATTTGAATTTGTGTCTTTGGTGGTTCTTCAGTTTTGGTAGGCTTAGTTGGAGTTTCTGTGTCAGACATGATTGTGTTTGGATCTTTAACTGTATGTGCATTAACAGATCGGCTTTGATACCACTTGTTAGGTCACACACACTGTAGAGGGGGTGAATACAGTGTAAAGTACAATCAAATCGAACTTTAATATCTCAAGTAACAGAAAACAAACTTTATTGAAACAATAAACTCTGTTACAGTATGGAACTGTTACCTCTCAGTGATGAACAAATATCACGAGAGCTGCTAGGGTTACAACGAATAATCTTCTCAACTATAATAATACTTATAGTGTAAACCCTATGTCTATGTTTATATACTACACAGTCACAAGATAATCACTAATTGATATGGAATATAATTCTGCTTCCTAAAATATATCAATCAGATATCTTTTCTTCCAAGTATTCTATTCTTTATAGAATTCCTTCTTCATGCATATCTCTTCTTATGTTTATCTCGATCTTCTTTCCTTTAATCAGCTATTGTCCTTATCTGAACATCCTTCAGCACTTAAGTTCTGATATCCATCTTCTGATGATTATCTCCTGATAATATAAGTACCGATATCCTTAAGTCCTGACTTCCAGTAAGTACTGATTTATCCTGTTTAAGTAAGATCTGAAAACTAAACATAAATCATATTAACCATGACATTATCAAATATATCTAACAGAGTGGACTAAAGAATGGAATTCAGTCAGTTTTGTTCCTTCTGAAAAGATTCTTGCTCAGCATTTGGCAAAAGCTGATGAGATGCTAGTCAATGATGATTTCAAGACACAGCTAAAAGTTACTGCACTTAGTACAAGGCACCTTCAAGGTCAATAATCTGTAACTCAGGCCAAGGTGGACAAGATTCAAGAATCCTTGAATCATCAAGATACAGTTGTCAAGATGGACAAGAAGATGTTTTTCAAACCTACCTTTGACAAAATTGCCTACATTGAGAAAACCCAAGAGAAGCAACAGTCTCAGATTGATGAAATTTTGAAAAATCAAGCTTCTCGGCAATCTCAACTCAATGAGATCCAATCCTCAGTGGAATTGCTTGTCTCTCTTCTTTTACCTGCTGATGCCAAAAAGGGGGAGAAGGTAATTAAGTCTAAATGCAAAACTGTTAAGACACTGAAGGGGAAGGATGATGGTAATGACCCGGGAAACTCTGGAATGGGTGGAGGTCATGGTCAAGGTGGAGGTCTTTCATCAAGTAGAACTGGAACTACAAGTCAAAGAACAAGTTCTGATACTGGGAGAAGAATAACTTCTGATACTGGTAAAAGTATAAGTTCTGATGAACTTTTGGAACTTGATAAAGAAATTTCAAGACAATTATTTCTGAAAGAAAATCCAGGAATGGACTTTGAGAGTCTAAAGGAAGAAGAAGCTAGACTTAAGTTAGAAAAAGTCATCTCTAAATCTGAAGCTTCTGTTGTTGAAAAGAAACTTCCTACGGCTAAAGGCATTGTGATAAAAGAAAGGACAAATCCTGTGGCAACCAAGGCTAAATCACAATTGCAGATAGATCCAAGGTCCAAGGGCAAAGAAAAAGTTGGTGAACCTGTAAAGGTTTATGTGCCTCCTATGGATGAAGAAATTTCTGATGAAGATGATAATCTTACTCTGACTTCAAGGAAGATTTCTCAAACAACCTCTGACATGGCTCAAGTTGTTCAGAGTCAAGATATAGTAAGTTCTGATATGACACTGAAGCAAGCAACCTCTGACATAGCTCAAGTTGGCTTGATATCAGAAGATAAGTCAAAGTAAACCTCTGACATTGCTCATGTTAAATCCTCAAAGTTACTCTACCAGGATTCACTAAAGTTAAACAGACTCAACCTTTGAAGACTGCATCAATTGGTTTTGAAGCAAGAGTTGTTACTGGAACGGAAGCAAGAGATAAATCTGGATTGGGTAGTGCTGATGAAAGAAGAGTGCAAAACACAACCAATGATCCAACTTCCTTAAGTGAACCAAGTGTTGGAGCAACTCCTGAAAGATTGAATCAACTTGAATATGTACAGATGGTTTACCATACCTTCTTGAAAGAACACATCTTGTTATATTTCATGACAGATGGAAGGGTTTACCACATAAGGGAAAATGTTATACCACTGAAGTATTTTGAGGAACTAGAACATGTTTTATTCCTACTTCAAGTGAAGGACAGATTAACTAGAAAGTACTGTAAATTATTTGAAGACTCAAATTCAGAGACAGAAGAAGCTTTATTATGTGAAGTCTGACAGCATATACTGTCCTAAGTACAGAGATCACAAGGGTGATATTGTTGATATGAAGCCTAATACTGCAAAGATCAGAACATATCTTGGTATTAAAGGACTTGAATTCAATCTAGAGTCTGACAAAGCCTATGTCATCAGACTAGATCAGGAGTTGAGAAAAGCAAAAATTAATGATCTCAGATATGCTATCTTCCAAACTGGTGAAGATACTGCAGAGCTTAAAGATGCTAAAAGGAGGATGATTGATGAACTCAGATATGTTGAGAGATGTTTGTTAAAGAACTATCTCAGAACAACTCTTGACATCAAAGAGATCAAAAATTGAAGCCAAGTCAAGATCTACAACTACTCAAATTCTGATGTGTGTACAGACTAAAGTTGTTATCAGAAGTTAAAGTTGGTAAAGCTTTAAGGACTGTAAGTTGTAGTTATCTAGTCAAATTCTCATGCATTTGTACTTAATGTTTTTGACATCATCAAATATCTGTTAAACTTGTATATTATGCTAATTTACAAGTTTGGGGAGATTGTTAGATATATTTGATAATGTCATGTCTAATATGATTTATGTTTAGTTTTCAGATCTTATTTAAACTAGACAAATCAGTACTTAACTAGATATCAGCACTTATTCTGAAGTCAAAACTTAAGTTATCAGAACTTAAGGTTCAGGAGATATTTATCAGGAGATAATATCAGGACTTAAGGAGACTTTCAGATAAGGAAGGCGGGTGATTGAAAGGAAAGAAGATCAAGATAAACGCAAGAAGAGATATGCATGAAGAAGGAATTCTATGAAGAATAGAATACTTGGAAGAAAAGATATCTGATTGATATATTTTAGGAAGCAGAATTATATTCCATATCAATTAGCGATTATCTTGTAACTGTGTAGTATATAAACACAGACATAGGGTTTACACTATAAGTGTTATCTTATCGAGCAGCTCTCGTAATATTTTGTTCATCACTGAGAGAGGACAGTTCCATATTGTAACATAGTTTAATAAAGTTTGTTTTCTGTTACTTGTGTTCTTTGAATTCGATTTGATTGTGCTATACACTGTATTCAACCCCCCTTCTACAGTGTGTGTGACCTAACAAAACCTGTGTCGTCTTCAATCCTGATTAGCATTTGATAACATCATATTTTTTTTCGGGCCCTCATCTCCCTTTCTAATCTAACTAAAGTAGGTTATAAGGTTAATATTTTAAGCAAGTGCATATACTACATCTGTTTTACGTAGATATTTGATTATTGTTGCAATTTCGTCAATATTATTTTGTGTATGATGTTTCATACACGGGTAATCTTAGATTCATGTGAAAAGCTCAAACATGATATCGATTTTAAGTATGTTGAAGGGGATTTTGACTCACCTACAAGAAAATGGTTATCAAAACAACTCGATAATCATAACACGCTGCTCAAACATAGGGGAGTAAAAAAATATGTTATCACTGATACACATCCTACATTATTTTCTTTTATTACTTATTCTCCTTTTTTTTATTTTGATATTATTAATGGCAAGTTAAAATACAACATATCTTATAAATATTTCAGCATTTAAATTTTTTAAGTGAACTAATGTATAAGCTTTCTATCCGGGTGATTATGCTATCGATGTGTGCATTTTTATAACTATATCACTTTTATCATCCTCAAATGCAAGTTACGTGTGACTAGTTATATTGTTCCATTTCTTAATGTGTTGAACACATTATTCATCAAGCAAGTTTTATAAACTCTCAATTATATTCTCTGTGATTATAATTCCCAGAGAATATTATGGATACACAAACTCTCAGTCAATTAATCAATGAAAATAGTGCATATTTGTTTAAAAATTGAAAAGATTATGCAACTCTACCATAATCAACTTTGTTTAACTGTACTATATATTCACATGCCCAGGCTCCCAACCTATACTTAAATATGAGAAAAAGATAATGGAGGTACACATTCTTGATTTTCTCAAATATACATTGAAATTCCATATTAGTTTATTAGGTTTCTCCTCTTCTTGCATTCATATATGAATGACTATCAGCATTTGTCCACTTTGGATGCTACTCAAGTAGCTTGGACATTGAAGGTTCGAGCGAGAAGAATGTGGATATCAAGGAATGGCCGTGGGGAGACAGTCAGGAACAATCATATTCTGTTGGACTGTGAGGTGTGATTTAATTATATCAGTTGCATATGAACCATTGTTCACATCTATTGGAGCATACTATGCATATTAACATCTTGATTCTAATCCTAATGCTGAGAAATCATAATTTCTTCTGCAACAGGATATGAATCAAGATCAGGATATGTTCCTGGATTCCTCCTTCATCGGGATATGAATCAGGGTTTTCCAGTATCAGGATTAGAATCAGGATGTGATTACAATCTTAACTCTCAATTATATTCTCCGTGGTTTTCACGGAGAATATTGTGGCTACACAAACTCTCAGTCAATTAATCAATGAAAATAGTACATATATGTTTAAAAGTTAAAAAGATTATGCAACTTTACCGTAATCAATTTCGTTTAAATGTACTATATATTCACATGCCTGGGCTCCCAACCTATACTCAAACATCAGAAGAAGGTAATAGAGGTACACATTCTTGATTTCCTTAAAATTACATTGAAGTTCAATATTAATTTATTAAGTTTCTCCTCTTCATGCATTCAGATATAGACGACCATCAACATTTATCCGCTCTGGATGCTACTCAAGTAGCTTGGACATTGAAGGTTCAAGCGACAAGAATGTGGATATCAAAGAATGACCATTGGGAGGCAGTTAGGCACAATCTTATTTTGTTGGACTGTGAGGTGTGTTTTCATTGTATCAGTTGCATTCGAACCATTGCTCACATCTATTGGAGCATATTTTGCATATTAACATCCTGATTTTAATCATGATACAGAGAAATCCTGATTTCTCCTGCAACAGGATATGAATCAGGATCATGATATGTTCCCGAAATTCTCCTTCATCAGGGTATGAATCGGGATCAGGATATGAATAAGGGTTTGTCAGCATTAGGATTAGAATCAGGATGTGAATACGCATACTAAATTATTTTATATCTATGTTTTTTGTTAACTTTTTAAAAAAATGCAGAATACACATATGCTTTCAATCGTGCCATTAGTTATTTGGAGTCAGTTTGTAATTTTCATGACATCTAGAGTTCAAGAGGCTTCCAGCAAATCTTTCAGAAAACTGGAGAATCATTTCATCTTGTGCATCATCTAGATTGTGGTTTCCAATCATCCCCACATTTGGTATTCCAACATTGGCTTCTGCAGTATTATTATTTCCTTCGACCTCTATAATACTTACCACATCCATAATTTCCATCTTTTATTCTAAGTATTATAAATATAAGGCAATGTTAAAAATATGAGTCATGCATATCTAAAAGAAGACTGCAAACTAATAAAGGAAATATAACAAATTTCGTACCCATCTCAACAACTGGAACTGGACCTGTATCCTCAAAAAGGAAATAATTGCCACTCAGCAGACTCCTCCTGCTACATTCTACTATAGAACGTGTTATTTTCGTTCCTTCACACATAACAATCCTTCTACACAAGTAACCATTCACATCAAAACTAAAAAATATCAGATCATATCATTTTCCCCAAGACCAAAAAACTAAATCAATTTTTTTAACCGATAAATTATTATTAATTTAGCATGGTATCTCACTTGCCACTGAATCCCGTCGACTATAATATGTTCAACACCAAGGAGCTGCTTTTCAGTCTTCTGGCCTATAAACCTCGGGATTGTCTGTTATAAAAAATAATAATTTATGCACAACATTTCCATGCTTTAAAAGGCCCTCAGAAAGAATTTTATACAATGATCTTCTTCTATTCCTATCCCCTGTTTTTTAATTATCAAATTTAAAATGAAAAAATATTCCTTACTCTTAATGGTTTTTCGGGTTATATAATAAATTATAAAGATATATTACCGAACAAGTTACATATAGGGAGATTATTTAAAATTTCCGGTTATTGAAATTTTTATTTCCTTCTTAAAAGCTTGGACATTTGCAAAGAAATAGTTGGCGTATGAAAAAGCGTGAAACGCGGGCTGCTTTTATTAAAAACAAAATACATTAACCGACATTTATATATAAATAAATTATAATATTATTATGTTAAAATCTATTTTGAATTTATTTTTCAAAAATTAAAAAATTGGGAGCGTGCGTAACGCGGGCAAAAATCCCTAGTTAGAAGAAGTGAGGGGAATTGATGCTCACAGAAATCTCCCTGAAAGACTGATGTTCAAATACAAGGATGGGAAAGAGATCATATGGCCCCTTCACAGGATTCTTCAAGAAAGTTGTACTGTTTTGATAAAGATCTTCTCATCTTTCAAGAAAAAATTTGGTTTCAATGTGAGTGCCAAGAAATTGGTTCTAAAGAAGATAGAAGAACTAAGGAGCAGAAAAGTCTCAAATGCACTCCCAAAGACTCTATCAATTCCCTTCACAGGAAATACAGTGCACTTGAGGCCTTATTGGCTGATGAAATTCATGGATGATAAAGGTGTTAGGAGATTTTTTAGAATGGATGACCAATTGAGCATCTCAAGCAATGAGACTCTATTGGAAATGCAAGGAAAGCTGGATCTATCAAATGCTGAAGAATTTGAATTTCACAGACAACTCCAAAATTAAATAGAAGAAAACAACTGGAAGCTTGGGAAGAAATCAAGACAATCAAGAAAATAGAAAACATATGTCCAGACTAGAGGAGCACCTTGATAATGATTGTGAGAACTCTTTGTTCACTTTACTTTGTTCAATTTTCAAATAAACTGCAGCACTTACTAGTTTTATCTACCATAATTCAATTTGTACATTTAGGGTGTTTTGTTATCATCAAGTTTCTCTTAATTTCTGGCTACAATTCCAATAGACATAAATTGGGGAAGATTGTTAGGAATATGTTGTGAACTTGATGATAAGTTGAACAAAACATCTTAATAGATTTAACTTAGTGTTTTTGTAGCTCTCGACGGATGTTCTACAATAGTCCTGATGGATGATCTTTATAGTCCTGACGGATGACCTCTGAACATCCATCGAGAGTGTAGCTTATGTAACAATAAGTATTGTAGCCCATTTCTGCAAATAACAATGTTTTAGTTAAGTAGATGTTGTAGGATTTTATGAGTTATCTTGACTACTAGATTGATATGCAGAATAGGTTGGCTAATTATAAATATAAGATGTCTTGTAATTCTGCATAAGTGAAATAGAGTCAAGTGACAGAAAGACTCCCGACGGATGATCTATAAAGGCTCCCGACAAATAATCAACAAGACTCCCGATGGATGATCATATTAAAAATAGAAGTTGACAGTGACAACACAGTCATATACGTCGGGTGTTTGTAAATGGAATATGGCATCCTAATTGCAGGACTTAGAGAACAAAGAAGCATTACCATTTCCATGCAATTATGAAGATATTCAAAGATGTTGGATAGAGTAATGTAGCTAGTATCCTGGTTCAGTAAAAAGCAAAATTTAGTTTCTACTTCTACAGCTGAAGCTGAATATATTGTTGTCGGTAGTTGCTGTGCACAGATTTTATGGATGAAAAATCAACTGTTAGAATATGGTCTTCAGGTGAATAAGATTACTATTTTCTGTGATAACACAAGTGCTATTGCCATCACTGAGAATCTAGTACAACATTCAAGGACCAAGCACATTGACATCAAGTACCACTTCTTTAGAGAGCATGTTATGAATGGTACTGTGGAACTTCATTTTGTTCCAAGTGAAAAAAAATTGCGGACATCTTTACCAAGTCACTTGATGAATCCACCTTCACTAGGTAGGTAAGTGAGTTAGGTATGCTTAATTACTCTAAATCTATTTAGATGTCTAAACAATTTGTAATGCAGCCAGAGTAAAAGTTGATATTTCCTTTCTAAGATAAAATTTTGACTAAGTCAGAATTTGTATCTCGACGGATGTTCATTATCTGTTGAAAATAAATATTCGTTGGATTATAACATCCGTCGAAGTGACAACTCTTACTCTGGGTAATTTTACCAATATCCGTCAAATTGCACGCAATCTTAGCTGTTGATTTTGAGCATTATCCGTCGAATTTACTTATAGCCTGTATGTATATTTCAACGGATAATCTTAGAATTTTGACAGTTTTCTTTATTTTTTAAACGGCTATTTTGGGCTAATTTGATTGGTTACTTTATTTTACTTTTTAATTTTTGACAGTTTATTTCTGAGAAAGTATATAAGCTAAGTTCTTTTTTATTCTTTACTTTTATCTTTCTCAAGCAATTTCCCTAACTATTTCTTCTCCAAAGCAAAATATTTTTCTCTCTGCAAACTATTCTCATTCTCAGCAATGGCACCAGTAGTCAAGATCATGTCCCAATCTGGGTTTGTGTATGAAAAGAACAACTTCGTTGCATTAGTAAACAAGAAGATTGTTGCTTCTGATGATTACCACAAAGTGATGAATTTCATTCGAAGTTGCAAACTGAATTATGCTATGCTAGAGTCTCCTGCTATCTACTGTGAAGTGGTTGAAGACATATGGACCACTGCTATTTACAACTCAAGTGACAAAACAATTACCTTTTCTCTCAAAGGTACAAACTACTGCATAAACAGTGATATAATTCGTGCATGTTTTCAATTGCCTGAGAACAATACACTAAGCCCACACATATGTGAGTTCCATGCTTAGTTCTATGGGCTATGTTATTGACCCCACCAAGCTAGGTGATGTCAGGAGAAAAGGCCTCGGAAAGGAGTGGAGCTTTCTCTGTGATTCTTTTATTAAAGTATTTTCTGGGAAAATTAGTAATTTTGATGCAGTAACTTATTTACTTGTAAACATGTTATATATGCTGCTTAGTGATAAGTATCATAACTTTAGTGAGTATGTTCTGTTTGAATTAGGTTTTAAGCTATTAGACATTAAGAAAAGATCTAAAAATATATATTATGCTAGATTCTTTATGTTACTGGCTAACTTTGTTTCTGAAGATCTCATTATTGAGAACCCAACCAACAAGCTTGATTGTTGGGTTCAAGAAAGAAGGGTTATTGCTGATTTGAACAGGGCAAACCATCACAGTGAGGTTCCCCTGTTTTATATGTCAATCATGGAATTGCCTCAGGTAAGTGAGGTAAATGTCTATGTCTCTACTACTACTTCTCAACTACCTGCTTCTTTGCCATCAACTGGGGCAATGGTCTCTGTGAATGTGACCAAACAGATGCCTACTCAAGCCACAAAACCAAAGGTTTCCAAACCCAAATCAAAGAAAGCCCCCTCTAGTTTCTCTCAACAGAAGCTAGTTGTAAAATCCACACAATGCCAAGAGGGAAGTGTGAAGGGAAGTAAGGTTGGTGAGGGACAGCGTGAACATCAAAGAAGCCCTAAGAATAAGGTTGGAGAGGTGAGTGAATCCCAGCCTAGCCACACTGCAGTTTCCCGACAAACAGCAGTGCTAAATAAGGAAATTAGCTCATTGCTAGTTGCATTCTCCAAAAAGGATGTAACTATTGAACAAAGCTCTCAACCAAGAGCACAGGCCAAAAGGGTAAGGGACACATGCTCACCCCAAACTTATGCTAGAAAGAAGAAATCCAAAACCATTGGGGATATACAGGGTGCACACAATGTGCCTACTGCAGTCAAAGACTCAGTACATGCACCTTCTCAAAGTCAGGTTCATGTGGCTCCAATAAATGTGGAGTCATAACCAAAATCTTTAACTGTAGAAGCACCTAACACACTAAACTCACCCACATATTCTCTGGATGTTGATATGATTCATACATCAATTCCTGATTCTCCATCTCTGACTCTCACGGAGGAGCCAAAAATCCAAGCAAGTGAGCATCATCTTTTAGATGATTTGTTGGCTCACTAGCCATTTCTTTCTGAGTCTACTGAAATATCTGTGCAAAATCTCAAATCAATTACCACAGATTCTACAGTAGTCTCTACTCCAAACTCTTTCATTTCCACTATTTCAACGGATATTGTTCATCCGTTGACAAGTGATTGTATCTCAACGGATGTGCTTAACAGCAGTCATCCGTTGAAACTCTCAACTACTATTTCGACGGATGTTCCTTATCCGTTGAACATCACTACACCACTTCAAACTTCAACAATTGTTACAAGTGCATATGATATAGTAGTTGTACAATCACTCTTAGGACTGAGGGAAGGGAGTGAATTGAGTGAGAGGCTGAGTTGCTCTCAGGCAAATGGAGAGGAAAAGAGTGAAAACTACAAGCTATTTCTTCAAGCTTAGCAAAAGGGAGTGAGTGGAGTCCGACCTTAGTAGGTGAAGGTGAGGGTGGGAAGCCAAGGGAAGCCCTTGATGTAAGAACAGAGAGATCATGAGAGAAAAGTAGGTACAGAAGAATGGGAAGAGCCCATTGTAAATGAGTTAATGGATGTCAATGAGGTTGAAAAGAAACAGTTATTTCAGCAAGAATATCAAGCTGTCTTAGATTATGTTTCTTATGAAGCTGAGGTATTTACTCACCCTCTTTATGCTTATCAAGTTTTAGCTGAACAGGACAATGTGGCTGCTGAAAGAATGCTTAATTTGGTGCACACTACTGCTTCTATGCAAAGGGCCAAAGATGCCATCACAGCCATGCCACTCACAGCTGGTGATGATGTTGATTATCAAACTAGTGGTTTTGAGGATCTATTTAGGGATGAAGATGATGATGATGGAGAGTTCATGTACATAGGGGAGAAGCATGCCCTAGCTCAAGATCAAGCATGTCATCTTAGGTGTTTTCCAAAGCATGTGATGAGCACCATTTTAAACCCACTCTTTCTCAAATCATTCAGCAAACTCAGAAAGCACTTCAAACTACTACAAATTCCAACACCAAGAGCCTTCTACAAGCACATTTGCACTCTCTTCAACTCCATCAAATTCAATCTCTCAAACAAAATCAGGATGTCACTGAACTGAAGACTGAAATTGATCAAGTCAAGAAAGATGTCACTGAGAGGTTGGATGCTAATTTTCCCAACACCACCATGCTAGACATCAACAGACAATTAATAAAAAATTATGATCTAGCAAGCAAGGTGGACTCCTTGGAGAAAAGACTCAAAACTCTGGAAACCTCAATTACTCAAATCCATCTACATCAATCCTAACAAACTCAGCTACTTCAGAAGCTGGTGGTTGCACAGACTTCTTCCTCTACTCAACTTGATGCTAACAAAAAGGGGGAGAAAGACTCAATTATTCCAGTTAGCCAAGGGGAGTCAACAAGTGAGAGGGAGAAAGTGCTAAACATTCAAGTCAATAAAGTAATTATGTCAGCAATTGCTTTCCCTAAGCCAACAGTCTTGGACAACATTGATCTAATTAAGATAGCAGCTGCTAAGTTGGAATCAAATGAGAAATCTAAAAAGCTTGATGTTGCAGCAGTTGAGCAAGAGCTAGATGCAAAATAGAGGAAGCTTGATGAAAATATCAAGAAGAAATTTGGTCAAATTAAGAAGGAAGACAAGGTCTTTTCTCACTTTTGCAAATTGAGACAAATTTCAGCTAATGAAATGAGCTTAGGGAACATGGAAAGGGGTCTACCCTCATCAATCAAGTCTCCAAAGGCCAGTGTGATTTTTCAACCAAAAAGGAATTATCCAAAGAATTCAGACAAAAATCCATTGGACCTATCTTATGAAACTCCTAGGCCAGATGAAATGAAGCTACTTGCAAGGTCCATTGCCTTATCCAAAGATCCCAGAGATATAGTTTCAAAGAACAGAATTGCTAAGATCTACAAGAATGGTAAACTAATCTGTGTGGTGGCTGGACATCCACAGTTTGCAGAAGCTAAGAAAAAAGAAAAGGTGAAGCTTAAACAACAACAAAAGCAAGCTGCTTTAGATGCCAAGAAATTATCCAAAAAGCCTGCAACCATAGAAGTTACATTGCCTGCTGTGACAACTGGAAATTTGGATGAAAGAAAGAAAGAAGAACCAAAGCAGATAAAGAGAAAGTTTAGATACAAGATCCATGCAAAGAGGAAGATAGATTTTAATGAAGATAAGGAAGATTGCATGTCATCCCAATCTACAACCACAAGCCAATTAGTCATACCTACTGTGAAGGAGGCTGAGTTCAAGGTTGATCCTAATATCACCTTTCATGGTGATCTTGTTTTTCCAAAGAATGAGCCTATAGATTGGGACAGCTTGCCTCTTCCTGATCTAAACCTTCCCATCTTTTCCAAACAGAGGAAAACAATGGAAAGAGTAGTCGAAACAGTCAATCCTGTCAAGCTTAAATCCAAGCAAGTGGCCAAACCCAAACCTACTGTCAACAAAGGAGATCAACTCTTCATATGTGACATCAAAGAATTTTTAGACATAAATCTCTATTTGGATGAGCTTGAAGAAGTCAGATATATTGATGCCTACAAGCACCTTCCAGAGAGACTATTATTCAGGTATAAGGGTGGTAAAGAGATTACATGGCCACTTCACAGAATTCTCAATGAAGGTTATTCAACTTTAGTGACTGTCTTCTCCTCAATCAAGAAAAACTTTGGATTCAACATAGTTACCAATAAAATGGTACTAAACAAGATTGAGGAAATAAAAAATAGCTGAAGAGGGCCAAATGCACTCCCAAGAGTATTGACTATTCCCTTCACTGGAGATAGGGTGCATTTGAGGCCATACTGGATTATAGAGTTCAAGGATGAAAAGAGCATTAGAAAATTTTCAGACTGGAAGATCAGCTAAAGATTGCAAGCAATGAAACTCTAAAAGAAATGCAAGAAAAGCTGGATCTAACAAATAATGAAGAATCGAAATTTTTCAGACAACTTCAATACCTGGTTGAAGAGAATGATATGAAGCTGGGAAAGAAGTCAAGGCAATCAAGGAAATAATCTTAATTTTCTCATTCTAGAGGAGCACCTTGAAAATGATCCGTAAGACTCTCTACAAATTTCTCTTTATGAGAATTTTCAATAAATTGCAGCACTTATAAATTTTTATCTACTTTATTTCATTCGGTATTCATAGAGTGTTTTGTTATCATCAAGTTTATCTTAATTTATGGCTACAATTCCAGTAGACATAAATTGGAGGAGATTGTTAGGAATATGTTGTGTACTTGATGTTAACTCAAACAAAACACTAAGTATATTTTAATTAAGTGATTTTGTAGCTTTCAACGGATGATCATTTCAACATCCGTTGAAAGAGTAGCTTATGTACAATAAGATTAGTAGCACATTTCTGCATACTTAAATGGCTTAGTGAACTAGGTGTTGTAGAATGTTTAAGTCATGTTGACTACTTGATTGATATGCAAGATAGGATGGTGAATTGTAAATATTAGATGCCTTGTAATCTTGTATAAATGAAATAGAGTTAACTGCCAAAAAGACAGTCTCAATGAATGATTCACAAAGCTTCAACGGATGATCAACATAAGTCTCGACGGATGATCAACCATAGTTTCGACGGATGATCAAACAGATTTCCAACGGATGATCAATTTAAGTTCCAACGGATGTTAAAATTCAAAAGAGCAGTTGATAGTGACTTGACAGTCACATGCGTTGGTTGTATGTAAATGGAATGTGGCAGCCTGTTCGAAGGATTTTGAGAACAAAGAAGCATTTCCATTTTCATGCTAAACATACGATATTAAAAGATGCTGGAAAGAGAAGTGTAGCAGCATGAAGTTAGACTAGATACAGTTTGTCTTATTATCTTGTCTTTTTATCATATAACTTGGTGATATATAAACCAAGGGTAGCAAGTTGAATAGTATCCACGAAAGTAAGCAATTACCTGAGAAATAGATAAGGCAAAATATGTAAAGAATTTCTCGGTTCTTGTATTTCAACTTGTAAGCAGCTGTGAACAACTTTGTTACACAGAGTTCTCAACTTAATAAATATCTCTGGTGGAAAAGTTCAATCCACCACAAAGTTTTTAAATACTTGTATTTGATTACTTTGTAATTTGATTTCTTTACTACTTTCATTCTGCACCATTGCTAAATAAAATACGGTTATATATATATATATAGTAGAACTGTCTTTAAAATTAAAAAGAAGTCAAAATTACATTCAACCCCCCTTCTGCAATTCTTGTTTAGATTGTTTGGGAATAACATGGTCCTTCCCAATTAGCTCCAAGCACCCCATGCTGAGCTATTTTAGTATTTGGCATGACTTTTCACAACACAAGATCTCCCACCTTATAAGGCATAGACTTCACCCTTTTATTGAAATACCTTGCAATTCTCTACTGATATGCAGCAAGTTTCAACTGAGAATTCATTCTAGCTTCGTCCAGCAAATCCAAGTGGAGCCTTTGATTGACTTCTCCATCTTCCTCCATGAACAAATCCCTTCGCAGCGAGCCAGCTCCTACTTCCACGGGAATCATAGACTCATACATGTATGTTAGCATAAAAGGGGATTCGCTCGTAGTAGACCTTGGAGTTGTGTTATAAGACCAAAGGACCATTGGCATTTGCTCTGGCCAATCTCCTTTCTTTTCCTCCAGCTTGGCCTTCAGAGTATGTTTAATGATCTTGTTGATGGCCTCTTTCTGGCCATTACTTTGCGGATGATAGACTGTGGCGAAATCTTTCTTGATATTCAAGTCTTCGCAAAGCTTCCTCAGCTTTTTGTTGTCAAATTACTTCCCGTTGTCATATATGAGTTTGTATGGAATACCAAATCTGCAAACTATAGAATTGAAGACAAAATCCTTGATCTTCCTAGCTGTGATTGTGGCCAATATAGCTTTTGCCCACTTCATAAAGTAATCAACAGCTACGACGACATATTTCACAACCCCTGGCATTGGGAAGTTCTCCAATGAGATCAATTCCCCACATAGCAAAAGGCCATGGACTTTCCAACGAATTTATGAACTTTGCTGGGGCGTTTGAATAGTTAGAAAATCGCTGACAATGATCATATGCCCTAACAGACTTGAAGGCATCTTCTTTTATGGTTGTCCAATAATATCCTTGTCTAAGGACTTTCAATTCCAATGAGCCACCCCCCGAGTGATTGCCACAAATACCTTTATGTACTTCTCAAAGAATATAATTCCCTTCCTCCAGATCTACACAACGCACAGCGGTTGATTAAAACCTCTCTTATATAGCACCGCATCGTACTCAACATACTTTACATCCTAATAATGAAGGCGTCGAGCCTGTAGTTTATCCTCTGGCAAAGTCCCTTCCCGGATATAGTTATGAATAGGTGTCATCCAAGTTTTTTACGGGATTTCTTGCATCTCAAACACACTTACTTCTTGAATACTTTGAATTTCTTGATTCCTAAAGGAATTTACCCTAGCAGAACGTTGTCCATCTGTGAACCCATCTTTGCCAAGGCTACTGCATTGCTATTTTCTTCTCTTGGTACACCTTCCAACTTGGCACTTCTAAACTTTCTAAGCAAACGTTACACATATCTCATATATAACTCTGTCTGGGGTCCTCGGGCATGAAAACCTCCATTGACTTGGTTTACTACTAACTCTGAGTCGCTCCGAGTGATCAAATTCATAACCCCTACTTCCAAAGATATCTTCAAGTCATTGATTAGTGCTTCATACTCGGCATCATTGTTGGTGACATAAAATTTGAAGTAAATGACGCTAATCATATGATGTCCTTCCGGGGTAACCAAAATAATCTCGGCTCCCGCTTCGCTGTTATTTACAGCCCCGTCAACAAGTAAGAACCACCAGGGATGTGGGAACTCTTCTCTCATTTTGACAGGGGAATTTCCCTGTGAGGAAGGTTCTGCCAATACTATAGCCTTATCATCTACTTCAAAATTAAACTCAAGTATGAAATCAGTCAACGCGTGTCCCTTGATTGTCATGTGTGGGCAATATTCCAGATCAAATTATCCCAACTCTATTTCCCATTTTAGCATTCTCCCCGATGACTCTAGCTTATGTAGAATATTCCTGAGAGGATAAACGGTGCAGACCTCTATCCGATGAGCTTGGAAGTATGGCCTTAGCTTTCATACCGCAAGGAGAAGGGAGTATACTAATTTCTCCATGTTGGTGTATCTGGTTTCTATATCCCACAACCTTTTGCTTGCATTATATACCGGAGACTGTCGACCTTCTTCCTCTTTTACTAATGTCGCGCTGATGGAATATTCTGAGACTGCCAAGTAAAGAATCAATGTCTCCACATCCTCTGGCTTGGCCAATATAGGATGATTTCCCAACTATTTTTTAATATTTTGAAAAGCTTCCTCACAGTTCGGGGTCCACACGAAGTCCTTTCCCATGCCTTTAATTGCTTTAAAGAATTCCTTTCATCCATCTGAGGATTTTGATACAAACCGATTCAAAGCTGCAATCCTTCCCGATAGACTTTGTACTTGCTTAACGCTGGTGGGAGATTAGATGTCCAACAGAGCTTTGATTTTTGCGGGGGGTGCATCAATTCCTCGGTGGTTCACCATGAACCCTAGGAATTTCCCTGACTCCACACCAAACACGCATTTCTGAGGAGTCAGCTTCATCCCGTATCTTCTCAAAATATGGAACATTTCAGCCAAGTCTGCTATATGATCCTCCACTTTTTTAGATTTCACAAGCATATCATCCACGTACACCTCCATTGTCTTCCCTATTTTTCTCTTAAACATTTTTTTACCAGCCTTTGATAAGTCGCCCCAGCATTGATTAAACCAAATAGCATCTCGATGTAGCAATAGAGACCCCTATCAGTGATGAAAGAAGTATGCTCTTGGTCAGGTTCATACATGGGAATTTGGTTATAGCCAGAGTATGCGTCCATAAAACTCAGCAGAGCATGTCCTATCCTAGCATCGACCAACTGGTCAATTCTTGGCAAAGGGAAGTTATCCTCTGGACAAGCCTTGTTCAGATCGGTAAAATCCATGCATGTTCACCACTTGCCATTAGGCTTTTTCATTAACACCAGATTTGCCAACCATTCTGGGTAAAAATATTTTCCGATTAGCCCGACATCCAAGACTCCATCTACTTCCTCTGCCAAGGCTATAGCACGTTCTCCATTTACAGCGCTGCGCTTTTGCCGAATCCCTTTATGCTTGGGATCGATATTCAATCGATGGCACATGACTTTTGGATCGATTCCACCATATAAAAATGACTCCACGCAAATACATCAAGATTTTCCAAGAGGAATATGGAAAGCCCCTCTTTCAATCTTGGAGCCAAATGAGATCCAATTTTTAGAACTTTGCTTGGATCCCCGGGATTTTAATTGTGTCTTCCACTGGCCCCATTTTCTCTGTTGGCATATGTATCTGTGGGTCTAAGTCGAGCTGATTATGATCCTCATCACTTTGCTGAGAAGGTGCATCCTCTTGGAGAGGAGCATCAACTTCTTTTCTCATTGAAGGTGCGCCCTGTATAACAGAGGCATCAACTTCTTTCAAATTTGGGATGACAGAAGGCGCGCCCTGACATACAGGGGAATCTACTTCTTTCGGGATTCCTGAAGGGTGCGCCCTAAGATATAAGGGCATCTACCTTATATACATCTTGTCCAAGACCTGTAAAATATCAAATCTCCCTTCGAGCTGCTCCCCGTTGAAATTTGCTTGTATTATGTCATTTGGGGGCTCTTCTTCTTCCAACATTTCAATCTTGATAACGTCTTCTAAGAACAGCGTTGTCGGAGGCAATTTAGAGGAGTATTCATTTTCTTGTTCAACATAGTAATGGACCCGAATTTCCTCGATTGGTTGTTCGATACTTCTCTCTTGTTCATCATCTGATGCATCTCTGACTTGGACATCCTTTATCCTAATACCCCTCATAGCCTGCCTGTAACATTCCTGAGAATCATATTGAGAGCCTTTTATACTGCAAACTCCATTCGGGGTTAAAAATTTGATGGTAAGATGGTGGATCAAAGTGATTACCCTCATTTCCCTAAGAAAAGGTCATCCCAGCAGCACATTATGGGATGACTCCTGATATAGGAACTTGAACTCGAGCATCTTTGTTACGGCTAACAGACTTTTTCCCAGGGTACGTGGAAATCAGATTGATCCCATGACTCTAACTCCTTCACCGGAGAAACCATAGACCCAAGAATCCTCTCCTGACATATCCCAATCAGGTAATTCCATCTTCTTAAAGGTGTTATAGTGGAGGATGTTTGATGAGCTTCCATTGTCTATGAAGGCTCTAGAGACGTTCTTAGTTCCGATTTGGAGAGAAATAACTGAGATATCATTGTGGGGGTGGTGCACCCACCGGGCATCTGCTTCCCTGAAGGTGATGTTCATGGATTCACCCTTAAATACTTTGGGTGGCCGAGTCTCCACCCTGTGAATGACTGGTTAATGGTCTGAACCAGGCCTCCCTTGCATACCTTGTCAAAGATCTGTTACTGCACTCCATCCCAAGATCTCATCTGTATATTGTTTGGATGCTGCCATCCCTGACAAACTTATTTTTTTCCAGAGTTTCGTTGTTAGACCCCCGAGGGGTACGACCTCCTTCCTCCTTTTCTTTATCGGCACTACTTTTATGCCTCCTTACTTCCTTCACTACCCATTCACCAAGATATTCTTCCTTGATTAGAGTCTCGATTTCATCCTTTAGCTGCCGACACTCATGTGTGTTATATCTGGATGACTCCTGGTATTCACAATATTTCTTCTTATCTTTGCTATGCCAAGACGACAGAGTCTCGAGTTTTCTAAAAAGTCATATGTCCTTGTTCACCTCAAAAATGTGCTCAATTGATGCGGCCAAAGGGGTGTATCCGCTCGTTCTGCTGTCATAGCTCGAGGGAGGGCTCCACTCCCTCCTTACCGTCGTAGCATTTACCCGATTTGGGTTTTGACTACTTCTTCGATATCTCGGACTCGAGGACCTATACCTCTTCCTTGATCTGCCTCTTTGGCTTGTTTACGAAGTTGGTTGCACCTTTGCCAAAGATTGTTCTATGGCCTTGAACGATTCTTCCGAAGCAAAGACATCTTCCAGAGTAGCCAGGTCTTTGCCCTTTAAATATTTCCAGAAATCCGAGCCAACCCTTAGCCCTGCTATCAAAAAACTTTCAAAGCCTCGTCTGAAGCACCTCTTACGTTAGTGGACTTCTTAGTCGTTAAACATGCGCTAATATTACACGCAAGTATACGAGTTCACAAGTAGTATAAGATATAAATCATATTCGATCCCACGGAGACTGTATTGGTTAACTATCTAAATTACGCACCTAAGCAACAATGTATGGTTATTATTCAATGCTAAGACGATAACAAATTGAGAATTTTTATAACTAAGAATTACGCTAACTATTATAACTACGAGAATAAGATAGACTGAGTTAATACATATGCAGACATGGGATTCTAACTTCATTAAGTACTTCATTCAATAGCCTTATTATTCTCAACCTTAGCATGCAATGGTGATGACACTAATCAGACAACACGAAACTGATAAACTCCAACTTTCGTTGCACAAGTACCATTCCACCAGACATCCACAAAAGAGATAGAAGCAGAATAGGCACCAATTCTATTGAGACCCTATATGTCTATAGAATTTGACAATATAACGGTTTAAGCACAAGTTATCTATCTTGATTACATAGGGCAAGTAAGATGGATAAAATTACCTACGAATCATGCATAACAATACATGAACCTATGCTAGCATGGCAAGTTCTAAATCCTTAAATTCATTTTCGCTTCATTAAGAATTAACACACTATCTTATAAGTTCGCGACGCTCACAAGACGAATAAGTACAACCAATACTAGGATATCATACAATCACCACATACTAAGGCATCAAACAATTTAACTAAAGAATTCCATAAATAAATCCGCTTGAACCCCACGATAATGATTAGCCCATAATCGAACTCATCGCCAACGTGGGTTCCAATGAAAACATGATAAACAAATGTAGTCTTTATACGAATAAATAAAACCAAGTACACACAAGAATATAGGTTCAGAAAAACAAGAAACAAGCATCCAAATTACAACTCAAAATAAAGATTCACAAGAATAAACTAGTTCATCTTCGCCATTATTGAATTGTGCCAAAAGGTCTCTTACCGTCTTCTCGTTCCTTGATGTCTTGAAAACTCTGAATCTCTTAATATATGTATTGAAAAATGACCTAAGTTATGTTTATATAGCAGTCCATGCATCCCAGGAGTCCAGAATTCTAATTGCAAAAGAATCAGGATTTGTTTATCTCGACCCAGCGCAGCCGCGCGCTTCACCAGCGCGGGCGCGCTGACTTTCTATTCCCCCGGCGCGGCCGCGCGCAACATTAGCGTGAGCGCGCCTGCCTTCTGCCAAAACTTGATTTTTTCTTCTTCTTTATTCCTTGCAGCTTCGAGCCAATCTTTCAAACTTTTATTTCAACACATCCTAAACACCATATTAGCATCAAAACAATGCTAATTCACCTGATTCACGAAGTAAAGCTTAAAATGCAAAAACACTTGAAAACACGTTAAAACACAAACAACCTGGGTACAAATACACCAACCCAAAGCTTATTAGAGCATAATAAGTGACATAAATGCCACTTAACACACCCCCAAACTTGAATTGATGCTTGTCCTCAAGCATAAACAGACTCAAAGAACAAGAAATAAAATGCATGAATGCAACTAATATGAATGCAAAGATCCCCAAAGAATAACTAAACCAATAAACCATCAACACCTCAGCAAATGCAATTATTCGCATAAAGATCTGTCAAATCTCACAAATCAATCTACACACCAGAGTTCGTGTGTGCAAATGCTTACAGATATACTATAGCAACTAGATCGACAATCATAACTCACTACTTATCAAAACAATTGCAAGTTTATAAACAGAATAAAAGCTAGACTCAAAATAACTTATAACACTTCAATTTTTTTATCGGAGTTAATCATGGATTCATGCTTTTATTCATATAAAACAAAACACATATGCTTATTTGATCGTGCAATGAGTGAGGTCCATAAAAGACTTATACAATAGTACTCATGTAGCGAGCGTTAGGTTAGCGGATCCCAAACTATAGAAGCCTTAGGTCACTAGGCACAAAGTCCCCTAAGAACTTAATAACTCGAGTACTAAGGAGCCCACTCGTGATCAGTTATACATAACACTTGTTCTTTTTTTTCTTTTTTTCTCTTTTTTTTCTTTTTTTCAATTTCTAAATGAGTGTGTTTCGCTCCATCTCATTCAACCCTAAACTACTCATAAAAATATGAGCCGGCTACTAGCCATTCGAAACTTAGCCACACAACTAGCAATGAAATCCAATTCTCCGATTTCTAAATATCCATGTCTTTTATTATTAATAGAATACCCTAAATTCTAAATATAAACAAGCGATTAAACCTCGACAAACCAACAAATCTTGACTATGATCTACCATTGTAGCAACCTATATGACTTAGTGAAATATAAATGTCTTTAGCATGCAAATCAATCCAATAAGACTCAACATTACTAAATTCGACATCACTACTTGCATCAATATCACCAATTAATCGGAAAAATTATCTAAGAGAATCATGATATAATGCAAATGCATGAAACTACATGAACAAACTATCATAAAAACTACCAAAAAGAAAATATAAAAAAAACTACATGACAAAATATATGCAACTATATGAAATAAAACTAACATGAACATGCAAACTATATGTGACTCACACAAACATATTCCTTAAACTACTACCCTCAAACTTAAAATATTCACTGTCCTCAGTGAAGGTAATAGTAAGGAATCAGGCATACCTACTCAGAATCAAAATCATCACCCTCAACGGGTGGAGTGTCCGGTATGTCCGGAGGTGGATACATGGAATCCTCACCAAAAAATGGCCAATGAATGTCAACTCTGGTGGCTCTAAATGCAGTCCCAAGTGCCTGGGTGAGATCACGTGCAAACCGATTGTGGATGTCGTGTATCGTATCCATCATCCTCGCAAGATGCCTATACTGCGCCGAACTCAAACCAGCTCCCATATCTGCTCCTGCTGCCTCCTCCTACTGTTGTTGCTGCTGTAGTGGACCGGCCTCCTCGCCCAGCTCGGCTCTCCAAGCCACCTTGCTAGCCAGCTGTGTACCACCAGCATATGACTGAGTGGATGGACGTCCTCCTGGTAGATGATCATAAGAATAACCAAGCCCCTTAGGATCGGGCTTGCCGCCATACCACTAAACCATGTTGTGCAGCGTAGAACTGTCGATAGGAGCACTAGGAAGTTGCAGCTGCTCATGTGCGGGCCAATGAACACCAACCGCCACGCACAACTTCGTCACAATGAACGCATAAGGAATAGCACCTGTAGTACCTCCCCTCAAAAATCTCAAGATCCCTTGATAGATCACCATCCCCAAATCAATGTAATCACCCTGAAGAATACCCCATAGCAGACGAGCATGCTCCACAGTAATCTCATGCACATGCGAAGATGGCATGATGTTAGCACAAATAAATGAGTTACAAGCTCGTGCAAACCTGTTCATGCATGAAGCAGGGAACGTGGAGTAATCAATAGTG
Source organism: Apium graveolens (assembly GCF_009905375.1). Classification (NCBI taxonomy): domain Eukaryota; kingdom Viridiplantae; phylum Streptophyta; class Magnoliopsida; order Apiales; family Apiaceae; genus Apium; species Apium graveolens. Next base: position 198,408,626 of record NC_133654.1, on the reverse strand, counting down.
CCCATCTTGGACTTTCAATGAGTCTCAGGCACACATAGAGTAGCAGTGATCAGATCCAAGTTAAAGTCCTCCGGAGTCTTATCGTTCCAAGTGTCATGTTCGGGCTTCCTCGTGGGCTGCTCAATCACCCTCCTTATAGCATCAGCACTTTACTCGACAGTCATCCCCCTCACCACCGTAAAGCCATTCTTCTTCGCCTTGGCATTGGCATAAAACTCCCGTACAACACTCATGGGCACAGCAGCGGGAGCCTCACAAAAAGGAACCCAGCCCATCTCCAAAATCATCTCCAATAACTTACCATCCCTCCCGGATGGCAGAGATCCTCTCTCCTTAGAAATAGGCTTCGAGAGAAGTCTCGTATACTCCTCCTCAGCCTCAGGAGTAGAAAACCTAGGCCTCACACCACCAGCAGATGTTGAATTGGTGGTGTTGCTTCTAACTTGAGTTCTCTGCCTTTTGGGTGCCATCGAGATTGAATAAGATAGACTAACAACTTAAGTGTTTAGAGAGAATATGTGTTGAGAGTTTGTGAATTGGTGGAGAAGATGTATGCAAGTGTATGTACTTATAGGTGGAGGGGTGTGAATTTGATAAGGAATAGAAGTGGGATTGATTATGGGAATCGTGGGAATAATGGAATTGATTAGGAGAGGGAATTATGGGGTGTGGAGGATAAAAATCAGGTTAGAGTTGATTTTGGAATTAAAATTGAGATTTTCTCTAATAAACTGCTGTTTTTATTTTTTTCTGAACAGAGACTCGGCGCGGCCACGCGCTAATACAGCGCGGGCGCGCTCTACTTCTGGAAAACCAGCGCGGCCGCGCGCTATGACAGCGCAGGCATGCTCAGCTACTGGAAAAACAGCGCGGCCGCGCGTTAGATCAGCGCGGGCGCGCCCAGCTTCTATACTTGGCCCTGAATTTTTTTCTTTTTCTGATTTTTTGTGATTTGTTCCTTTCTTCTTGCTTCCTCTACCTACTATCGTACAACAAACTTGGGTTGCCTCCCAAGAAGTGCTTCTTTTACGTCGTTAGCTCGATGTAGAATCTCGAGATCAAGTGGACAATAAAGCGACACTAACCACCTCGCGGTTTGTCGTATCACCATAATAATGCTTCAACCGTTGACTATTTACCTTAAACGCTTGGCCCGGATCATTCTCAAAAATTTCCACCGCTTCATATGGAAACACAGTTTTGACAATAAAAGGACCTGACCATCTTGACTTCAACTTTTCAGGAAAAAGACGGAGACGAGAGTTAAATAAAAGCACTTGTTGCCCCGACACAAATTTCTTGAGCACTAGACCCCGATCGTGCCACCTCTTGACTTTCTCCTTGTACATTTTGTTGTTCTCATAAGCTTGAAGTCAAAATTCGTCAAGTTCGTTCAATTGAAGCATCATTTTCTTTCTAGCTGCATCCAAGTCCAGATTCAATTTCTTTAAAGCCCAGTATGCTTTATGCTCGAGCTCCAAGGGCAAATGACACCCCTTGCCATAGACCAATTGAAACGGCGACATTCCCAATGGAGTCTTTTATGTTGTTCTATACGTCCAAACAGCTTCATCAAGCTTCAAAGACCAATCCTTCCTTGATGGACACAATACTTTCTCTAAAATGTGCTTGATCTCTTTGTTAGATACCTCAGCTTGACCATTTGTCTGAGGATGATAAGCCGTAGTAATGCGATGATTCACATTATACCTTTTCATCATAGCAGTAAACTTGCGATTGTAAAAATGCGACCCCTCATCACTGATTATGACTCTTGGAGTTCCAAACCTTGTGAATATCTGCTTGTGAAGAAAATTAAGCACCACTTTCGCATCGTTCGTTGGCAACGCCTTAACTTCAACCCATTTTGACACATAATCAACCGCCAACAGGATATACTGATTGTTGTAAGATGAGACAAATGGCCCCATGAAGTCAATTCCCCAAACATCGAAGACCTCAACCTTGAGAAGCACATTAAGAGGCATCTCATCCCTCTTGGACATATTACCCACATGTTGACACCGATCACATTTCAAAATGAATTGATGAGCATCTTTAAACAATGTCGGCCAAAAGAAACCTGCTTGAAGAACACGAGCTGATGTCTTTTCTCCATCATAATGTCCTCCATAAGCCTTTGAGTGGAAATCTAGCAAGATCCCCCCCCCACCATTTCGCTGTAAGGAATACATCTCCTGATGATTTGGTCAGCTCCCTGGCGAAAAAGAAACGGCTCATCCCACATATACCACTTCACTTCATGCAGAAACTTCTTCCTTTGAGCATAAGATAAGTCGAGAGGCATGATGTTACTCACAAGGTAGTTCACAATGTCTGCAAACCATGGCTCTTCTTCTTACACTCCAAACAGTTGCTCGTCGGGAAAACACTCATTTATCAATGTTGTATCCAATGAAGTAGCATTAGGATTCTCTAAACGCGAGAGATGATCAGCAACTTGATTTTCAGTTCCTTTTCTGTCCTTGATCTCTAGTTCAAATTCTTAGAGTAAAAGAACCAATCGAATCAATCTAGGCTTCGAGTCCTTCTTCGAGACGAGATATCGAATTGCAGCGTGATCAGTGAACACTGTCACCTTAGTCCCAAGTAGATAAGATCAAAATTTCTCAAAACCGTAGACAATAGCCAAAATTTCTTTCTATGTAGTAGTATAATTCAGTTGAGCACCGTTGAGGGTCTTACTATCATAGTAGACCACATGAAATATGTTGTTCTTCCTCTGCCCAAGAACTGCTCTAACTGCATAATCACTTGCATCGCACATCATCTCAAAAAGGTTCATTCCAATTAGGTGATGTTATGACAGGTATCATGATTAGACTCTTCTTCAATGTCTCAAACGCTGCAAGGCACTCGTCATCAAATTTAAAAGGAACATCTTTCTCTAGTAAACTACACAATGGCTTTGAAATTTTCGAGAAATCCTTGATGAAACGCCTGTAGAAACCTGTGTGACCAAGAAAATTGCGAATTCCCTTGACAGAAATAGGTGGGGGGAGATTCTCAATGACCCCTACCTTGGTCTTATCCACCTCAAGACCCTTACTAGAAACCTTGTGCCCGATAATTATGCCTTGATGCACCATGAAGTGACATTTCTCCCAATTGAGAACTAGATTGGTCTCAACGTACCTCTTGAGGACGTGTCCAAGATTTTGTAAGCATTCATCAAAAGAATCGCCAAAGACTGAGAAGCCATCCAAGAACACTTCCACATTCTGGCCAATCATGTCAGAAAAGATGGCCATCATACATCGCTGAAATGTGGCTGGTGCACCACACAGACCGAAAGAAAATCATCTAAAGGCGAATGTACCGATGGAAAAGTAAAGGCAGTTTTCTCCTGATCTTCTGGAGCGATATAAATCTTATTATAACCTGAATAACCATCCAGAAGACAATAGTACTCATGACCAGCCAACCTGTCAAGCATCTGATCATTGAAGGGTAAGGGGAAGTGATCCTTCCTAGTGGCCTTGTTTAACTTCCTGTAGTCCATAAAGATTTCCACCCCGTGACTGTCCGTGTAGGAATAAGCTCATTCTTCTCATTTGCTACCACAGTGAGACCACCTTTCTTTGGTACACATTGAACCGGGCTTACCCATAAAATGTCAGAGATAGGATAAATGATCCATGCATCTAGCCACTTCAGAATTTCCTTCTTTACTACTTACTTCATGATTGGATTAAGTCTTCTTTGCTGCTCGACTGTAGGTTTGCTACCTTCTTCTAGCAGAATTTTATGCATGCAGTAAGAAGGGTTGATTCCCTTGATATCTGCTATAGTGCATCCAATTGTCGATTTGAAATCTATCAGAATTCTCAAAAGTTTTTCCCCATCGCTACCTGAAAGGTCAGATGCAATAATAACAGGAAGAGTAGATGCATCACCTAAAAAAGCATACCTCAAATATTCAGGTAAAGGCTTAAGCTCAAGAGTGGGAGCTTCCTCAATAGGAGGCTTGAGGCGTTTAGGAGACTTGCTCAATTCTTCCATTCCAAGAGATTTAAAAGGCATATTGATCTTCCTTTTCCAGGGAGAAGCATTCAAATACTACAGTTGCTCATCACCTTCATCATCTTCACTGTCTGAATTTCCCAACAAGGTTTTTTCTAAGACATCAGATCTTAGCATTTGATCAAGTTCCGATGTGACCACCGAATCGACCAACTCGACTTTTAGGCACTCCTCATTATCAGTAGGAAATTTTATAGCATTGAACACATTGAAAGTCACATCCTGATCCAACACTTACATTGTAAGCTCACCCTTCTGTACATCAATCAAGGTTCTGCTAGTTTCCAAGAAAGGCCTTCCCAAGATTATGGGAATCTTCTTGTCCTCCTCAAAATCAAGAATGACAAAATCAGCGGGGAAGATGAGTTTATCCACCTTGACCAAGACATCCTCCACAATACCTCTCGGATATGTAATAGAACGGTCGACCAATTGTAAGGTCATGTAAGTTGGTTCGGGATCAGGTAAGCCCAATTGCTTGAAAATTGACAAAGGCATCAGATTGATGCTAGCTCCCAAGTCACACAAGCATCTGTCGAAATATACTTTTCCAATAGTACATGGAATAGTGAAGCTTCCTGGATCTTTAAGCTTCGGAGGCAACTTCTGCTGCAGCACAGCACTGCATTCCTCCGTAAGAGCGACAGTCTCTAAATCGTCTAGTTTCACCTTCCGAGAGAGGATACCTTTCATAAACTTTGCATAACTAGGCATCTGCTCGAGAGCCTTAGTGAAAGGTATGTTGATATGAAGTTTCTTGAACACCTCCAGAAACTTCTCGAATTGCTTGTCCAGCTTTTTATTCTACAGCCTCTTAGGAAAAGGCGATGGAGGATAGATATATTTCTCCCCTGTATTACCCTCAGGAGGAGTGTGCTCAACAGTAGTCTTCCTTGGTTCTACTTCTTCATCCTGCTGCTCTACTTCTTTCTCAGCTCCAGCTTTTTCAGTCAACTCTTGAGTTTGTTCGGGATTAGCAACCTTTCCAGACCTCAAAGTGATTGCCTTTACCTGCTCTTTAGCTTCCTTCTTTCTTGGCACTTCAGTGTCACTAGGTAGTGTACCAGGCTGACGATTTAGCAAGGCATTGGAAATTTGCCCAATTTGATTTTCTAAGGTCTTGATAGAAACGGCTTGGCTCTTGCACATAAGCTTCAACTCCTCTAATTCAGATTTTTTATTAGCTTGTTGCAACTGGAGTTGTTATTTTGGTGCATACTGCGGTTGCTGAAAACCAGGGAGGTTGTACTGCTTAGCTGAATACTGATGATAAGGTTGTTGAACCGCATTTTGAGCATTGCTCCAACTAAAATTAGGATGATTGCGGTTGTTTGGATGATAGGTGGCTGGCACAGGTTGTTGCGATCGCTGAAAGTTGCTCACGAACTGAGCTAATTCCATTCGAAATTGCATATTGATCAGTCTCATGGGCACCAGCACAAAGCTCACAGATACGAGTGATTTGATTAACTCTATAATAATTCAAAGTGTCCACCTTCATTGTCAAAGCCTTAAGTTGGGCAGTTATAGCATTTGCTGCATCCAACTCCAGAATTCCTGCAACTTTTCCCTGAGTCAGTCTCTAGGAAGGATTCTGGTACTCATTAGCAGCCATCAGTTCAATAAGTTCGTAAGCTTCATCATAGCTCTTAGCCCACAAGGCTCCTCCTGATGCTTCATCAAGCATGGGCCTAGAAGTAGGACCCAATCCATTATAGAAACAGTTGATAATCATCCAATCAGGCATGCCATGGTGTGGGCACTTCCTTAGCATCTCCTTATATCGATCACAAGCCTCACACAGAGATTCTCCAGTTTGTTACGCAAACTGGGTAAGAGCATTCATGATTGTTGCAGTCTTCGTCATGGGAAAAAATTTAGTGAGAAACTTTGGAGCACGATCTTCCCAAGTTATGATAGACCCTTCCCGTAGAGAGTGTAACCAGTACTTACCTTTGTCCCTCAAAGAGAATGGGAAGAGTCGCAGCTTGATAGCATCTTCAGTCACATCATTGAACTTAAAAGTGTCGCAGATCTCAATGAAATCCCTGATGTGCATGTTGGGGTCTTCGGTAGGAGAACCCCCAAACTGAACTGAGTTATGTATCATCTGGATCGTGCTTGACTTGATCTCAAAAGTTTTAGCCGCTATGGCTGGTCTAATGATGTTAGACTGAATGTCATTAATCTTAGGCTTAGAATAGTCCAGCAAAGCCTTCGGATTTTCTGGTTGATCACCCATAGCTACTACAATTGGCTCTTCAACTTTCTCTTCTTCTTCTACCTTCTTTTCTTCCTCAAAAACTTCCCTATGAACTACCACAAGTTCTTCATCGGCTTTATCCATGTTCTCTTACGAGTACGCGAACGCGTATGCATACACCCTCACTAGATCACCTGAAATAAAACAAGGAAACAAATAAGTAACAATGTCCGAGTCAATGAACTTTAACGACCACTGATGGAAAGCACATAAACTAGTAATTAACACTGCAGTCCCCGGCAGCAGTGCCAAAAACTTGTTAGTCGCTAAATACGCGCTAATATTACATGCAAGTATACGAGTTCGCAAGTAGTATAAGATATAAATCAGAATCGATCCCACAGAGACTGTATTGGTTAACTATATAAATTACGCACCTAAGCAACAATGTATGTTTATTATTCAATGCTAAGACGATAACAAATTGAGAATATTTATAACTAAGAATTACGCTTACTATTATAACTACGAGAATAAGATAAACTGAGTTAATATATATGACAGACATGGGATTCTAACTTCATTAAGTACTTCATTCAATAGCCTTATTATTCTCAACCTTAGCATGCAATGGTGATGACACTAATCAGACAACACGAAACTGATAAACGCCAATTTTTGTTGCACGAGTACCATTCTACCAGACATCCACAAAAGAGATAGAAGCTGAATAGGTACCAATTATATTGAGACCCTATATGTCTATAGAATTTGACAACATAACGGTTTAAGCACAAGTTATCTATCTTGATTACATAGGGCAAGTAAGATGGTTAAAATTACCTACGAATCATGCATAACAATACATGAACCTATGCTATCATGGCAAGTTCTAAATCCTTAAATTCACTTTCACTTCATTAAGAATTAACACACTATCTTATAAGTTCGCGACTCTCACAAGACGAATAATCACAACCAATACTAGGATATCATACAATCACCGCATACTAAGGCATCAAATAATTTAACTAAAGAAATCCATAAATAAATCCGCTAGAACCCCACGATAACGATTAGCCCATAATCGAACTCATCGCCAACGTGGGTTCCAATGAAAACTTGATAAACAAACGTAGTCTTTATACGAATAAATAAAACCCAGTACATACAAGAATATAGGTTCAGCAAAACAAGAAACAAGCATCCAAATTACAACTCAAAATAAAGATTCACAAGAATAAACTAGTTCGTCTTCGCCATTGTTGAATTGTGCCAAAAGGTCTCTTGCCGTCTTCTCCTTCCTTGATGTCTTGAAAACTCAGAATCTCTGAATATATGTATTGAAAAATGACCTAAGTTATGTTTAATAGCAGTCCATGCATCCCAGGAGTCTAGAATTCTAATTGCAAAAGAATCAGGATTTGTTTATCCCGACCCAGCGCGGGCGCGCTGACTTTCTGTTCCCCCGGCGCGGCCGCACACAACACCAGCGCGGGCGCGCCTGCCTTCTGCCAAAACTTGATTTTTTTCTTCTTCTTTATTCCTTGCAGCTTCGAGCCAATCTTTCAAGCTTTTATTTCAACACATCCTAAACACCATATTAGCATCAAAACAATGCTAATTCATGAAGTAAAGCCTGAAATGCAAAAATACTTGAAAACACGTTAAAACACAAACAACCCGAGTACAAATACACCAACTCAAAACTTATTAGAACATAAATAAGTGTCATAAACGCCACTTAACAGGACTCAGTGTTGAACCTTTTAAAGTAGGATGTCAAGCTTTCATTCTCCCTTTGTTTGAAATTGGCCGGAGTAGTAACAGACGGAGCATATCTCAGAGCTGCTTGGAACTTGGTCAGGAACAGGGTTTTTATTTGGTCCGAAGAAGTGATTACCCCCGGTCCAAGCTTTTGAAACCATTGTTGTGCGCTTTTCCCGAAAGTTGCCGCCAAGAGTCAGCATCAAGCCAAGTCTGGAACTTGATACACGTCATCTCTATATTGAATCGACCCAAGAATTCCACAGGATCTTAACTCCCATGGAAACGGAGATCGCTAGTCGTGTTACGATATCCGGCCGGCAACTGAGCCTCTCTTACTGCCGCAGAGAATGGCGAAGGAATTTCGACCGTGGTCGTTACTCTCCCTTTCAAGTGATTGAGCAGCCTTTTCAGATCATCCACATTAAAAGTTCCTACGCCCGGGATAGTCTGCATGTGAGGTTGTGGACCCTGGGGCTGAGGCGAAGGTAGTACTACCCGATCTCCACCTGGAGGAGCCTGTTGTTGATTAGCGTTTTGGGTATCCCCTTATCATCCCCCAGGTATCACTATGACATCTTGGTTTGGCCCTTGATCTCCTTCCGGATTTTCTCCTTGATTTCGGTCACGGCCTCGAGGAGTCTCGCGATCATAGTCCTGGATGTCCCTACGACCATCATCCCTTGCATAGCTATCTCTTTCAACACGGTCATAGGTGCGAGTATCCCTATAGCCACGATAGTTGTCGCGGAGATACCCGTCCAAGTACCTGCTCGGCCTCCGCCTCTTCCCCTCCATTGGGATCTTCTCCAACGGTCACTTCCGTATCCTCAACCATACTGGTCCCTCGATCCGCGGGGAGGAGCTCTCTCATGGTCACGGTGCCGCTTCTGATTCTCAAGGGAATTCAGGGGTACACACGGTGAACCACGGGGCATCACTTCTCCGCGATCGGCATCTCTCTGCCAATCTCTCTGCCATTCTAACAGTAATATTCTCATATCATCATCTCCCAAGCGGATCCCCAAGCGATCCTTCAAAGCAGCGAAACCTCGTTGTTCATTTACTGGGATAGACTCTGTTTGCCGACGTTCATCAAGAGTATGCCCGGGTCGGTGCGGGAGGGTGACTACTCGGTTATCAGTCTGCGGCACCTCTTATCCATTAGTATCTTCATCAATAAGTTCAACGATCGGGGTGGTATCGTTGAAGTAAACCAGGCGTCGCGGCGTTATTTCCACACGTTCGCCTCCTGATTGGCCACGGCCAACCGGAGCATCAGTCATGGGAGCTTTCTCAGGTGCGTGAGCAGGGCGGTTACGGCGAAGGCATCTTCTTGTCTTACGTCGCTCCACGGTACTCAACCTCGAGTCGAAGTCGTTTAAGACATCATCCATGCGATAGAGCTGCTCCAACAAATCTGCGTTGCTGATCAAGAGTGATGGATGGCCACCAACATTCGAGGTTGGACGATTCACCGGATTAGGAACATAAGGTTCATCATATCCCTGGTCAGATCCATCATTGGAGCTTTCTCTATCATAAGAACTTTCATCACGATATTGAGACATCTTTCCTCCTAGATGCAGATCTTGATTAGCCCCTCCTTCTAGCGCCAATTTGTTGAAGGAGGAATTTGGGAGCAACAAAGTTTGAGGTTCGTAGCCAAAAACAAGATCTGTGACGGTGGTTCTTCGTCGTAAAACATGAACAGTAATCATCAGATCTTATGAACAGTGTTCGTCGGGAAGTATGAACGGTGTTTGGTGGTGGTGATTATTGGTGGCTGAGATTACTTAGGGTAAGTGGTGGCTCATTTGTGCTCTCGCTTATAACCCCTTACAATTTGCCTACGTATCCCTATTTCTAGGGGAACAAGAAACATAACGGGCTTAGATCTCTTGTCCCGAGGCCCAGTAGGAAACCTACTGGAAACCGTCTTCTTCTAGCTTTAGGAATGTCCGCCGATGAGGCCCAGCCACTAAGGCCCAAGGCTCATCCATGGCTTCGAGACTTCACAGATAAGGCATCTCCCTGGCCAAGAATCACCCTCCGCTACCAGCTGTTTCTCTAATCCATGTACGCAGGTATAGCCGTGGTTCACTCCAAATGTTAGATGCATCCTTGTCCCCCGGATAAGGAGCCCCTACCAGATTACAGGACAAGTGATCACAAACTTTTGGGTGCAAAGTGCAGGATACTCCGAAGTCTCCCAACGAGGACACCCGTTGACTACAGAGACAGAGTTTCCAAAGCACACATCAGAATTCACCCCACATCCCCACTGACTCATTGACTACAGGAGGAGGTCTTCCGTTCAGGCATACCCCTGGAGGTCTCTAACCACGAACACTGTCTTCCTATGGTTGCATTACAGGAAGGAGTTCTTCAATAGAGTACACGCAACAAACATGCTAGTAATAATCATCTCCATCTTCCGTGCATCCTCCAGAAAACCCGTCCAAGCCGTCGAGCCAATATTTTATTAATTTACTTCTTTTTTTAGGGCGCGCCCTATAATCCTCAAACGACCAAACAGACTCTTTTGAGGGCGCGCTTTCTTCTGACAAAAAGGGGTCAACCAAATCCTCCAAACAAGTAGTTGACGAACCAATCTCATGGGTCTAGGGCGCGCCTTCTCTGATTCAGTGAGGGTGCGCCTTCTGACTTTAATATTTATGGAAACCGGCTTTGTTAATTTCTCAATCTTAGACGCACATATCTCAATTTTGACCATATTATCTGACTCAGACTCACACTCAAACTATGGCTTATACCAAATTTAAAGCATAACAGATATAAATCCTTTTGTATTCAAATTTAGTATTAGTCCAGAATTTCAATCATCCACGAGACGAAATATTGCTGATATTTAACGAATGAGCCGAGGAGTCCTTTGAGGTGCCATGAAGCTTAGGAAGTGTATGCACAGCATACATCTAAAACATCATCATATGCGATTCCTCTCTTTACAATCAATCTACTTGAGAATGCAAGGCACTAAACTGGTGCAAAAAGTTGTTTTTGATGTGCCTACAAACCAAAGCCAGCTAGCCTAGCTGTTTAGGTCCCTACTAACTTTCCAAAGCAAGTTTATGTGCTCTGTGTCTCGTTAATAGTTGACACCACCAATATTTATATTTCCAAACATTTTAATTAAAATTTGAAGGATTTTTCTAATATTTATCGTGACACATATTAAGAGTTAATGTTTGATGTGGTGTTTACAAAATATTTGTGGGGAGCTCATTAATAGTGATTCTACATATACAAAATATTTGTGGGGAGCTCATTAATAGTGATTCTACATATACAAAAATTTTCACTAATAAAATTTTTATAACTCAACAATCACATTTTCTTAGCATGTACTCATGGGCATAGACAAACCGAAATTATAATATACCCTCCTCTTTAAAAAAAAGAACTATACATAGAGAAAAACTCAGTCATGCTGACACCCTAAGATTTTTCAATAATTTTTTTATGAAATTTTTTCATAAATACTCAAGGTTTATAATTTTTCGTAAAAAATATTATTTTTTAAAAATATTAGCAAAAATATATTCTGCAATTTTGGAAACATTTTACAACCATGTTTGCAACTTGAATTTAAAAAATATTTACAATAACATTCTGTAAAATTATAACCATATATTTGTAACATAATAAACAACCTAAAATGTAATATCAAATGTAAACCAAAATACAAAAACTAAAACAGTTACACAATTCACACTAATATAACCTATTATACAAGAGCACATTTGGATAACTCAAGTGTTTACGAGTTTATACTCTGTCATCTCAGGTACTGTGTTCGATTATCGCTCATCCTGAAAATATAATTCGATCCTCGTATCGCGGTAATTTTTTATAACAGATTCCTTTATAAGATTATAAATTATATTTGTCAAAAAAATCTGTTATACAATATCATATTTTTCAAAATATTTTCAGAACAAAATAAACACTTTAATCACAAATTTACAAATTTTTAACCAAATCCACCATTTTAAAATTGGAAGTAAATTTGGACTACCAAACAGCAAATTACTGTATAAATCGTGATCATACCTGATAGGAGTGAATAAAAAACGATCAAATCATAAAATCGACTAACCCGTCCCTTATTTTGGGTGACGGATCAAATTATCCAAAACTCGAAATATAATTGATTTAATTTTTTGTCGACCCGAATATAATGGGTTGGGTAAAGATTTAAAAAAATTTAACCCATACTAACCCAACCCGATTTTATAATTATAGTATTATTATTTAAAATTTTAATTTTATGTAACGTATTAATTAATATATTTGAAATAATATTATTATTTTACAGATAATATACTATAACTTATTAACTTTAAATTGAAGAATACACGATACGTACAGTATCCAATAATATTTATTTTCTATTAAATTATGTTGTACTATTACTTTACATCAAATTTGGATTAAATTTATTTGAAATTTTGATACCTAAAAAATATTTAAATAATTTTATTCAAGTTTTAACTCAAACAAACTTGACCCAACCCGACCCAACGTATAAAAGATAAAATTGGGTTGAAAATAATTTTTTTAATTAACAAGTTCAATTTTTTAAAAACAGGATTAATTAAATTGGTTCAATTTATTAATAAATCTGAAAAGCAAAAGGAAAGACGAGAAAACATTAAATTAATCTGAAAAGGAAATAATTTGGTCTTGTGTTGGTTAAAGTATTGCACGCGTGATTTCTTGCTCTTGTAACCCCTCAATTGAAGATCTTTTGTCATTATTTGATTCTGCCTATAAAGGTTTATCCTAATTTTAAACCTAACCTTTTTATTAATCACATGGCTATTGTCGGAGAATAGGTGCATAATACATGTATACATATTTTTATATACTAGTATATATGAGTACAAATACCTGTCATCTTCCCCATATATCAAGAGTATTTTTATTATAGCTGATTATTGTGTTCATTTTAATCTATCATCTAATTATAGTTCTTTGCTTACGAATATTATAATAAAACAAAAGTGTACGATTTTTATTTAAAAATTAGCATTTCGAAAGGAAAACAACCAATTTACAACAAACGATGTAAAGATATAAAAAGTAAGTACATAATTAACATTTTATTTCATTTACTTTTTTTGGCTTTGGTGTTATTTTCATAAATAGATGGAAATCCTATAAATTAGAGGTAGCCAAGACTGTTCATTAATTTAAAATAGTAAAATATATGATTTTGAAGATAGCACGTTAACTTTTATTTTCAAAATATATATTTAACGATAAAACATGTGTAAAGAACTAAAGATGCAAATGAACATATACGCCCAGGTGGCCAAAGTCCAAACATCTGGCATATCTAAAACTCTTACTAAATTGTACTAAAGTGTATCAGTTTTTGGCTGGTCTGTCTTGAGCTTTCAACTTTGTTGTCCGATGTTCCTTTGTTCACTGGCTCTGGGCAATATACAATTATTTATTATTATATAATTGATTTTCCTAATCCTTTCAAAAAGTAAAACTTCCATCATAAGTGTGTTTTGTGCTGCATTAGGTTTTTATATTTATGGTCTAAATTTTATAATAATAAATTTGAATTTTATTAATAACAAAACACTTTAGAAGATCTTTATACAAAACAGTGTTACATTATTTTTCAAGTTTACAACATTTTTAGTTTCTTTTAATAGCTTGAGGAAAATAATTCAATGATGACAACTCAACAAATTAACATTCTAAAATGTTATCAAGAATGTTTTTTGACAACCCTTCAAACTTATTTATAAAGCACTTGCACTTGTAAATTAGTCCGGAGTTTTAACAAAGGTTGAAACTGTTTTGTTAACTGAGTCGAGATGATTGATAATATGTCCAACTCTATTTAAAACTTGAAAATTTATCTTTATTCGAGTTTAAATTAAATGTTTCTATTTAAGTTTAAAATTATTATTATTTTTATTTTATTGTTTATAGATTAAAAAAATATATATATTTTAAATTTTAATAATATTTAAACTAATGAGTTGGCTAGTAAAAATAAATTCACAAGCAGCTTTATTAAAATCCGCTCAATTAGCTCGATACTAATTAAACAAGTTATTCAATTTAAATTTTGAAATATTTAAATTAAATCAGTAGCTAAATTAATTTATAAATATCGAATTCGAACCGGAACTTGTTCATAAAGGATCTGATTCGGTTGGGTCCAACTTAAAACCCTGTTAATTAATAGTTACTCCCTCCGTCTCTTTCGATTATTTATATTTTTAAGAGAGTGTCTGACACGCATTATAAGGTGCAAATAAAGTATGATTCTGTAACTTTTTTTTATAATTTTCTTTTTCTGAATAAAAGTTGAATGTTTTAATTTTTATTCAGAAAAATAAAATTATAAAAAAAAATTATAGAAATATACTTTATATGCACCTTAAAATACATGTCGGAAACTCTCTACAAAAATATAAATAATTGAAAGCGACCCTGGGAGTATTTGAATTATGAAAATGGAGAAAGTATATAAATTATGTATGGGCAATGGGTACACACACAAACTTGACTTATTTTAGTTGGCCGTAATGAATTCAAGTATCAACAACAATTATATTAATAAAAAACTTCAACATATAAATTTTAATGCATAACATGCCAAGGAGACACTACAAACCCTTTATGTATATCACCGGCAGGGTGTACACGGTTTGACCAACACAATCAATCCAAACCGAACCAACCTTATTTTGGCCGAACCAAACCGATTTTTTTTAACCCGATATATAGTTGGGTTGAAAAAATGTCAACCCGATTTAATTGGATTGTATATGATTTTCGATAATTTTAAACCAATCCAACCCAACCCGACTAAAATATATATGTACATGCAAATAAGTTAATCTAAAATTATATTTAGGCTATTTACATAGATCCATATATTTCTAACTTTAAATGTAACTCTTATAACCTCCGTGTTCATAGTTTATTTCGTAAGAACAATAGATGTTTGATTAGTATTATATTTTTTGCATTTATAATTCATTCCAATATTTAAAGCGTAAACAATATTATTAGTATTTTTTATGTCGAAAATTAGATGCTTAAAACTATTCAATATGGAGGATTGTAATATTGTTTTGAACTATTTTTAAAGTGTTTTAAACGTTGAGACCTTATGTTTTATTATAATTTTTTATATTAATTTTGTATATTTAATAAACCCATCAAACTGAACCAAACCGATCCAAACCAGTATACAAATTGGGTTGGGTTATAAATTTAAACAATTTAGGTTGGGTTGAAATTTTAAAAAATCCGAATTAATTGGGTTGGGTTGCTAAATTCTCCCCACCCGCTCAACCCGACGCGTGTACACCCGTAATCACCGGCACCGGCACCAGCAAGTTGAAACTTGGAGGAAAGAAAGATGAATTTGTTTGGAGCACTAAAAGAGAAGACATATTGGGTCCCACTTCCCATCACTACTCTCTTTCTTCTTCCACCATCCCCCTCTAATCCCACTTTGTCTACCTTTTACTTTTGTCCCCCATTTTGCAGTATCCAAACCCCTCATATAATTTTCCATACATAATTTATAACCTTGTTTTAAGTTTGACCAAAGTAAAAACCGTATAGTTCAACTTAACACATATTTATATACTTCATTCTCTGTCAACAAATATATACTAGTAGTGTAAAGTAGACAAAAATGGCTTCTTCATACCAGAATGAGGAGGGTGAACTTGAACTGGGCTTGACTCTTCATACTGGCTCTTCTTGTACTACTGCTGAGCATGTTAAGAAAATAAGGACTGCTAAAGATTTCCCTTCTGCCACCAAAACATCACTTCCTCATTCTCACTTCTCTGCTTGCCCTCCTGTTGTCAGGTATTGTAGTATATCTTGCATGCATCTTGTATTCTTATTCTTTAGTTTCTTTTAAGTTGTGTTTTTCTGATTTGTCAAGGTTACTGTCATTCATACATTTTGATAGTGTTGTTCGATTTTCTTTTGGTTATTACAAACAATTTGTGGTTGCTTTTGATATGTAATTTCAGTTACTCTTTCGCAAATGTGAATTTGTTGTCACAACAACTACTTGTGTTCTGTGAATGAGAGGGTTGAAAATTTTAGCCATATTTGTATGATATTAGTAATTAGCTAGGACATACATATATGTTACTATATGTGGTTGTTATGATTCAATATATTGATTACTCTTGTTTGATGAACTTCGAGTTTACACCCTGCATCCCTAAATACATGTCCCGTTCAAACTTTTGACCCTTCAACTTGAACATTTTTTGATTGAAATTTACACCTACCATATAATAAATATAATAAAAAAATATATACATCTCATTAGAAATTAGAAAGTATATTTAGTCTATTTTAAAACAAAAATCAATAATTTGCTTAATATTAAGTCAAAAATTGGTCAATTTGACTACTAAAAAAACAAAATGGAAATATAAATAGGGACGGAGGAAGTAGTGTTCTTCATATTTACGTTTCTATAGCAATTTTATGATGGAAAACAACGAGACATTTTACAATTGATATAGATGATTAAATATTTACACTGTTCGTTTAAGAGCCTCTCAGCCTGTGGATCTCAACATGCTTTTCACAACTCTTTCCTGATTAGTTAACTTAATTTTTCATGTACTTTTTGCTTTCCAAACACAGTCAGGTTGTAGGATGGCCACCTATAAGGACTTACAGGATGAACAACATAATTAACCAAACAAAGTCCTCAAATGGTGATCAAGAAGAAAAGGAAATGGATGTGAATGATACAAGTAAAATTTCTTCAAAGAAACTTAACCATGGAAGAGACGACAATGATACTACTAAAGAAAGAGGACTTGTTAAGTTTGTGAAGGTGAATATGGACGGATTACAAATAGGACGGAAAGTAGATTTGAGTGTTCATGCTTGTTATGAAACTTTAGCTCGAACAATTGAGGAGATGTTCTTTAAGTCCTCCACAACCATGAATCCTAACAGTAAGTCCTTTAACCTTATAACCTAGCTTGCTTTAGAGGTTGAGATATGCCCAATAACACGTGAATTGGCCCATTTGCTTCATGAGAATTGGCGTCCAGATATTTTGTTCTGGATTATGTTTCTAAATTGTTTATCTTCTGTTTATAAAAAGTTTGAGCCTTGTGTAATTAGGTCTTGCTGGAATGAATAAACAAACTGTGCAACCATCAAAGCTTTTGGATGGATCCTCTGAGTTTGTGCTCACTTATGAAGATAAGGAAGGAGACTGGATGCTTGTTGGAGATGTCCCGTGGGGGTATACATATATAACTCATTACTACACACTCGAACACACACACACACACACACGCGAATGATCAATCTGAAAAACAAGTAGTTAGCTGACAAAGTATTGGAGAAAGCACTTGAAAAGGTTTCAATGCCTCTGATTTCCTGTTCTTTAAAAATTTTCCCAGGATGTTCCTAAATACTGCAAAAAGGCTTAGAATCATGAAAACATCCGAAGCTAATGGACTAGGTACGTGCCGTAAAGTGTAAATTAGTTCTAAAAGCACCTGTATTGCAACAGTTTTATATATTTCCATGATTTTCTTCTTAATCGAAACTTATATTGCAGCTCCAAGGCTCCAAGAAAGACATGACAGACAAAAAACTAAGCTGCCTCAGCATCACTGCAAGTGACTCCAACAAAGCTGAAGAAAAACTCACAGGAAAATATAGTTTTCAAAAGTTCATTAAGTTTGGATTTTTTTTTTCTTTTTTAGTTTATTTGAAGTGCCTGCATTTTGCTATTTACCTATTTACCACAAGTTTCCTGGCTGCTTAGGCCTACCTTCGTTTTTATCATAGTTTCTTCTTAGCCAACATACCACACCTTTAGCTCTCCTACACAGGTTTATTACAGCTGAGTAGTTTGCTAATTTACCAGTTGATTACAATGTAAATATAAGAATGCTTTCAGTATTCAACATCCTTGTGCAAGTTTTGGTTTCTTTGACACTTAATGTTGGAACGAAGCTTATCATCTTCCAGCCGTTAGTGTTTTTTTTTTTTGTATGTTTTTTAATGATTGATTTTTTCATATTTCGGAAACTTGTATTGTCTTCACTTACTGTTACTTTGCAAAGTTGATAAAATAAGTGCTGTCATGTGAGCTTTCAGGCATTGATTTGGAAGAAGTTAAGCAGCTGAATACATTTCATGTATGATATAAATTAGGGAGGTTTGATCAGACAATTTTCAGTAAATCAACTGTTTTGATCCAAGCTCCGCTGCAGAAGATTGTCTTTCTTATGGCTGGTTGATCACTATTGTTGTCAACCAACCCAACTATGGAGGAAAAATGTTGTAAAGCTGAGAATTTCTGATAAAACATACAAAAGTTTTAAGATGCAGATAAAACAGATGTAAGCAATAGGTCTTGTTTAAGATTAAGTTGAAGTTTAGGATTATTTTTGTTAAAAAAATTTAATTTCAGTTATTCTGAGTAAGGTGTTGTCGAAAAATCTACGCAAGTCAGTTTTTTCCAAGATAGCAATTGTGAATTGTGATACTAGCAAATACTACTAGCTGAAAGATTATGTTACTATGATGTAACGATTTGACATTAGGTTACCAATGTCATAGACACGATACAGGATGCCTCTGGCTATCGGCTGAGTAAGACCCGGTCAAAGTATCTGAATCCTTCGTTATATAAATATAAAATATTTGTTGTGTATTGTTTAGGGCTCTGAAAACTAATTTCGCCTGAATTAGTATGATGCATTCACTTTACTTTATCAAGGGATGTTTAATCCCTAGGAGCACATTAAATTTGTTGTATTCCATAATTGTTTTCACTGGATCCTACAGAATAGAAATGAGTAGGCTAGGAATACAATTCACATGCCACCTCTTTCATAATTCCACTGTAAAAGTTATCATCTTATCTTATCTTTAATAATGAACTCCCTGGCTAGTAATTAATACATCTTGAATCATTATGTTTCAGCAATCAACATTTCACTTCTTTCCCTGCCACTGAATATGGTTTTATTGAGTGGATGCTCCCCACTCCACCAAAAGCTCGGAGGTGCAAATTTTGTGCTATTTGTGCAGTTAAGCTAGTAGCAACATGGACAGAAAAAGAGAACTACCCTCTGCTAAAACTTCAAAGCTGTTTCTTTCTTGCTTTTGATTGAGGTCACAACAGACCGATGTAACAAGTCGTCCGCATCGATCAAAAATATACGAAAACATCGAGTCAATTAACAAAGAAAGTTTCACAGAGACTCGTAGTGTTCGGGTGATAGATATATAATTGGCCATTTTAATTTCCATTTTTCAATCTAAATCGAGTCCATCGTAAATATTCCTCCAGTTTATTCGTACAGTTGCATGATTTTTCCAAATGAATACTGAATAAGGTGTTCGCTATCAAATTTATTCCATTGTCTGGTGTCAACATATGAACAAGTAGTAACTTTTCTTAGTCTCAGATGTAAAGAGAAGCAGCAAATTTGATCAAACAGTTATACAGAATTATTCTCGGTGAACCACAAATACAAAAGCTTATAGCGGGTATATGCATTTTCATGTCCATGTTTTGGGTAAAATATTTAGCTGAACATTACAATGTCCTGTGTACTACATTACTCATAGCACAAAAATGACAACAGTAATCTACTATACTCTGAACTCTTAAAAAAACAAGGTATGGAGTCAGATCCTGAACCTGATATTCCAGCTCCCATAATTAGTTTAAGCACAAGTACCAAAGTAACCATTGCAAATACACAATCAGTCACCTACTGCAAAAACTCCCTTGGGTCAGTTACATAGCCAGTCAAAGCCGATGCTGCAGCAGTATATGGAGAAGCAAGATAAATCTGGCCGTCCTTGTGACCCATGCGACCAGGGAAGTTCCTATTGGTTGTGGAGACACAGACCTGCAACAAGACAAAGGTACTTATATCATTCATTATCGTAATTGTAAATTGGCAGAGGACAATTAGCAAACGCCAAGCAATATTTAAATGGACAAATAGACACTTTATAGTTTTGCAGATGGTTGTATGGAAACCTTATCACACAACCATGTGCATTTTCTAGTTTTAGTTGATTGACTGTGGTATAGAAACGTTTACTATAGATTCACAATATGTAGTTCTAAAGTGCAGGTGTGTTTATTTAACTTAGGATGAGAATATTTATAATATTTAAAGCAACAATGCTACATAGACATGTTAAATGCATATCACATTTCATGAAATAGATTATTTATAATCATGACTAGCTTGCAAGGAAATGAAAACCTGTACCCATTTGGCTTACCTTCAAAAAACAAAGTAAATAACTGACAACTGCAAGTAATTTTTCTACATTTATATATTTACTATGGTATCATCTATTTGGATGGTTTAATTTATAACGCATAATTTATAAGTTATACAAAAATAAAAAGAAATTTTAAAAAATTACTAGAAGTTGCTCTGGGTGAGAATTGATATCAGTTTTTGTCTACTCAAATAAAAACTTGTAAAGGCAGTGCTTGTTTCTCACAGATATTTAGAATTTACAATATTGGTTCGTTTGTGTAAAATGAAACAGTAACTTGAAATTAAGTTGTAAGTTGAATTTTAAATACTGGAAACTATGTGCTTACTCCAGTTACTTATATTAAACTTATGATTTGAGCAGAAAAGCTTAAAAACTCCATTAGCATGAACATGAAATGTAAGGACCCTTGTACGAGTTCAAAGAACGAGATATCTAAGAGAAAGTCCGAAGCATAGATATGTATGGTTCTAAAACTAAAATACATGGCCAAGTCTACAAGAACACGACTCCGATGCATAGCTACAGTTGAATGGAAATGGAGTTTCTGGTTCTATATTTAGAACCAAATGTGGCCATTTCCATCCTTGCCACGTTAATAGGAGAAAAGAAGGGAAATAATTTGGGTAGATGAATTTTAGCTTGAATATAACAATAGTTATAGTCACTTTAGCATCAGCACCGGAGCACAAGTTCTATTTAACACCAAATGTTACTTTGTAGTGCCAAAATATAGCAATGGCTATAGGCTATAGCAATGTCCTAGCTGGGTTTTAGTTTTTGATAGATATCAAGGTTTAGTAATAAGGCTGGGATTCAATATCTAAGCTGAGAAAAGGTGCCACTTGCCTGTGCTTCATTCATGCGTGCATAAGTGTCCTTTGGACCACCTAAACAAGCACCACAGCTAGGACTTGCAGGTGTATCACAGCCTGCTTCTTCAAATATCTGAGAACAAGTCTTCCCACCAGACCCTGGCACTGGAAGGCTATACACATCCATCCAAACCTGAATATAATTGGAATAAGAAATTTAATCCTAATATATTTAAATTGCACGATATATCAGGAAATAAAACTGCAAAAAATATCGACAAACCTTTTGGGTTGCAGGGACCAGGAAGGTGGGTACTTTCACTTTTTTACCCTGCGCAAGATTAAGTTTACCAAATTTGAGACATCACATCCATGCCTAAATAATAATATATGTTACTCTAATATGTTTATCCTAAGCTGTGTGCATAAAAAAATACATACGAAGACGCCAATAATGATCGAATAATTACAAAAATAACAAAAGTTATATTGTAGAAAGTAAATCTAAGCAGGAGTCAAGATAGACTATACGAATAAATTTAAGACTAATAATTACAGAACAACGGATTGCTTGTTCTAAAATCTATTTTATGGAAAGAAGCAGAACTGTAGAAAATGTATTATTCAAAAGAACAAGTATTTAGTTTTCATACTATTGGAAAAACGGCAAAAGTTTGAATTACTTGATATGCATGATACATCTTCAAATGGATTTTGAAAATTAAAAACATCGAATATATATGAGAAGAACTAGTCATATAAAGTTTATCTTGGTATGCATATCTAAAACATGAATTCTGGTCATATCTGCTGAAAGATGTTACTATCTCAGTTAACATGGAATGACCTCAGAAATGTAATCCCACCAACAAAACAGCAGACACAAAAAAGTGTGGTATCATAGTTATAATGGAACACAAAAATAGCAAGTACATTTTACATCAGATAAGCTTAATAGTAAGGATAAACAGTGTCTTACTGAAGCTAGAAAAACTTTGGCTGCAGCTAGAAAATCCTCAGTTTTTCCACCAGTACAAGATCCAATATACACTCTGTCGATTTTGACATCTTTGCATTCCCTTGCCAATGCACGATTATCAGGCGAATGAGGCTGGAAAACATATCAACAACATTAATTAGCCATTGAAACATTTAACACCTAAATGAAATATTTAAAGGTAAACAATCTTTTTTCTAAAACTGAAGATCATTCTCACAAGACTACAGTGCAAACACAAATAACAATTAAAATGCTATTCTCCATTTTTAATAACTAAGTTGGGAAAGAGGGAAGGTGGGCACAGGGAACTGCTTCTCTCAAAGGCTCGCCCTTATAGTATGCATTTCTCTTATTTCCTTATATTATCTACACAAGAGCCAAAAACTGAAATCTAAAAACAATCAAACTCACCTTCGCTACCAGTGGCTCCAGCTTTGAGATATCAAATCTGTACTCAGAAAGAAATCTAGAAGATAGAGAAATTTATAAGTAAAGGTATCATTATAAAGTAACAGGAGGAATAAAACTCAAAACAAATGAAGATGATAGTGCAAAAAGCATAAAGAGCATGAGTAATGGGAGCTTCAACGAACATAGTGTATCACAGGTTTAAAAGAAATACCTCTCAAGGCATTAATACAAACTAAGTAGAGTCACAAACATCTGATAGAACTCTTTTACTACAGTCCTAATAGATTAGACACATGATCAGTTATTCACACATCGAAATCTAGAATGATTATGTTCGAAACTATATATATTCATTAAACGTAGTACTATAGAATTACATGAATGTATTCCACTGTGTATTCCGCTATGCCGTCATGTCCACTATCACCATCATCATTATCATCGTCGTTAATTAATCGATCAATCGACCGTTCGAAATCTCAACTCAATCAACTTATAGTCGGAACTAGGTGTTGAAGAAGCCAACTGAGTGTTAATTTCAATTCTAATAGAATCGCCAGAGAAGATGTAGATGCTAAACAAATCTTAGAAAGAGAAAACCGTGATATACAGGTATGTATATATACATAAATGTATATGTATATAGGAGGGGTTGAAGGTTGAACAAGTATGGTTATGAGTCAAATCAGACAATTAGCAAAGAAATGGATGTGTCTAGAATAAAAATACGGTTGAAATGTGTAAATGTCTAAGAGAGGCAGTGAGGAAGAAGGCAGGTAAGATGGAGATGAATAAATGTATGGTGGAGATTAAAACAAAATACTAAAATTTAAGGCTAGGATTAGATCTAAGTTCTCATTATGAGGTAAAAAGGCCCCTTTTGGCGCATTTTGAAATTAAAATGCCCAGAAGAGCACATTCCAAAAAAAGGGCCCTTCATGGCACATAAAAAGGCTACTTCAGGCAGTGTTTATGATGCGGAGCATAAAACAATTAAGTTAGTTGTCAATTGTTTTATATTATTGTTTAGCTATATTATTGTCAATTGAGATGACTTGAAAAGTGAAAAAACTGAAAGAAGTCAAACGTTGTGATCCAAAATTCAAAAAGAGTAAATAGATATTAAGATTTGCTGAATAACGTAACTTTAAACTACGTTCCTTTTTTTCAAAATGCTAACTTATGTTAATATACATGAACAACGTCAAAACGCCTTTGCGCTTGTCGAAAAACATGTTTAACTTGCATTTTGTTGTGCCATTTAGGGGCGCATTTCCAATTTGTACTATTTAGGGCATATTTTCTTAACATTGTGCCATGAAGGGCCAACGCCTTTGGCATATCATGTTTCGTTTCATTTACACAAATCCATTCCGTGTCGTGTTTGGGTTTCAGGTACATGAAACACAAAGGTGCACGACATGAATTGCCACGAGATCATAGCATATCCTAACACTACGGTAAGCATCCATTTCTAAATAATTTTATACATTATATGAATTCCAGATGATAGCATAGATCATCTGAGATATATTGATTGAGATTTGTGTATAAATAATGGTACTTATTTCTAGCAAAATTGATTGAGGTTTGTGTATAAACAACGGTACTTTAATTCTAGCAATTATACATATGACAAGCATGAACAAAATAAGACAGAAAATAATCTCTATCTAAAAGGACATGACCGGTACCTTGCTTTCTCATCACTGTAAAGTGCTTCATAGGGCAGAGATGTTTTGTCCTGTCCAATAGAGAGAGAAAAAAAACTACAGTCAAACAGAATAGCACCAAATAGGGTGAACAAAACCGGAAAACAGAAAAACCGTCTAATTCAGTCCACTTCAGGCCGGTTTTTTCTTCAAACGGTTAGGCTTAAATTTTAATTTTAAATTAAACCAAAATATTTTCAACTCGGTTCAGTTCTTTTAAAAAAAAATCAGTTTATCCAAACTAACCAAAATCATAAATAAAAGATCTAAATTATATATACAATGTATAGAAGATATCTTAAATCCTTTCATTTTTTAAACCTGCACAAATACATGAGTTGACTTCCTTTTCTTTTCTTCTTACATTCTTTCCCTTTCCTTAAGAGACGAAGAGTTGTATATGATTCTGAAAATTTCGGCTTCATTGTAAATTGAACTGGACATCTTTTGGTCAGTTTGGTTTACAATGCTAAAATGGTTCGATTCGCTCATTTTGGTCGGTTCGGTTTAAAATGCTAAAACGAAACGGTTTGGTTTTTTGTTTTGTCTGACTGTTTGCTCGTCCATACTGAAGCAAATTTCACAAATAGTGGATAACTATAATGTATATGTGAAAGAGAGGCCAATCAAACAGATAAGATCACTTATCATACAAACCTCAAGGTACTTATAAGTAGTAGCATCAGCTGGAATAACACCATTTTTCCCACCAGCTTCAACAACCATGTTGCATAAAGTCATCCTCTCCTCCATCTTATAAAATACAAAGTTGAATATAGAGCCCGGTATAGATCCAAATAAACTTCTTCAAATATAACATTATAACATAGATTCTTGCAATAAGAGGGTAATATTTAAAACTTACACTTAAGCTTTCTACAGTAGACCCTACAAACTCCATCGACTTGTATGTTGCACCAGAGACTGAAATTTCACCAATAATCTACAATAACCATTTTTAAGTATTTAGTAATCCCAATTTTCCATAAGATAGTAACCACACCAAATCAAAGACTTCAGAATGCATCAAAGATAGAATAAACCAGTTGTAACTATCATCTACAAATGAGAAATCATTGCAAGGCAGCTATATGCCAAGCATTCAGATACACATACTTGTAAAATCAAATCCTTGGCAAGCAAGTAGTCCGGCATTTCACCATCCATAACAAACCTCAAAGTTGGAGGCACCTGTAAATGGTTTAGAAAAGTAAAAGTAAGCAAGTTTTCGACGTGGTAATGTTACAGCCAATATATTTCTGAAAGGATAATAGAATGTCTCATATATAAAATTTTAGCGGTCCTGGAAATATTCCTTGGAAGTCTGAACTTAATTAATCCGCAATAAGTTAGATGTCAATCCTTAGATAAGTTGTGAATGCAAGTCCTTGTAAATTTAAAATAAACAAGTTTCCCTTTTATGCACTTGTTTGAGATATGATTAGGTTACGATGTTTAACGGGAAAAGTCTTTCACAAATACTTCGCCTAACACCAATTTCATTTATTGTTTATGATGGCATCTACTAAAGTTTCATATCTTAGAAAATCTCAAAGATCAGTGGAAATCATCAACGACCTAGACCCTTTTGGATACTAGAACTATCTCTTTTAGAAGCCTAAATCCAATTGCTAAGGTTACCTGTACTCATTATAATGAAGCAAGCAAAGAAAGAGATTACAAAATACCATCAAGAAATTGATGGTGCAAACTCATAGAAAGACAATATAAGCACACCAATCGGCAGTCGGCTCCAATGTATAATTATTTATTTTAATATAGTTGTGCATCAAAAGAAAATGTAAAGAGGTATGAAATTTGGCAAAAGTTTTGGTTTGCCAACCTTTAGCAAAAGCTTTCCTGTTCCCAATACGAAACCAGCGTCAGTATTACCTATACCTGTCGCAAACTGACCAAATGCACCTGCTGTACACGTGTGAGAATCTGTTCCTAGCAGGACCTGCATGCGTAAAGATTAAAACAACTGTTCCGCATTAAAATGCAAAAGGAATTCAATAAGTTCTTCTAATATCTATATATAGAATAGAATATTAACAATCCACAGCACACCTCCCCAGGCCTGCAGTGACCTTCTTGAGCAAGAGCGACATGGCATACACCCTTATAATCTGGATTGGCCTGTGACACCCGTAAGTGAAAATATTTAAAAGCAGATTAAATAGCATTTGCTACTATGGCTGGGGTTAAGATTTAGCAAGATAAGGGGTTAAAATCATATGATAAAACGAAAAAAGGACCTACCTTGAAATTGCCAAGATCGTTAATATCATAGAAATACTTGATATTTTGCTCATTGCAAAAATCTCTCAAAATATCAACATTTCGATTTGCTCGCTCATCTTTGGTAAATATATAGTGATCAGGTATAATGACGAGCTTCTCACGGTCCCATACCTACAGTGTTGAATGACAGAGACGGCCACATGTTAGATGGGGTTAATATTAATAGTATATAGACTTGTCTTACATAACCAAACACTACCGTTAGCAATTCGCATCATAGTATAGTAACTAAAGGTCCATGACTTCATTATAACCACTTGAATTGTTTCAAATGAGCTGAAATCCTGTGATTATTTTAAATGACATGTTATAGATCTCTCAACAACATAAAAAGCAGAATATGTGTCACATTCTTTTCTGACAGAGAATTATCAGTTCAGATGAGCTATACACATTTTCTACATAGCTAAACATATCACAGTTTCATGATAACGTAAACATTTCACCTGTTAAGTAACCCGCTCATCTAAAACCTTAAGGTGTCAGAGCCAACAAGATCTTACCAAACACAAACAGGCAAAGATATCAATTATATTTACAACCACATACGTTTAATTTATATTTGTTTTTCAATCCATTTACATTTGTTGTCTGACCCAAGTCACCCAACTATATTTACCATCCCCATTTGTTTATTTTAAAATTTTCTTTGTCATGTGGTTATATTGGTTATGTGGATCTTACCAAACAGACAAACATAACAATTATATTTACCACCCCGATCTGTTTAATTTCAATATTTGTTTTTCTGTCTGGTTATATTGGTTATGTTTGTTGTTTAACCCAGTTATATTTACCATCCCATTTGTTTAATTCAACTGTCTGGTTATATTGGTTATGTTTATTATCTATCTGGTAAATTGTACTATTGAACAAACATAACTAGACATATACCAATATACAAACAAACATATTAAATTATACATATGGGGGTGGGAGTACTCAAACCCAAGACCCCTCCCTGAATTGAGCTTTAATACTGTTAGTGTATACTGAAAATATTTATTTGAATTATATACATTTATTTCTGGTCAGTTTAATTGACAATCATTTGAATGTTTACATGTTATCTAATATTATATATTGTGAACAATCTAGTATCAAATGGGATACAGAATATTAGATTGTTAAATACGGTTATGTAATATAATAAGGTTCACAGCACAGGTGTTGGACAATCCACTAGTATGGCTGTAGTATTATTTAGATTAGTTTATATTGACTAATAAATAATACTAGTATACTTGTAGTATACTTTGTGTATATTGAACAGGATCAAATTTAGAATTGTTCCCTTAATACTGATTAAGAAGGAGAACTAAGATTTTATGTTATTATTAATGCTTAGGTTCTTAATCCGGAAATAATAATTGACACGTGTATATTATTTACATGCTTTGATTTATAAATGAAGTAATTCTTTTGAATTATATCATTATATTTTGGGTGATGGAATTATATACATGGTGGATATTATTTATTGAAGGAATCCATGTCCTGATAATATTCGGGTTAATGATGTCCCCTTAAAAGCTCAAAAAGATTTAATTATGTGAAACCCTGCAGGTGGAATTTATTCTGGCATAATTAAATAAAGGTTGAGTGGATGATCAAGGATAAAAGATATTAATTAAATAAATTATCAGTAATTTATTTAATTAATGGACATGTGATATTTTAAACATGGGGAATTTAATAAGCAAATAATATTGGAACCGATTTAATTAAATTGCGGTATTAGGAAAGGTAGTGCAAATATTAATTCTTTAGTGGATTGAATTAATATTTAATTACATTGGGCTAGGCTCAAGATGTAATTAGAAGGCCCAACCTAATTATCCATGGTCCCTATTGTAGCCTATATATATTCTTATTCTCTTCTTGCTTGGGAGGGTGTGAAAACATATTGTAGCCACCAAGGAGCAAGAAGAGAGGATAACTTGAGAAGACGGAGGCCACACTTCACTCAAGGGAATTTGGGAATACAATAGAAGAGCGTGGAATCAACCATTAAAAGGTGATTTTCTTTTCGTAATCTTTATCGTAAAACGTAGTAACACCCCAAGTCCGTGGTTCCCAACAATTGGTATCAAGAGCCTGGTAATGGGTTCTACGTTTTATGATATAATGTCCATGTCGTAATTATATATGCGTGTATATAGTGTTTTGCTTGTATTGGTTTTGATGCAGGTTGTTAATCCACTATTATGGCCATGTATATTTTAATTATGTGTTTGGATCCCACGTGGTTTAATCGTGGTTAATTTTTTGTTTTGGTTTCCACGTGGTTTAATCGTGGTTGTAATTTACACGAGGGTTGATCGTGTTAGAATAGATTTTACAAAATTAGTTTTGTATTAGATCTATTTTTTTGTAATTGTTCCGGGTATTTTGTAATAATTATGTGCGATCGGAAATCAATTCCGGTGGTTTTTTGTTCCGCTGTGCAATTACAAGGGGCTGCTGTGGGTGTTCGGATCGAACAAACCAAAACAAAACTCAACAGAAAGGGAACTGGCGGCTGGCGCGTGCAAAATCTGGAGAAACAGGGGTAACGCAAGTCGGACCTGCGCAACAGGTGAAGTTACGGCGGTAACGCAGGCCGAACCTGCGCAACATGCCTATTTTGGCTGTAACGCAGGCCGTACCTGCGCAACACTCCCAGATTGGCTGTAACGCAGGTCTGGCATGCGCAACAGGTGCTGGCGGCAGAAATCTTTTTCTCGAGAGCTGGATTTTTTTTCAAAGGGCCATAATAGTGGAAAACTTATTTTAATTTTTTTCATTAATTTTTTATTTATTGCTTTAAATTTATTGATTATGTGTGTCGTTAATTATGTGTGTAATTCCTTTAAAATTCCATGTTTAACATAATTAAGACGACATGGACATAAATTTTATTTATTGCTTTAATTAAATGTTATATGTTGCTAAAATTATGTGTGTATTTTGAATGCATGTTAGACATAATTGTAACGACATAGGGCCCCATTTAATTTTAAAATTCCTCAATTTTAATAAAAATTCTAAGTGGGAGAGGGAATTAATATGAAATTAAATCCCATGGTCTCCATTATTGTTTGTATGTAATTTAACATAAAGACGGATATAAATTATATATACGTCACCCATCGTGGCATGTAATTTATGGTGTCTAGAATGTTATAGAAATTACTAGAACAAACTTCTTAAATTAATAAATTTTAAAAAGGAATAAATACGAATTTTCTTTATTTCTGATATGGGGCGATTTTGTCAAAAACGGGTTCATCGAACTTGTAAGGCTGTGGGTATTAAGCGAGACCGATGTGACTCCTCCACTACCTGGAAATCAAACCATTGATGAATATTGAATTGAAGTATTCTATTCAAGGGAAAATTACGAATATTGGAAGGTATACACGCCGCCCATCGTGGCGTACCAAGTTCCATAGATTTCGAATAATTTAAGATTTGATGATGGTATACACTTAGCTATGAAAAATAATATAGTCCACCCCAACGTGGCATATTGTTTAGTAATAGGACCGAAGTAACATTTAAACAAAATTAGGTGGTATACATGTCACACATCGTGGCGTACCAGAAACTTATGGTGTTTAGATGTTAGTGCATTTAATTTTAATAATTGTTAGAGGAATCAATAACTCTTAATAATTAATGCACCCTTATGTGATGTTTTTATGCATGATTCTCAGGATAAAATGGGCTTTAATCCACTATTCACCATACTTAAGGATAACAAACTTACCGGACCCAACTATATTGAATGCAAACGAAATTTGGACATTGTGTTGACTGCTGAGTAGTACAAGTTTTGCACTTATGAACCCAAGCCTGATCAGCCTGCTGCTGATGCTCCTGAAGATGAGAAAGAGTATTATAAACGGTGGATTAAGGCTGATGAGATGTCGCGATGTTACATTCTGGCAGCAATGTCGGGTGTTTTGCAGCATCAGCATCAGTCTATGGCCACTGCTTCGGATATGCTCTTTAATCTCAAGGAACTTTTTGGAGATCAGAATAGGGCTGCTAGGCAAGTAGCCATGAAGGCTTTAATGAACACTCAGATGGCTGAAGGCACACCTGTAAGGGATCATGTTCTCAAGATGATGTCTCATCTGAATGAGATAGAGATCCTTGGTGCTGAACTTGACGGGGAAACCCAGATTGACATTATCCTTATGAGCTTGTCCAAGAGTTTTGAGCAGTTCCGCTTGAATTACAATATGAACAAGAGGCAGTATAGTCTCGCGGAACTGCTGACAGAACTTCAGGCAGCTGAAGGATTATTTCGGCAGAGTGTTCAAGTGAATGTGGCTAAGAAAGGTTCTTCCTCGAAGCCGAAAGGTATTAAGAAGAAGAAAAAGGCTCAGACACAGAAAGCTGTGAAGGCAGTGGGAGTTCAGGGTGGTGTGAAAAAACCTAAGGGAAAGTGCTTCAGATGCAAACAGTCAGGTCACTGGAAACAGGATTGTCCTCTTCCTAAGAAGACAAACAATACTGGTATGTCTCTTTCTCTAGTTACAGAAACATTTATAGCGGCTATATCTACGAGCACTTGGTGTGTAGATACAGGAGCCACTGATCATGTTTGTAATTCTATGCAGGGGTTCCAGCTATCCAGAATGCTTAGAGATGGTGAGATATACGTGTTCATGGGAGATGCTACGAAAGTAGCAGTAGTTGCAGTAGGAGTTATTCATTTATCTTTTGGTTCTGATAGGATTTTGGTTTTGAACAATTGTCTTTATGTACCTTCTTTTAGAAGGAATTTAATTTCGGTTTCTAAACTTGCTTTGGATGGTTATAATGTTTGTTTGGATCGTAATGTTTCTATTATGATGAATAAACGAATTATATGTTCTTTACATTGCAAGAAAATTTGTATATAATTAATCCTAGTCAACCTGCACTACAACTGCAATTTAGGGAATTGAACAACACATCTACTAACTCTAATAAAAGAAAGGAACCTTCTAGTATGAACCAAACATATCTTTGGCACTTGAGATTAGGTCATATTAACTTGAGGAGGATTCAAAGACTGGTAGTAGACAGGCCTTTAAGCTCATTGGCAGTGGAGCCATTTCCAGTTTGTGAATCCTGCTTAGAACGTAAAATGACTAATAGGCCTTTCAAGGCAAAGGGGAATAGAGCCAAACAACTGTTAGAATTGGTTCACTCTGATTTATGTGGACCCATGAATATCCAAGCAAGAGGTGGTTATGAATATTTCGTCACTTTCATTGATGATTATTCTAGATATGGGTACGTTTATTTGTTGCGCCGTAAGTCTGAGTGTTTTGATAAGTTCAAAGAGTACAAAGCTAAAACGGAGAAGCGACTTAATAAAAGTATCAAGTCACTACGATCAGATCGTGGTGGCGAATACTTGCTTGGAGGATTTAGGGAATATTTATCAGAAAATGGGATAGAATCCCAGTTAACTGTACCAGGCACACCCCAGCAGAACGGTGTAGCAGAGAGAAGGAACCGGACTCTTTAAGAGAGCGTTAGATCGATGATGAATTATTCGGATTTACCCAAGTCGTTTTGGGGACATGCCTTAGAGACAGCAGCTTATCTTCTGAACTTAGTACCTTCTAAGTCGGTTCCTAAAACCCCCTTAGAATTGTGGACCGGGGATAAACCGAGTCTAAGACATATTCGAATATGGGGTTGTCCAGCACATGTGCTGAACAAGAACGCGACTAAGTTAGAATCTCGTACAGAAGTAAAGTTGTTTGTAGGCTACCCCATGAGAACGAAAGGATATTTATTTTATAGTCCGAAGAATCGGGATGTCATTATTAGCACCAATGCAAGATTCTTAGAGGAGGAATATATAATGAATCACAAACCCATGAGTAGTATCGTTTTAGAGGAACTAGTGGGAGGGACAAATAATACCCATGAAGCTGTAGTACAAGTAGAACAACCACAACAAAATGTACAACCTGTCACTAATACCGCACCAGTACCTCGTCGTAGTGGGAGGGTTGTTCAACAGCCTGATAGATTCATGTTTTTGGGAGAGTCTTCAGACTTGGTCTCTGGTGAACATGATGATGATCCCCGTACATACGAAGAGGCAGTACAAGACAAAGATGCAGATCTTTGGCAAAAGGCGATGGAATCTGAGATAGAATCAATGTATTCTAATCAGGTCTGGGAGCTCGTGGAACCACCCAAAGGTATAAAACCTATTGGATGTAAGTGGATCTACAAGAAAAAGAGGGGATTAGATAAAAAGGTGAAAACCTGGAAAGCAAGACTTGTTGCGAAAGGGTATACTCAGAAAGAAGGTATCGATTATGAGGAAACCTTTTCACTGGTAGTCATGCTTAAGTCAATCCGTATTCTTTTATCTATAGCAGCTCATCTCGATTATGAGATTTGGCAAATGGATGTCAAGACAGCTTTTCTTAATGGAAGTCTTGAAGAAACCATCTATATGCAGCAACCAAAAGGATTCATTAAGGAAGGCCAAGAGCATCTGGTATGTAAGCTTAAGAGGTCTATTTATGGACTTAAACAAACTTCTAGAGACTGGAATATTCGTTTTGATCAGGCAGTCCAGTCATATGGATTTGATCAAAGTCCAAGCGAATCGTGCGTGTATAAGAGAAGTGAAGGTAATGCAGTGGTTTTTCTAGTACTATATGTAGATGACATTTTACTCATTGGAAACAATGTTGAGATGTTGTCATCAGTAAAGGCATGGTTGTTCAAACAATTTGACATGAAGGACTTAGGTGAAGCGGCATACATCCTTGGGATCAAAGTTATAAGGGATCGCAAGAAAAGGATGTTGGCTTTATCTCAAGAGCCCTACATTGATGAAGTATTAGCTCGTTTTAACATGCAGAACTCCAAGAAAGGTTTTCTACCTTTTAAGCATGGAGTTGCTCTATCTAAGAAGCAGTGTCCTTCGACACCTAAGGATATAGAGAGCATGAAAGCAGTTCCTTATGCTTCAGCATGTGGAAGCTTAATGTATGCTATGTTATGTACGAGGTCTGACATCTGCTTTGCTGTAGGCAAGGTTAGTAGATATCAGTCGAACCCAGGTCAGGAACATTGGAGTGCAGTAAAAACTATACTCAAGTACCTGAGAAGGACTAAGGAGTATATGTTAATTTACAAGGCCTCAGATCTATTTCCTTTGGGATATACTGATTCAGATTTCCAATCAGATAGGGATAAGAGGAAATCAACCTCGGGATATGTTTTTACTTCGGGAGGTGGAGCCGTTATATGGAGGAGTGTAAAGCAGAAATGCATTGCAGACTCCACCATGGAGGCCGAGTACGTGGCGGCCTCTAAGGCTGCCAAGGAGGCTGTATGGTTCAGGAACTTCCTTTTGGACTTAGATGTGGTACCTAATTTGCCTAGGAGCTTGACAGTGTATTGTGATAACACTGGTGCTGTGGCAAATTCAAAGGAACCGCAAGACCACAAAGCAGCTAAACATATTGAACGTAAGTATCATCTCATACGAGGAATCGTAAAGCGAGGGGATATAGTTGTGGCTCACATATCATCAGAAGACAACCGGGCAGATCCTTTCACAAAGAGCTTGCCAGCCAAGATTTTTGACAAGCATGTGGAAGCGATAGGAGTCAGATGGATGGACACATAGATTTTTATGTAATAGTGGATTAAATAAACACTGATGTACACATAGAATATTTTGAGTATAAGTGGGAGATTGTTAGTGTATACTGAAAATATTTATTTGAAGTATATACATTTATTTCTGGCCAGTTTAATTGAGAATCATTTGAATGTTTACATGTTGTCTAATATTATATATTGTGAACAATCTAGTATCAAATGGGATACAGAATATTAGATTGTTAAATACGGTTATATAATATAATAAGGTTCCCAGCACAGGTGGTGTTGGACAATCCACTGGTATGGTTGTAGTATTATTTAGATTAGTTTATATTGACTAATAAATAATATTAGTATACTTTGTGTATATTGAACAGGATCAAATTTAGAATTGTTTCCTTAATACTGATTAAGAAGGAGAACTAAGATTTTATGTTATTATTAATGCTTAGGTTCTTAATCCGGAAATAATAATTGACACGTGTATATTATTTCATGCTTTGATTTATAAATGAAGTAATTCTTTTGAATTATATCATTATATTTTGGGTGATGGAATTATATACATGGTGGATATTATTTATTGAAGGAATCCATGTCCTGATAATATTCGGGTTAATGATGTCCCCTTGAAAGCTCAAAAAGATTTAATTATGTGAAACCCTGCAGGTGAAATTTATTCTGGCATAATTAAATAAAGGTTGAGTGGATGATCAAGGATAAAAGATATTAATTAAATAAATTATCAGTAATTTATTTAATTAATGGACATGTGATATTTTAAACATGGGGAATTTAATAAGCAAATAATATTGGAACCGATTTAATTAAATTGCGGTATTAGGAAAGGTAGTGCAAATATTAATTCTTTAGTGGATTGAATTAATATTTAATTACATTGGGCTAGGCTCAAGATGTAATTAGAAGGCCCAACCTAATTATCCATGGTCCCTATTGTAGCCTATATATATTCTTATTCTCTTCTTGCTTGGGAGGGTGTGAAAACATATTGTAGCCACCAAGGAGCAAGAAGAGAGGATAACTTGACAAGACGGAGGCCACACTTTACTCAAGAGAATTTGGGAATACAATAGAAGAGCGTGGAATCAACCATTAACAAGGTGATTTTCTTTTCATAATCTTTATCGTAAAACGTAGTTCACCCCAAATCCGTGGTTCCCAACAAATACATATGATACCATGTAAGTAACCAACTCATCTTAAAATTATATTACTCCAACTCTCTGTTTAGGCCGTACCCGTATCTAACACTTGGACGAATCACTTATTTCGTGTTGACTAAAATATTGACACTTCGACCAGTCTATTAATGAGATAAAAGTAGGAAAGGTAACTTATTCGCAAAGTTTTGTAGACAATCAAGTTTAATCTAAGTTCTATTGTTACTTTATTCTATGATGTCTAACTTACCATACTTGTTTCTCAATAAAAAATGTTGTGTCCCCTAAACAGGACAGTGTCCCCAGTTTTGGACTTTTTAAGTCCGACACCCGGATATGTGTCAATGTGTCATGTATGGCACTCCGTACCCGAGTCGAAGTACCATAGTCTAAAACCTTAGTGTTAGAGGCACCCCTCAACATGATCTTATACTATTCAACACACCCAAATAGTTTTACTTTAATAACATGACATGTCCTCAATTTTCACATGTTTGTGGGTTATCCAGCCTACCCTCGTCATTGTATTCCAGAAAATGTAAAAAGGTTTATAAATTAGAAAAAAAAAAAAGAACAAATATTCATCAAAAAGTGTAAGCCAACACCACTTTTATATGTAGTCAATAAAGCTAGCTTTCACTTAGTGCAGCATTAAGTTCCATTAATAAGATAGTTACAAAATGCAGTCATGTTGATTTCAAACAGCTTAAACTAAAAGCCAAGAAACAATAATTTTATTCAATTTCAAAGGTCCCCGCGCAATATATTGAGTGAGCCCGCACATAAGCCTTTTTACATTTCAAAAAACATAAAACCTCGTCCAAATCCAAATCCAAATCCTCCCACCATTACTATTTTACAGTTTCCCCAATTTAACAGGTAATCGTTTGCTTTCATTTTAGGTTCATCATCTCTTATCCATAATTTCAATTAGACCACGAGCAGGAAATAGCCATAATCAAACACGAAATATATTTTTATAATGATTCCAACAGTATCTCAAATAGTGTCATTACCTTAGCATCCTGTCCAAACTCTTTCTTAAAAATACCAATAGAACCCGGGCCACAAACATCATGGGTCATCAAAATATCAACATTAACCCAAACATTCTCCCCAGGTCTCAACTGGGGTTTCTCAGAAGCCCTTGCTAGTATCTTCTCTGTCATAGTCATACCAGTCTTAACCTAAAAACCCATCAAAACCCTATTATTAAATCAACCCGTATCACAAAAACACACACACAAACATTAAAAAACACAAGAAAATACCCAACTGAGCCAGTGGTGGAAGGTGTTCTTTGAGACTGTGGGGCCATAACAGAGACAATTTTGTTCTTGGAAAACACCTTTTTCTTGGAATTTGAGAGGTTAAATGAAGTGTTGGGTGAAAAAGGAGACAAACCCACATCTTTTCTCTGCTAAAAAAACATGAAATTGTTAGCAAATACAAAGATTTAGTAAGAAATATAACAAAGATTGAATTTTTATTAAACAATAGAATAAAGATTGAATTTTTATGAAGAATAAATTAACCTGAATGATGAAAGATGAGGAACTTGAAGAAGCAATAGCAGCAGAAGCCATTGATTAATAATGATGGGTTGAATCAGAGAGGCAAAATGGATCCTTCAGTAAGAGCTGTATGTATGTATGTATGGTGTACAGAAATTGCGGCTGCTGGGCTTGACCCTCGTGGCACTGTACATACACTTATCAACTGCAACAACTAAAAAAGATACGTGGCTGGCACGCGAAAATTAAGAGTTTACTCTTGTTAATTTAAGCATAAAAACAAAATTACATCGTTTAATTAAATCAAGAAATTTATGCCATTAAAATTAACAATGCTAAATATAAATATATATATAATGATTTATCTATTTATTAATATAATAACTTAAAACCCCTACGATGGACGGATGAAAATATTTTGAATTGAATTCTTAAAATTGTTCATTAAATTTTTTTATATTTATTTTTTTAAATGATATGATTTCATGATAATTATATTAATACATGTAATGTTCATAGTTTTTTTAGAATAGTTAAACCTATTTAATATAATAGTCTTAATGCCGGGGGGAAATAATATTATTATAGCGATTTTATAGTTTTTTGTGAGTAAAAATACAATATCTCCACTATGTTGAAACATTAACAAAAAAATTATTTTCGAAAGGTTATCACTTAATCGATAAACTATAAAAACTATTTAAAAAAGATTGAACGATACAGTTTTATTTATCATTTTATATATGTTTTAATAATAATTATTATTATTATGATTATTATTACTATTATGTATAGTTAAAAGTTAATTTTTGGTTCATATCAATAAAATACGAATTATGCTTAATCTGATATTAATTTGATTTATCTCGTATCAGAGTTTACATTACTACGACCAAATCCGACTAATTATTTTTAGTTTAATTATAATTATTTATGTCTGGATCAATAACATAATTTTATTTTAGATATATGATTTTATTTTAGTTGATCGAATTATATTTTGATTTTAATTTTGTGTTATTTTGGATCAATTATATAATTTTTTGTATCTTATATGACTAATTTATATTGTTTTGTTTATCCTAATTCTATTGTATAGTTTTCTTCCCGGATCAGTAATATTTATTACTTTTTCTTAACCCCATAATTATATTTAGTTTACTTAAATTAATTTTTCTCAGAAATATTATTTAGAATAATATAGAACTAAATATGAATTATAATTTAAAACTTGTAAAGAAAGTTGACTTTAATACTAATTAATAATTATATAGAGTTCGATATGAAATTGAATTTATATTGTTAGGGGATGTTGGCTGTAATATCAATTAAAATTGAAATTGACCGGTCCACCAACTAACTAACTAGAATTAAAATAAGTAACTAAGGTTAATTAAGTAATTTTAGCAATACCGACCGACCGACTACCAAACTTTTAATGTTTCGTCTATAATAATATAACTAGCTTAAAGCCCGTGCGATGCACGGATCGTACATATATTGTTTAATATTATATAATTTTCTTAAAAAAATTTGAATTCAATTCTTAATTTTGTTAATTTAAAACTTTAAATTATATGACTTCATAATAATTATATTAGTAGACGTATATGTCCATAACCTTTTTAAACATTTAAACTTATTTAAAGTGATAGCATTGGTAAGGGGGGAAATGTTATTATAACGAAATTATTTTTTATTGAGGGTAAAAATATAATGTCTCCATTATGTTCGAACCTTAAAAAATATTATTTTAGCATGGTGATTACTTAATCGATTAACTATAATTCTATAAAAGATATTTGAAAAAGACAATATTACTGATTAAACGATATAATTTTATTGATAATTTATATATTTTTTTAAAAAATATATTTATGTTTTAATTAAAATTTGATTTTTTAGTTCGCATCAATAGGATACGAATTATAGTTAGTCTAATATTAATTTGATTTATCTTGGATCAGTGGTTTACATTATTTTATTTTATCTCGATGTCCAATACACCGACCAAATCAAACTAATTATTTTTAATTTAATTTTATTTTTCTTAAAGTCTGGATCAATAAGATAATTTTGTTTTAGACTGAATAATTAGTATATATGATTTTTTTTGTTGGTCGAATTGTATTTTTATTTTAGTTTTGTGTTAGTCTCAATCAATTATATAATGTATTTTTTTATCCTGGATAAATAAAATATATTATTTTATTTATCCAAATTCATTAGTATAATTTTTTTAGGAGGATGGATGGTATTATTATTTTATCTTATCCCAATTCACATGATATATCAACTAAATATTAATAATATATTTAACTTGCTTAAATTTATTTTAGCCCAAAATAACAAATTAGAATAATATAGAACTCGATACGAATTAAAATATAAATTAATATAAGAAGTTGAATTTAATATAAA
Source organism: Apium graveolens (assembly GCF_009905375.1). Lineage (NCBI taxonomy): Eukaryota > Viridiplantae > Streptophyta > Magnoliopsida > Apiales > Apiaceae > Apium > Apium graveolens. The sequence goes on along the minus strand of NC_133654.1, from coordinate 198,369,307 downwards.
TTATAATGATATAGAGTTCGATATAAAATAGAATTGAAATTGGTAAAGCGATAGAGGACGTTGACTTTAATATCAATTAGAATTAGAATTGATCGACCCAATAATTAGAATTAGAATAATTAACGGCCCAAATCCGGGGTCAAGATTTGGTGTCACGAAAACAATCTTTACATAAAACAAAAGAATATTCAATTAACCCCTTGAATCCGGATCGTTTACAGGTTATGGTATGAAACAAGAATCTAACCCTTTACAACTCACAATAACTAAAATACAAGTGTAAATACCTTTGAACTAATGCTCTTGTCACATTCTTCTAACACCTTCAACCTCTCGCAGCGGAAATTTCTCTAACTTCTGTTGTCTAGCAAAGCTATTCACTTTTATCCTTATTTGTTTTTGGCAGAAATAAGAATTTACAAAGTAAGAGTGAGCCAAAAATGCCCAGCAAGTATATAATTTGAGTTTTAGGCATTAATATTAAAGGAAAAACTTTCGGACAAAATTTTAAAACAATTTTAAACAATTCTATTTATTTGAGTGAGTTGAGCAAATAAACGTTGGTTGTCACCAGCCTTTAACTAAAATCCAAAAATGACAAGCGATTCCCCGATTCATCTCCTGAATCAGGGTTTTGTCCGGTTTTGGAATCATAAAACCTTTTAAGAGAGAATGCCGGTAATGGCGATCAACAATAAATTAGACTGGACACTAGTTCGCATCTATATCCTGCTGATCAGTCAGAATACAGTGTAGATCTATATCTCCATATATAGATCCAGTCGGGTCCCCATGCTCTACGGCCCATCTCGAGGCACCAGTCGTATCCCGGTCCTCGGGATTAAGACACACTTAATCCCCAAAACATCATCATTATCCAGCCCATGGAGTATTTTGATGTCAAATCATTTTGAATTCAAAATATCCCAATTTAGGGTTCGCAAATAACCCGAAAGAATGGGTATTTGCTCAAGAGAGCAATCGAGTTATAGGAACAATAATGAAAGGACATGCATAATCAGAGTAATTACAGCGAAATGTAAAACATTTAACTATTATAAACTTAGAATAGGAACGAAGAAATATTTGTAGTATTTTAAAAGAAAGTCAGGAATACTTGCAGTATTTAAAAGAAAATTCGGGAATACTTGCAGTATTTAAAAGAAAAATCAAGAATACTTGCCTCAATAAGCTTTAACCACTATTATCGGTTGACTTTTGAACTGCCTTGAACGTTTGGCTTTATTATCAAACCACTATCCTATTCTGGATACAACCCTATCATTCGTGTCCTTCGATTGGAATCTTGTTAAATCTGATAACTAATCACTAGATCATTCCTAGTCCAACGTCATGTCTCGGGTCTTCCGACTAGGACCTACAGAGTTGAAATACCCTAATTCAGATAATCGCTTAAGCTTAACATCAACTCGCTATCTTATTCTACCCATACAATTTCATAACCGAACTCATATTTATATGTATTATTGAAATACACATAGCGATTATGGTTCACATCTTCGAAACTCGGTTCGGTATTTATTTTCGGAAAATACATATATTCGTCGTTTTGAAAAACAGGGCAATCGATTATTTGTAAATCATTTTGTCTCAATCGCACTTAAATTCATATAATATAACTATATATGGTTATTCGACGTCTCTGATAATTATAGGGTATGTCCCCGTATTTTTCGGAATTAATTTCCCGAAAATTGGGCAGCGTCTCCTTTGTTTATCGGCCTACACGTCGAACAATTCGACGTCAAATTCACAACACAACAACCAATCCAATTCCAAATTCGCAAGTCCCAACCACCAGTACAATTTAATTATTAACAATTATTTATTATTATTCATTTTTCGTTTCAAAATTTATTTCACAAACTAATTTTAATTTTTATTTATTTATAATTTAGGACTCGGAATTAATTCATCACGGTCCACTGTTGACTCGTTAAAAGTCATCGTCAACAACGGCAAAATTTGTTGGTGCCCGATAAAATTCGGGTTTCCAAATAATTTCCACCGATTAATTTCAATCATTTCTCGCACGAAACATATAATTTTCATAAATATTACTCAAGTAAATTTCCTGCAGAGAATAAAAATAAAATCAAAACTCAGTCCAAACAGGTACACGCGCACATCACGCGCCTAATCGGAAAAACAGAACATGGTCGTAAGACAAAAGGTAGCTGAACGGCCATCCACCAACATGAACGGACACAACACAATCACAGGGCACATACACGCAAAATACACTCACCACAACGCGCGCACACACACGGGTTAACTCACACACACCGAACACACACTCAAACACACACACACACAGTACACACACATATATGTATATATATATGTAATTAGAGATTAATATTATTGAAGCCAAGCAAGAATCCGGCAAAAACGGCCGGAAAACAGGCCTTACCGCAGCAACGAGACCGCAACGGCGGTGGACAGGAAAGAACCACCGAAGGGAGGGTGAAGGAAAAGAAAAAGAAAGGAGAATCGGGAGAGATTGGGAGAGAAAGAGAATTATCGAGAGAGGAGAGAAGAGATCGAATTATGTGAGAGAGAGAAAACAGTAGAGAGAGAAAGAGGAAAAAGGGGCGCGTGAGAAGTGAACAAACAGGGGTACCGGGTTATATTTATCCGGTTTTTATTTGCTATCTTTTTAGCCACTGCCCAAAACTTGATTTTTATCCCGTAGTTAATCATTTAACGAGTAAATTTACAAGTAAATATACCTTGAAAAATTACCAAATAAATTTCCCAAAATCCTCAAAATAATTTAAAACCGATAAGATAAAGGTTTCCGAAATTTCTAAATCATTTTTGGAAAGCGCACCAACCAGCATTTTACCATTAACGAATACACGTACGGGTAATTAAAAGCCGAAAAATCTCTGAATAAATTTTAAAATTCTTGAAATATTTCAAACTTACTAAAATAAAATTTTCATGATTTTTGAAGCATTTTGGAATTTGTTAGGGCGAAAACACGCACCAATATTCACGCAAGTATACGCGTTCGCAAGTAATATAGAATACTTTCTAGTTCGTTCCCTCAGAGACTCAGACTAATTTATTGTCTAATTTAACTCACTCACCAATGTATGATTACTTCTCAATGTTAAGATAATAACACTTAAAATTGTTGATTAAATATTAACTATAATTAACTACTTAATTAACCACTTAACTAACACTTCAATTTATCAATAATAAAACACTCATGAGATCACAACTTCATTATTACTTCCTTCTATAGCCATTGTTATTACCTTTAGCATGTGACAGTGATGATATTAATCGAATAACACGAAACTGATAAAAGCCAACTTTCATTGTACTAATACCATTCTACCAAGCATCCACAATTAAGATAGAAGTTGAATAGTCATCAATCATGTTGAGTTCCTATATGTCTACAGAAATTGACAACACAACGATTTAAGCACAAGTTATTCCTTTTGATTACATAGGGCAAATAAAACTGTTAGAATTACCCACTAATCATGCACAACGTACATGAACCTATGCTAGCATGGCAAGTTCTAAATCTCAAGATCCACCGTCGCTTCACAAGAGATTAACACCCTATCTTATATGTTCGCGACGCACATAAGACGAATACGCACAACCAATACTAGATATCATGCAATCATCACACACTAAAGTATTAAACAATTAACTAAAGAATTCCATAATAAATCCGTTGCAACCCCATGATCACGATTAGCCCATAATAGAACTTATCGCCATCATGGGTTCATATGAAATCATGATAAACAACACAAGAAAATAATAACTAAACTAATTATATTAAAACAGAGTACGTCACAAGAGTAAATAAGTCAAAGCAAGAAAACTAGCATCCAACGTTACAACGAAACAAGAATCACAAGAATATATGCTTCCTCTTCGCTGCAGTGTGCTAAATCGGTCTTCTTCCTTATCTCCTTCGCTTCTTGCGCAAAACACAATCTAAAACATAATCTCCTTCTTATTCTCTATGAAAACGTCTCAAATCTACTTATATAATAGTCCCATAAAACTCAGATTACATAGAAGTTGGAAGCCAAACAGAAGTAGAAGTCTAAAATAATTCAGCTTTTTCCCCGACCCTGCGCGGCCGCTCAGCATTTCTGCGCGGGCGCGCAAGGCTGCTGCGCGGCCGCTCAGCATTGCTGCGCGGGCGCGCAGGACCCTACTGGAAAAATTCCAGGTTTGCTCCGTTTCTTCGCCGTGATCTGCCCGTTCTTTTCCTCTCTCAATGGTGAACACATGCCAAGGCTTATTCTTGATGATTCCTCCTCCGAAATGCAACTAATACCCTGAAATGCATAAACACTAGAAAAACGCATCAAATACACAAAATACTTGATTTCAAGACACCAATTTAAGCCATTTTAAGACGTTCTAAGTGGTATAAAATGCCACTTATCACACCCCCAAACTTAAATCGATGCCTGTCCTCAAGCGTCACAGACTCAAAACAAATAAAAATATGCATGAATGCAATCTATATGAAAATGCAACGATCCCCCTTACTACAATTAACCAACCAAATTGTCACGTCTCAACGAATGCAGTTAGACACTAAAGATCAATAAACTCATGCAAACGGACATACAGCCAGAAATGTGGTGTGTGCAAATGCTTAACAGATATGCTTCGGAACTAGACCAATTACTATGACTAGACTATCCTCAAGGCAATCCTACGATTATACAAAGAATAAAAATTCTAGGCACAAAGTGATATACAACACTACAAGAACTCTGGAGCTTACTACGGAATCGTGCTTTTTATTTACAACTCAAATGCTTATTTGACCGTGCAATGAGTGAGGTCCATAAAAGACTTATACAATGGTATCCATGTAACGAGCGTTAGGTTAGCGGATCCCAGACTCTAAAAGCCTTAGGTCACTAGGCACAAAGTCCCCTAAGAACTTAATAACTCGAATACCAAAGAGCCCACTCTTGATCAATTATGCAAAAATTTTATTTTATTTTTATTTTTATTATTTTTTTTTTTCTCTGAGCAAGTGCGTTTCGCTCCATCTTGCTCAACCCTAGACTACTCGCATAACATGCGAGCCGGCTACTAGCCATTTGACGCCTAGCCACAACTAGCAACAAATTCCATTTTTACTCCATTTTTTTCTTTTTCATGCCTTTACCACTAAGAACCTATTATCAAATTCTAAGCATAATAAATAGATTATCCTCGAAAATAATCAGATCATAACAACAATCTAGCCCTTAAGCATTCTCTAAGACTTAGTGAAAATACAAGTGCTTCTAGCATGCATATCAACCTACACAACTTAATAACACTTTAATGCTATCACTACACTCGCATCAATATCACAATTCAGTCGATAAATCATTGCAAAAGGGATCATGGTATATGCATGAGCTATATGATATGACAAATAAATAAAGTTATATAAAAAAAAACTATATGGCAAAAATTATGCAACTATATGAACTAACTATCATGAATATGCAGCTATATATCACACACAAAATATTCCTTAACTACCACCCCCAAACTTAAAATATTCACTGTCCCCAGTGAAGGTAGTAGAAAGGAACACAGGGTATACCTACTCGGAGTCATCATCATCATCACCCTCAGTGGGTGGAGTATCAGGCGGCGGGTATGCAGAGTCCTCACCAAAAACTGGCCACTGGATATCAGCTCCAAGGCCTCGAAAAGCAGTCCCTAACGCAAGGGTGAGCTCCTGAGCAAACCTGCTCTGCGTCTCATACATGGCATCCATCCGCCGTGAAAGCCTCCTATACTGGGCATCACCCATCCCAGCACCCTCCTGAGCTCTCGAAGAACCAGCCTCACCACGCCCTGGCCTAGCCATAGTAGCACCTCGTACTGGACGTCCTCCTGGAAGACGATAACCCAGCCCATGCTCCTCAGGCTCACCACCGGTCCACTCCTGCATCCCATTCAGAGTGCCAGAATCTATCGGAGCTGCTGGCAACTGCAACTGCTCATGAGCCGGCCAGTTCACTCCTACTGCTCGGCATAGCTTCGTAACCGTGGATGCATAAGGGATGTTCATATGCTTTGCTCCCCTCAAAAACTTCAGAATTCCTTGGTAGATAAACTCACCAAGGTCCACATAGTATTCCTCATTCAGAATTCCCCACAACAACTGTGCTCTCTCAACTGTGACCTCGTGTGCATGTGAAGAAGGTAAAATATTAGCACATATAAATGCATTCCATGCACGGGCATACCTGTTCATGGCGATCTCCGGAAAGTGACGATACTCATTATTGGCTGGACTGCGGTTCCAAACTGTGCCCGGTCGACAGAGAGTCGCACAAATCAAATCCAAGTCAAAAACCTCAGCAGTCTTTTCATTCCAGTTCTCCTCCTCGGGCTTCCTCTCTCGCTGTCCAATCACACGGTGAATCGCCGCAGGATGATAATCAACCGTCAGCCCACGAACTACAGAAAACCCATTCTTTTCAGCCTTCGCGTTCGCGTAGAACTCGCGAACAACACTCATCGGTACTGTTTCGGGTGACTCACAAAAAGCTATCCACCCCTTCTCTGCAATCATGGGCAACAACTCACCATCCCTCCCTGATGGTAAAAACCCCCTCTCCTTCAGAATCGGCTTCCCCAACAGCCTAGTGTACTCCTCCTCCGCAGCTCTGTCAGTTAACCGAGGCCTTGCAACAGTACCCCTTGATGAATCAGCAGTAGGAACTGTGCTGCTGCTGTCAATAGTGCGTGCTCTCTTGGGTGCCATTGATTTGTGAATAAAAGTGTGTAAGAACTGATTTTTGATGTTTATGAGAGGGTTTAAGTGTAGGAAGGTTGTGGGAGATATGTAGGATAGGTGTATGTATATATAGGGTGTGGAGTAGGTTAAATTAGATTAGGAGTGGGGTTGAGGGATAAAATCATGGGATAATGGGAAAAGAATTCGTGGGTTTATGGGCTGTGATGGGTTTTTGTGTTTTTGTTTTTTTTTTTTCTGAACTGCAAAAAATTTTCTGGAACTCGACCCCTGCGCGACCGCTCAGCATTTCTGCGCGGGCGCGCAGCAAGCTGCGCGGCCGCTCAGCATAGCTGCGCGGGCGCGCAGAGGGTTTCTGGATTTTTTTTTTTCAGCCCCTGTTTTCTGATTTTTTTGTATTTTTGGATAGGTTATTAACTTCTAAGGGTTCCTGTAACAACAATTCATGGGTTGCCTCCCACGCAGCGCTTCTTTTTCGTCATTAGCTTGACGTTCCGTACCTTTCTCAAGTAGTCAACAAAATGGCACTAACCAGCTCTCGGTTTGCCATGTCCCCATAGTAGTGCTTCAACCGCTGACCGTTAACCTTGAATGCTTGGTCCGAATCATTCTCAAAAATTTCCACCGCTCCATGTGGAAACACAGTTTTGACAATAAAAAGTCCAGACCACCTTGATTTCAACTTCCCAGGAAAAAGTCGGAGCCGAGAGTTGAATAACAGAACTTGTTGCCCTGGCACAAATAACTTAGGATGTAGCTTCCTATAGTGCCACCTCTTCACCTTTTCCTTATACATTTTGTTATTCTCGTACGCTTGAAGTCGAAATTCATCAAGTTCATTAAGCTGAAGCATTCTTTTCTTACCAGTGCATCTAAATCCAGGTTCAATTTCTTCAATGCCCAGTAGGCCTTATGCTCAAGCTCCGCCGGTAGATGACATCCCTTACCGTACACCAACTGAAACGGTGACATCCCAAGTGGAGTTTTGTATGCTGTTCTGTAAGCCCAAACAGCTTCATCGAGCTTTAAAGACCAATCCTTCCTTGACGGACAAACAACCTTCTCTAGAATGCGCTTTATCTCTCTGTTAGACACTTCCGCTTGACCATTTGTTTGCGGATGATAGGCAGTAGCTACTCGATGATTCACATTATAACGCTGCATCATAGAAGTGAACTTATGGTTGCAAAAATGCGATCCTTCATCACTTATGATTACCCGAGGCGTTCCAAACCTTGTGAAAATTTGCTTATGAAGAAAATTTAGCACTGCCTTTGCATCATTTGTCGGTAAAGCTTTAACTTCGACCCATTTTGAGACATAATCGACTGCCAGCAAGATGTACTGATTATTGTAAGACGAGATAAAAGGCCCCATGAAATCGATTCCCCATACATCAAAGACCTCGACTTCAAGCATCACATTTAATGGCATCTCATCCTTCCTTGACAAATTTCCCACTCTTTGGCAACGATCACACCTTAAAACAAACTGATGAGCATCCTTGAACAAAGTAGGCCAGAAAAAACCTGCTTGCAGAATACGAGCTGCCTTCTCACCTCCATAGTGTCCACCATAAACCGTGGAATGGCAGTCTCGTAATATCCCCTCCGTCTCACAGAACGGGATACATCTCCTGATGATCTGATCAGCTCCCTGTCTAAACAAATATGGTTCATCCCACATATACCACTTCACCTCATGCAGAAACTTCTTCTTTTGAGCGGATGTCAAATTAAGCGGCATTATATTGCTGACAAGATAGTTTACAATATCTGCAAACCATGGTTCTTCCTCCTGAATTGCAAACAACTGCTCATCCGGAAAAGATTCATTGATTAACGTCCTATCTTGTGAAGTAGAATCGGGATTCTCCAACCTAGAGAGATGGTCAGCTACTTGATTCTCGGTACATTTTCTATCTTTGATCTCTAACTCAAATTCCTGAAGTAAAAGCACCCAACGAATGAGTCTCGGCTTCGAATCCTTCTTAGAAACCAGATAGCGAATAGCTGCATGATCAGTGAATACTGTTACTTTCGTACCAAGCAGATAAGATCGAAATTTCTCAAAGCCAAAGACTATAGCCAAAAGCTCCTTCTCAGTAGTGGTGTAGTTCAATTGGGCCCCATTTAAAGTCTTACTCGCATAGTAGACCACATGAAAGAGATTTTTCTTGCGCTGTCCCAGAACTGCACCTACCGCATAGTCACTCGCATCACACATCATCTCAAACGGTTCTGTTCAATCTGGTGCTGTAATAACTGGTGCCGTGATCAAACTCTCCTTGAGAGTCTCGAATGCTGCCAAACATTCATCATCAAATTTGAAAGGCACATCTTTCTCAAGTAAATTGCACAACGGCTTAGATATCTTTGAAAAGTCCTTGATGAATCGCCGATAAAAACCCGCATGACCGAGAAAACTACGGATTCCTTTCACCGAATTAGGTGGGGGAAGATTTTCAATGACTCCCACCTTGGCCTTGTCCACCTCCAGACCTTTGCTAGAGATCTTATGCCCAAGGATAATGCCTTCACGCACCATAAAATGACATTTCTCCCAATTAAGCACCAAATTAGTTTCCACGCATCTTTTGAGTACGGCGCGCAGATTATTCAAACATTCATCATATGAGTGTCCAAAGACGGAGAAGTCATCCATGAACACTTCGACGTTATTTCCAATCATGTCAGAGAATATAGCCATCATACATCTCTGAAAGGTGGCCGGGGCGCCACATAACCCAAACGAAACTCTATGAAAAGCAAATGTGCCAAATGGACAAGTGAAGGTAGTCTTTTCCTGATCCTCTGGTGCAATACAAATCTGATTATACCCGGAATAACCATCCAGAAGACAAAAATACTCATGTCCCGCCAATCTGTCAAGCATTTGATCAATGAATGGGAGAGGGAAGTGATCCTTCCTTGTGGCTTTGTTCAATTTTCTATAATCCATGCATACTCTCCATCCTGTAACTGTTCGAGTAGGGATGAGCTCATTTTTTTCATTTGCGACCACAGTGATACCTCCTTTCTTAGGTACACATTGCACGGGGCTCACCCACGAGCTGTCAGAAATAGGATAAATGATGCCTGCATCTAGCCATTTCAGAATTTCTTTCTTCACCACCTCCTTCATGATCGGGTTCAGTCTTCGCTGCTGTTCCACAGTTGGCTTACTACCTTCCTCTAATAGAATTTTATGCATACAATATGAAGGACTTATCCCCTTGATGTCTGCTATGGTCCATCCTATAGCCGATTTGAATTCTCTCAAAATCCTTAAGAGCTTGTCTTCCTCACTACCTGAAAGGTCAGCTGAAATAATAACAGGTAACGTAGATGAATCACCTAAAAAAGCATACCTCAAGTGTTCAGGTAATGGTTTGAGCTCCAAGGTAGGTGCTTCCTCTATTGATGGTTTGAGCTTCCCTTCAGCATTCTTAAGGTCAAAAGTACCAAGAGATTCAAATGGTATGTCGAGCTTTCGCTTCCATGGAGAAGCGTTCAGATATTGTAATTGCTCGTTGCTATCTTCATCATCGCTGTCAAAATCCCCCACTAAGGCCTTTTCCAATGCATCAGACATTAGCATGTGATCGAGTTCCGAAGTAACCGCAGAATCAATCACATCCACTTTTAAGCACTCCTCATCTTCTGTAGGGAATTTCATTGCCTTGAATACGTTGAAGGTCACATGATCTTGGACCCGCATAGTAAGTTCCCCTTTTTGCACATCTATCAAGGTACGGCCAGTAGCCAAGAAAGGCCTCCCCAAGATTATGGGAATCTTCTTATCTTCCTCAAAATCCAGAATAATAAAATCTGCAGGAAAGAAGAGCTTATCCACCTTGACGAGCACATCCTCAACTATGCCCCTTGGGTAAGTAATGGAACGGTTCGCCAATTGTAGCGACATGTATGTGGGTTTTGGATCAGGCAGATCCAGCTTTTTAAAGATCGACAACGGCATCAGATTAATGCTTGCTCCCAAATCACAAAGGCACTTGTCAAAAGTTAGATTGCCAATGATGCAAGGAATGGTGAAGCTTCCTGGATCTTTCAGTTTTGGTGGTAACTTTTGTTGCAGAACCGCGCTGCATTCTTCCGTGAGAGCAACGGTTTCAAGGTCATCCAGTTTCACCTTCCTTGAAAGAATAGTCTTCATAAACTTCACATAATTAGGCATTTGTTCCAGCGCCTCAGCGAAATATATATTGATGTGAAGTTTCTTGAACACCTCCAGAAACTTCCCGAACTGTCTATCCAGCTTTTTTTGCTGCAATCTCTTAGGAAAAGGTGGTGGAGGATAGAGCTGTTTCTCCCCTGTATTAGCCTCAGGCAGAGTGTGTTCAACAGTAGTCTTCTTTGGTTCCGCCACTTTCTCCTTTTGCTTAGATTCTTCATCTCTAACTTCAGCTTCGACTTCTTTTGCCTTTTCAGCATCAGCTACTTTTCCAGACCTTAAGGTAATAGCCTTGACTTGCTCTTTAGCTTCCTTCCTGCCTGGTACTTCCGTGTCACTGGGAAGAGTGCCAGGTTGACGATTGAGCACTGCATTGGCTAATTGACCGATTTGATTTTCCAAGGTCTTGATAGAAACCGCTTGACTCTTGCACAACAGCTTAAGTTCCTCAAAATCAGCACTAGTAGGTGCAGCTGCACTTCCCTGTTGAGGATATGATTGCCTTGTAGCATACTGCTGTGGTTGCTGAAATCCAGGTGGGTTAAACTGTTTACTTACTCCTTGCTGATATGTTGGCTGAATAGCATTCTGATTATTCTCCCAGCTGACATTTGGATGATTTCTGTTGTTAGGATGATAGGTTGCTGGCACAGGCTGCTGTTGTCGCTGATAATTATTCACATACTGAACAGATTCGTTGACAAGAGAACACTGATCCGTAGCATGAGAACCTGCACAAAGCTCACAAACCATAGCTATTTGATTAACTCCATACGTAGCCAAAGAATCAACCTTCATTGATAGCGCTTGGAGCTGGGCTGCAATAGCGGTGGCTGCATCAACTTCCAGAATACCTGCTACCTTGCCTGACGTCATCCTCTGAGTTGGGTTTTGATGCTCATTTGCAGCCATCGTCTCGATAAGATTATACGCTTCAGTATAGCTTTTAGCCCATAAGGCACCTCCAGCTGCTGCATCGAGCATGGGCCGAGATTGGGCCCCCAAACCATTATAAAAACCAGTGATTACCATCCAATCCGGCATTCCATGATGTGGACATTTTCTCAACATTTCCTTGTAGCGTTCCCAAGCCTCGCACATAGATTCTGTAGGTTGCTGCGCAAATTGAATAAGAGCACTCCTCATAGCAGCAGTCTTTGCCATTGGATAAAACTTCACCAGAAACTTTTGCGCAAGATCTTGCCACGTAGTGATTGACCCAGCTGGTTCAGAATGTAACCAGTCTTTAGCTTTATCCCTCAGTGAGAATGGGAAAAGCCTCAACTTGATAGCCTCATCAGTCACGCCATTATACTTAAAAGTGCTGCAGATCTCGACAAAATTCCTTATGTGCATGTTGGGGTCTTCAGTTGCCGCTCCTCCAAAAGAAACAGAATTCTGCACCATCTGAATAGTGCCCGGCTTGATTTCAAAGGTGTTAGCTTGAATAGCCGGATGAAGGATGCTTGACTGAATGTCATCAATTTTAGGCCGAGAAAAATCCATAAGAGCTGGATCAGCTTGAACAATACGATCTCCCATGTTTACTGGTTCTTTCTGCTCAGTTCCTGAATCCGAATCCTCAAAATCTAACTTCTTCGGAGTATCAAGAACTTCGTCTTTCTCCTCAGCTGTATCTAAGGTCCTCTTGCGAGCATGAGAACGAGTTTGCATAAACGCTTGCTAAAGTACCTGAAACACAACCGAAAAGAGTAATTAACTACTACGTCCTAATCACTGAGTCCTAATGACCAATGATGGTAAGTACATAAACTAAACAAATACGCCGAGTCCCCGGCAGCGGCGCCAAAAACTTGTTAGGGCGAAAACACGCACTAATATTCACGCAAGTATACGCGTTCGCAAGTAATATAGAATACTTTCTAGTTCGTTCCCTCAGAGACTCAGACTAATTTATTGTCTAATTTAACTCACTCACCAATGTATGATTACTTCTCAATGTTAAGATAATAACACTTAAAATTGTTGATTAAATATTAACTATAATTAACTACTTAATTAACCACTTAACTAACACTTCAATTTATCATTAATAAAACACTCATGAGATCACAACTTCATTATTACTTTCTTCTATAGCCATTGTTATTACCTTTAGCATGTGACAGTGATGATATTAATCGAATAACACGAAACTGATAAAAGCCAACTTTCATTGTACTAATACCATTCTACCAAGCATCCACAATTAAGATAAAAGTTGAATAGTCATCAATCATGTTGAGTTCCTATATGTCTACAGAAATTGACAACACAACGATTTAAGCACAAGTTATTCCTTTTGATTACATAGGGCAAATAAAACTGTTAGAATTACCCACTAATCATGCACAACGTACATGAACCTATGCTAGCATGGCAAGTTCTAATTCTCAAGATCCACCGTCGCTTCACAAGAGATTAACACCCTATCTTATATGTTCGCGACGCACATAAGACGAATACGCACAACCAATACTAGATATCATACAATCATCACACACTAAAGTATTAAACAATTAACTAAAGAATTCCATAATAAATCCGTTGCAACCCCATGATCACGATTAGCCCATAATAGAACTTATCGCCATCATGGGTTCATATGAAATCATGATAAACAACACAAGAAAATAATAACTAAACTAATTATATTAAAACAGAGTACGTCACAAGAGTAAATAAGTCAAAGCAAGAAAACTAGCATCCAACGTTACAACGAAACAAGAATCACAAGAATATATGCTTCCTCTTCGCTGCAGTGTGCTAAATCAGTCTTCTTCCTTATCTCCTTCGCTTCTTGCGCAAAACACAATCTAAAACATAATCTCCTTCTTATTCTCTATGAAAACGTCTCAAATCTACTTATATAATAGTCCCATAAAACTCAGATTACATAGAAGTTGGAAGCCAAACAGAAGTAGAAGTCTAAAATAATTCAGCTTTTTCCCCGACCCTGCGCGGCCGCTCAGCATTTCTGCGCGGGCGCGCAAGGCTGCTGCGCGGCCGCTCAGCATTGCTGCGCGGGCGCGCAGGACCCTACTGGAAAAATTCCAGGTTTGCTCCGTTTCTTCGCCGTAATCTGCCCGTTCTTTTCCTCTCTCAATGGTGAACACATGCCAAGGCTTATTCTTGATGATTCCTTCTCCGAAATGCAACTAATACCCTGAAATGCATAAACACTAGAAAAACGCATCAAATACACAAAATACTTGATTTCAAGACACCAATTTAAGCCATTTTAAGACGTTCTAAGTGGTATAAAATGCCACTTATCAGAATTAAATACTGATTTTACAATTAAATGAAATCAGAAAATCATTTAAAGATAGATAATCAATAAAATATTGACTTCGAAATTTTATAAACTCTTAAAAATAGTAAATAACATTATAAAACAACAAAAATAATTTTTGAAACAATTTTAGCATTTATGAGAATAAATATTCAATAAAATTAATTTAAAATGAATTAAATGCATACAGCTCTATAATTACTTATAAAAGTAATATTTGCGTCCAACCAATCAAACACAATTAACACTATAAAAACACATCGCTAACAGAACCATTGCATCTTTTATTTATTTAATAATTCGATAATTACATTTACATATCGGATCCGAAATAGGTTACTTAGCCGCTAAGTAACTAAAAAGACGATACGATTTTAATACCAAATTTGGATAATTATCAAAATAGGACTTCCTATAAAATACTTTATACGAAATTAAGGTAATAATGTCTCGCCTTTTGAGAATATGGACTCTTATCGATATATAAAATGATTAGCGTATCGAAAATTTTACACCGGGACTCGTACAAGTCAAATCGTACCCCGGATCGAAAAAGTCAAAACACGGAAAGTGTTCAGAATTATCAGATTATGAAGGATTTTTCGGAAAAGTTTCGGGTTGTAAAAACGCAAAAAAGATTGAAGTGGGACGATTTCTGATTCTAAAAAGTAATTTTACAATTACGTAAAAATAATCATTAACAATTCTATAAATTCGTATAAAATCATATAATGATCCAAAAATTACCAGAAAAATACCAAAATTATTTATATTTAATTATGGTTAATTAAAATTTAAAATATCTAAATTTTTATCAGAAATAAACATCCAAATATTAATATCAATTATCAAATAATCACCAAAATTCACATAATAACCACATAATAATTATTTATTGATAAAAATAATTACATAATATTTTCCAGACGTTACATCCTTCCCCCTTAAAAGGATTATGTCCTCAGAATCGTGCTAAGGAACAGACCATGATGTTTTCCAAGTATCTTTCTTATAATTTCTCAGTTATCATCACTTTAATCACCACTCAACGGCCTTTTACCGTCATCAACTCTTTAGACCTTACTTCTGAGTTTTTACGAGGGAAGGAAATAAGCGATAGGGAGGTAAAGTACTTTCATTTCAAAAATATAATGAAAATTTTGAAGGTAACGTATGTAAAATTTACGTTCATAATCACTTACTTTCATTCATTTTAAAAACTTGGGAGCACGATTATAAATGAAAATGAAACTATTGTACTTATTTTCCATTTGCTTTCCACCATTTTTAAAACTTGGTAGCAAGGGCTTAGTCTTGCGAGCTCCTCTCAACAATACTATTATGTATTCCCTTTATCCCATTCACTTCTATATCACTTTCCCTTTTGGGATGTCCCATTCATTTCTATATATTTCAAAACTTACCAAAAATAGTCAAAAATTTATAATATAAAAATTGACTACACTCACCTACATCCATTATTTTCTTCCACTACATTTTTCTTACTTTCTCCCACAATATTCCAATTTTTTTTAACCTCCGTATTCAAATCAAACGTATAAAAATCAATGGAACGAAGAGAGTATAGTTCTTGTGTGAAAGGGATTCAATTTTTGTTAGTGAACCTCTTATATAGTTCTCATTTTCAATTTTTCATTAATATTTCTATCTCCCGTATATACAATGGGATAAAAATTGGTGAGAAAATTGAACCTAAGTCAACTCATTCAAACAATATATTTTTAAACCACTGCACCAAACTATCACTTCTGTTTCACATCATACATGTAATATGTGAGTGCCGTTTAATATTTAAACATTTTATTTAACTTTAAGCATAATTATTCTATCATTTATGGAGTTAATTTTAACAAACTGAATTTAAATATAAGTTCAAATATAATATACTAACAAATCGTATACATATACATATATATACAACAATAAAAAATTTATGTGCTTTAGTTGAAATCGAAATCATAATATAGCCCGATCATTTAAAAAAATACATGAAATACTTCAACTTAATTTGAATTTAAAATTTGGTGCATTTTTTGAAAAATATTCGTCATTTGGTTATGTAAACTGATTCACCCAAACTTTCAAGATGTGTGCTTGCTGGTACAAGCAATGTATCCAATTGATTTAGAGAAGCTATAGGTCCCTAACCTATCAAATAAGATCAAATTCACACAAAGATGATAAATAAGGAATTTTCATTATATAAGTATTGTTGGGTAGTATTCAACACTAAACACAACAATGAGACAGTTATATAATCAGGTATAGAAAAAACAAACAATTAAACCAAATAATGAAACAAAACACGAAGGCAAAACAACAAGATAAATTAGTAACTGAATTGACAAAGATCGAATAGAACACTTAGCTCTCACAGAAGTTTTATCAAGTCTGAAAGAACTATGAACAGTCGAGGCGCCTAACCTTCGAGAAGTCTAGATTGTTCTTGTTAGGTAATGAATATAACACAGAGGGGGTGAATGTGTTTTGGATATTTTTAAGCTTTTTAAAACTATTTTGGATATGGTGAACAAAGTAGTTTAACTTATACAGATATAGTGTTTAAACCGAATTAATAAACATGCACATAAACACAATATCTTCAAAACTCACTTAATTTTATATTAAAATCAAGTATGTCTTTCTACAAATTTCTGGGTTCTTTGTTGATCAATAACTCAGCTTCTTTCTTGAGAGAGTTACAAGAAATTCTAGATCTATTTACTTACTTCTAAAAACAAAGGACCGGTGTTTACTTTATAGATCAGTAAACACGGGTTTTACACAGCATGCCATAACATGCACTAAACCCTACTTTAAGTTATCTAAAGATTTCCATTTTTGGCTTAGTGTATCTTTGCAAATCATGCATGTCTGTGACTTTCCTTTGTCAGTTGTGGCCTTTGATCTTGTACTCTTCAAGCTGCTTTCGTAGACTTTTCAAATCAGTGATTGATTTGTTTGTTGATTGACAATCTTGGATCTATAACTGGTCTGCATTATGTACTTGAGGTTTATATCGAGATCTCTTAGTTCTCTATAAGTGTTTTAACTTGTCGAGGTCTCCAAACTTCGCCTTGTAGAAATGACTTGTCGATATCTCAGAGATCTCTATAAGTATTTTGACTTGTCGATATCTCTGAGATCTCTAATGAGAATTTGACTTGTCGATATCTCCAATATTCACATCTTCATTTTGACTCGTCGATATCTCTGAGTTCTCTAATATAGAAATGACTTGTCGATATCTTTGATCTTCATATCTTCATTTGGCTTGTTGATATATTTGAGACTTTTCTATAAGCTATTTTGGACTTCTCGATAAGTCATTATGGAGTTCTCGAATGACTTCTCTATATGACTTGATCTGTGAATTGTAGATCTCTTGACTTAGAATATTTTTTCCAAAACAGATTTATTCAACTCCAAGCTTCTTCACAAATTATTTGAGGCATGATCTTCATGATCTTCTTCCAGAGTTTATTCTTAGGCTTGAGACTGTTTACAGAAAAATACTCCAGTCTAATCTTTTACATTTTTACAGACTCAAGAAATACAAGACATAATACAAATTAAGATTATCATACAACTAATTCTTAGGGCTGTCAATTTGACTTAGTCTTGTTATAGTACATGCATGTCTTGTACAACAATCTCCCTCAATATGTGAGAAGATTTTTTTATCACAAATTCATGCCTGGTAACAAAACTAACCCCGAGTTTCAATGAACAATAGAATATTACATAAGAATTGACAGAAATACAACTTTTATACATTAAGTGATTTCTTGAGTTTGAAAGATACATCCATCAGAAAAATTTATCATCTCCTGTTTCTTTTCTGATGAGGTCCTTTAACTCTACAAGTACTTCTAGCTCCTCTATGATTGGTGTCCCTCTTAGAGCTTCTACAAGCTTGAGATTATCATCTAATGGATAACCATTCAATAAAATCTTGAGAATCTTTCAACCTTGATGTTTAGAAATTGTATATCCTTGGTAATTCTGCTCATCCCCTTTGCCTTGAGTTCTTCAGATCTTTGTATAAACATTTCTATCTCTTCAATATACTTTCTTTTCATCTCCTCTATTTTATCCTTTTCTCTTTCTCTTCTTTCTTCCCTTACTACCAACCATACAGCCAATACAGACCTTCATTCCTTTGTACCAGTATCCTTATCTCTCAGTAAGCTTATCACCCTCTTTATCTTTGTGGTTGAAAATATATCCATTAAGTTTCTGCCAAGTAAGGTGTAGGATCCATCTTGATAGTAGATTTTTACTTCCCTCAAATATACAACCCAAACTTTGACCATTTCTTCGGCTAATTGTTGAAAGTAGTCTTCATCTGTGATGCGCCAGTTCAGAGGGAGAAAATCTTTTTGATTAAAGCAGTTCCAGATGGCCCTCTCATTAACTTACATTTTCTTTGATTTTCTTCCAACAGATTTGTAATGAGTTTTGGTTGGTGGCTTAAAAGAAGGTAGGTTTGAGATTTTCTTTAAAGAGGTTTGGCTTGAGGTGATTGGTATTTTCAGTAAGGTGTTAGCATGTACAGAATTTTGGGCTTAGAGGTTTGAGGTGGTATAGTGTTTGATTTTGTTGACTTAGAGGATTGAGCTTGATTGATTTGGATTTATAGGGTTTTCTTTTGTGAATCTAAACTGTCTTCCTTCTTCTTCTTTCTTCTCTCTTCACTCTTCTTCTTATCATCTCCCTTCTTCCCATCCTCTTTCTTCTCTTTTCTACCAGTTGCTCTAGAAGTTTGACTTGGATTTGAGCCAGAAGGTGGTTGATCATCTCGCTTCTTCTCATCATCATCCTTGTCATCCTTTAAGTTGAATTGTGAAGTTGACAACATGGTCTCTGCATTTTGAAGGTATCTCCCCAAGATTTTGATCATTTCCTCATCTTTAGGTTTCTTGTTTATCTTGGTATTGAGATCAGATTCAAGGGTCATTATCAATCTCACATTATTTCTTACACAATTCTTTGGACCTGTGAAGAATCTGCATTTTCTGGATTGTGAAAAGATGTAGGCAATCCCCTTGCTTGGAAAATGATAGGCTTCAGGAAAAGCAGCTATCTGGGCATTCTTGAGTTCCTTTAGAAGTTGGGTGTCCTCTGGAATTACTGTATGTACTTTATCAATGATTACATCTAACTCAAATACTCTCAATTTTTAAAGATCAGAGAGAGAGACCTGTATACATCTGTCCAGGCCACAGTTATTCACATTTGTAACAATCATTTTCTCCAGAAAATTATCAATTTTGACAATCACTACTCTAATAAAGATGATGTTGTTGGTCAATGCTCTTTTGTAGGTTACATAGTTGTTGTGAAAAGACACTATTAAGACTGACAGAAGTTCATTAAATTCTTGATCTTGATAAGGTCCTTCTATAGCTTTTAGAAGTCCGTCTTTCCCAACATCTTTAGATAATTGAGCTTTTAAAGAGCTTTGACCAGTGTGAGTTGATGTCAATTTTCTAGGCTCCTTTGATTTACCAGCATCCTTGGATTGTTGAATCCTAACTTCTGTCTCCCCCTTAGTCTTGTTGACAGGCATGAGTAGGGGAGTTGGTATTTCTGGCCTCATAGCCTCAAGAAGTGCAGGTAGAGGAACATTCAGAGCACCCATGATAGCTCCCAAATTAACTGAGTTCTGCATCTGAAGGTGTTTCTGGGAGTCTACCAAGGCCTTGATGTCAGTTTGTTGACTCTGTACTAGAGAAGTGAGAGCTTGCACCTGAGCTTTGAGTGAATCATTGGAAGACTGTAGAGCTTAAACTTGTTGTTGGAGAGATTGTAGCTGAAGATTTGATGATGTTGCAGATTGTGGTTGAGAGCTTGAGGAGACTGAGGGGCCAAAAGTAGCTTGCACAGCCTCCTTGATTCCTTCCATGAGAAGTGCTGAAGGCTCATATCTGCTTTGGTGGAGCTGATTCAACTTGAGTTTTATATCATTGGAACTCACAACATGCTGTTGAACCACTTCATGTAAAGCTATAAAAGATTGTCTGAGATTTTTGACATCTTTTTCTATAGAAGTCATATCAAATTTTGCCATTTGGTCAGCAAAATGTTGGAATTTTGAAGTGATCTTGACTTGAGAAGGAATAATCTCATCCATCTTTTCTCTTACCAGCTTTCTGATCTTGTCTTGATGACCAGTCAATGTTAATTCTAGAGCTTTACCAAATAGGTGAAAAGCTTTGAGTTGAGCCTTGTAAACTTCATTTACTGCATCATAAACCTCTTGTGGAGTCAGGACCTTGGCATTACTCCCCAATATAGTGATTTATTCATCTCTAAACCTTGCCAAGACCTGATAAATATCCAAAAGTGAAGTCTTTTGATAACCAAGCATCCATATTCCCATCTTGCTCAGCTTCATTCACTATTTTCTGCTTCTGTTTCTCAACTTCTTCATTGTAGGTGAGCAGAATTGCTTGATAATCTTGATTTGTCATGTCCGAAGTGAGAAGATGTTGGCAAAACTAGAGATTTGATTAACAAGAAGATCATCCACAGTGCTTGGTTGAGATTGAGAATTCTGGAGCCACTGTTGGATATGGTGAAATGTTTGTTGTTAAGAGTTGGAAGTTGATGGAATTGTGTCAGAAGAACCACCTGTGACAGATGTCACATTTTGACTCACAAGCTGAGTTGTGGTTATGACAATTTGTTGTTCCACACTTGTGGCGGGAATCTCCATTTGAATTGGAGGGGAGTTAGCTAGGTTATTGTCATGTACTCTAGCCTCAAACCCTTGTGTTTCTTTCAAAACACTGTCACTTGAAAGTGTTGTACTTGCCTCCCCCATAGCAGGATCATTGGCAATTGAACTCCTAGCTTCAACTGTGAGAGCAATCTCAGCTAGGGTTGTGAGGGGAGTTGTTCCCATAAGAGGAACCTCCAATTGAATTGGAGATATTAGATAATGAATCACACACAGAGGGGGTGAATGTGTTTTGGTGTTTTTCTGCTTTTCTTGAAGTGTTTATGGTTATGAACAAAGTAAATTAAAATCTTGTAGTTAAGTGTGTTAGTGCTGAATTTAGACAGATAAAATAGTGAACACAAATCTTTTAAAACTTACTTAGTTTTATATTAAATTAAGAATGTTTTGCTACAAAATTTCTAGGCTCTTTGTTGATAAAGAGTTTAGCTTCTTCCTTGAGAGAATACAAGATTTTTCTGATTTAAATTGTTACAACTAAAGAAAGCATCCAGTGTTTACTTTATAGAACAGTAAACACTAGTTATTACACAGCATGCAACAACATGTATTAAACCCTATTTTTGGATATCCAAATCTTTCTATTTCTAGCTTAGTGTATCTTTGCTAATCTTACACGCCTGTGACTTTATTTTGCAAGTTAATCTTGGCCTTTGATCTTGTACTCTTCAAGCTGTTTTTGTAGACTTGTCAATCCAACTGATTAGATTGTTTTTTGCTTGATAATCTTGGATATTGAACTGGTATGCACTTTGTACTTTGAGTTTTACCTCGAGATCTCCAGTTTTGTATATAGAGAACTTGACATCTCGATAGGTATAATGGCTTATCGAGATCTCTAATCACTCTACAGATGTTTTGAGTTATCGAAGTCTCTGAGTTCTTCATAAGAGAATTTGGCTTGTTGAGATCTCACATCTTCATGTCTTCACTTTGTCTTATTGATAACTCTGAGTTCTCTAATAACAAGTTGGCTTATCGGTAACTCTGAGTTCTTTAGTTACAAATAGACTTATCGATATCTCAGAGTTCTCTAGTGAAGAAATGACTTGTCGATATCTCCAATCTTCATGTCTTCAATTTGGCTTGTCGATATCTATGAGTTCTCTAGTAGCTTTTCCTGACTTGTCGATAAGTTATTTTGGAGTTCTCGAATGACTTGTAATAACCCCAATTTTTGGAAATATTTGAAACCCTGATGAATAGTAACTTTTTGATGATGATGTTGATTAGGGAAAATTATCAAACCACGCTATATAGGAGTAATGTTATGGAAATCCTGAGATAGTATTATTATTCCATAAAGTAAATGAGTGTATGTAAAGGTCGCCAGAATTCGGATTCGAAAACTTTGCTTTTTCCCGAAAATCAACCAGATACCGAAAGGATTAAGTATAAGGTAACATAATTAAAAGGATTTTTATTTAAGGATTATAGCAGAGAATCATTAAAGGAATATAAGATATTAATAAAGGTTCAGGGAAACCCAAATAATAAGATCCCGGATATGATCCCTCAAATGATCAACGAGAACGAGAGTTAAGCGAACCGTAAAACAAATAAACGATCAAGAGACAAGCACATACAAGTCAAATGGGAAGGAGGCTTCCAAGAGAAGCTAAAACATGTGGTTAAAAGAGAAGGTGACATCATCACACCATGAGGATTGGACAAGTGGCAAGATGATGAGGTAGGCAAGATGATGCAAGCAATTTGCAAGATATTTAGCCAAGGATTGATATCAACCAAGCATTTTTATGCACAAAGATCAATAAAACAAAGCAACCTTCTCCCCCCCCCCAATTTTATCTTCTTCACTTCGAATTTTTCATAAAAATGGTGAATTAGAAATTCAAAACACAAGCTATACTTCATGGAAAATTACAAGGTTTGTTTCTTTGGATCATATATTTTATAACTAAGAAGAGAAAGTAGTTTGAGTGCTTGAATCCAAGGTTTTCTAGCTCAAAAAAATCATATTAGTGGAGGGTGAATAGTAACCAAGTTAGTTATGTTTTGGTTTTCATAGGTTCCATTGAAGATCCAAGCTTCCTAAGGCCATATAAGCACTCCTTGAAGTTTCTAAGTGAATCCCCACTATTCAAGAAAGGTATAAAGCTCTTGAACCCTTAGAAATCAATTGGTTTAATATGGTTTTAAGCATATTATGATAGTTGTGGGAGTATGATAGGAAATGAGTATGATTTGGATGAGTTTATGCTTGTTTATTATCATTAGTTAGTCATGATTATGCTTAAGTGATTAAAGTTATGAATCTTGAATATTTGACTTAGAAATTGGTGGATTATGTTATGGTATGTTATTGGTGAATGAATGGTGGATTGGTTTTGGTTGGATTGTTAGATTGATGATGAATTGAATCGATTTGGTAAAAACTGGTAATCGCGTAAATATAGCCGTCGTAATGCCCATTTTCATTCAACTGTTTGTACTTAGTTTTTGGGACAAAAAGCTCACTGAGCAATCTGTAACCTTGCCATGTTTAACTATATCGTATCGTAAGCTTCGTTTTGGTATGTGGTTCGCTTAGATCCGATGTACGGTTTAGGAGAAACGACCGTTTTAAGTAACGGTGTTTCGCGAGCGAACCATTACCCCTCGCTTTACTTTGAAACCTTGATTAAGGTCCTTAAATGACTAATTGGAGTACGAAACAATTATGTAATATTAATTGGTCAGTTGGTAGAGTATTTGTGAAAGAGTCGCCTTAAAATTCATAACGGTTAATTTATTAAAATTAGTGGAGCCGAGGGTACGCGAGCGATTAACGCAAATCGTTAAGCGTATAAGCGACCGTAAGCGACCGTTAGGGTATGAGTGAGTTTTGACTAGCTTCTTAAGCGACCGTGGTCTAATTCCGGATTATGCTGTTGTTCATAGGTTACCGGACCCACTCTAAGCTTAAGTCTATCCTGGAACGCTCAGGCAAGTTTCCTACCCGTTATACTGTTATTGTGATGTAAATATATTGATGCATTATCTTGAGATAAGTGCATGGTTATTATTAGTAAATCTTGCGATATATTGGAGCATTTTGATATGGTATATATATGCATGTTGTGAAATCTTGATATTTTATCATCAATTCAAATGCTTATAAACTGCATAATACATATGCTTGAGATAAACAGTAGTTGCGTATACCCTTAGTATAGGGGACCCAAAGGTGATCATTTTTCTAAACCGGGAATCGATGTTCCCGAGTATAATATATGTATATATACATATATATATATAGTTTTAATAACTATTAATCGAATAAGGTATATTCGATAGTTTTGAATAATAATCAAACATTATTTTCGATTATTCAAATAAAGATTTTACTTTCGTATAAGTATATCTTTTGAAAATTATTATTCGTTTCAAGTATTATTTACAAAAACTTTTACTGAATTTATTTTGATAAAAGCTATTCTTTATTGGAATATTATTTAAAGAATAATATTCAGTATTCTTTGATTATTTTGTAACTGATTTATTCTATTAAATCATCCTTACTTCAAATATTTTCAAAAATGTTTTCGAGTCTTCAAAATGATTTTAAAAGTTAGAGCGGATCCCAAAACCCATTTTCAAATTTAAGTTCTTCCTTTCAAAGGGGATTTAAATACTCGCTCAAAACCTAAGGGATCCGGCTCCGTGGTGTATTTTCGGCGCAACGAAGTTGCTAATTTGATAAAAGAATTTGATTACTTGCCCAATGTTCGGGAAGTAAGCCCAACCAAAATGCATCGGCATAGGCGACATGGGCTCAGTGGGAGTCCATAAAAGTGTAAGTGGCTCAGTGGGAGTCCATCAATGCGTAAGTGGCTGAGTGGCAGTCCAGCATAAGGTCCTAATGCGGCCAGGGTGACAACCAGTGGGGGATTCATCCATCTACTAGTAGAAAAGGTGATTTAATTGGTATATTTGTCTGATCAGAAAGATATTAGGTTTATTCCAAGGTTTTCTTATTTCCAAATTCATTGGATATTGCAACTCTGTTTATAATTTTCATAACAGAGGTTTTCAAGGAGTGTATGAGATATATATATATATATAGGTGTATATATATATATAGGGACTTAATGAAGTATCTCGTAACTTCATTTCTTTCAAATAATATTTCAAAGATTGAATCTATTCAATTCTTATCTTGTAGTCTCATCTATGTGATGAATTTTTGAAACTGATTATACGTTGAACGGTGGTAGTTCAAGTAGTATTCAAAAAGGATATAGGTATATTGGAGTATCTTGTAACTTCATCTTTTCAACTTATATCTAGTAAATGATTATCTTATGCATGACAAAGATTTTCAGAAAAACGTTGAGACAAGGTTAGATATATGAGATCACCTTGCAACGATATTTTTATACAATTATAAACTGGAACTATGTGTATATTATGCATGGAAAAGGATTTCCAAGATTTTGAAAAGTATATATACATATATACTGAATATTCTGCGACTTGGTCGCGTTAAGATATCAAACTTGGCTCATTTCTGCTTGACCAAGACTTTCATGAGTACTATAAAAATGCTCATATATTGTTAATTATTATACATGTTATTTTGGTGGGCTTGTTGCTCACCCTTAATTTATTCTTTCATTACACAACAATAGATAGACAAGATGAACAGGAGCAAGCTCCCAATTCACGAGCGGATGGGAAACGTTCCGCAGTTTCCTGTAGGTGTTGATGCCGCTGTAGCTGAGGTAGGAACTACCAATAAGCTAGCTTTCAACTTTTGATGTACCAGACTTATGTATATTTATGAATTGTAATCATGGCAAAGAATATGTAAATTTATTCAGAAACCCCTTTTGAGGTATAATGGCTTATAATTGTGGAATAAAATGACTTGTGTTATTTTTGGTATTCATCTCTGAGACTATAACTTGTGGTGTGCGTGTATATTGTGGGGTCACAGTACACAGTAGTTGGTTGTTTATTAAGATTAAGTGTTATTAAGGGAAATGGAACTCGTGACAACCCGGATCCCCGACCTTGGATTTGGGGGTGTTACATGACTTCTCTATAATACTTAATCTGTGACTTGTAGATAACTTGACTTAGAATATTTTTCCAAAAACAGATTTATTTAACTCTGAGCTTCTTCACAATTCTTCCGAGGCATGTTCTTCTTGATCTTCTTCCAGATAGAGTACCTAGGCTTGATACTATTTACAGAAAAAGACTCCAGTCTGCACTTGAACATTTTTATAGACTTAAGTGTTACAATACACTGTAAACATAGATTATCATACAACTTACTTAGGGTTGTCAATTTAAATCGGTCTTGTTATTGTACAGGCATATCTTGCACAACAATCTTCCCCAATTTGTGAGAAGATTTCTTAACATAAATTAATGCCTGTTAACAAGACTAACCCCAAGCTATAATGGAAAATAAGACTAATACATAAAAATTGACACAATTACAACATTTATACATTAGGTGATTTCTTGAGTTTAAACAGTTACATGCATCAGACAAAGACTATTTTGGTTTCTGTTTCTTCTCTAATGAGGTCCTTTAAGTAAACAAGAATTTCAAGTTCTTCTATGGTTGGGATCCCTCTTAGAGCTTTCACACGTTTGAGTCTTTCTGGCTTTGGATAACCATCTAGTATATCAATCCTAAACTTTGAAAGTGCACCAGCTTTTACATTTAGAAATCTTCCATCCTCGGAAATTCTGCTCATCCCTTTTGTCTTGAATTCTTCTGATCTTTTGATATACATTTCAATCTCCTTATCATATTTCCTCTTCCTCTCCTCATATTCAGCTTTACTCTTTGCTCTTCTTTCCTCCCTTACAATCAACCATTCAGCTAAAACATATATCCATGCTCTTGTAGCAGTATCTTTATCCTTCAGTAAACTTATCACTCTTTTGATTTCTGTGGGAGAGAAGGAGTACATTAAGCTGCAGCCAAGAAATGTGAAGGAACCATCTTCATAGTAGATTCTTACTTCCCTTAGAGTTACAACCCAGACTCTAACTATTTCCTCAGCTAGTTGTTCAAAATAATCTTCATCTGAGATGCACCAATTTAGAGGTAGAAAATCACTTTGCTTGAAACATTCCAAATGACCCTCTCAGTAACTTGTACTTTTTCAGTATGCTTAGCTTTCTTAAGTTTCCTCCCAATAGACTTGTAGTGAGTTTTGAGTGATTTTATGATTTCCTCCCAACAGACCCTCTCAGGTAGGTTTGTGATTTTCTTGAGAAATGTTGGGTTTGAGGTGATTGGTATTTTTAGAAATGTGTTGGTAGTCTGTTTGTATAGGTATTTAGGCTTAGAGGTTCGAAGTGATTCAGTGTATGAGTTTATTGGCTTTGAAGGTTGAACTTGATTTGTTATTTTTAGGGTTTGTTGTTGTGGTCCTGAATTGTCCTCTTTCTTTCCTTCTCTCCTCACCTCTCCTTTTCTCCTCCTTCTTCTTATTTTATCTTCCAGCTGCCTTAGAGGATTGACTTGGATTTGAGCTAGAAGGTTTTTGATCATCTTTCTTCTGCTCATTATCATCCAAGTTATCCTTATTGATTTGAGTTTTAGGCAAGTTGGCTTCAGAATTTCTCAAATATCTCCCCAACAACTTAATCATCTCTTCATCTTCAACAGTCTTGTTTTGCTTGACCTTCAACTCAGTCTCCAGAATCATGATTAGCTTTTTGTTGGCCATGACACATTGCTTAGGGATCTGAAAATGTTTGCAATATTTAGTGGTAGGACATATGAATGCCACTCCCTTTCTTGGTTGCAAATATGCTTCAGGAAAAGCAGCCACTTGAGATTTTGCAATTCAGTTAGCAATTGGGTATCTTCAGGAATCACCCTTTTGACTTTGTTTATCAGGATGTCCAATTCAGATGCCCTTCTAGAGATAAGATAATTACGGGACACCTGCATACACCTGTCTATCCCTGAGTCATTTATGTTGATCACAATTCTTTTCTCCTGAAAACTGTCCTTAGTCACTAAGACCACCCTTATAGAGTTTATTGTCCTGTCCAAGGCCTTTTTGTAGGTGAAGAAATTGTTATTGAGGGAAGCCCTGAGAGCCTTGAGCAATTCATCAAATTCCCTGCTCAGACTAGGTCCCTCAGCTGGTCTAATAAGCCTCTTCATTCCAATATCAACTTCTTGAATTTTGCTCTTTTCAGCAGCTTGGACAGTTTAAGTAGATGATGATCTTTACAGCCTAGCCTCTATCCCCCCCTTAGTCTTGTTGGCAGGCATGAGAAGGGGAGTAGGAATTTCAGGCCTCACAGCTTCTGGAAGTGCGGGCAGAGGAATGTTAAGCTTGCCTATGATAGCTCCCAAAGCCACATCATTTTGCATTTGTAGGTGCTTATGGAAGTCTACCAAGGTTTGTATATCTGTATGTTGACTCCGCACTAATGAGGTGAGAGCATGCACTTGTGCTGTGAGTGAGTCATTTGAAGACTACAAGTTCGAGACTTGTTGTTGAAGAGATTGGATTTGAAGGTTTGTGGATGTTGAGATAGGTTGATGAGAGCTTGTAGATATTGAAGAACCAAAAGTTGCTTCCACAACCTGTTTGATACCATCCATAAGCAATGAAGAAGGCTCATATCTGGTTTGGTGAAGCTGGTTCAGCTTGATCTTTGTGTCATTTAAATTGGTGATTTGTTGTTGGACCACTTCATGAAGAGCAATGAAAGATTGTCTCAGATTTTTGACATCTTTTTTCACAGAAGTCAGATCAACCCTTTCCATTTGATTAGCAAAATGTTTAAACTTGGAGGTGATCTTGACTTGAGATGGTATGATCTCATCCATTTTCTCCTTCACCAGCTTCCTTATCTTTTCTTCATGACCAATCATCTTTACTTCTAGAGCTTTACCAAAGAGGTGAAAAGCCTTGAGCTGAGCTTTGTAAACTTCAGTGACTGCGTCATAAACATCCTGTGGAGTCAAGGTCTTGGCATTTCTTCCAAGAATAGTGACATATTCATCCCTAAACCTAAACAAGACTTGATCCATCTCCAAAACAAAATCTTTGGATAGTCATGCATCTACATTCCCATCTTATTCTGCATCATTTACAATTTTCTCCTTCTGTTTTTCAACTTCTTCATTGTATGTTAGCATAATGGCTTGATAGTCCTGATTACTCATATCTGAAGTAAGTAGATGTTGTGACATGTTTGCTAATCCAGAAATTTGCTCAATAAGAAGATCATCCATAGATGGAGGTTGAGAGTCAGTTGTTTGCGGCCATTGTGAGAGGAAGTGTGGTTGTTGAGGTTGTGAGGTTGATGGTTGATGTGAGGGATCAGAATCACCTGTGACAGAAGTCACATTTTGACTCACAGATTTCTCTGTATTTATGATAGGGTGTTGTTCCTCACCAGTTGTGGGAACCTCTATTTGAATTGGAGGGGATTTGATTGTGCTATTGTCATTTCCAATAGCCTCAAACCCTTGTGTGTCTTGCACCACACTATCACTTGAATGTGCTATTATTGCCTCATTTATGACAGGATCACTGGCAATTGTACTCACAACTTCAATTGTCAAAGCAATTTCAGCCAGGGTTTTGAGGGGAGTTGTTCATGGAACAGGAACCTCCAATTGAACTGTAGAGGATTTAGATAGCTCCCGTTCAAAAGTACTACCCTCAAACCTAACAGTTTGTGAAGAATGATTTGTACACGAAGGTGCATTTATGATCTCCACGGGGTCTTCAGTAAAAACTGATGAATCCCCCATATTTGTGTTGGTGTCATCAAGGTCTACCCTAGCATGTAGCCTCTCACTAACTAATTGTGGTTTCTGGGTGGTGAGCAAGGTTTCTTGAACCAAGTCACTTGATCGGGGCAACACTTGAGGATTTGATCAAGTGCTTCAATATAGGAAGAAGAAATTTTAGATATAAGAGTTTGAAGTTTAGGACTGAGTGTTGGCAGCTCCCCCTAAATGGATGGGGGAGCTTCAAGAGATGTGCTCTCCTTGTGTGTGTCATCCTTATTTCTCCTACCATACACTTGGATTTGTTCAAGTGTTGGCTGTGCAGACTCCTTACAAGATGTATTTGGGAGAATGCTCTTTTCAATAGAAACATCCGGTTGAGATGATGTCTCTAGAATATGTTTAGTTCCCATTTGTACAACTGGGAACTTTACGTTTATATTATATCATGATTATAATAAAATATGTTAATTAATGTGTCATTTACGTTTATATTATATCATGATTATAATAAAATATGTGAATTAATGTGTCATTTATGTGTGATTATCTGATAAACCCTAACTGTTACGTGATACGTGTATTCCATGTCATTTCTGTATTTTTAAGGTATTTTTCAGATATTTTATTATGCATTTATAGGTTTTATTTCAAACATTTTATGACCCAAACGATGATTTTAAAGCCAGTATTTCAAATAAAATAATGGGCCTTATTTTTCATCAAATGGCTTTTACAATCGCCTTGTTCTGAACATCTAGATAATTTATAAATTTTCTCGTTTTGCGAAAAATGATTTTTCCGGGCCCCATTGGGTGTCAAAACCCCCACAAAAATCACATTTTTATTTTTATAAAATTATAGGACTTTCATTTATATTATTTCTTTGCATTTTTGCATTATTCACAATTTTTGGGAATTTTTGGCATATATATTGCATATATAAAATATTTATAAATTAAATTTTAATACTCAAAAATTATAAAAATTAGGGCCCAATATTTTTATTTAATGTATAATTAGCCCCTTAATTTTAATTAGGAGTATTATTTTTACTACTATAAATAGCCTAATTTTTATTTAATTAATTATAATTAATCATTAAAATCTGCAAAATTACCAAAAATTCTCTGAAATCGGGTCGGGAAGAACAGGTTCGGGTCGAAGAATCAAGTCGTGATTTCTCATTGATTACAGCATCAAATCGTGTGATTCAAGTACTCAAATCGAAGGTTTTGATCCGTTCTTTCTGTTTCTTGCATCAATTTCACGTTTTATTGCATCGTATTTGATTTTTGATTTCTAGGGTTTATGTTCGAATTAGGGCTTTTTGATTCTGGGGTTATTGTGATGTTTTGATGATTGATATAGCTTTGTTAGATGATTTACAGTCGATTCATGGTGTTTAATTGAACAAACGATGCTTGGATAATGATTCACGATTTCTAGGGTTTAGGTCGAATTTTCAAAACACAACTCGATGATTT
The DNA here is from genome assembly GCF_009905375.1 of Apium graveolens. Classification (NCBI taxonomy): domain Eukaryota; kingdom Viridiplantae; phylum Streptophyta; class Magnoliopsida; order Apiales; family Apiaceae; genus Apium; species Apium graveolens. The sequence goes on along the minus strand of NC_133654.1, from coordinate 198,338,050 downwards.
CTGTGAATATTTGGTTCTTGTAATGTTAGGGCTTTGATTGTATATGTTATTAGCTTCATTTTGCACTATATAACGTTTGATGTTATGTATAAATGAGTGATTTGGATTTTTGGCCGGAGTTCTTGATGATTTTGATCGGAGAATGATATCCAGGGATGTTTCTGGTCGATTTTGGCCTGAAACAGATTGGGGAAGTAGTTTGAGATGTTTTGGGATAAAAAACGGAACCAAACGGTGTCCGTTTGGCCGGGAATTGGACTCGCCGGAGTCCGGTGAAGTCGCCGGATTCTGGGTTTAAACCCAGATTCCGGTGGTGTTCTTCACAGACCCGGAATCCAACCCGGTTGACCCGTTTCCAGAACCCGGTTTTGATCCACCTTGTCAGATGTCTGTTTTCTGACATATGTTTCTGGAAATTATTTTTACTTTTTATTTTTATTAATTTTAAAAATCAGTTTTATTTATTTTGTAAATTGATTAATTAATTAATTAATTAATTTATATTATAAATAATTCTGAATTATTTTCTAAAAATCAGATTGAATTATTTTTTTGATTATTTATTATTTATTTATTACTTATTAATTATTTAAAAGTGATTAATTATTTTGATAATTAATCAAATAATTTTCAATAAATCATAATAAATTCATTTTAATTTCAAAAATTATAGAAAAATTATTTTTAATTCTGATTTTCTTAAATAATGATTTAAAAATTATTTTTGGGTTTTAAAAATTAGTAATAATTATTTATAATGATTAATAAATGGAATTATCAGTATTTAATTAATAATAATTCAACTGTTAGTCCGTTTTGCATGAAACGAAAGCCTGTTAACTCAGAAAAATGAATCCTTTTCATTTAAAATAATATCAAAGCTTAATTTTTTTAGAAGTTAATTGATTTTGTGACTTGTTTGATTATCAGTCAAGTTACGTGCCGAGACGAGTCCGAAAAATTCCGGAAAAATGGGAAATGAGTCAGATAATGATCAGTTGAGCGATCAGCGAGTCGATTTTGGTTTTAAAAATTATTTTAACCATAAAAATGATTATGTGCTTATGTGCTTATGTGTATTACGTGGTTAATCGAGTCTTACTTGCTTATATGTAATACATGAGTCAGTCATAAGCGCATGGGTAGATGTTAGGATCAGTTTAAAGTCGATTCAAGAAGCAAATGAAGTACGACGTGACTTAATTAGTCTGTTTTGCCAACAGAAGCTAAGCCAGCCAGGCCAGTTGAGTCGGTAATAGTCCAAGGTGATAGACATAAGTGATTCAATTGCAGTAAGTCGCGCAGAAGGCAAGTTTTTCCTCTATTCTACTTTCAGAATAGTGATATTGATTCAAATATTTATCACATTTACATTCTCTTGATTATTGTTCTTGATCACTAATATACAATCCCTATTCCTTTGTTCATATTTCATTTCAATTCTTGATTTCTCCGTTTCTTTGGATTCTTGATTCATATTCTGTTGGTAACACATGGAGATTGATATATTCTAGTATTTGGAATATATCAAAGCATACCGATTGTCCCGGTTGCTAAGCGATGGACTGGATAATGATATTTTGGGATTGAGTGTGTCTTAATCCTGAGGACCGGGATGACTGGTGCCTCGACGTGGGCCGTAGTGCCTGGGTACCCGACTGGATCTATATATTGAGATATAGATCTGCATTATATTCTGACTGATCAGCAGAATATAGATGGGAACTTGTGTCCAGTTTAGTTTATTTGTACTTGCCAGTAATGGCCTTCTTTCTATTCTCGTGAGGTTATATCTTGGCAGATATACCCGGGATGGCGGATTCATTTAAAATGATTTAACACTGTTTATATGTTTGTGGACTTGTTGAGCAACTTTTGGCTCACCCCTTTTGTTGTTTTTCACCTTATTGTTTTCAGTTAAGAAGGAATATGAAACCAATCAGGACTCGAGTTGTAAAGAAGCGAGTCAGGCCTCGGGATCCTCTTACACCCAAGGTGTTGATCCCAATCCAGGAAGAAAGCTTTGAGTTGCCCGAGCAGGTGGAGTGTTAATAGATAGTATGTGTGTGTGTTTGAATAAAAGTTGAACTTAGTTTAAAATGAATTAGACAATGGTTTGTAATAAAGAGAGTTTGTGAGACTTTGAATGTTGGTTTGTAATAAAAGTAGTTAGTGGTTCTTGTTTTCATACTTCAACCTAAAAATATTCTGGTTAGTTTTAAGGGGTTTAATTTCATTTCTTTATTAATTGTTAATCAGATTGTTCAGGTTTGGTGATTAGCTAGTAACCCCCATACTTATACCCCGGGTCTGGAGGGCGTTACAGGTTTTGTATCAGAGCTGTAGGTTTGGTCCCTGAAAATAAGAACATTAGGATTAAGATAGGATAGGGAGATCACATAAAATAGGGATAGTCAAATTAGGATGAATAGTGTTAGGATTTAGGTCAGATTAGAATAGGGAAATAATCTTAGGATTGTTAATGACCTTTTCTTTTCTTTGGTATATTATCGGATGGAATCTTCTGGTTATTCTGCATCTTCCGAGAGGACAGTCACTGGGCCAGTAGCACCAGCCATACCTCCAGTATCTGAGTATATGTTTCCTCCTCTACCACCTCCACCACCATTGTCACAGGAGCCGGTACCACCAGTACAGGGGATAGTGCATGACCCCATAGAGATGTTTGATCCATTTGAGTTCTTCGAGCCGATGGTTCCTTTACCTATTGAGTACCAGTTTATACTAGGTATTGAGCAGAAGTTACCACCACCACCATTGTTACCTCCTATACCAGTGCATGCCCCAGAGCCGGACATAGTTCAGATGATTCCAGTAGAGGGGATGGGAGAGCCTGATGTGGATCTACAGTTAGGTTTACCCCAGCAGGGTGCAGGTATTCTGAGGGTTCCTTCTCAGGAGTCAGTAGGTCAGGTTGCTCAGCCGCATATGGTACCATACCATGAGTATAGAGTTATGAGGGATGATGTGGAGTATTGGCGGGCACAGTGTCGGGAGATTATGCATCTATTTGATCAGAGGGACAGAGGACCGTTAGCGGCCCTACAGCCGGATTATTATATGAGATAGCGATTACAGTCAGTGTTGATGAGTGCTACTTGGGAGCTGGATGATTTGACTCATGATGGACCTCCTTCTTTTGCAGAGTTCTACAGGGTTTTTCGCTTGGCACAAACTTTGGTCCAGGCATTAGAGAGGAGCTTAGGCGTATTCCACCTGGGTTCTGAGAGGGTTTGAGACGGTGACTCCAGAGTACATATGTATATAGAGGCAGCATAGTATAACCTAGTGAGTAGTGTGTATGTGTGTATCAGTAGTTTAACTTGTAGTAGTAGTTTAACTTGTAGTGATAGTGTGACTTGTAGCCGTAGTGATGACCAGTAGCCCGAGACTTTTTGTATCAAGCATTTACACCTGAAGCTGGTGTTATATATATAAGATGAACTTTTTCAAATTCTTTTATTTAAATTTCAGTCTTTATAGTTTTACAGCATTTACTTTCACTTTACAGTTTTTCATATTATAATTCCTGTTGAAAAAAAAAAGAACAATTATTTTATTTAACTGTTTACATTTCCAGTCTGTACACTCAGCAACTGTTTTCTTTAAATAAACCATGTTATGAATACAGGATAAATTGTTTTCCATACATATTGTCGATTGTTTATTAAACTATTAAATAAATATCACCTGTTTTATTATCAGAAGAAGATGGCACCAAAAAGAAAGACTAGGGCTGAGACCTCTAACAACAATTCTGAAGATCAGACTAATGAGACCATGAACCAAATGTTTCATCTGATGCAACAACAGATGGTAATGATGCAGCAGCAGATGCAGCATCAGCAACAGCAGATACAACAACAAATGTTACAACCGCCACCTCGTCCTGAGCTTCAATTACCATAAGTATTACCTGTTGTTACTTTTAAGCAGTTTCAGTCAGTTAAACCTCCAGAGTTTGAAGGGACTGCTGATCCTATTAAAGCTACCACCTGGTTAAAAGAAGTAGAGAAAGCGTTCACACTAGTGAAGGTAGGTGAGGACCAGAAGACTGATTTTGCTAGTTACTTGTTGAAAGGAGAGGCGAATTATTGGTGGGAATCTAAAAAGGCCTTAGAGGGTGAAGAAGTTATTGCATGGGATAGGTTTAAAGAGTTGTTTTTAGAAAAGCATTTTCCTCGCTATGTGAAGAATCAAATGCAGATTAAGTTTCTAGAACTGAAGCAGGGAAATATGTCCGTGGCAGAATATGAAGCCAAATTTACTGAGTTGGCTAGGTTTGTTCCAGAACAGGTTGACACTGAAGAAAAACTAGTTCAAAGGTTTCAAGAAGGGTTACGACCATGGATTCGTGGCCAAGTTGCAGTTTTCGAATTAACGACGTATTCCGCCGTAGTTCAGAAAGCTTTGATTATAGAAGGGGAAAGTGAAAGATCTCAGCAAGACAAGGGACAGGGAAGTTTCCAAGATCGCTCCAGCAGAAAGCCGGGATTCCAAGCCCGGGCAAATTTGAATTTTAAAAGGATAGGACAAGGTTCACAGAAGGCAGGTAATCATTTTCAAACCTCCAGTCAGCAGGGAATGGTCAGAGTTCCAGTGCCGTACTGCAAGACATGTAATCGAAAGCATACTGGTGTATGTATCAAAAAGGATGTAACGTGTTATCGGTGTAAGCAGAAAGGGAATTATTCTAACGAATGTCCAACATGTAGAACATCAGAGATGACTTGTTTCCAGTGTGGAAAGAAAGGGCATATCGCCAGAAATTATAAAGGATCAGCTATGGCAGCCAGTGTTCCGAGAGTGTTAGCATTACCTCCGCCGCCGCCTAATCAACCCAAAGCAAGAACTTTTATCTTGACCATGAAAGAAGCGGTGCAGAGTCCGAGTGTTATTGCAGGTACGCTTTTGGTGAATTCCGTAATTTCAAAAGTATTAATTGATTCTGGAGCTACTCGTTCATTTGTTTCTGAAGAATTTCTTGATAAGTTATATTGTGAAATCGAATGGTTGGGCGAAACGTTAATTATAAAATTAGCGAATGACGACCAAGTTCCGGTAGATCGAGTATGTCCTGCGTGTGATATAGAAATAGTCGGACATCATTTTTCGGTAGACTTAATTCCTTTTAAGTTAGGAGAATTCGATATTATCTTGGGAATGGATTGGTTAGCATGTCATAACGCTCAGATAGATTGCGCGAATAAGAGAGTCAAATTGCGAACTGCGGAAAATGCAACGGTAATATTCAAAGCCGAAAAACAGCATAAGAAATTTCTTACTGTGATGCAGACTAAACGATTGCTTCGACAAGGATGTGAGGCGTACATAGCTTACGTGTTAGATACTAGAAGAGGAAGTCCTAGAATAGAAGACATTCCAATTGTGTGCGAGTTTCCAGACGTCTTTCCAGACGAGCTTCCAGGGTTACCACCAGATCGAGAAATTGAGTTCACAATTGATCTAGCACCAGGTACAGAACCAGTTTCGAAAGCTCCATATCGGATGGCTCCAGTCAAAATGAAGGAATTGTCAACACAACTGCAAGATCTTCTAGACCGAGGCATCATACGACCTAGTGTATCCCCATAGGGTGCACCGGTGTTATTTGTGAAGAAGAAGGACGGCAGCATGCGATTATACATTGACTATAGGGAACTGAATAAACTCACTATCAAGAACAAGTATCCCTTACCGAAAATCGACAATTTGTTCGATCAGCTAAAAGGAGCAGCATGGTTTTCAAAGATAGATTTGCGATCAGGCTATCATCAATTGAAGATTAAAGCTGAAGATATTCCAAATACTGCGTTTCGTACAAGATATGGGCATTACGAGTTTTTGGTAATGGCATTCGGTCTGACAAACGCGCCAGCAGCATTCATGGATTTGATGAACAGAGTATTCAAGAAATATTTGAATAAATTCGTGATTGTATTCATTGATGACATCTTGATTTACTCCAAGTCAGAAGAAGAGCATGCAGAACACTTGAGAATAGCTTTGGAAATTCTGAGGAAAGAGCAACTATACGCAAAATTTTCGAAATGTGAATTCTGGTTAAGAAAAGTACAATTTCTAGGGCATATTATCAGTAGAGAAGGCATCCAAGTCGATCCAGCGAAGATTGAAGTTGTGTTAAATTGGGAAAGACCAAGGACTCCGACAGAAGTTCGAAGTTTCTTGGGATTGGCAGGATATTATCGAAGGTTTGTCAAAGATTTTGCGAAAATAGCAATGCCGCTGACCAAGTTAACTCGAAAAAGTGAAAAGTTTGAATGGAGTGATAAGTGTGAAGAAAGTTTTCAAGAGCTGAAAAATCGGTTAGTAACCGTACCAATACTTGTATTGCCAGACGAGCTAGGAAATTTCGTCATTTTCAGCGACGCTTCGTATCGCGGGTTAGGATGTGTACTGATGCAGCACGGTAATGTCATCGCATATGCTTCGAGACAACTTAAACCTCATAAACAAAAATATCCCACTCATGATCTGGAATTGGCAGCGATCGTATTTACGTTGAAGCTTTGGAGACATTATCTCTATGGTGAAAAATGTGAAATTTACACAGATCATAAAAGTCTAAAGTATATCTTTACGCAAAAGGAGCTGAACATGCGACAACGTCGATGGCTGGAATTGATAAAGGATTACGAAGTCACGATTAGTTATCATCCAGGGAAAGCAAATGTTGTAGCAGATGCGCTGAGCAGGAAAGAAAGATTGAATCGGTTAATTTCGTGTGAAGACTTAATCAAGGAATTCGACAAATTGGAAATTGAGATTCGTATTCCCAATGAATCTGCAGAAGCTATCTACACTATGACTTTCCAACCGGAATTGTTAGAAAAGATTCGCCGCTGTCAAAATGAAGTGATGAGTCAAGATGACGACCAGACGGGAGAAGAAATCACAACTCAGAAAGATAATGAAGGAATTTTACGCTTTGCGTCGAGAATCTGGATCCCTAACGTAGTAGAATTAAAAGAAGAAATAATGCGAGATGCGCACAATTCGAAGTATTCCATTCATCCAGGAAGTACAAAAATGTATCGTGATCTGAAAGAAAACTTCTGGTGGCCGAACATGAAGAAGGAAATAGCTGAATGGATAAGTAAGTGCTACACATGCCAGCGAGTTAAAGCGGAACATCAACGTCCGAGTGGATTATTGCAACCATTAGACATTCCATAATGGAAATGGGAACATCTAGCGATGGATTTTGTGGTAGGACTACCAAGGACAAAGGCAAATCATGATGCGATATGGGTAATCATTGACAGACTCACGAAGTCGGCACATTTTCTACCAATCAATGAAAGATTTTCACTCGACAAGCTAGTGCACATATATCTCAAAGAAATTATGACGCGACATGGAGTTCTAGTATCTATCGTGTCTGATCGAGATCCTCGTTTCAACTCAAGATTTTGGAGACAATTTCAAGAATGTCTTGGAACTAAATTGAACATGAGTACCGCTTATCATCCGCAAACCGACGGGCAAAGTGAAAGAACTATCCAAACGATTGAAGACATGCTACGAGTTTGTGCGATCGATTTTGAAGGCAGTTGGGATGAACATCTACCCCTAGTGGAATTTTCTTATAATAACAGTTATCACGCCAGCATTGGAATGCCACCGTATGAAGCATTGTACGGGATAAAATGCAGATCACCAGTATATTGGGATGAAGTTGGAGAACGCAAAATTTTGGGTCCAGAACTAATTCAACAGATGAAAGAAAAGATTGAACTCATTCGAAAACGACTCGATACAGCGCAAAACAGGCAACACAAATATACAGATCAAGCCAGGAAAGATATAGACTATCAGGAAGGAGAAAACGTACTACTCAAAATATCGCCATGGAAAGGATTAACCAGATTTAGCAATAAGGGTAAATTGAAACCACGTTACGTAGGACCGTTTGAAATTTTGAAGAAAGTGGGAAAAGTTGCATACGAATTAGGTTTACCGCCTCATATGCAGCATATTCACAATGTGTTTCACGTGTCCATGCTTAAGCGATATAATCCTGATTCTAGGCATGTAATCGAGTATGAGCCGATAGAAATCCAACCTGATTGTCTTTTATAGAACAACCGGTAAGAATTTTAGATCGGCGAGAGAAAGTGTTGAGAAATAAGTCTGTATATTTAGTGCGAGTGTTGTGGAGAAATCCTATGGTTGAAGAATCAACCTGGGAACTCGAAAGTGAAATATTAGAGAAATACCCTTATTTATTTTCATAGAAGATTCTGAGGACAGAATCCTTTTAAGGGGGGAAGGATGTAACGACTGGGAACTTTACGTTTATATTATATCATGATTATAATAAAATATGTGAATTAATGTGTCATTTATGTGTGATTATCTGATAAACCCTAATTGTTACGTGATACGTGTATTCCATATCATTTCTGTATTTTTAAGGTATTTTTCAGATATTTTATTATACATTTATAGGTTTTATTTCAAACGTTTTATGACCCAAACGATGATTTTAAAGCCAGTATTTCAAATAAAATAATGGGCCTTATTTTTCATCAAATGACTTTTACAATCGCCTTGTTCTGAACATCTAGATAATTTATAAATTTTCTCGTTTTGCGAAAAATGATTTTTCCGGGCCTCATTGGGTGTCAAAAACCCCACAAAAATCATATTTTTATTTTTATAAAATTATAGGACTTTCATTTATATTATTTATTTGCATTTTTGCATTATTCACAATTTTTGGGAATTTTTGGCATATATATTGCATATTTAAAATATTTATAAATTAAATTTTAATACTCAAAAATTATAAAAATTAGGGCCCAATATTTTTATTTAATGTATAATTAGCCCCTTAATTTTAATTAGGAGTATTATTTTTACTATTATAAATAGCCTAATTTTTATTTAATTAATTATAATTAATCATTAAAATCTGTAAAATTACCAAAAATTCTCTGAAATCGGGTCGGGAAGAACAGGTTCGGGTCGAAGAATCAAGTCGTGCTTTCTCACTGATTACAGCATCAAATCGTGTGATTCAAGTACTCAAATCGAAGGTTTTGATCCGTTCTTTCTGTTTCTTGCATCAATTTCACGTTTTATTGCATCGTTTTTTATTTTTGATTTCTAGGGTTTATGTTCGAATTAGGGCTTTTTGATTCTGGGGTTATTGTGATGTTTTGATGATTGATATAGCTTTGTTAGATGATTTACAGTCGATTCATGGTGTTTAATTGAACAAACGATGCTTGGATAATGATTCACGATTTCTAGGGTTTAGGTCGAATTTTCAAAACACAACTCGATGATTTCTGTGAATATTTGGTTCTTGTAATGTTAGGGCTTTGATTGTATATGTTCTTAGCTTCATTTTGCAATATATAACGTTTGATGTTATGTACAAATGAGTGATTTGGATTTTTGGCCGGAGTTCTTGATGATTTTGATCGGAGAATGATATCTAGGGATGTTTCTGGTCGATTTTGGCCTGAAACAGATTGGGGAAGTAGTTTGGGATGTTTTGGGATCAAAAACAGAATCAAACGGTGTCCGTTTGGCCAGGAATTGGACTCGCCGGAGTCCGGTGAAGTCGCCGGATTCTGGGTTTAAACCCAGATTCCGGTGGTGTTCTTCACAGACCCGGAATCCAACCCGGTTGACCCGTTTCCAGAACCCGATTTTGATCCACCTTGTCAGATGTCTGTTTTCTGACATATGTTTCTGGAAATTATTTTTACTTTTTATTTTTATTAATTTTAAAAATCAGTTTTATTTATTTTGTAAATTGATTAATTAATTATTTAATTAATTAATTTATATTATAAATAATTCTAAATTATTTTCTAAAAATCAGATTGAATTATTTTCTTAATTATTTATTATTTATTTATTACTTATTAATTATTTAAAAGTGATTAATTATTTTGATAATTAATCAAATAATTTTCAATAAATCATAATAAATTCATTTTAATTTCAAAAATTATAGAAAAATTATTTTTAATTCTGATTTTCTTAAATAATGATTTAAAAATTATTTTTGGGTTTTAAAAATTAGTAATAATTATTTATAATGATTAATAAATGGAATTATCAGTATTTAATTAATAATAATTCAACCGTTAATCCGTTTTGCGTGAAACGAAAGCCCGTTAACTCAGAAAAATGAAACCTTTTCATTAAAAATAATATCAAAGCTTAATTTCTTTTAGAAGTTAATTGATTTTGTGACTTGTTTGATTATCAGTCAAGTTACGTGCCGAGACGAGTCCGAAAAATTCCGGAAAAATGGGAAACGAGTCAGATAACGATCAGTTGAGCGATCAGCGAGTCGATTTTGGTTTTAAAAATTATTTTAACCATAAAAATGATTATGTGCTTATGTGCTTATGTGTATTACGTGGTTAATCGAGTCTTACTTGCTTATATGTAATACATGAGTCAGTCATAAGCGCATGGGTAGATGTTAAGATCAGTTTGAAGTCGATTCAAGATGCAAATGAAGTACGACGTGACTTAACCAGTCTGTTTTGCCAACAGAAGCTAAGCCAGCCAGGCCAGTTGAGTCGGTAATAGTCCAAGGTGATACACATAAGTGATTCAATTGCAGTAAGTCGCGCAGAAGGCAAGTTTTTCCTCTATTCTAATTTCTGAATAGTGATATTGATTCAAATATTTATCACATTTACATTCTCTTGATTATTGTTCTTGATCACTAATATACAGTCCCGATTTCTTTGTTCATATTTTATTTCAATTCTTGATTTCTCCGTTTCTTTGGATTCTTGATTCATATTCTGTTGGTAACACATGGAGATTGATATATTCTAGTATTTGGAATATATCAAAGCATACCGATTGTCCCGGTTGCTAAGCGATGGACTGGATAATGATATTTTGGGATTGAGTGTGTCTTAATCCTGAGGACCGGGATGACTGGTGCCTCGACGTGGGCCGTAGTGCCTGGGTACCCGACTGGATCTATATATTGAGATATAGATCTGCATTATATTCTGACTGATCAGCAGAATATAGATGTGAACTTGTGTCCAGTTTAGTTTATTTGTACTCGCCAGTAATGGCCTTCTTTCTATTCTCGTGAGGTTATATCTTGGCAGATATACCTGGGATGGCAGATTCATTTAAAATGCTTTAACACTGTTTATATGTTTGTGGACTTGTTGAGCAACTTTTGGCTCACCTCTTTTGTTGTTATTCACCTTATTGCTTTCAGTTAAGAAGGAATATGAAACCAATCAGGACTCGAGTGGTAAAGAAGCGAGTCAAGCCTCGGGATCCTCTTATACCCAAGGTGTTGATCCCAATCCAGGAAGAAAGCTTTGAGTTGCCCGAGCAGGTGGAGTGTTGATAGATAGTGTTGGGTCCCAATGTGTTTGTAGAAGGGGGGGTTGAATACAAACAGTACCGAATAATCGAATTAAATGCGGAATAAAAAATGTGAAACAAAATTCAAGTTAAATAAAAATATTATTAAACTTGAAAGGTGTTACAACAACTGTATCGATTACAAGGAATTAATCTCAAATTAATTATCACAAATCTAGAATAAATTCGACATGAACTTTTTCTATTTTTGTAATAAAAAGATTCAAATGCTAAACGCAATTTGAGATTAAGTTCTAGGGATTTTGATCCGCTAGATTGTTACACAAGAACAAGATAAATAATTCTAGTGGTTTGGATTTAACATTAACAAACTAGAAATTGATCTTGAATTTCTGCAGATAAAAGATGATATTTTTCAGAGGCGGCTGCTTTCTTTTGTTCTTGTCTTTTTTTTTTGAGAGAGTAAAATGATATGCTGCTTCTCTGCTTCTATTTAAATCAACAAAACCAATAGAATTGACTTGGCATGACAATCCTATAGCTGGCAAGACTTTCGGTAGGACAATTGAATGAACTAGCAAGACAATCTGAATGAACTAGCAAGACAATCAGAATGAACTAGCAAGACAATCATCCTCCTAGAGTGACTTTCGGTGAGACAATGTAAAATGGCCTAGCATGACAATCGGTATGACAATCCTGATTGTCATGCTAGTTCATTTTCAATTGTCTTGCTGATTTAATGCTTGAATTTAATCCAATTAAACTTCTGAAAATTCCTAAAATTCCTAGAATTAAATCAGAATTAATTAATCAATTAATTCAATTAATAAATAAATTATTCTTCGCAGATATAATTTATTTTCTTAATTAAATTAGATGACTCAATTAATTAATAGAGAATTAATTCTAGTCTTGAGCAGCAACCATTCTTCTGCAAATCTTCTGAAAATCACTGAAAATTATGAATCAATTCCACCACTTCAACGTTGACACTCGATGTACTGTCTGGTTCATGAGTGACTAACTTCCGTGACGTTTCTTCATGTCTTGACTTTGACACTTTGATTTTCTTCAGATTAAATCCTTGTAATTTATTGATACCCTGACGAGATCTCTGTCACTTGATTAAATCCACGATCTTGATTTATATCACTGAGGCATGATCAACTTCTTGAACTTCTTCCAGTGAATTAACTCCTCAAGTCTGTAGATGAACATTGTCTCTGAATCCTTTGACAGATATTACTTTGCGAGATCTCTCTGACGGTAGATCCACTATTTACTTATTACATTCTTATTTGAGTTGAGTTGAATCCTCGAATATACAAATAGGTCTATGACATATGACTTACAATCTCCCCCTATTTGTTTGTTAGACAATAACACACAAATACCTAGAGGATAACTCAACTAACAAATAAGAAAAAGATATAAACATACATGCAAAGTAAATAGCAGAAAAGTTCTGGATGAGATTTAACATTTTCCAGATTCCAAGTAGATGTTCCTCTAGACTGAACATATCTTCAAGTAGTTTCATCTTCATTTGTACAACCACATTTCCTGTTGAGAAGCCCATATCTCTTGCTTCTCCCCCTATGAGAATCAACTGATTAAAGAAGATCACCTTCGTTTTACCACCTCTCCCGTACAATAGGATCCGCAGATAAAAACCAATGGTACTCCCCTAACAGCTTCTTCCCTTACTAGGAAATCACCTTGTGTTTACCACCTCTCCCGTACAATAGGATCCGTAGTTACAAACAACAATGGTGTGGTGTAGTGTACAAGTAGGATCTTTTTCTTCCTCCCTGCTATTTCTCCCCCTTAGTTGAGGAATCCTCCAAACTATTACTTAAGCTTTTATCTCCCCCTTAAAGAAGGAATGTATGCCGTCGTCTGAAGGAGTTCTCATATTTCACTTGGTTGGAAAAGAAATAACAAGTAGTTTCTCTTTCTTCCTCACTGTGAGTGTGTGATTCTGTTTAGTGTACCTCACATGTGTTTCACTCTTCTCTCCACTCGTGTTTACACTCATTCTCACAAGTGTATCACTCTTCTCTCATATCTCCATAATCCAGCTGTACCTGCAAGGAAAATCACCTTAGCCATCCTTAAAGGAGGTCACAGGTGGTGCAATGGGAGTTCACAAATCCCCATCCTTGTTAAACTCGTCAGATGAATCTGAGTCATAATCTACAAGTTGCTAGTTTCCCTTTTAGGGTTCCAGATTTGAATTCTGGGAAGGTAAACAATGATCCAAAGAATTTAGCATAAAGATCAAAGTTCCCTTCTAATGCCTGTGAAGACATTTCCTTGTGACTCATCAGGTAATATCTGAATCATTGTCAACAAGTTGCCGATCTGCACCTATGTCAGATCCACTATCCGCAGATGCATCCAGGGGATTTAAGCCTGGGGAGGTAGACACTGACCACTGACATATGGCTTTTGGATCAGTATCCTCTCCTAACACCTGTAAAGGCAATTGGTCCACTAACGAACCTTGAACAATCGAATCTGACCTTAAAATGGTCGAAACTCTTGTTTCCGTCAACTCATCCTTTGTGTGTGTAACCTCTCCTTGTGCATCAAGAATTGTTTATGTTTGAAGTGGTGACACTACATCGGATACCTTGGCCGACAGGCAAAATTCAATAGACTCACCCTGTTGAGAGAATGAATCTAGTAACTGTTTTTGTGCCTTTTCAGCCATTACATCTTTTTGAGAAGATGTATGGGGGCTAGCAGTTGTCTCGGTTTAAATACTACTCATCTATGTAGGAGACAGAGCTACTGGGTTGACTACAGAACCTTCCTTATGTGGTGCACTAGGCACTATCTCCCTCACGCTCATTCATACTACTTTTAGTGGTAAGAGAGTGTTGGTTGGTTCTGTTTTTGTGTTTGTCTTTACAGTCTGGGATAGATGTTGTGGGTTTTCAACCTCATGACTGTCAATGAAAGAAAGTCATTGGAGACTGAACCTGTAACACAGAACATATGGTAATAGAGAGAAAATGATTTACAATAGTGATTTCAAAAGATTTTACATGAAATAAGAAATCACTAATGTAGAAAGAAGTTTGATTTTGTTTTTCAATATGAATGAGTTTTTGATAAAACATTGATCACTTAGGGTAAAGTCTAAGTAATTCTCATTCATGTCAAAAGCTTATAAATATCTGCAACATAATGTTAACAACTTATCATTGACCGATACTTGTCAAGTACTTTAGATACTAATTGTTATGTTGCATAATCAATATACCACTGCACATATAAAACAATATGATTGTGCTTAGTGATAAAATAGTTATTAATATGACGACTCTACTTATTCATATAAAATTATAACTTCTGTTAGAGTGCCATACCATATCCTTGACGATTGCTTGAGCAGTATACTAGTTCATACCAACCAAACAGGAGTACACTTGTACACATCTTACTAGAGTTCAATTCCAAGTGTAATGTGCAGCAGGTGCTTGATATGTCGTAATATTCCCAAGTCTCGTCACTGGTGCTATATGTTGGATACTGCTTCCTGATAATAACCTAGCACAATATGCAAAAATTTAACTGATAACATATCCAGCTTACAAACATCCATATCCCTCAGATACACCTTTGCTGTTATCTCCAAAGGCAATCAGGAGCCAGCTTTCTCAATCCACATTTGATAGCAGGGCTCTATCTCCGGTCATATGTCTTGATGATCCACTGTCAAGAATCCACACTACCGGTTACACCTGTATACTGCCCTGCACTTCAAATGGATTAGACCTTCTTCGGAACCCAAACTTGGTTGGGCCCGGCATACTTGTAGAACTGTCCTTTGTCAGGCAAAACAACATTTTTAATTTCAACGATCTCAACATCCTTAATGACTGAACATTTGACCTTGTAAATAGCCTTAACAAATTTCTGTTTAAGCTTAGGCACAAATGTCTCCTTTCTAGCCTTAGAAGGACTAGCAGTCTTAGACCTATCATGCTTCTTGTTATTCACATGCTGACGAGGAGTAGTCTTATCATTAGACACATACTTACCATTAAAATAAGCATACATCATATTAAAAGCACAAGACATACAATTAGCAACACCACATGCTTTATGAGAGTGATTAACATCAGGCAATTTATGCATGGTAGACATGGCATTATTGTTATCCAACTCATGTGTGTCTGAGTTAGTCTCAGTTGCTTTCACAACTTTGACTGGAACTTTCGACTCACTTGACTTGGAAACAATCTTCTCATAAGCATGATCCTCAGCACGTATTTCTTCTTGAATAACAGAAGAGGTCGCATCAAATGGTTCAGCAATTGATGCTTTATAGAGGGGTTCATCAACACCCTTAAGCACATGTGGTACTTCCCTCCCTTTAGCACATACATGAGGAGGGGAGTTTATGCCTAATTCTCCAATAGCAGCATTGTAATCATAACCTATTCCAGATGTTTGATTAACAGCTTGCTTACTGTAGAACTCTTTAGCCTTCGAACAAGAATTGAAGTAGGCTCTAACCTTAGTCTCAAGACCGGTGATCTTGTCTTTGAGAATAGTTTCGAGTTTTCTATAACAGTCAACTCTATTCTCTAGAAAAGATACCTGTTCTTTTAATTTGTCTTGATTAATGTGCACAAGTCTTAATTCATTGACCTCTTTCTCAAGGTCTGTGATTTGTAAACTTAACAGTTCATTATCACGACGTGCACAATCTAAGTTACCTCTTAGATGATAAACCATTTCAGCATCAGAAAGTTTTACCTCTATTCTTGACGATGAAGCTTTTCCATCAATAGCCATAAGAGCAAGATTTCCTTCATCTTCATCTTCACTGTCAGTATCATCCCAGCTTCTTCCCTTTGCCAGATAAGCCCTTTCAGAGTTCTTTCTTACTTGCTTTGGCTTCCTACATTCTGTGGCAAAGTGTCCCAACTCATTGCAGTTATAGCATCTAATGGTGCTTCGATCAACCATCCCTGTTTTGTATCCACCACTGCTGGTGTTAGAGGATGAAGATCCACCTTTCTGGAATTTGTTGTAGTTGAACTTGTACTTAAGCTTGGGATTCCTCTTGAATCTGACATGGGAGAATCTCTTGACAATTTGGGCCATTGACTCGTCTTCCAATTGCTCCAGCTCTTCCAAGGAATAAAAATCATCACTTGATTGATTTGTAGTAGGAGGATCATATTCTGCTACTAACTCATTTTCCTCACCCTTGGAAAACTGTACCATTTTTTCTAACTGTTGAGATTGTTGTTGTTGTTGACCTTCAGCTACAAGTGCAGTAGATGTGCTGACCATTCTATCCTTCCCGTAGACTTCCTTCTGTTGAATCTGCTCCAACTCATAGGTTTTTAACACTCCATAGAGCCTGTCCAAAGAAATCTCACTCAGATCTCTAGCTTCTCTAATGGCAGTGATTCTATGTTCAAGATGAGCTGGCAGTGTTAAAAGGAACTTTTTGTTGACCTCCCTGATTGAATAATACTTTCCATTGATGTTCAGGTTGTTGATCAACGCATTGTACCTCTCAAACACTTCAGTAATTCCTTCTCCTGGATTTGATTTGAAATGTTCATATTCAGAGGTTAGGATTTCCAACTTGTTCTCCCTAACTTCCTCTGTGCCTTCATTAATCACCTCAATAGTTTCCCACATGTGTTTGGAATTTTTACAGTTCATCACATGTCTGTTCATCAGGGGATCAAGGGAATCAATTAATATTAATTGAAGGCTGGCATCCAAGGAGGCTTCTTCCTTCTCAGCAGGAGTAAAATCTTCAGGCTCTTTTGGATAGGTTCTAGCTTCAGTAGTCACCACACCATCTATTATTACCTCCGGTTCAATAACCATCGGAGTTTTTATACCCTTCTTTAACAAGTTTGAATATTTGGGATTTGCAACTTGTAAAAATAATAGCATCTTCTTCTTCCACATGATATAATTCTCTTTATCAAATTGTGGAATTTTAACGGTTCCAACTTTATGTGAAGTCATTATGAATTTTTGAATAAATAAAAATTCAAGGAGTTGAAAAATCACAAAAGTCTAGGATCTTGATTTGTTCGTTAATCAGAAGGCTCTGATACCAATTGTTGGGTCCCAATTTGTTTGTAGAAGGGGGGTTGAATACAAACGTTACCAAATAATCGAATAAAATGCGGAATAAAAAATGTGAAACAAAATTCAAGTTAAATAAAAATATTATTAAACTTGAAATGTGTTACAACAACTGTATCGATTACAAGGTATTAATCTCAAATCAATTATCACAAATCTAGAATAAATTCGACATGAACTTTTTCTATTTTTGCAATAATTAGAATCAAATGCTAAACGCGATTTGAGATTAAGTTCTAGGGATTTTAATCCGCTAGATTGATACACAAGAACAAGATAAATAATTCTAGTGGTTTGGATTTAACATTAACAAACTAGAAATTGATCTTGAATTTCTGCAGAGAAGAATGATATATTTCAAGGCGGCTGCTCTCTTGTTCTTGTATTTTGATTGAGATAATTGAAAGAAAAGTCTTCTGCTTCTTTTTAAATCAGCACAACAATAGAATTGAATTGGCATGACAATCCTATAGCTTGTATGACTTTCGGTAGGACAATTGAATGAACTAGCAAGACAATCTGAATGAACTAGCAAGACAATCAGAATGAACTAGCAAGACAATTACCCTCCTAGAGTAACTTTCGGTATGACAATGGAGAATGGCCTAGCATGACAATCGGTATGACAATCCAGATTGTCATGCTAGTTCATTTCCATTTGTTTTGCTGATTTAAGCCTTGAATTTAATCCAATTAAGCTTCTGAAAATTCCTAAAATTCCTAGAATTAATTCAGAATTAATTAATCAATTAATTCAATTAATAAATAAATTATTCTTCACAGATATAATTTATTTTCTTAATTAAATTAGATGACTTAATTAATTAATAGAGAATTAATTCTAGTCTTGAGCAGCAACCATTCTTCTGCAAATCTTCTGAAAATCACTGAAAATTATGAATCAATTCCACCACTTCAACGTTGACACTCGATGTACTGTCTGGTTCATGAGTGACTAACTTCCGTGACGTTTCTTCATGTCTTGACTTTGACACTTTGATTTTCTTCAGATTAAATCCTTGTAATTTATTGATACCCTGACGAGATCTCTGTCACTTGATTAAATCCACGATCTTGATTTATATCACTGAGGCATGATCAACTTCTTGAACTTCTTCCAGTGAATTAACTCCTCAAGTCTGTAGATGAACATTGTCTCTGAATCCTTTGACAGATATTACTTTGCGAGATCTCTCTGACGGTAGATCCACTATTTACTTATTACATTCTTATTTGAGTTGAGTTGAATCCTCGAATATACAAATAGGTCTATGACATATGACTTACAGATAGTATGTGTGTGTGTGTTTGAATAAAAGTTGAACTTAGTTTAAAATGAATTAGACAATGGTTTGTAATAAAGAGAGTTTGTGAGACTTTGAATGTTGGTTTGTAATAAAAGTAGTTAGTGGTTCTTGTTTTCATACTTCAACCTAAAAAGATCCTGGTTAGTTTTAAGGGGTTTAATTTCATTTCTTTATTAATTGTTAATCAGATTGTTCAGGTTTGGTGATTAGCTAGTAACCCCCAGACTTATACCCCAGGTCTGGAGGGCGTTACATGGTCAGTCTGATTACAAGTTCTTCCAGGATCAATAGACCAACAATAAAGTGTCTGTTATGGGCTATTGAGAAAACCAGCTTCTACACCACACTTGAAATGTTGTCGTACCCTGTCTTCCTACATGTAAAGGCCCTTACTATGGAATCAAACAAAAAGGACAATTTCTTCCTTAGGTTTGTTCTGTTCAAGCATGACATGTTAATTCTTCCACCATAGTTGATGAAATCCATGAACTCAGCTAGTTCATCCTATGTTGGCACCTCCACTAGATTTGCAGTTGGAAGACCCAAGGCTGTATTCACAACTTGCTCATTGAACTCTATCAGTTGGCCTCCAATTGTGCAAGTTATCACCAAAGATACAAAGTTGTCATTCATTACACCTCTCACCACAGCTGTTGTCCAAAAATCATGCAAAACATCCAAGTACAGGACTGGGTTAGCAGTTAAAGTACCTGCAATATAGGATTCAGATAAGAATTTCACAAACCCCTCGAAACTATCAGGGGCTTGGTTAGCATTAGTGAAAGCGATGTAGTTGGTTCCTTTCTCTGGGATTACAACTCTAACATTGTTGAGTGCCATTGTTGTTGAGTTAGAGTGAATGGGTAAGAAAAAATAGTGAAAAAGAGTTTGAAACGAGAGAGAAATCGGTTTGGAATTGAAAAAGTTAGGTCACTTAGAGTTCTCGAAGGCGTAAGTATATGTGTATCGAGATGTCTGCGTATTTATAGTAAAAGCAGATGACTTATCGAGAAGTCAAAAATTGACGTTTGGAGTATACTTATCGAGAAGTCATTTTGAAGGTGAATTATATATTGAGAAGTCATTATAATTTACTCTTTTAGAAAACTAAAAATTAACTTATCGAGATGTCAAATAAATACTCAGTTTGTCCAAAAATGGACTGAATTGTTTTCAATTTTTATTTGAATAAATCAAAATAAAATCAGAATAATTTTGTCAAAAGTATTTTGCTAAAATAATTTATTGGATTAAATTATTTCAGTTCTGAGTTATTTATAAGTCTAAAATTATAGTTGTAGAGAACTCTGTGAGTTAACACTTATAGAGAACTATGCAATGACTTATCAATAAGTCATAATAAAGCTTATCGAGAAGTCACTCGAGAAGTCAGTAAATTGACTTATCGATAACTCACTCGAGAAGTCTTAAAATGACTTGTCGATAAGTCAATTTGACTGATCGAGAATTCAGTTCTCTATATACTTTTGATCATTTTGATTCTGCCTTGTGTTAATTTTACATATTGAGAATGTAAATTAACATTCAGACAGTTTACTTAGAATTTGAAAAATTCCAAGCTGAATTTTGAATCTTGAAAAATAAATATGCAGAGATTTCTGAAATATTTATAATTCATATTTCAGTTAATTTTTAATTAAAGCAAATTAATTTTGATTTACTGGAAATTATTCTGTTACAACACATTAGCTGAGTTCTTGTCTTAGGATGAAGAATTAAGCATTCCAATTTCACCTACAAGTCTAGTGAAAGTTGCTTCATCCAAAGGTTTAGTAAAAATATCAGATAATTATTTTTCTGTTGGAACAAAAATGAGTTCAATGCTACCATTTGCAGCATGTTCTCTAATAAATGGCACCTTACATCAATGTACTATGTTCTAGAATGATTAACTGGATTAGCCACAATAGATATAGCCCTAGTATTATCACACATGATTGGAATTTTGTGTAACACTAAGCCATAATCCATTAGCTGATTTCTAATCCAAAGCACTTGAGCACAACAACTCCCAGCAGCTATGTATTCAGCTTCAGCTGTGGAAGTTGACACAGATTGTTGTTTCTTGCTATACCATGATACAAGTATTTGTCCAAGAAACTGACAACTTCCACTAACACTCTTTCTGTCAACCCTGCATCCAGCAAAATCTGAATCTGTGTATCCAACAGCTTCAAAATTAGTTCCCTTAGGATACCATAATCCCAAGTTTGGAGTCCCCTTCAAGTATCTGAAAATCCTCTTCACAACCATCAAATTGATTCTTTTGGATTGGCTTGAAATCTTGCACACAGACATGTAGCAAACATGATGTCTGGTCTACTTGCAGTTAAGTAAAGCAGTGATCCAATCATTCCTCTGTAGCTTGTAATATCTACACTATTTCCCTTTTTATCTTCGTCCAACTTTGTTGCTGTAGACATAGGTGTAGATGGAGGTGAACAATCAACCATGCCAATCTTTTTCAATAAATCTTTAACATACTTAGTTTGGCTAATGAAGATTCCATCACTTCTTTGACTGACTTGAAGTCCAAGAAAGTAACTTAATTCCCCCATCATACTTATTTCATATTCACTCTGCATAAGCTTAGAGAATCTTTGACAAAGCTTCTCAATAGTAGAACCAAAGATGATATCATCCATATAAATCTGAACTAGGATCATATCACCACCATGCAGCTTGTAGAAGAGTGTCTTTTCTGTTGTTCCTCTAGTGAAACCATGTTTAAGTAGAAAATCTGTCAGTGTGTCATACCAAGCTCTAGGTGCCTGCTTTAGTCCATATAGAGCCTTGAGTAGCTTGTACACAAAATCTGGAAATTTTGGATCTTCAAAGCCAGGTGGTTGTTGCACATAAACTTCTTCTTCTAATTTACCATTTAGGAAGGCACTCTTGGCATCCATTTGATACACTTTGAAATTTAAATGTGCATCAAATGCTAAAAAAATCCTTATTGCTTCAAGTCTTCCAACTGGGGCAAAAGTTTCATCATAATCAATTCCTTCTTCCTGTGAGTAGCCTTTTGCAACCAACCTTGCCTTGTTTCTGGTAACTATACCATTTTCATCCATCCACCCATTTTGCTCCAATTACACTTCTATTCTTAGGGGCAGGAACTAACTCTCAAACTTTTTTTCTTTCAAACTGATTAAGCTCTTCTTGCATGACAGATATCCAATCAGGATCCATAAGAGCTTCTTCAATTTTTTTAGGCTCTACTTGTGACAGAAAACATGCATGTAGACACTCATTAGCAGTTGCACTTCTAGTCCTTACAGCAGCATTGAGATCACCAATTATTGCATTTTCATTGTGACTCATATCCCATTTTCTAGTGTGAGTTTATTGACTGGTGCCTTCATCATTTTATTCATTATTGGTAATGACTAGTGGATCATTCTTCTCTTTCTCCCCCTGAGTTTGTGTTATCAAATTCAGGTGTATGAGATGAGCTTCTATTTTTATGATTTTCCTATTTAGTAGCCTATTCATTTATCATCTATTCTGCATTGCCTTCATCCTCTTCATCAGAATCACTGTTAATGTTGAGTTTTTCAAATACATGGGCTTCAGCTTCATTATCATCAAGGAATTCCAAGCCTAGACACTTGCCATCATCAAAAGTCACATATGTGTTCTCCATGATTTTCTTTTGATCAATTACATAGACCTTGTAGACAGTTCTTTCCAATGAATATCCCAGAAAAATTGCTTTAAAAACCTTTAAGTCAAATTTTCCCACATATTCAAAGTTGTCTTTTAAAATGTAACACTTGCTTTCAAACACATGAAGATGCTTTAAAGTAGGTTTTCTCTTAAACATGATTGAGTAAGGTGATTTTCCATGAATCTTGTTAATGGGATATCTGTTTTGAGTGTAGCATGCGGTATTTACAGCTTCTTCCCAAAAATTAGTTGGCAGACTGGCATCTTGCAGCATTGTCCTTGCAGCTTCTACTAATGTTCTGTTCCTGAACTACCCCATTTTGTTGAGGTGTTCTAGCAGCAGGGAGCTCTTGAACAATGCCTTTGTTTTTGCAGAATTCATTCAATATTACATTTTTGAATTCTGTTCCATCATCACTTCTCAATCTCTTCACACAGTTTTGATCTTCAGCTTGTTTCTCTATCTTCTTTATGTGCTCAATAATAATGTGTGGAGTCTCATCTTTAGAATGCATAAATTCTACCCATGTGTATCTTGAGTAGTCATCCACCATCACAAGTGCATATTTGTTCCTTGAAATTAATAAAACATTCATTGGCCCAAACAAGTCCATGTTAATAAATTGCAATGGTGCACTTATGAAATTCACCGTTTTTAACTTGTGACTTGATCTTTTCATTTTACCTTTCTGACAGGCTTCACATACTTCAATTTGAGCAAACTCTAATTTTGGAATGTCTCCCACCAACTCTTTCTTGACCAGAGTATTGATTGCCTTGTAGTTTAGATGTGAGAGTTTCTTATGCCATAACCTTCTTTGCTCTATGGATGCCTTGGTGTAGAAGCAACAAATTCCATTCTCATTTGTTGAGTCCAAGTCTGCAACAAACAAGCTTCCTTTCCTTGCTCCTTTCAGAGCAACTTCATTGGTTTTCTTGCTGATAAAAATACATTCTTCTTTGTCAAATAGAAATTTAAAACCTTTGTCTACAAACTGGCCAACACTGAGAAGATTTACTTCAAGACCCGCTACCAATGCTACGTCATCAATGACAATATTTCCAGAAATAATCTTTCCATATCCCACTGTGAATCCTTTGATATTGTCTCCAAAGGTCACCAAAGGGCCAACTTTCTCCTCAAATTGTGATAGCAGGGCCTTATCACCTATCATATGCCTGAAGCATCCACTGTCTATGATCCATATGACCTTCTTCAATTTTCCCTACACACAATGAGTTTTAAGTGTGTTTAGCAACCCAAGCAGTGTTGGGTATTTTCTTCTTGTTAACTGATTTAGAAGAAGTAGAATTAGAAGTCTCAGAAAGAATAACATTCATAGATGTTTGTGCATTTTCCCTTGCAGCTGTAGATCCAATACTGACTTTTTTGAGATCTACTCTTAGCTTGTGACAACTTTTCATTACTTTTAAGTTATAGGGAATGCAATCTAACTTATCACAAAAAGAATATGGATCATTTGCCTTGGCTTCATTAGACTTGCAGGCTCCTTCAGCTGGCTTACTAACAACCTTTTTAAAAAGGTGAGTTAGGTGATTTACAGAACCACACTTTTCACATTTATTCCTTGGAGCATCTATAACATAAGCAAAATTGTTGCTTTTGTTTATCCCAATCTTCCCATTTCTATTCTTCTTCTTTCTTGCATCTTCAGTTTTAGTTTCCTTGACAGGTGTCTTGGAATCTTGGTGATCTATGAGCTTCTTTTCAGCTTTTGAAGTTTGAGTTGTTTCTGCATTTTTCTTCTCATTGTCTTCATCAGCAATTTCTTGCTTTATGATCAACTCCTCTTTACTGAAATCCACTTCACATGCTTTGAACATAGGTGAAACATTTATGTGCTAATCTTTTCTACAGTTTCCTTATATTGACTCACATTTAAATCAATGATGGTAAGAGTTGGTACCTGTGTTTTTGATGAGGATGATTGTCTTTGTTCCACGGACATAAATGCATAATTTCCAACTTCCTCATCTTCATCGTTATCAGAATCATCCCAACTATTTCCCTCTACAATATAGGCTTTTCTTTTCTATTTCTTCAGAAGAGCTTCATACTTTTCTTCTAGTTCAAGATAAGCTTTGTCTTTTTCTTGCTTTCTTGGGTTTCCTGCATTCTGTAGCAAAATTGCCTAGCTCATCACAATTATAGCACCTTATCTTTGATCTGTCAACAGATCCAGTTTGTAACCATTTTTGTTATCAGATGTGCACTTCCCTTTTGCTTTCCAGCTGCTGTCTTTGTTGAATGATTGTCCTTTACCCTTTAAGAATCTTGGCTTCTTTACTCTAATGTTAGAGAACTTTCTTGCCAAATAGGCCATTGACTGATGTAGCTCATCAAGTTCATCTAGGGTGTATAACTCATCTTCTTCTAATTCCAGTATGAATTGTTCCTGTGAATCATTGTTTCTTTGCTCACTTGTTGAGGCAACTGGAATCTGGGATCTTGGCTCATCATTAGAGGTCTGGCTTTCATTGACAAGTAGATCACTTGAACCATCTACAACATGCCCTTGACCAGCTCATAATGATTTCTTTTGAATCATTTCTAATTCATATATTTTTAAAATTCCATATAGAACTTCCAGAGTTATTCTGCTCAAGCCTCTCCCTTCTATAATTGCTGAAATTTTATGTTCCAAATGATCAGGGAGTGTGAGCAAAAACTTCAAGTTCTCTTCTTCAGCCTCATAATATTTATCATGCAGCTGCAAGTCATTTATCAGCTTTTTAAACCTGTCAAACACATCAGTAATACTTTCCTTTGGCTTAGCCACGAAATCCTCATACTGTGAAATCAGTATCCTCCTTTGATTTGACCTAACTTCCTCTGTTCCTTCACAAAGTATTTCAATCTTCTCCCAGATCTGTTTAGCAGTGTCACAGTTGACAATATTATTGACCTAATGTATGAATGCACCTACGTGAATGCAACTAAATGATAATGTAATCGATCCCCTCAGAATAACCATAACCAACCAACAAGCGAATGCCTCTGAGAATGCAATGACTCTAAACATAGTTCACATGAATCTCACAAATCAACTCACAAACCAGAAATGTGTGTGTGTGGATGCTTAACAGATATACTCTCGATACTAGATCAATTAACCATAACTTATCTATCATCAAAACAATCATGAGTTTATAAACAGAATAGACGTTAAACGCATAATGACTCACAACACCTCCTTCCTACTAGAGTTATACAAGGATTCACGCTATTATTGAACACATAACAAAGATGCTTATTTGACCGTGCAATGAATGAGGTCCCAAAAGACTTATACAATAATACTCATGTAGCGAGCGTTAGGTTAGCGGATCCCAGACTATAAATGACTTAGGTCACTAGGCACAAAGTCCCCTAGAACTTAATAACTCGAGTATTAAAGAGCTCACTCTTGATCAATTATGCATAAACATGAACTTTTTTTTTCAATGATTTATGAATGAGTGTATTTCGCTCCATCTCACTCAACCCTGGACTACTCATATATATATAATCCGGCTACTAGCCATTTTACGCCTAGCCTTTGTCACAACTAACAATGAATTCCAAGTTTGTCTCCAGTTTAAAAATCAGTGTTCTTACACTATTACGAGAATACCAAAAATTCTAGATATAAACAAGTGATTAAATCTCAACAAATAAACAAATATGTTCATGATCTAGCTCAAAAGCAATCCTATAAGACTTGTGATTTTTTTTCTGGGCATGCAAATCAATTCATTAAGACTTAAATAACCCTCTATTCGTCATCACTACACTCAAATTAACATCAACTTATCAGATAGCAATAGCTCAACCTAAGGGATCATGTTATATGCATACACATGCAACTATATGAACTCACATAAAAACACAAATTAAAACATCCTATATGAACAATCATACAAAAATATGAATGAAATACAACTAAACATGTAACATAAATCTATATAAATCTATCTGGACACACACAAACTAATCCTTATATTATCACCCCCAAACTTAAAATTTTCAATATCCTCATTGAAGGTAATAATAAGTAATTCAGGCATACCTAGTTATCGGGAGGATCACCCTCTTCGGGTGGAGAATCAGGTGGACAGTCAACCTCGACACCAGTGTCTAAGAAAACAGTACCGGGAGCGTGTATCAAATCTTCAACAAAATGTCTGTGAATATCATGCATGGCCTCAATACGCGGAATCAACCTTCTAAACTGCGCATCACCAAGACCAAACCTATCAACTATCTGTGGTGCATGAGAGGGACCATCTGTAAGCACGGTAGGAACCGGACGGTCACCATTTAGATTATCATAGATATATTTCAACCTCTTGTCAGGTGGTGCACCTAAAAATGCATAACTCAAATGATTTGGCAGCGCTTTGAGCCCAAGTGTGGGAGCTTTTTCAATAGACGACTCGAGACGCTCCTGAGAAATTTTCAGTTCTGCTAACCCAAGAGAATCGAATGGCATATCCAACTTCCTCTTCCACAGAGGTGCATTCAAAATCTGTAGTTGATATGTTCTTTCTTCATCTTCAATAACCGAGTCCCCTATTAAGGATCTCTCTAAAGTATCTGAACTTGGCAATTGCTCAAGCTCCGAATTCATGACAGAGTCGACCCGTGTTAGACACAACACTGTAGAAGGGGGTTGAATACAGTGTTAATACAATCAAATCGATTTAACACAAGTATGTAACAAAGATCAAGTATATTGAATAAACTCTGTTACAATAAGAACTGTTATTCTCGCTCAGTGATGAACAAACATCACTAAGAGCTGCTAGGTTATAATGTATAATTTTCTCGATAATGATAACACATATAGTGTAAACCCAAAGTCTGTGTTTATATAGTACACAGTTACAATGTAACTTCTAATTGATATGGAATATAATTCTGTCTCGTAAAATATATCAATCTACAAGTCTTCCAGTCTTTTAACTCTTTCCACGCATATCTTCTTTTGTCTTAGTCTCGATCTTCTACTGTAAATTAGCTTCATTCCTTATATAAAAGTCTTCCCCCACTTAAGTTCTGATATGACCTTAAGTTCTAATATTAAGTTCTGACTTCCAGTAAGTCCTGATATGTCCTGTTTGTTAAGATCTGAAAACTAAACATGAATCATATTAGACATGACATCTCAAATATATCTAATAATCTCCCCCAACTTGTAAATTATACAAAATATACAAGTTAATAGATTTGATGATGTCAAAAACATTTAAGTACAAATGCAATAAGAGTTTAACTAGATAACTAACTACAACTTACAGTCTTTGTAGCTTTTACCAATCTCACTGGGTCAATCTGAATCCATAATGATTCTTGACAAAGCTTGATATCAGCTTTTCTTCTTTAATTCTCAGGACTTGAGAGAGTGTAGTCTTGACTTGCTTCATCTCTTTATTTTGACTTCCAATCTGGTAGATTACAGTTCTTAAAGCAGAGATATGGTTTCTTTCTAAACCATCATTCAGTCTTATTACCCTAGGATGAGAAGAATCTTCATTGTAGCACATACATTTCTCATTCAGTAACACTTCAAGCTTAACAGAATCCTTCTTCATTGAAGTTTCACTTCCATCATTTTCAACAATACTATGAATGAATTATATAATTCTTGAACCAGAAATTCTTGCTTTATCTCTGATGGTCTTCAATATGAAGTTTGACCATCTCCTGGTAATATCAGACTTTACCTCTAAAAGTTAATGAAAGAATTGAAGTTCTTTCAATGATTTGTTTAGCACATCTGATTCTGACATCTGATTCTGACATCTGATATGTCCTTCTATCTTCAAGAAATAGAATCAGATTTTCCTTGGCATTGTGCTTGTCATGAGCATCCAGTACCACTTGAACAGAGATTACCTTATCAAGATGTTTCTGTGTAACATCTTCAAGAGGTCTGTCAGTCAATAAAAATGGATCTCTAGTAGCAACTTCAACTCCTGTTTTGATCTTTGCTTCATCAGAACCTAGTCCAGCCCTGTCTCTTGGTTCTCTAGAATTTAACCC
Source organism: Apium graveolens (assembly GCF_009905375.1). NCBI lineage: Eukaryota > Viridiplantae > Streptophyta > Magnoliopsida > Apiales > Apiaceae > Apium > Apium graveolens. Next base: position 198,309,496 of record NC_133654.1, on the reverse strand, counting down.
AATAGTCATGAAGGTAGACAACAATTGGCTTTGCTTTGGATCTGATAATTTGACATTTTTCCACAGAAGTTTCTTTTTATCATCTACTTCCATCTTTTCTAAATCAACTTGAGCAGTGTCAGAGGTTGACTTGATGACTTTATCAGAACTTGTTGTTTCTGTTATAGCTTGTTATTCTTGACTCTAAACAACTTGAGCCTTGTCAGAGGTTGTCTTTGATTTTTCAGAAATCTTCCTTCTTTTCAGAGTTTGAACATCTTTATCTTCAGCAAGATTATCATCAGTAACTTGAACCATTTTGCACACTGGTTTTATCAGAATTTGAGGAATTTTCATCTCCAGTGACTTGGTTGGTTCATCAACTTTTTCCTTTCCCTTTGTGTTATTCCTAGTGGACTAACAATGAGATTTACAGAAGGGGGGTTGAATGTAAATCTCAAAACTTTTTCAAGTTTTGAGCAGTTTTAAAGGCTTTGTGTTCAAGATAAACAAGTGTGTGAATTGCTTTAAGCGAATACAGACAGATATATATTCAAGCACTAATGTAAAGAACACAACAGACCTTAAAAACTTTTCTGGTGGATTGTTGTTCCACCAGAGATGGTATTTCAGAAAATCTATGATTCAAGATGTTGATCACAGTTGCATCCTAGTACAAACTAGATAATTTTTCTCTCAAGATTTTTTTAAACAGCACTGGAAAAATTCTTATTTAATTACTAGCTGCTACTTGGTTTATATATTTCCAAGTGTACAAGTGAAGACAAAGATAAAAATACAATAATAAAATAAGTTCTCCACTTGTTTCTTCTCCATATCACTCAAGTACTTTGTTGACTATTGCCTCTTTGTACTAGAGTAGAACGGCTGCTTTTTATGATGTTCCTGAAATTAGGCTTCCACATTTCAGTTATCTCTGTCAACCCATGTGCCTCTGTCTGCTGTTACAACTACCACTTATCAACTGCTATTTAACAGAACATCCGTTGAAGCCTTCATCCGTTGATGGCTTTATCCGTTGATGTGTTAGCAGTTGAAGCTCTATCCGTTGAAGCTTTAGAGACATCCGTTGAAGCTTTGTTTCTCATCTGTTGAAGGTCTTTAAGACATTCGTTGATACCACTTCATTTATACAAAATTACAAGGCATGAAATATTTACAATTGGCCTTCCTATTTGCATATCTTCTAGTAGTCAACATGACTTATATTTTCTCTCAACTTCTAAGAATTATATCTTAAATACAGAGACTGAAATGTGCTACAACACTAGACTTATTTCTAAGTAAAGCTGCACCATCAACGGATAGCCAAAGTGGTCTTATCCGTTGAGGCTACTAACACTAAACTTCTACTTAAGTGTTTTGTTAAACATATCATCAAACTAATGCACATATATTCCTAACAATCTCCCCCTATTTATGTCTATAAGAATAGTAGACATAAATTCAGGGTTAACTTGATGATAACAAAACACTTAACAAATATATGAATTGAAACCAAGTAGAAATTTAAAAGTGCTGCAAAAGTGTATGTGTTAGGAGGTAATTGAAGATTTACAGAATTTCCAAGGGTGCTCCTTTAGTCTGAGTAAATCATCTTTTTCTTCTTTGTTCCCTTGTTTTCTTTCCTAGCCCTTTGTCATTTTCCTCAATTTGGAGTTGGAGTTGTCTGTAGAATTCAGCTTCATCTTCATCACTGATATCCAACTTAGATTGCATTTCCTTGAGAGTTTCATTGCTGGCAATCTTGAGTTGGTCTTCAAGTCTGAAAAATCTTCTGACTCCTTTATCATCTCTAAATTCCATCAACCAATGAGGTGATTTGTGGATTGTAATTCCCCTTTTTTGAATAAGTAAAGTTCTGGGCAAAGCATTGGGCTCCCTCCAAGTTTTCCTTATATTAGCAATCTTGTTGAGAATTTCAGTCTTGGCAGTCCTGGTAAAGCCAGAATCCTTTTGTATGGCTGAAAAGACTCTGATCAAGGTAGAGTAGCCTTCATTCAGAATCCTGTAGAGAGGCCATGTTCTTTCCCCAGCTCCTTTGTATCTGAACACCAATCTCTCTGGTAGCTGTCTATAGGCAGCTATTCCCCTTACATCTTCCAGCTCATCCAGATAGAGTTCAATGTCTGAAATTTCTTTTATGTCACAGATATGAACATAATCATCTTTAGAAATGGGTGGCTTAGTCTTAGGTTTTTGTTTTTGAGTGAATTTCTTAGAGGTTAGGGGAGGTGTAGATTTGGATTTTCTTTTCTGTTTCTTTGGTAGTGGAAGAGTGGTTAAAAAGGTAGGCAATTTGATGGTGTCCCAATCAATAGGTTCCTCTTTTGGGATGATTAGTTCACCATGGATGTTTATAGTGAGATCAGCAACACAAGGTTCAGGTATGGAAGGTAGTGGTTTAGATATTGATTTAGTTTCTTCAGTGTTATCTTCACTCCTTCTATGTGCCTTGGCCTTTCTTCTGTTTCCCTTCTGCCATTCCTCTCTTTCCTCCATACTCTCACCAAATATACTCCCAAAAACCTCATCTAGGTTTGCAATCTTGTCTTCACCTCTGACTTCAATTCCTTTCTCTCCTTCAACTTGACTTGACTTTAGCTGTTGTTCAAGCTTTGCTTGTGCTCTTTTGTCAGCCTTGAGTTTTTCAGCTTCTTTCTTCAACCTTTTGGTTTCTTCCCTCTTGGTCTTTGGAAATTTGGGATGTCCTTGCATCACACAGATACTCTTTCCCTCTCTAAAGATAATGGCCATTTTCCTTCTTTCAACTATGTCCTTGGTCTCCTTGTACTTTATGATGTTAGCACCCAAAACTTTGTCTTCATCAGGCTTTGGAAGAGGAAAGTCCACTTCTTTTATCTGAGCAAAGTCTAGGGGGTTCTTTGTGGAGTCCTTGTTGGATCTAGTGTTGGGCTTGAGAACTATAGGTTTTAGATTCTTGAAAGAAGTCTCTCCAACCTTATTCCTCCTTTCTGGCTTGTGCTCCATAATGATTGGTTCAACCTTTGTGCTATGTTTCACAGATATTGATTTATCTTGTGTTGAGCCAAACACTTGTTGCACCCTTTCATCAATTCTCCTCCTTTGCTCTTTCACTTGAATTTCAGCTGCTGCTAGCTGGATTAGGTCAATTCCATCAGGCTTTCCTTTGATTTGCATAATTGGAGAAGTAGTGATGGCAGGAACTAGCACTTTAGATATCTGGATTTTTGTAGATGGCTCTCCTTCCCCTTCCCTTTTTCTCTCCCCCTTTTTGTTATCATCAAGGAGAGGGGTCAAGCCTTGTGCCTTTGCCAGCTGCATAAGTAGACTTGTTTGAGATTGTTGGTTGTGAAGAATGCTGGCCACAGAATTTTCAATAACTTGGACTCTTTCTTCTAACTTAGCCAACCTCTTTTCAGTATTTGAATCCTTTTTCAATCTCAACAATAAGTCCTTCATTGTACCATAGGGCATGACTGAATCCAATTTTTCAGAATTGTAGGATTTCAAGTCAGCAATATCCTTCTTGAGTTCATCCACACTCAGATTCTGTCTTACTTACTGCAACTTCATGAGATGCAGTGAGTCCAGGTGAGCTGTAAGGATTGCCTTGGTACCAGCATGTGAAGTTTTCTGAATGGCCTGTTGGATAGTACTGATTTGTTTGACTAAGGAGACATTGAATTGCCCTGATGTAGACTCCTTTGTCAAGGCCCATTCAGGTAAATTTGGAATAGAACTAGGGCCTTCATCTCCCCCTAAGTCCATGCTTCCATCAAAAGAAACAGAGTCATCATCATCAGAATTTACTCCAAATTCCTCAGATGACTCACCAGCTGTAGAAGGCATCTTGTTAATAGCAGCTTTATCCCTTTGAAGAGATTCTATTGTATGTATTAGATATAGTGTCTTTTCTGCCTCCTCATTGCCCTGAGTAGCCAACAACTGATAGGCTGACACAGGATGAGTAAAAGTGTCAGCATCCAAGGAAATGTTATCAATTACAGCTTTGTAATGTTGCTGAAATTGTCTTTCCTTTTCAGCATCATCCACAATCATTGACTCACTAGCAATGGCTGGATCCACCCTTATATCTGCTGTACCTGCCTTTCTCTCTTTTTCTCTATATTCTTGCATCAGGGGCTCCCCCTGGCTCACACTCCTCACTTCCTCACCTTCACCTACTAAGGTGGTACTCCTCTCACTTACTTTTGCCATGCTGGAAGAAATAGCATGCTTATTTGAGCTCTCAATCTCTCCTTTTGCCTGGGAGCAACCCAGCCTCTCACTCAAATTGTCACTCCCTTCCCTCAGTCCTAAAAGTGATTGTACAGTAATCATGTCTTCTATACTTGGAATTGTTTCAGTTGAGTGTGTAGACACTATCAACGAATATGGAATAGTCGTTGAAGGTGACACTGATGGTATCAACGGATAACTGCTGTTAAGCTTATCCGTTGAAGAACAACCACTTGTCAACGGATGAGTGATATCCGTTGAAGAAGGAAAAGAAGTAGAAATTGAAAGTGATATAACTGTTAAATCTGTGTGGATTGATATGAGTTTTGGTGACATAGATCCTTCAATTACATCTGAAAGAATTTGCGGGTGATCCAACAAATCATCTAAAAGATGATGATCACCTGTATTTGAGTGGGGCTCCTCCCTGAGTTGTAAAGAGGGAGAATCAGGAATTGATGGGAATAAAATATCCACATCCAGAGATGGTGATAAAGTGTGTGGTGATTGATGTGTGTGAATTGTGAGAGAATGGGGTTGTGACTCCACATTTGTTGGAGCCACATCAAACTGAGTTTGAGAAGGCATAGATACAGATGGATGTATCTGTGCAGTGTGTGCACCCTGTGTAGAAGATTGGGTTCTAGCCCTCTTTCTTCTAATAAAAGCTTTTGTTGGCGAGTGTTTGGCTACAGTGTCCCTCCCTCGTTTGTTCTGTGTTCCTGGTTGGGAACTATTTTCAATAGTTACATCCTTTTGGGAGGATGCAGCTAGGGATATGTTAGAGACCTTTTCAACCACCACAGCTTTTTGAGAAACTGTGACTTGGCTAGCTTGGGAAGCACTAATCTCTCCTTCCTTATCCTGGGGGTTTCTTTGATGTTCACCCCTCCCCTCACCACTCACACCCTGTTCACTCCCCTCAGGGTTAAGGGTAGGTGTTACAACTGTTGTCTTTTGAGAAACAACATAGGTGGTTTTCTTTGTCTTTGATTTTGAAATTTTAGTTTTGGTGACCTTGGTAGGAATCTGTTGGGGCATTGTCACAGATTCCATGGGCACACTAGAAGATAAAGAAATAGAGGGGTTGGAAGAAGTAGGAGTTGTAGAAACAATTACCTCACTTACCTGAGGTGCATCCATGATTGGTAAATATACCAATGGTACACTGCTGTTGAGATCCATTCTCAATAAATCTGCAAGAACTCTTTTCTCTTGTGCCCAACACTTGAGTTTATTATTCTCATTGGTTATGACCAAACCTTCAGCAACATGGTTAGCCAATAACATAAAGAATCTAGTATAATAGATGTTATTAGGTCTATTAGCTTTGTTACCTAATCTAGTACCCAATTCTAGCATAACATAATTGCTAAAGTTAAAATACCTATCAGAAACAAGCATATAGAGCATATTAACAAGAGATGAAGTTATGGCATCAAAATTACTAATTTTCCCAGAGAAAACCTTGATAAAGGCATCCCCAAGAAAACTCCATTCTTTCCTAAGGCCTTTTCTTTTAATACTCCCTAAACTAGCACAGTTAAGAGAATAACCTATGGAATCTAACATGCTGGATACATCATTATCAGTGTGTGGTGTCATGGCATTGTTCTCAGGCAATTTAAAACATGCTAGTAAATCATCACAGTTAACACAGTGATTTTTACCTTTGAGAGTGAAAGAGATGGTCATATCTATGGAGTTGAACTCAGCAGTTGTCCAAATCTCCTCAACTACTTCACAGTAAATCGTTGGGGCTTCCAGCATTGCATAGCTAAGTTTACAGTTTTTGATGAAGTCCATCATTTTGTGATAATCTGAGTGGGCTTCATTCTTTGCTACCAAAGCTATGAAATTGTTCTTCTCATAGATGAACCCAGATTGAGACATAATTTTTACTACAGGTGCCATTGTTGTAAGTAGAAGTTGCAGAGAATAACTTGAAAGATTTGCAGAGAGAAAATGGTAAAAGCTTTGAAATTTCAAGAAAGCGTAAAGTAAAAATGAAAAATCAGAAGGGCTTATATACTTTCTCAAATTAAAAAGTATAAATAAAAGATTAAACAATAAATATATGTTAGTGAATTTCAGCCGTTTAAGAATAAACTGTAAGTATTCTAAAAACTACCTTTAAAACAAATACATACAGCTGTATGTATGAGTATCAACGGTTAAGAAAATAGAATCAACGGCTGTGAAACACCTGAATCGACTGATGTGACATTTCAACGGATAAAGTAAACTGTCATCCGTTGAAAGGTACTTCAGTTTTATCCGTTGACGGATAAAAATTCCAGAAATGTATATGTCTTTCAACGGATAATGAACATCCGTTGACAGAACAATTTTGACTTTCAACGGATAGGAAATATCCGTTGATGGAATAATCTTTGTTAAGAAGTCAAATTTGTTCTAGCAACTAATACATTTCAGGCTTCAATTCAAATTGCAATAAGGACATAAATTTTATGAGTAATTAAGCATACCTAGCTCACTTACCAATCTTGTGAATATTGATTCATCAAGTGGCTTGGTAAATATGTCTGCAATTTGTTGTTCACTTGGAACAAAATGTAGTTCCACTGTACCATTCATGACATACTCTCTGATGAAGTGGTACTTGATATCAATGTGCTTGGTCCTTGAGTGCTGCACAGGATTCTCTGTTATGGCTATGGCACTTGTGTTGTCACAAAAGATAGGAATTCTATCAACATGAAATCCATAATCAAGGAGTTGATTCCTCATCCATAACACTTGAGAGCAGCAACTTCCAGCAGCAATGTATTCAGCCTCAGCTGTAGAAGTAGAGACTGAATTTTGCTTTTTGCTAAACCATGATACAAGCTTGTTTCCCAGGAATTGGCAGGAGCCTGTTGTACTTTTCCTGTCTATTTTGCAACCTGCATAGTCTGCATCTGAATAACCAATTAGATCAAAGCCAGATTCTCTAGGATACCAAATACCTAAATTTGGTGTACCCTTGAGATATCTGAAAATCCTCTTGATAGCAATTAAATGAGACTCCCTAGGATCAGCTTGAAATCTAGCACACAGACATGTAGCAAACATTATATCTGGTCTACTGGCAGTTAAATATAAAAGTGAACCAACCATGCCTCTATAACTTGTAATGTCCACAGACCTTTCAGTCTTATTCAATTCAAGTTTGGTGGCAGTGGCCATGGAAGTTTTTGCAGATGAACATTCCATTAAGTCAAACCTTTTTAGAAGATCATGAATATATTTAGTTTGACTAATGAAAATTCCATCACTAACTTGTTTAACTTGTAAACCAAGAAAATAGGTTAGTTCTCCCATCAGGCTCATTTCATACTTACTTTGCATTAGCTTAGCAAACTTTTTGCAAAGTTTATCATCTTTAGAACCAAATATTATGTCATCTACATAAATTTGAACAAGTATACTAGAGCCATTAACATTCCTAAAGAAGAGAGTTTTATCAACAGTACCTCTAGTGAAGTGATTCTCCAAAAGGAATTTTGATAGGGTTTCATACCAGGCTCTAGGTGCTTGCTTCAGTCCATAGAGTGCTTTCAACAGATAATACACATAGTCTGGAAAACTTGGATCTTCAAACCCTGGAGGTTGACTTACATAGACTTCTTCCTCCAATTTCCCATTAAGAAATGCACTCTTGACATCCATTTGATAGACTTTGAAATTGGCATGGGCTGCATAGGCTAGAAAAATTCTGATGGCTTCAAGTCTTGCAACAGGAGCATATGTTTCATCAAAATCTATTCCCTCTTGTTGAGAATAGCCTTTAGCAACCAATCTGGCTTTATTCCTTATGACAATGCCATTTTCATCCATCTTGTTTCTGAATACCCATTTTGTGGCAATAGGACTCTTGTTCTTTGGTTTGGGTACCAGCTTCCAAACTTTGTTTCTCTCAAATTGGTTCAGCTCTTCCTGCATAGCTAATATCCAATCTGGATCCAATAAAGCTTCTTCCACTCTCTTAGGTTCCTCCTGAGATAGAAAACTACTATACAGACATTCATCTTGAGTAGCTTTTCTTGTTTGCACTTTAGATGATGCATCACCAATGATCAGTTCAAAGGGATGATTCTTGGTCCATTTCCTTTGAGGTGGAAGATGTGCTCTAGATGAGGTGACCTCAGTATTGTTATGATGTGAGACAGAGTGTTGATTAGTTGAAACTCCCCCTGAGTTGTTGGTTCTTTGCAGGGAATTTGGAGTTCTATCAACTGATGATGTAAATCGATTATCCGTTGATGAACTATGATCAACGGATGCTTCATTTTGTACTTCAACGGATGATGCACTATGTCTTTCAACGGATACTGCATTGCCTCTATCAACGGGTGCAGAATTTTGTGCATTATCCAAGGGCATATTATGAATCCCTTTTGAAGTGTCATCTTCATCAATCTCCTCTTCACTATCATCACAATATATCTCAATGTTGTCAAATTTGAGTCTCTCATTGTGTCCCTCATCTGTTAGTCCATCAATCTTTTTATCATCAAACACAACATGCACAGATTCCATAGCAATGTTGGTTCTTAGATTGTAGACCCTATAAGATTTTCCAGCTGAGTAACCAACAAATATCCCTTCATCAGCCTTTGCATCAAACTTACCTTTATGGTCAGATTGATTTCTCAGTATAAAGCATTTACATCCAAAGACATGAAGAAAGTTTAGAGTTGGTTTCCTTCTCTTGAACAACTGATAAGGAGTCATGCCTTTAGTTTGATTGATCAAAGAAATATTCTGAGTGTAGCAGGCACAATTAACAGCTTCAGCCCAGAAATATGTTGGTAACTTTGATTCTTCAAGCATTGTTCTGGAAGCCTCAATCAAAGATCTGTTCTTTCTTTCAACTACCCCATTTTGCTGAGGTGTTCTTGGAGCTGAGAACTCATGCATGATTCCATTTTCTTCACAGAACAGCCTTATTGACAAATTCTTGAACTCAGTTCCATTGTCACTCCTGATATTCCTAACCTTCAAGTCAGGATGATTATTGACTTGCCTGATGTGATTGATAATGATTTCACTTGCTTCATCCTTTGATCCAAGAAAATAGACCCATGAAAACTTTGAGAAATCATCTACAATCACTAAGCAATATCTTTTTCTTGCAATTGACAATACATTGACTGGTCCAAACAAATCCATATGTAGCAGCTGTAATGGTTCATCAATTGTTGTTTCAAGCTTCTTTTTGAATGATGCTTTCCTTTGTTTGCCTTTCTGACAAGCATCACACAAACCATCTCTTGAGAATTCAACAAGAGGAATTCCTCTGACTAAGTCCTTTTTGACTAGATCATTCATTGTTTTGAAATTCAAATGTAATAGCTTCTTGTGCCATAGCCAACTCTCAACTGAACTTGCTTTGCTGAAGAGACAAGTAATAGATTCTGCATCTGTAGAGTTGAAGTCAGCTAAGTACACATTCCCTTTTCTAACTCCAGTTAGAACCACTTTGTTGTCTTTCTTGCTGGTGATAACACAGGCTTCTGAATTGAAGGAAATTGTATTCCCTCTATCACATAGTTGACTGATACTCAGTAAGTTGTGCTTGAGACCATCAACTAATGCAACTTCATCAATGATGACATTCCTTGTTGAAATCAAGCCATATCCCATAGTAAACCCTTTGTTGTCATCTCCAAAGGTTATGCTAGGGCCAGCTCTCTCCTTAAACTCAGTGAGCAGGGAGAAATCTCCTGTCATGTGTCTTGAACAGCCACTGTCCAAGTACCATAGATTTCTTCTTTTTCCCTGCACACCATAATATCAATCAAGTTGATTTTGGTACCCAAGTTTCCTTGGGTCCATTCCTGTTAGCCTTTCTCCTAGACTTCATTCCTCCTGCATCTTTAGACTTAGGTAACTTTGAATCAACCTTGATTTTAGATGTAGTTGGTTGAGGTGTAGGGTTAGTCACAGAATCATTTAGCACATTTGGAATTTGATAAGGTATGGATTGTGCAAGCATGTTATTCCATATTGGCATATTGCATGGCATTTGAGGCATACTAAATGCAGCAAGATAAGGATTGTTAAAATATGGCATGTTTGCAAAATGTGCATAAGGATTCTGTTGAGACATAACAGACATAGCATGCAGAGGTGATGCAGACATATTAGGCATGGAAGAGGGCACAGGTATGGGAGTTTTCTTAATAGATTTGCAATTAGCAGATAGATGATTAACACTACTACAATGCACATAGCTTTTTCTAGGAGCATACTTATCAGGTGTGTAATTGTTATGTTTGTTAACCCTAGCTTCCCATTTCTATTAGATTTCCTTTTAGTTTCCTTTTTATCCTCAACCACTTTGAGCCTATTCTTTAACTGTTCTAAGGTCATGTGTCCTATATTCACCTTACTGAAATCTTTGGATGTGCTTGCTTCTTCTTTGACAAAGTTCTTGGAAGTTGAACCAAACTTTTTGTTGAGTTTCTTTAGATTTTCACTATTAGAAACATCTGCCTGTTTTAATTGAGGAACCTTCAACGGATGCTCCTTTTCTTCCTTCAACGGATAACTTTCATCATCCGTTGATTCCACATCCGTTGACAGCCCATCAATTAATTCCAGTTTCTTTTTGTTTTTATCCCAGGCAGTCTCACAGAATGATTCAATTCCTTGGACCTTGGAAATTTGAGCACTAACATCCCTAGATGTCTTCCAGGCTTTAATCACCTCTTGCTCTCTCTTTAATTGATTGGAAAGTATTTCTACTTTCTTAACATATTCAGCTAGTTCATTTTCAACAAATATACAATGTAGCTTAGTTTTCTCTAGGTCAATCAACTTATCTTCTAACACAGCATTTCTATTACTTAAAAACAGATTGTTCTCTTTAATCCTACTATTTTCTTTAGCAAGAGATTTAAGAGACACACGCAAATGATACAATTCAGTAGACATGTCATTAAAAGCATCATTGCACTCTTCTTTAGTAAGCTGTGTTAAATCAGTAGTGATTACCTGGTTGCTTGATGAACTAACTTCATTTTCCTCAGAATCAGCCATGAGCGCCAAGTTGACATATTCCACATCTTCATCCTCTTCTTCTCCATCAGCTGCCCAGTCTTTTTCTTGAGTAATGAAAGCCCTCTCCTTTTGCTTGATCAGATCAAAATATTTCTTTTTGTAATCTACTTGGTCAAATTTCTTCTTTTCAGAAGTTGGCTTTCTGCACTCACTTGCAAAGTGTCCACTTATACCACAATTGAAACACTTGAACTTGGATTTGTCCACCATGTTCTTATGAGGTTTAGTGGCTCTAGTGTTTTTCCTAAATTTCATCTTTGCAAATCTCCTGGACAGAAATGCAAGATGCTCATCAATACCATCAGAGTCATCTTGGCTGGAGTTGTCTTCATTCTCAGCAACTTGCTCCTTACTCTTGCTTGATTCTGATTTGCTTGTGCCATCTTTGGAGTTTGATGTAGATCCCACAGTTTCTTGTCTGCATTCTTTCTCATTTTCAGCTACCAAGGCAACTGAACCTCCTTTCTTTCTTCCCTTCTCCAATACCTCATCCTGTTCCAGCTCTAGTTCATAAGTCTTCAAGATTCCATATAATCTTTCAATAGTGAAGTCCTTATAATCTTGAGAGTTTCTCAAGGAGACAGTCATGGGTTTCCATTCCTTTGGCAAGGATCTTAAAAATTTAAGATTTGAATCCTTCACCTGGTACACTCTACCATACAGCTTCAGTCCATTCAACAGCTTTTGGAATCTATTGAATGTGTCATTTAAAGATTCATTTTCTTCAAAATGAAAATACTCATACTGTTGAATGAGAAGCTGCATTTTGTTTTCTTTTACTTGTTCTGTACCTTCACACAGTAGCTGAACTGTGTCCCAAACCTCTTTGGCAGTTGTGCAATTTATCACATTATCAAACATATCCTTGTCAAGACCATTAAACAAGATGTTCATAGCCTTCTTATCCTTGTGGACTTCTTCTGTGTCTTCCATTGTCCATTCTGCTCTAGGTTTTGGAATGGATTGACCAACAGCAATTATGGCCGTAGCAACTGTGGCTACTTTGTGGGGAATGTGAGGACCATTCTCAATGCAGTTTACATAACCTTCATCTTGGGAGAGTAGATGAAGGTGCATTTTCACCTTCCAATGGTGATAACTGTCTTTGTCAAGAACTGGGATTTTTACTCCAATATCCTTCTTACTCATCTTTGTTAGTTTCCAAGATCTTTAAACTCTTTGTGTGTCAAGAGCTTGCTTGATACCAATTGTTATTCCTAGTGGACTAACAATGAGATTTACAGAAGGGGGGTTGAATGTAAATCTCAAAACTTTTTCAAGTTTTGAGCAGTTTTAAAGGCTTTGTGTTCAAGATAAACAAGTGTGTGAATTGCTTTAAGCTAATACAGACAGATATATATTCAAGCACTAATGTAAAGAACACAACAGACCTTAAAAACTTTTCTGGTGGATTGTTGTTCCACCAGAGATGGTATTTCAGAAAATCTGTGATTCAAGATATTGATCACAGCTGCATCCTAGTACAAACTAAATAATTTTTCTCTCAAGATTTTTCTAAACAGCACTGGAAAAATTCTTATCTAATTACTAGCTGCTACTTGGTTTATATATTTCCAAGTGTACAAGTGAAGACAAAGATAAAAATACAATAATAAAATAAGTTCTCCACTTGTTTCTTCTCCATATCACTCAAGTACTTTGTTGACTATTGCCTCTTTGTACTAGAGTAGAACGGCTGCTTTTTATGATGTTCCTGAAATTAGGCTTCCACATTTCAGTTATCTCTGTCAACCCATGTGCCTCTGTCTGCTGTTACAACTACCACTTATCAACTGCTATTTAACAGAACATCCGTTGAAGCCTTCATCCGTTGATGGCTTTATCCGTTGATGTGTTAGCAGTTGAAGCTCTATCCGTTGAAGCTTTAGAGACATCCGTTGAAGCTTTGTTTCTCATCTGTTGAAGGTCTTTAAGACATTCGTTGATACCACTTCATTTATACAAAATTACAAGGCATGAAATATTTACAATTGGCCTTCCTATTTGCATATCTTCTAGTAGTCAACATGACTTATATTTTCTCTCAACTTCTAAGAATTATATCTTAAATACAGAGACTGAAATGTGCTACAACACTAGACTTATTTCTAAGTAAAGCTGCACCATCAACGGATAGCCAAAGTGGTCTTATCCGTTGAGGCTACAAACACTAAACTTCTACTTAAGTGTTTTGTTAAACATATCATCAAACTAATGCACATATATTCCTAACACTTTGTCTTTGGGATCAATCTCAGATTGTGATCTTGTTTTGGGCTTTGATGCCTCAGTATGTGACTTCTCCTTGATTAAAATGCCTTTTACCTTAGGCCTTGGAGGTTTCTTTGCAAAAGAAGCTTTTGGCTTTAGATTTTTCTTTTCAGCTTTAAATTTAGCTTTTTCCTCCTTGAGATTTTCTAAATCCATTCCCGGATTATGTTTCAGAAACAATCTTCTAGCAATTTCCTCATCAAGTGTCTGAATCTTGGGATCCTTGTAGTAGACAATAGTCTGCTTTCCCTTGAGCTTCAGAGTTTGCATGAACTTTTGAGAATCTTGACTTCCACCTTGTATCAGAACATCAGGCTTTGTCATCAGATTTTGCTCATCAGAACTTGATATCAGATTTTGAGTTTGAGTACTTGTTATCAGATTTTGAGTTTGAGCAGCTTCAGAACTTGTCTTCTTTTGAGTAGAAGATTTTCTTGCATCAGTAATTAGTTTCCTTGAAGAAACCTTGTTGCTCTGCCCTTTACTTTGAACTTGACCTCTACCCTTGCTAGGGTTTCCCTGGTCATCAGCTTCATCATCTTTCTTCTTCAGTACTTGATCATTAGAGCATTTGGACTTAACTATCTTCTCCCCTTTTTAGCATCATCTGATAGTAGGAGTGAGAGAAGAAGTTCTACTGAAGATTGGATCTCATCCAATTAAGCCTGTTGAGAAGCTTGACTAGCCAAGACCTCAGAGATTTGGGTCTGTTGCTTCTCTTGAGCTTTCTCAATTACTTCTACTTTCTCAGAAATAGGTCTGATAAACCTCTTTTTATCAAGCTTGGTCTCCATATCCAGCTTTTCATCCTTTTCTAGAAGTTTGTCAACCTTTTCTTGAGTAGAATAGTGTAGACCTTGAAGATTTTTGGTAGACAGAGCTGTGACTTTGAGTTGTGTCTTGAAATCAGCATTAGTGAGCAACTCATTAACTTTACCAGTATGGTATGTCAGTACTTTGGAGCTTGGAATGAAATCAGTGTCATTCCACTTCTTGGTCCACTCCACACCTCTGTGCGTATCTTCCCAAGGAATAGGTGTTGTTTGCACCCAATCGACATCTTGAAGAGCTTCTTCCACTTTCTTTGGTTCAGCCTGAGATAGAAAAGAATGATAGAGACATTCATTTTGATGTTGCAGTTCTAGTTTTGACACATGCTTCAGGATCTCCAATTATTAAGTCAGGTGTATGTGATTTGGTCCACTTCCTTGCAGATGGAAGTTGATTTCTAGAACTGGATTCTTCCCCATGATCCATACTGTCTCCATCAGCATTTTCTGATGCTCCCCCCTGTAGTTATGCTCTCTGACACTTCAGTATTCAAGTTGGATCCATCAGGATTAGAAGTATCAGAGTTTCCAAAATTATCAGAACTTGGCTCATCAGAACTTGAAGAGCCAGTGACAGGTTCTGATGCTTCTTGAGAGTCTTGAGTTGTGGTAGGATCTTCAGCTTGCTCCCCCTGGACAGGTGCATTTTCCTTTGGACTTTTTACCACAGTTTCAATGACATCAGAACTTAACCTGTCAGAACTTACAGGATCAGAGTTTAAGTCATCAGAATTTACAGAATCATAATTCAAATTCTCATTTTTAAATCTCAGTTGATCATGATCATTGAAATCTTCAAGTCCCATAATCTTCTTATCATCAAAAGATACATTGATAGATTCCATGACAACCCTTGTTCTTAGATTGTAGACTCTGAAGGCTTTTGTGGAAAGTGGATATCCAACAAAAAATCCTTCATCAGCTTTTAGATCAAATTTTAACAGCTGTTCAGGATGAGTCTTAAGAACAAAACACTTACATCCAAATATATGAAAGTATTTCAGATTTGGCTTCTTTTTCTTCACCATCTCATATGGTGTTTTTCCATGCTTGTTTATGAGTGTAGCATTTTGAGTAAAACAAGCAGTCTGCACAGCTTCAGCCCAAAAGTAGGTTGGTGGCTTTGCTTCATCAAGCATTATTCGTGCAGCTTCAATGAGAGTCATGTTCTTTCTTTCTACAACTCCATTTTGCTGTGGAGTTCCAGGTGTAGAAAATTCATGTTTGATTCCATGCTCTTGACAGAACTCTTCCATGATTGAATTCTTGAACTCAGTGCCATTATCACTTCTTATTATTTTAACAAAATCTTTGACCAACTTATCCAGCTATCTAACATGATCAGTTAGAGTAGATGCAGTTTCATTCTTCTTGTGCAAGAAATACACCCAAGTGTATCTTGTGAACTCATCCACTATAACCATAGCATATTTCTTTTTTGCAATAGACATGACATTGACTGGATCAAATAGATCAACATGCAGTAGGTGATAAGGCTCAAGAATTGAGGATTCAGTTTTGCTATTGAATGAAGATTTTCTTTGTTTTTCCTTTTGACATGAATCACAAAGGCCATCAGGAGCAAATACTAATTTTGGCTGTCCTCTCACAAGATCTTTCTTTACTAGCTCATTTATGTTGTTGAAATTTAAATGAGAGAGTCTTTTATACCAATTCCAGCTTTTTTCAATTGATGCTCTACTCAACAGACAGATTGCAGAACCATCAGAACTTGTTGAAAGCCTGGCTTCATAAATGTTACCATGCCTGTAACCTTTCAGAACCACTTTGCATGTAGAATTGCTTACAACTTCATTGTGTTCTTCAAAGAAATCCTCATGATAACCTTTGTCACGGATTTGACTTACACTTAGCAGATTGTGTTTAAGTCCTGAGACAAGAGCTACTGTTTCAATGATGACATTCCCAAGATTTATATTGACATATACCAGAGTTTTTCCCATGTTGCCATCTCTATAAGAAACTCCTGAGCCAATTTTCTCCATAAAGTCTGATAGCAGGGCTTTATTTCCAGACATATGTTCAGAACATTCATTGTCTAGCACTAGAATATTTTTCCTGTTGCCCTTTAATTCAGCAGTTTCAGGACTGCCATCAGCATTTGCCATCAAGGCATAGTTCACCTCATGTTCAGAATCTGAAGTGTCTATCTAGCTTTTCTTCTTTGTGACAAGTGCCTTGCCTTTGTCACTTTTTCCTTTCTTGCAGTCAGGAGATATGTGGCCTCTTTCACCGCAGTTGTAACTTTTGACATTTGAGTTGTCTCCTCTGTTAGACTTTCCTTTACCTTCAGACTTTCTGAACCCTTTCTTATCAGAACTTCCACTTTTCCTGGAAAACTTCTTGCCTTTTCTGAATTTCCTGTAGGCTATCTTTGTGATACCCTTCACCATAAGAGCACACAATTTCATCATCTCTTCATCAGCATCCATTTCAGGTAAACTTTCAGTTTCTGAATCATCATCATCAGAATATGATGACTCTGAATCAGACTTTATGATGAGAGCCTTACCTTTGCCCCATTTTGAGGCAGCCATTTTAGGAGATTCTTCTTCAGCCTTAAGAGCAATTGTCCTTGACTTTCGTCCATGCATCTTGCTCCTTTGATCCATCTCAAGTTCATAAGTCTTGAGCATACCATAAATTTCATCAAGAGTAGTTTCAGTAAGGTCATAGTTGTCCCTTATGGTAGAAGACTTCAAATCCCAATTTTCAGGAAGAGCTAAAAGGAATTTTAGATTTGAATCTTCAAGATCATATTCCTTGTCCACTAGTGACAGATCATTCAAGAGTTTGACAAACCTGCCATATAATTAAGTTAATGACTCATCAGCTTTTGAGTCAAAATGCTCATACTCTTGAGTGAGTATAATCCTCCTATTCTTCTTGATTGCATCAGTTCCCTGGCATCTTGTCTCCAAAGCATCCCATATCTATTTTACAGTTTTGCAATTAATTACCCTATTTGACATGACATTATCAATGGCACTATGCAGCAAATGTCTTACCCTTGCATCCTTGGAAATAGATGAGATGTCTTTAGCTGTGTACTCACCTTTCTCCTTTGGTAAACAGAGAGCTTGGTAGGCTTATGTGGTCCTTCATTAATTCTGTCAAGGTATTCTGGATCAGTAGCTTCCAAAAACATAGCCATATTCACTTTCCATATGGGATACTCAGAATGTCTCAGTATGGGAACTCTAATAGTCTCATATCGACTGTGGGTTTGAGTCTTTTGAGTTTTTTCAGTTTTGGTGGGCTTGGTTGGAGTTTATGCTTCTTCAGACATGATTGTTTGGATCTTTATTATATGTGTGTTAACAGATAAGCTCGGATACCAATTGTTAGGTCACACAACACTGTAGAAAGGGGTTGAATACAGTGTTAATATAATAAAATTGATTTAACACAAGTATGTAACAAAGATCAAGTATATTGAATAAACTCTATTACAATAAGAATTGTTGTTCTCTCTTAGTGATGAACAAATATCACTAAGAGCTGCTAGGTTACAATGTATAATCTTCTCGATAATGATAACACATATAGTGTAAACCCTAAGTCTGTGTTTATATAGTACACAGTTACAAGATAACTTCTAATTGATATGGAATATAATTCTGTCTCCAAAAATATATCAATCAGATATCTTCAACAAGTCTTCCAGTCTTCTAACTCTTTCCAGGCATATCTTCTTTTGTCTTAGTCTCGATCTTCTATTGTAAATCAGCTTCCTTCCTTATATGAAAGTCTTCCCGCACTTAAATTCTGATATGACCTTAAGTTCTGATATTAAGTTCTGACTTCTAGTAAGTCCTAATTTCAGTAAGTCCTGATATGTCCTGTTTGTTAAGATCTGAAAACTAAACATGAATCATATAAGACATGACATCTCAAATATATCTAAAAACGCGCTCTACTTTAAAGCACTACTTTTTAGCTGTGGGTAACTTTATTGCCTTGAACACATTAAAAGTGACCTTCTGATCTTGAACCTTCATCGTAAGCTCTCCTTTTTGCACATTGTTCATAGTTTGGCCTGTAGCCAAGAATGGTCTTTCCAAGATAATGGAAATCTTCTTATCTTCCTCAAAGTCTAGAAAGACAAAATCAGCAGGGACGATGAGCTTATCCACCTTAACCAAGATATCCTCCACTACTCCTCATGGATAAGTGATGGAACGATCAGCCAACTGCAAAGACATGTTCATAGGTTTTGGATCAGGTAGTCCAGGTTTCTTGAAAACTGACAAGGGCATCAGATTGATGCTAGCTCCCAAGTCACACAAACACTTGTCGAATGACAGATTGCCAATAGTGCAAGGTATCGTGAAGCTTCCTAGATCTTTAAGCTTAGGAGGTAGTTTCTGTTACAGCACAACACTGCACTCTTCCGTTAGAGCAACGGTTTCCAACTTCTCAAGTTTTAGCTTCCGAGATAGAATACCCTTCATGAACTTAGCATAGCTCAACATCTGTTCTAGAGCTTCAGCAAAAGGTATGTTGATATGCAACTTCTTGAAAACTTCCAAAAACTTGGCAAATTGTTTGACAAACTTATGCTTTTGAAACATTTTAGGATGCGACAGAGGTGGGTAGACCTGTTTATCCCCTGTATTACCCTCAGGAGGATTGCTTTCAACAACTTTGTTCTTCGGTTCCACCTCGGCATCCTTCTACACCACTTTTTCATCTACAATCTCATTTTCTGGATTTGGAAAAGGTGCAGATGCACCTGCATTCTGGATAGAATTTTCAGACTCTTCGTCTTACTGAATTTGGGGGCTTGCGACCTTTCCGGACCTCAAGGTGATGGCGTTCACCTGTTCGTTAACTTACCTTTTTCCTGGATTGGCTTCTGTATCACTAGGAAGCGTTCCTGATGGTCGATTCAATAAGGCGTTAGCAATTTGCCCTATTTGGTTCTTCAGAGTCTTGATAGAAACAACATGGCTTTGGCATATAAGAGCCTGGTTTTTGCATATAAGTCGCGACTTCTCCAATTCAGATTTTCAATCGAAGATAGACCTGGACCTCCATGAGTTTGTTGTTGAAGTTGGAGTTATTGTCTTGGTACATATTGCGGTTGTTGAAAACCAGGAGGGTTGAATTGCTTTGATGCATACTGCTGATAAGGCTGTTGCATCGCACTCTGATTTTTGCTCCAATTGAAGTTAGGATGATTCCAGTTGTCAGGATGATAAGTATCTGGAACTGGTTGCCGCGATCTCTGAAAATTGCTCACAAACTGAGCCAATTCACTAGATATAAAACATTTCTCTATCACATGCGAACCTGCACACAGCTCACAAACACTGGTAATCTGATTAACACCATAGTTATCCAGAGAATCGATCTTCATAGACAACGCCTTTAGTTGAGCAGTGATAGTCGTAGCTGTATCCACTTCCAGAACTCCTGCTACCTTGCTCTGTGGCAATCTCTGGGTTGGATACTGATATTCATTAGCAGCCATCAATTCAATTAGACCATAAGCTTCCTCATAGCTCTTTGCCCATAATGCTCCACCTTATACTGCATCAAGCATGGGTCTAGACTGTGCTCCCAAACCATTGTTAAAACAATTGATGATCATCCATTCAAGCATGCCATGATGAGGACACTTCCTAAGCATCTCCTTGTAGTGCTCCCAAGCTTCACACAGAGTTTCTCCCGATTGCTGTGCAAATTGAGTAAGAGCATTCCTGATTGCAGCCGTCTTCACCATAAGGAAGAATTTAGTGAGAAAATTTTGAGCAAGATCATCCCAAGTTGCAATCGAACCTGCTGGTAGAGAATGTAACCAGCTCTTAGCCTTGTCTCTCAGAGAGAATGGGAAAAATCTCAGTTTCACCGCATCCTCAGACACACCATTGAACCTGAAGGTGTCGCAGATATTTATGAAATCCCTAATGTGCGTATTGGGATCTTCCGTTGGAGAACCCCCAAACTGGACTGAATTCGGTACCAATTAAATCGTGCTAGACTTGATTTCAAAGGTATTAGCCGTGATGGTTGGCCTGACAATGCTAGACTGAATGTCATTGATCTTTGGTTGAGAATAATCCATCAAAGCTTTCGGATTCACTGCTGGTTCTCCCATTGCAATAAAAACTAGAGTACCTGAAACACACGACTAAAGAAAACCTTGTAAGAAAATAATCTGAGTCAGTGAACTTTAACGACCATTGATGACAAGCACATAAACTAAATTTAACATCCAGTCCCCGACAGTGGCGCCAAAAACTTGTTAGGGCGAAAACACACGCTAAAATTACACACAAGTATACGCGTTCGCAAGTAGTATAAGATATAAATCGGATTCGTACCCACAGAGACTCTTTTTAGTTAACTTAAGATTATGCACCTATGTAACAATGGTATGGCTATCGTTCAATGCTAAGATAATAACAAGTTGAGATGTTTATAACTAAGATTAAACTAACATGCAATTAACTAAGAATAAAAGTGAATGAATTAACTATATCAGACAAACATGGGATTTTAACTTCATTAAATACTTCATTCCAAGTCATTATTCTTAATTTTAGCATGCAATGGTGATGACAACTAATCAGATAACACGAAACTAGTAAACGCCAACTTTCGTTGTACGAATACCCTGCTACCAGACATCCACAAAAGAGATAGAAGCTGAGTAGACACCAATTATGTTGAGACCCCTATATGTCTATAGAATTTGAAAACGTAAAGGTTTAATGAGCAAGTTATCTATCGTGATTTCATAAGGCAAGTAAGATGGTTAAAATTACCTATGAATCATGCATAATAAATACATGAATCTATGCTAGCATGGCAAGTTCTAAACCTCTATATTCATTGACGCTTCAATAGAGAATAACACGCTATCTTATATGTTAGCTATGCACAGAAGACGAATAAGTACAATCAATACTAGGATATCAATCAATCACAACACACTAAGATATTGAAACAAATTAACTATAGAAATCCAGAAGTAAATCCGTTAGAACCCCACGATAACGATTAGTTCATAATCAAACTCAACGTCACCATGAGTTCCAATGAAAACATGATATAAAATAATATAAGAGTACCAAGGTTCAAAGACAAATTGAAAAAAGCATCCAAGTATCAACTATATTGAAGAATACAAAAGTCTTCTTCTCCGTAGCCATCTTGTGCTTTTTTAGGTCTTCTTACTGCTCTCCCTGGTCTCCTTGCTGTTAAAAACATCTTTTTATTGGTTTATATAAGCCCCTAGTGGACATGGACCCTCAAAATCTTCAAATTCTATAAAAGTCAAGATTCTGGGGCAAAAAGGGCGGCGCGGGCGCGCAGGAAGTGGGGGTGGCCGCGTAGGGTTTCTGGATTTTTCTGCTGATTCTTCTTTTGGCCTTATCTTGAGTTCTGCTCGTCCGAATTAGGCGATTCAACTTCCCACGCAAAACTAATGAGATTCTCTTAAACTTGAGAATATCCTAGGCTTCCAATTATTATCTCTTTTTAGCATATTTCCTTTAAAAGTTACTTTCTTCATTAAACTGATGCCTGAAATGCAATAACACAAAAATATATCAAAAATACCAACAACTTGAGTCCAAAACACTAACTTAATCTTGTAATGAAGCGTTCCAAGTAGATATAAAATCCAATTATCAATTGACAACTTCCACTTGTACTCTTTATGTCAACCCTGCATCCAATAAAATCAGCATATGTATATGCAACAGCTTTAAAACCTGTTCCCTTAGGAGATCATAATCTCAAGTTTGGAGTCCCCTTTAGATATATGAAATTATTTTCACAACCATCAAATATGATTCTTTTGGATTGACTTGAAATCTTGCACACAGGCATGTTGCAAACATGATGTATGGTCTACTTGTAGTTAAGTACAACAAAGATCCAATCATTCCTCTATAGCTTGAGATATTTAAACTTTTTCTCTTTTTATCTTCATCCAACTTTGTAGCTGTAGACATATGTGTAGATGCAGGTGAACAATCAACCATACTAAACTTTTTTAACAAATCCTTGACATACTTAGTTTGGCTGATGAAGCCATCACTTCCTTGACTGACTTGAAGTCCAAGAAAGTAACTCAATTCCCCCATCATGTTCATTTCATATTCACTCTGCATAAGCTTAGAGAATCTTTGACAAAGCTTTTCATTAGTAGATCCAAAGATGATATCATCCATATAAATATGAACTAGAATTATATCACCACCATGTAGCTTGTAGAAGAGTGTCTTATCTATTATTCCTCTAGTTAATCCATGTTTCAGTAGAAATCTTAACAGTGTGTCATACCAGGCTCTAGGTGCTTGTTTTAGTCCATAGAGAGCCTTGAGCAACTTGTATACAAAATTTGGAAATCCTGGATCTCAAATCTAGATGGTTGTTGTACATAAACTTCTTCTTCCAACTCACCATTAAGGAAAGCACTCCTGACATCCATTTGATACACTTTAAAATTTGAGTGTGCAACAAATGCAAGGAAGATCCTTATTGCTTCAAGTCTTGCAATTGGAGAAAAGTTTTATCATAGTCAATTCCTTCCTCCTGTGAATAGCCTTTTGCAACCAACCTTACTTTGTTTCTGGTGACAATTCCATTTTCATCCATCTTATTCATGTACACCCACTTTGTTCCGATTACACTTCTGTTCTTTGGTGCGGGAACTAATTCCCAAACTTTGTTCCTTTCAAACTGATTTGGCTCCTCTTGCATAGCAGATATCCAATCAGGATCAAGTAGAGTTTCTTTAGTCTTATTTGGCTCAACTTGTGAAAGTAAACATGCATGTAGACATTCATTTGCAGTTGCACTTCTAATCCTCACTCCAATAGTGGGATCACCAATAATTGCTTCTCCAGTGTGACCTCTATCCCACTTTCTGGTGTGAGTTTGTTGACCTGAGTTTTCTTCATTTTCTTCACCACTGGCATGACTTGCAGAACCTTCTTCTCTTTCTCCCCCTGAGTTTGTGCTATCAAATTCAGGTACGTGAGATGAGCTTTCATTCTCATGATTCACTTGTTCAGTTGAATCTTCATCTATTATGTAATTTATATTGACTTTAGCTTCATGCTCAGAGTCACCATCAATGTTGAGATTTTCAAATTGTAGGGTCTCTACTTCATTCTCACTAAGGCATTCCAAGCATGGACATTTGTCATCATCAAAAGTAACATCTGTGCATTCCATACTTTTCTTCTGTTCAATCACATAGACTTTGTATGTAGTTCTCTCCAATGAATATCCAAGAAAAATTGCCTAAAAAACTTTAGAGTCAAATTTTCCCACATATTCAGAGTTGTCCTTGAGAACATAACACTTGCTTCCAAACACATGAAGATGTTTTACAGTAGGCTTCCTTCTTGATAAGATTGATTAGGGTGATTTACCAAGATTCTTGTTGATGAGATACATGTTTTGAGTGTAGCATGCAGTGTTAACAACTTCTTTCCAAAAACTAGTTGGCATCTTGCAGCATTATTCTAGCAGCCTCTACTAATGTTCTGTTCTTTCTCTCAACTACCCCACTTTGCTGAGGTGTTCTTACAGCTGAGAATTCCTAAACAATGCCCTTATCTTTACATAATTCATTTAAGATTGCATTCCTGAATTATGTGTCATTGTCACTCATCAATCTCTTCACACATTCATGATCTTCAGCCTGCTTCTCAATCTTCTTGATGTGTTCAATTATGATGTGTGGAGTTTCATCTTTAGAGTGCATAAATTCTACCGATGTGTATCTTGAGTAGTCATCCACCATCATAAGTGCATATTTCTTTTTTGAAATTGACAGGACATTAACTGATCCAAATAAATCCATGTGAATAAGTTGCAAAGGTGCACTTATGGAATTCACAGTTTTACTCTTATGACTTGATCTTTTCATTTTTCCCTTTTGACAAGCATCACAGACTTCATCTTGAACAAACTCCAGGTTTGGCATATCTCTCACTAACTCCTTCTTGAATAGAGTGTTTATTGCTTTGAAATTCAAGTGAGACAACTTCTTATGCCATAGCTTGATTTGCTCTACAAAGGCCTTAGTGTAGAAACAACATATTTCATCCTCATTTTTTGAGTCTAAGTCTGAAACAAATAAGCTTTCCTTCCTTGCTCCTTTCAGAGCAATTTCACCAGTCTTTTTACTGATAAAAATGCATTCTCCTTTGTCAAATGAAACCTTGAATCATTTGTCTGCAAATTGACTGACACTAAGAAGATTCACTCCAAGACCCGCTACCAGTGCTACATATTCAATGACAACATTTCCAGAAATCAATTTTCCATATCCCATTGTGAAACCTTGGTTGTTGTTTCCAAAAGTCACTAATAGGCCAGCTCCTCAAATTGTGATAGCAAGGCCATATCACCTGTCATATGTCTTGAGCATCCATTGTCTATGATCCATATGACTTTCTTCTTTTTGCCCTGCACACAATGGGAATTAAGTGTGTTTAGTAACCCGAGCAGTGTTGGGTACTTTCTTCTTGTTTACAGAATGTGCAAAATTAAAATGAGTTGATTCAGAAAGAATAGTGTTCATGGACTGTTGTGCATTCTCCCTTTTTGATGCAGACCCAATATTCACTTCTTTGAGGTCTACTCTCAGCTTATGGCAACTCTTTATCACTTTCAAGTTGCAAGGGATACAGTCAAACTTGTCACATAATGAGTATGGATCATTTGCATTTGCTTCATTGTACTTGCATGCTCCTTCCACTGGCTTGCTAACAACCTTTTTATAAAGGTGAGTTAGATGATTCACAGAGCCACATTTTGGACATTATTTTCTTGGAGCATCTGCAACAAATGCAAAGTTGTTACTTTTATTTATCCCAATCTTCCCATTTCTATTCTTCTTCTTCTTTCTTGCATCTTCAGTTTTAACTTCCTTGGCAGATGTATTGGAATCCTGGTTGATCATGGGCTTCTTTTCAATTTCAACTTTGGAAATTGAAGTTGTTTCTTCATTTTTCTTTTCATTATCTTCATCAGCAATTTCTTGCTTTATGATCAACTCTTCTTCACTCAAGTCTACTTCACATGCTTTAAACATAGGTGAACCAACCTTTCTTAGCATAGCTGGGACATCTTCACTATCAATTTCTTTTCCTTTATCACCTACCACTTTCTTGTTGATGTTCAAAGCATCATAATCAAGACCAATAGCTATGTTAGCACATGACTTGTTCTTCTCATGATACAAACAAACCAACTCAGATGCATTCCTGTAAGATTTCAGTTTCACTTCATTCTTTTCCAACTTTTTCCTCAACACATCTTCAATTTCATTAACACATTTTAGCTTGTTTTTCAGATATTCATTTTCTTTCTTGACCGTGTCAAGCTCTACAAGCAGCAGATCAAGTCTTTGCTTCTCACTCTCAAGCTTCTCATTAGCTTTTGTTAGCCTACTGACTTCCTCAGTAGCTGCTACTAGGCTATTGTGTATATGAAATATCTCTACACTCATCTTTTCCACAGTCTCCTTATATTGACTAATATTTAAATCAATAGTGGTTAGAGTTGGTACCTCTGATTTGAAGTGGATGCTTCTCCATGCTCAGAAGCCATTAGTGCATAGTTTCCAACTTCTTCATCCTCATCATCATTATCAGTGTCATCCCAACTCTTCCCTTCTGCAATATAGGTTTTTCCAGACTGTTTCTTTAAGAGAGCTTCATACTTTACTTCCAGTTCTAAGTAAGCTTTATCATTCTTTACCTTTTTGGGCTTTCTGCATTCAGTAGCAAAGTGACCCAACTCATCATAGTTGAAGCACCTTATCTTTGATCTGTCCACAGATCCTGTTTTGTAGCCACCTTTGCTAGCTGAATTATACTGAGCTTTTGGTTTCCAATTGTTGATGTTGGAAGATTGTTCCTTTCCTTTGAAAAACCTTGGCTTCTTGACTCTTATGTTAGAGAATTTCCTAGCCAAGTAAGCCATGGATTGGTCCATTTCATCTAGTTCATCCAAGATGTAGTATTCATCTTCCTCTAATTCCAACACAACTTGCTTCTGAGGTCCTTTATTCATCTTGCTCATCTTCACTTTTTTCTCTGTCATGTAGAATCAAAGCACTGGAACCATCAACCACATGTCCATGGTGTGCCTTCAATGACTTTCTCTGTAGTATCTCAGGTTCATAAGTTTTCAAGATTTCATATAGAACTTCCAAAGTCATTCTACTTAGATCTCTTTCTTCTCTTATGGCTGATATTTTCTGTTCAAGATGGTCAGGAATGGCTAGTAGGAACTTTAGGTTAACCTCCTCAGTTTCATATTATTTATCATGTATCTACAAGTCATTTATCAATTTATTGAACCTTTCAAACACTTTAGTAATTCCTTCCTTTGGTTTAGCCATAAAACACTTACATTGAAATACCAAAATCATTCTTTGGTTTGACCTAAATTCCTCTGTTCCTTCACATAGAATTTATATCTTCTCCCATATCTGTTTGGCTATGTCACAGTTGATAATGGTATTGTACATTACATTGTCAAGTGACTCTATTAAAATCAGTTGCAAGCCACTATCCAGAGAGACTTTCTCCTTTTCAGGTTCAATATATTGTGAGGGATCTTTAGGAGCATAATGAGCTGGAATGACCATGTCTCCATCTGTATATTCCTCAACTCTTCCCATGGGGGTGAAATGACCATTCTTGAGAATCTGAACATATAATGGGTTGGTCATCCTTATAAACATCATCATTTTCTTTTTCCATAATGTGTAGTTAAATCTGTCAAATGTAGGGATTTTAATACTGCTAAGCTTCTGTGTATTCATTCTTCCAAGATCTTTGATCTGTTTGCTTTCAGATTTTGCTCTGATACTACTTGTTAGGTAATGAATACAACACAGGGGGGTGAATGTGTTTTGGATATTTTTAAGCTTTTTAAAACTATTTTGGATATGGTGAACAAAGTAGTTTAACTTGTAGAGATATAGTGTTTAAACAGAATTAATAAAAATGCACGTAAACACAATATCTTCAAAACTCACTTAATTTTATATTAAAATTAAGTATGTCTTGCTACAAATTTTTGGGTTCTTTGTTGATGAAGAACTCAACTTCTTTCTCGAGAGAGTTACAAGAAATTCTAGATCTATTTTTTTACTTCTAAAAACAAAGGACCAGTATTTAATTTATAGATCAGTAAACACAGGTTTTACACAACATGCCATAACATGCACTAAACCCTAATTTAAGTTATCTAAAGCTTTCCATTTCTGGCTTAATGTACTTTATAAATCGTGCATGACCGTGACTTTCCTTTGTCATTTAATCTTGGCCTTTGATCTTGTACTCTTCAAGTTGCTTTTGTAGACTTTTCAAATCAGTGATTGTTTTGTTTGTTGATTGACAATCTTAGATCTACAACTGGTCTGTATTCTGTACTTGAGGTTTATATCGAGATCTCCAGTTTGATCTATAGAGAACTGACATCTCGATAAGTATATTGGCTTATCGAGATCTCTTAGTTCTCTATAAGTGTTTTAACTTGTCGAGGTCTCCAAACTTCTGCATGTAGAAATGACTTGTCGATATCTCCGAGATCTCTATAAGCATTTTGACTTGTCGATATCTCTGAGGTCTCTAAAGAGAATTTGACTTGTCAATATCTCCAATCTTCACATCTTCATTTTGACTTGTCGATATCTCTGAGTTCTCTAATACAGAAATGACTATTTAATATCTCCAATCTTCATATCTTCATTTGACTTATCGATATCTGTGAGACTTCTCTATAAGCTATTTTGGACTTCTCGATAAGTCATTATGGAGTTCTCGAATGACTTCTCTATATGACTTGATCTGTGACTTAGAATATTTTCCCCAAAACAGATTTATTCAACTCCAAGCTTCTTCACAAATTATACGAGCCATGATCTTCATGATCTTCTTCCAGAGTTTATTCTTAGGCGTGAGACTATTTACAGAAAAATACTCGAGTCTAATCTTTTACATTTTTACAAACTCAAGAAATATAATACATAATACAAATTAAGATTATCATACAACTAATTCTTAGGGCTGTCAATTTGACTTAGTCTTATTATAGTACATCCATGTCTTGTACAATAGTTCTTGAAGAGATTATTGCCCCATTTACGTTGTGTTGGGTTGCAGCAATATCACTTCCAGGATACAACAACTCAGAGCAATTCGTTCACAGATACGTAAAGCTCAACAGTGACCTAACCTAAGTTCGCCCAGAAAACTTATGCTATGATCTGTATATTATGAATGAGATAAAATGAGAGATATATCAGCCAGGGTTTCACGATTCTGTGTTTTCAGTATCAATCTCTCTATTCCGTACGTTTTGTTTAGTATATATATGAATATATAACCCAAAACGTAACTGAATATATTATATTAATTAAAATAAATATTTAGACTTAAATTGCAATGAATGAATATCTCCAGAAACATAACAGCCAGCCCATCAGGATTTGCACTCAACATCAACAGATAATGCACTCAGTAAATCCTGATCCAGTGGTATCAGGATTGGTCTCAGAATCAACAGATAAGGCACACTGTCCATCAACGAATAAATAGTCCAGTGCATCAACGGATAATGCACATTGTCCATCAATGGACACTCAGTTCAGTGCATCAACGGATAATGCATAACTAATCCTTACTGTTATACAGATTCAATATTCATTTTTAAAAAATATAATAAGTCACTGAATATTTTAATTAAATATTAAGTAAAATTCCTCTTTACTTAATCAATGTGGGACAAAACCCACAAACTCATTTGAAACTACTAACTTCAACTCAATTTTTATATGGATTACACTACGAAAATGACTCAGATCCAAAGATGAAAGTTTAAGTCCTCATTATAGGGAACAACCTCATACAATTAGTTTTAGGAAATTAAATTAAGAATATATCTAAAATATGCCTCAAACTTTCTGTATTCTAACAAGTACAACACAAATTTGTATTGATATTAAGTGTTATATGACTAAATAATTTAGTCACATTTCTAACATACAAATAAACTAAATAATTCAGAATAGTTAATACCTTATAGATATTTAGATTATACCCGTGTATCATACTGACTAAAGATTACATTGTGTCTAAGTAGTGGACCTCCAAAATAGATTATTATTTTATTTTATCGTCTCTACCGATTAGTGCACCATTCTCTTTCTCAAGTGATGCTACTCACTTCTCTGAAATGTATGAAAAGAAATGGATATAAATACACACACATAAGTAAATATATATATATATATATATGATCATAAACATGCATATATAAGATTTTGTTTACAGTATTCATAAAATATATGATAATGTTAGCTTACATTGATATTTGGTTGCGTACTTACACGTCACAAGGTGCATGAAAGATTGATAACGGTTAAAACGGATAATCTTGGTAATGTTTTTATATTAAATGCAGCCATGAGGCGCTAAGCATGCCCATATATGTGTATTTGTTAATACTGAACGAGGGAATGGGACAAGTTATTAAGGTCAACAATAAAAATTCAAGAAAACTTAAAATTCAAATAACAAATTCAAAATAAAATTTATGTGAAAAACTACTATTCCATGGTAGTTGACACAATCATGGAGATTTCTACAACTTCTTCCATGGATTACCCTCAACAGTGTACAAAAGGAAAGACCACTATATATATTGTTTCAGCTTAATGTCAAAGGGTTGGCTCAGTTGGTTAAAGAGGGGATAACTATCATATTGGTCACATGTTCGAATCCCGCCGGATGAGAATTTATGATTATGCTTCGTGAGTCAGAGCCTGTCGCTTAAATACAGTTTACCTTGGTTCACGTGATTTTCAGACTATTGCGTGAGCCCGTAGGGTTTACCCAGTGCGCACCCAAAGGATAGCGGTTGCGGGTTAACTACGACAAAAAAAATCAAAAAATATGTACCACAACCCAAAAACTACTCTTCATATAAAAAACAAATAAATAATTAAATGTTCCATGTAATCTAGAGCATGCCCGTGTATTAAATGGGTTATAAAACTAGTTATTATTAAGTCACCGATAAGTGATACCTAAAAAATTAAAGGTACGCAAAGAAATTAAATTTCCCCCGAGATCCAAAATTATAAGGCATTGATTAAGTTGTAAATAAATAATATAATCATGTATTATGCCCCCCATAGCCAGTGTTAACAAGTTAGTATTAAAATATGTCCTAATCCAATATTTGACATCCATATTCTTTCATGCAGTGATATACATTATTGGCGTCGTTGTATTCATTTACTAATACCAAAAATAACGACCAAAACATCAAGTAAACATCAACGAGAATGTATGTTTTCCGTTTCTAAATTTACTCGCCCAAAGAAAAATATAACATGTTATAAAATTTTCACATTAACTAGTTATTAAATCAGCACGACTAATCAATAAGCAATCAAGATTAACTGTAAATATATAATACCAATACTCCATTATTGACAAATAACAAAATATGTTTATAGTACTTTTTTTTAGTATTAGCAATACCCATAACGATTAGACTGATAATTAACAATCTAAGGCAAATTTTACAAAAAATATCACATATTGAAACAAATCATTTAATCTAAATATATCCATGAATACAAATAGACCTGAATTTCACACACATATATGTATACATATATATATATATGAATCTAAAATTTTAGTAATTGATAAGACGTAGGGGTATACAGACGAATCACTCAACCGCATTCAACCGCTCACAATCGAATCGTATTTTGCGGATAATCACGAAACGCGTGTTGAGTGTGGATTTAAATTTTAAAAACCGCTCGTTCGCGATTTGAATGCGGTTTTAAATATTTGAGAATCGTAAAATCGCAACTCACAACTCACAACATATATTTATAATAAAATATATTTCCAAAAATGTACTTGATATCATATAAATTAATAAATATACACATTTATTAACTAATCTTAGGTTAATGTTAAGATTTCGATCATAAGATTCACAAGATATATAACCAAAGAAATGAAAAATGTAATCAATATGTAATTTTTTTTATCCTTTTTTTTCTCCCGCCTCCATATTTTTGTATATTTTTAATATCCCTGCTCCACACGGAACATTAGTTTATATTTTATTTTTGAATGTAAATTTAACACGTAACTTAAACTTGAATTTATTAATATTTCGAATTTATTTTTTTGCAAATTATTAATTATATTAAAATAAATGGTTGAACCGCAAACCAATCTGTAATAACCGCAAATTCGCAACCGCAATTGACGCGGTTAACCGGAACCGCAAATGCGGTTGCGGATGACAATTTTCGGGTTAAATATCAAAGTGGTCACTCAACTGAATACCATATATCAGTTTAATCATTAAACTTAACGGGGTATCATTTAGATCACTAAAGTCATAATAAATATCAAATAGATACCTCAAAATATGTGTTCGAGAATTAAAATTTATTTTATGGAGTTCTAAACATTTTTCTTTAATCTTATTACAACGGAATGAAAAGTTATAAATTCATAGTATTTTAGATGATTTTGTGAGATTTTTAAAATTTTATCTACTAATTATTTTTATTTAAATAAAGAAAATGACTACAAAATTAAAAATAAATAGTAGATAAATTTTAAAAAATCTTACTATATTATATAAAATATTAGAATTCATACATTTTCATTTGGTTGTAATAGGATTCAAGAAAAATATATAAAACTCCATAAAATAATTTTTAATTCTCAAACACATATTTTGAGTTATATTTTCGATATTTATAATGAGTTGAGTGATTCAAACGATACCCCGATAAGTTTAATGATTAAACTGAAATATGAGTGACCACTTTCATATTTAACCCGACAATTTTCTAAAACCGCTAGTCATGATTTGATTCGATTTTTACCCAAAACCGATCCCAACCGCTTCCGCCCTGATAAGACGATCGACTACTAAAAGCAGGAGAGAGAAACGGTTCATGTCTCGTGGGAGACAAATCCTAATTCCGCTGTCAGTAACACAAGCAAAGGGGTCGTCTTCTTGTTTGTGGCGGGAAGTATCCATTACTGAGCTCAGCTTCTACAAAACAAACAAACAAACCCTAATTGCCCCTTTTCAAATTAATATACAACTGCTATTAACAAGCCAAAGCCAAGCCAAGCCAAGCCAAACCAAGGGGTTTTATATTGTAGTAGTATCACATTCGTATTCACAACATATATAACATAATATGCAAATGTACTGGACTACCGCCAAATCCGTCGTCGTTTCAGCCCCTCGATGGCGCTCTCTTGCTCTTCTACTCTCTCCTCCTCCTCTTCATACTCGCCCTTTTGCCTCCTCCTCTCCCTATTTCAAGTAACACCTCTCTCTCTCTCTCTCTCTCTCTCTCTCTCTCTCTCTCCCCCTCCCTCCCTCCCTCCCTCCCTCTCTCTCTCACGTGTGTGTATAGTTGTGTACTTTGAAGTTTGAACTGTATATGTTGGGGACTTGCTTTATTTATTGCACTTGCCTTTCTAGTCTTTATTTTATTTATTTTTATGTGCTTTTATTAAATTATTTTAGTTCATGTAGTAATGCGCTGTGGTTTCCTTTCATTACTGTTTTTGTGTTATAAAATGCAAGAATTTTCTGGGGAATTTCGAATGTATCACTGAGAAGGCATTAATTTATTATATCACCATCTATACACCTCCAATGTGTTCTGTGTTACCACTAGAAATTATTTTAGTTCACGCCCAAAAGATAATAGGTCTAGCAAGTAATTGATTTGAATAGTGAATCTAATAAATTTTTGTTACCTTCTTAATTAGGATGTAAAATATATATAATCATATATACGTTTGTTACTGATATTTTTTTTAATACTTCATGCTAACGGGTTTTGTCTGCATTATCCTATGCTACCTATGCTGATGTCTGTGAATGACTAACTGTATTTTAATTAATTTGTGGCTTGATTAATAATTTGTTAATGAGCAAGGGAACTGAGCTTTTTGATGGCAGAAAATTACGACATGAGATACATCTTACCTATGGAACTTAAAAAATGATGGATGTTTTATGGTATACTCCTTTTGTTTTGTTGCAACTTTTTTGCTCTTAGGTCTTCACTTTGCACAATTAAGGCTACTTCTTCACTTTATCTTATTTCTAATCTGTTGCAATGTTTTGGAGATCATTGTTGTCAACTTGTCCTTATCAATTATATTTCTGTTTTCTTTGAAATTTTTAAAAGCATCCAGCAGTGTAGTCAGATTCGTTCCTTGAAAGAGCGTAAGCGTGTGGGTGGGATTACAAAAGCTGTAAAAAAGCACAAAGAATTAGGAAATACCCTAGAAGAAAAAGATTATTCTAACATCTTGTGGTGGAAGGAGGTACTCTAAATTGCTTGATTTTGTTGCTTATGTGGCGCATTTGTCGCACACGCACATGTTGTTTCACTGGATATCTAGTTATTTATTATTTGATTGAATAAGTATTTCTAAGTGTCATGTTTATTAATCAGAGAATGCAGATGTGTAGGAAATCTTCTAGTGTCCAACTGATTAGCAGGCTCACATATTCCAACTTGTTGGGTTTGGATGTCAACTTGAGAAACGGAAGGTGGCATTTCGGATCCCATGTAGAAATTATGAATACTTTGTTCTGTTTTCCTCAATAATATTATCTATGCTGAATCTTTACTGAAAAGTAGTTCTGCCGAAACTTCTTAAATGATCGGGAAATGCGAAAAAAGCAAGAATATATAATGTTTTTCATTGTATTGTATTCTCATATATAATGAATATCCTGTGTTTACAATGGAGAAATCAGTTATAATTATTGAGAGAAAACAGGGAGGTCACTGCTACTTCTACCAAGAAAAGTAGGAACTTAGGAACTTAGGAAATCAATATTTTCTCCTAGGAAGCAGAGAGACTTTGGCTACCCAACACACCTACATATCCCAACACACCTTCGTATCGGATACTACTTTCCAGGAACTTTAGGTTATGGAGCTGAAATTAACAATGGTTTTGTAGTTTTCTGTACATTAAAAGATAAATAGCGCATATATAGCAGAGAAACAGAGAGACTAGAGATAAGTACAGAGAGATTTAGATCAGAAATTTGTGTGTGTGTGAGAGAGAGAGAGGAGAGCATAAATTCGTATAGAAGTTGAGAAGCTTACAGAGAAAGATAGAGTTTACAGAGAGAAACAGAAGAGAGAGAGAGAGAGAGCGGAAATGTATTCCATTTTCATATCATTATAAACTGCAAATTGAAATTACAACTACTATTTAAGATGCTGTCCAGTAGTTAACTCTGAAAGACTAGACTACCCCTTACAACAATACTCGTATATCCTCTTACTAATACTCTGCACCTTTTTAATATACAGATTCTGGCATTCTTCCCCCATTCAACTAAACCATGTTCTCGTGGTTGCAGAACTCAGGAAGTGTAGAGTCCTCCCAAGTAGCCTCCCTCATATACACTACACCCCCTCCATTAATCAATTTTTATTGAACATCTTGTAGTCTCTGAGGATACTACTCCTGTTGTCCAATTGTCAATGGCCTCAAGTCTAAAGTGCCTTGATCAGTCAGTCACTTGTGGTAACTGCTGTTGGACCTTGTGCTGCTTAATAGCTCTGTTCAACTGAGACACATGAAAATCAGGGTGTACCCTGGAAGTTTCTGGTAATGCCAGCTTGTAAGCAACTGGTCCAATCCTCTCAAGTGTTTCCAAAGGACTAAAATACTTGGCTGCCAACTTCAAATACTTTCTAATGGCCCCAGTGAATTGTGCATAAGGCTGCAGTTTCAAATAAACCCAATCTCCTTTCTTAAATTCCTTCTCAGTTCTCTTAGCATAAAAAATGACTTCATTTTGGCTTGAGCAACTTCTAATAGCTCCTTGAGTCTACTCCATTGCAAAAGAGTAGAAAAGTATCCGAAAGATAGTGCCAATTTGTACTTGTAACTTGTATATTTCGTCATAACGGGGGACATATTTTTATATGCTAGTACAACGGCATTTCCCACAGTTCTGGGGATAAGTATTGCATGGCATCTGTTGATAACTAAAGGTAGTTAGGGGAATGGATAGACTATTTTTCCAACTGATCTGTATCTATTTGCAACAAATATTATCCTGACTTATCATCATCCTCCCTTTCAAGATTGACGTCATATTGATGATGGGGATTATTGTTTTTTGTGCATGTCTTATTCATATAATTTTGTACATCAAATATTTTTCTTTTTTTGAATTTACATTTGAAATAATAAATCAATACTTAATGTAGTCTTAAAGAAGGATCAATTAACTGGGAGATGTTGCAGTTCAAGTCTAGATTTCCACGTGAAATTTTACTGTGCAGGGTATGTTATACATATATACTATACATCTTACGTTCCCTTTCTCCGGAGCAATTATTCTTGTAGTTATATTAAATTGAATATTTTCATGAGTCGGTGCTTTTTGTCTATCCAGGTGGGTGAGTTTTATGAAGCCATTGGTATTGATGCTTGTATTCTTGTAGAATACGCTGGACTGAATCCATTTGGTGGTTTGCGTTCAGACAGTATCCCAAAAGCTGGTTGCCCTGTCATGGTAAAATTTCTGTTCAAGTTTAGTCTTTCAGATATTATATATGGAGTATACCATAAATTAGTGTGAAAACAATGACTTTGTATTGGTAGCATTGTCGCTTAAAAGTTTAATTTGATAGCATCTAAAATTTCTCTATTTTGAAAGTCTGGTCGTCTGATGGCACATCGAGTTAGCTGTTGGCCCAGATAAAAAATTTCAACTTAATATGATATACTTGAAGTTATTACTGGATAGATTTACAGGGTTGACCTTTAGCTCTTAGCTGAATCGTCTTTACTTTGAGAAAAGATATAAGATTTTTTGATCAAGCTAGGACTTGATCGTCTTTGTTACTATAATGTCCTTACTAGTAATATTGGCGCAGTTGTTTATGTTGTTATTGCCGTTTCTTATATTTTTATTATTTATGTATGGTTCATTATAAATAGTGTGTTCAAGATCATCACAGGTACATGCCATGTAGCGAATTGTTTTTAGTTAAATTTTAAAAAAAGTGTATAATGATTTTCAATCATCAGCCAGACTTCCTTTATCACTTTTTCCATGTTAAATTAAAGATAATAAACATTTTTAACTTGTATTTTTTTTTCGAGTTTCGGTGTTTACCTATTTCCTTTCCTTGATTTTTTTGCAGAATCTACGTCAGACTTTAGATGACTTGACGCGGAATGGGTATTCAGTTGTACGTACAATAACTTTAATGGATGTTGATATTATTTGTTAATAATGTATTTTATCGGAAATGCATTATGGCCTTGCATGCTTTTTGATGTGCATGTTTATATGCAAATTAATGTTTGATTCCTAATTTTTTTGTGTTGTATAATAAAATTGTCTTGAAAGGTAGCACTCAATGTAGGAGGTAGACCTATTATCACCCCATGTACGACAAAGTGAAGAGAAAAGGAAAAAAAGGGAGAAAAATGATGTCAATAAGAGTCCAATCATTATTAATGTCAAATTATCTTGTAAATTATCTTATTCCTAGCTTGTTCATAATTAATTATGTAAGACTATTAACCAATACTTGTAAAAATTTGTATGCTCTGTTTATCGTCACTACCACAAACATGAAAAATAAGCTTTCTAAAAATACACATTACTTAAATCAGCAGATCATGTTTATGTAAGAGGGAAGAGCCACGTGTGGCAAAACAATCCATTTTCCAAGTAATTGTTACATTGAAAAGAGGAAGATCTGATAAATCTAATGATTTACTTGTATTCCTACAAGTGTTATAAGTTTTATTACCTATTTTTAACTCTTTCTTTACCTGGTCATTGTCATTTCTCAAATTGGTATCACAGACCCAACATTTAGCTATTCTTGCAGGCAAAAACCAAGCCTTTCTCATCTTCCTCGACCAAATTAAAATAATACCATTCCGTAGGCACTGCTCTTGTCACTATTCACGTTCAGAAGTAATGTAATAACCACCCCAAAACCACAACCATCCATACTATTTGGGATTCATAGTTTAGACCCTTCAATGACCACAAGATCATGTTTTTTTTTTGGGATTGATTCTGTATTTCTCAAGATTCAGTTTTCTTTTCCAGTTGGATGAATGTTCATCTTCGGTATATCTTTAAATAATTTCATTCAGATGATTCTGATTTTTGTGCCGTATGTGGTAGATGGAATAAATTAGAAAAGGACCATGAACAATTTGATGACAAATAGGAAAGGTCAAGATGCATTAAGCAAACTTCTTCAATGATTTGTGCACCAAGTTGAGAAAACCTACATGTCTTATGAATCTATATGTTGAGAAGTAAAACTTCCAACTTGAAACTAAATATACAAGTGAGAATGCCTTTAAAAACAAATTCATTGTGCAAGTTAAAAAAGAGCTTGTATCTCCACAAATTGATGTTCTGATTCTTCCAATGCGCGAAGATGGGACATGTTGTGTTACTCGATTTCGGACTTCAACGTAAAGGTGCTGATTTAACACAAAGCGACTGATAATAAAATAGAGTTCTTCATTGAAAATTAAACACATCTTGCTGTAGGATATTGCATGATGTTATGTAGGGATTACATAATTGCAAGGGGATCACATAAGAGATGATGAGAAATAGAGAGATTAGAAAAAGAAAAAGGGGGTAAAAGAGAGGGGAAAACCGTGAAGAAGAGGATTCACCTTTGTTTTCCTCTGAACCATGCAATTTACCTTGACTGTTTATTATACCACTAATGTACTCCTTTACTAATAGATCTTTTTGTATATAACGGTTACGGTGCCCATTGTTTCCTCACCACATATATAATGTTAATACCGAGAAAGGTTATACGCTTGTAGTCCCTAGTACTTCTTGGCCTTGCTCATATTACCTCAGGCTCTTTATTAGGTTCTTTTGATATTACCTATTTTATATTAAAAGAATAAAGGTATTTATACCAATATCTATGTTACCAGATTAAATTAATTTTTTCCAACATAGCTTTATAGTTTTAGGATTTCAAATTTTATAATTAATGTCTTTCCTAAATAATGTCAAGGAGACTTTCTACAGTCCACATTGACTTTGTTATTTCTAAATGCTTTATTAAAGTTAAGTTTCTGATTGGTACCTACCATTGGCTTCCGTAGTTTCATTTTATTGTTGTTAGGAGTTATGTTCGAGCCTTCTAGATTATCCTTCACTTCAAAACTCGAGCTCAGTTGATGTCAATAATAGGAGAATGATGTATAGTTAAAACACTTAAATTACTTGTTAGTCATTAAATATTATTATTTAGATGAAAGTGAAACTGTAATATATATTTATTTCTAAAAGTAATCAGATTTTAAATATAATTTATATGTTTATGTTATATTTATTTTGTACAAATATTCAGTATTTATGTTAGAGATTGAAATGGCTGTTTAATGCAGTGCATAGTAGAAGAAGTGCAGGGTCCAACTCAAGCTCGTGCTAGGAAAAAACGTTTTATATCCGGGTATTACATGTTAATCACCTTTTTGTTAAATTTAGGTGTCTTGTACTTCTTTTGTTTGATGACTGGAGTTATTTGTGCTTAATTAATTATACAAATCTCCCTCTTAACATATTTCTTGATGTGCACAGGCATGCACATCCTGGTAATCCATATGTTTTTGGACTTGTTGAAGATGATCGTGACTTTGATTTCCCAGAACCAATGCCAGTAGTTGGTATGTGCTAAATACATTAGTACATATGAGTAAGAGGATTTTAATCATTGCTAAACCATCCCAGAGAATGGTTTTAGAGAAAGTTCGTGTTTTTACTGATTACTTTGCATAATGCCTAAGTTGTTTAGTTCTACTGATTGTCTCTACCTAGGAGTTTCTCGCTCTGCCAAGGGGTATTGCCTGATCTCAGTACTAGAGACCATGAAGACATATTCTGCAGAGGATGGTCTAACTGAAGAAGCTGTAGTTACCAAACTTCGGACCTGTCAGTATCATCATTTGTTTCTGCACAGATCGTTGAAACACAATTCTTCAGGTGTGTGAGCTATTTTGGACACTATATTTAGATGACTATTAAATAGTGTTGTGGCTTTGAAGTATTGGCCATTGGTATCATACTACATTAATACTATAACCAGGATGTTGCTGGATGATAAAATTGTTATCCCAGGCCAAAATGTATTCTTTGTTGTGCAGAATTTTACATCCTACAGACTACAGAGTATGGACTGAGATATTAGCTACAATATTCACACACTCTTTTGGTGTAAAACTATTGCTTTATGCTAAGTGTATTGTCATCACATTTGAAGTGTCATAAATTTTTTATTGGTTATTCACAACATCACATTTTTTTAAGTACAAGGGGAGGGAGAGTGAGGATTCGAAACCATGCCATTGTCATGGGGAAAGCGTCGGGTGAGGAGCCCTTGCAAAATGGGCTATCCATGAATCCCAATTGTAATCAATATTAATAATCGGTTTCCCTTCAGATAGATTTGTATGAAGGTAAGGAAATTGAAAGATGACGTATAAAGTTTGTCTGAGAAATGAAGGGCAGGTTAGAATGTTATTCGGCATATTTCTCTTTACTATTGGTTATAATCACTTCAACATTGTGTTCCAAATTTCATTTCGGAACGAAAAGTAGGGAAAGGTAATGAAACAAAGGATGCTTTCTATCCTAGTTATCTTCACTGGTTTAATTGTGGGAAGAAAAGGGAATGGAACCTCCTCACATATCTGTCAACAAAGTTATTCCCACATGCGGTGAAATTAAGACAGAAAAATAAGGACTTCATTGCATTTATTTCCCTGTTCCCCCATAAATTGACTAAATATTTTGTCTTCTTTTTCTGAACTGCTTCAAATTTACACTCACCAGA
The DNA here is from genome assembly GCF_009905375.1 of Apium graveolens. NCBI lineage: Eukaryota > Viridiplantae > Streptophyta > Magnoliopsida > Apiales > Apiaceae > Apium > Apium graveolens. The sequence continues at coordinate 198,269,143 of NC_133654.1, read as the reverse complement.
CTTTTTATAATGTCAATAGAAGATCAATTAGTTTTCTGATTAATTCTGACTTCTGAGCGGCCAAGGTTGAAAAGGCATATTAATGGCTCACTTCATTAAGTTGTTCTTAATTATTCAAAGATATTTTTTAACATGCTATCTCCAATTTAATTATTTTGTTTTTAATCTTGAGCTGATTTAAAAATCTCCATGAACATTTACTTTATATTGTTGCAACCTTTAATGCCTATTTTCCCCTTGTCAATAAATCACTTCTAGCATATCTTGTGTCATTCTTTAATATTTTCAAAATTTTCCTTGGTATTTTAAAGCATGCATTCTTTTAATCATTAGAGATTTTATTTCCAGGTACTTGTCGGTGGGGAGAATTTGGAGAAGGCGGGCTATTGTGGGGAGAATGTAACGCAAGAAGTTTTGAATGGTTTGAAGGCGATCCAGTGAATGAACTTATGATTAAGGTTCAGATCTAATTCGGTCTGATTCTAATACATCTATATGTTAATTATTACATCTTTTTTTTTTGCTTTACCCTACTGCCAGAACTTTTACAACTGCATGTGGTTGTAAAAATTTAGGTAAAGGAGCTCTACGGTCTTGACGATGAAGTCACATTTAGAAATGTCACTGTTGCTTCAGAGAATCGGCCCCGTCCACTACACTTAGGAACAGCCACACAAATTGGTCAGCATATAATCTTTAGCTTTCTTGTACTTTTCACCTTTGATATTACTCTAGTAAGTTGCTTTCTAATTATGAGCAGAAAATTGTGTTTCCTGTGGGTTATGTTTCAGGTGCTATATCAACTGAAGGCATACCAAGTTTAATAAAAGTTCTACTTCCATCAGATTGCATTGGTCTTCCAGTTTTGTGAGTTAGAAGTTCCCTATATTGCGTGTTTCATAAATTTATCCATGTTACACCTATACAAGTGGCTCAAAATTTTGTAGCTCTATCCTAAATAGTTACTTTTCCATTGTGTTGTGCTCACGGTTGATTAACCAGACCCTACTAGGGAGGCATGTTCTTTAGGAGTGGTCATACAAAATTTAGATTTCGGTCATCATAGAACGACACACTATATGGCAAAATTTATAAGACTCTTACTAAAGCTTGAATGTTTACCATAGTACTAAACTTAGTGGTCTTATCTATACATTAACCTGCTCCAGTTGACCTCAAAATCTTGTAGACTTGACAGTCGACACCATGTAAATCGAGTCCTTGTGCACTGCCAGGTGGCCCCAAAGAACTTTTTAGGCATCCTCATGTATCAAACACTTCCACCGAAACTCTCCAAGTTTCCTTCGCACTCTTCACAAACAATAAACATAATATTACTTAGCTCTATTCTGAGAATATAACCTCCTTATGATCCATCTGAGTGAATCTGTACCAAATTGATGCCTTGGGGATTAGACTGTGAATTGACTGTAGCGTGGGCTTCATTTTTTGCGCACAATAATATAGTTTAGTAGTTACATTGCTTGCTGGTACAATTTTTAAGTAACTTCTCAGTTCTCACAGATGAAGTTAATAAGGGATGAACAACATGAGCGATGTGTTGGACATAATAATGAAGGTACACTATTTGTGATCTTATGAGTCGCATGTTGGACATAATAATGAAGGTACACTATTTGTGATCTTATGAGTCACGTGGAAAAACAAATAGGTTACTGTATCTTCATACTTATTCAATTGATAAGTAATCTGAACTAGCTGTTGGTACTTCTAAAAATTGGATATTTTAATCTTCTGACAAGCATCCCAAGACCTGTACCTATCTTCATGCTCAAGTGCTCATTATGTAAACTACATTGCTATAAGGAATCAACAATCATGCAATACTTATAACAGATAACACAAAAATAAAACATGACCTGTAATAGGGGCTAGTTACTTCGAATGTTTGGCCAGTCTCCCCACCCCCAGCATCCTAATAATTAAACTAAATTCGTTGCGGTGAATGCACATCTTTCCTTAACCATGGGTAATGGTATTGGCTCCTTAGTGTTTGCTATTTTTTTTCAGGTATGTTAAGGATCTTCTTTTGAACCCCCCTGCTTATGCAATCGCATCAACAATTCAAGGTGAGGGCCCGTAAATTCTACACCTTTACCCTAATATTGAGAAAGAGTTCATTTAGGTAACTATTGAAAACTATGTTCTTTGTAATTTGTAGTTATCTGTTAACAATCTATAATAATTATGACTGTTAGCTTACAGTTCCAGAGCCAAATCAGCTCATACTATGAATTTCAGATTTACCCTTATAATTCTAGACAACTTTGTTAGAAGGAAGAGACTTATATAGAGTAGATAAGATTTTTTGATTCAAGAATTGACCTGCTTTTTCATAAAATTAACTACTAAGATTCAAGAGTGAAAAACATTAAAAATCTTGCTGATGAGATCATATATGTTTTATGACAAATTATGGTTTAAAGTCGGCTAATTGTCACCTCTTTGCCAAGGTTAAATACTGTACTAATATCTTGAGTCTTGACTAGGTCTTAAATAAATCAGCTTGTTGCTGCTAATTATACATATTTCAACTGCTTAGAATTGGTCATATATACCATCCTTGACAATTACAAGGGGCGACAGCTGTTTTAGTGCCAAGTCTGAATGTTTGTTTATTAATTTATTTACTGCCATATTTTTTCCAACTTCATATGGCTGAATATACTATGTATCTGACGTTGCAGCAATCTGCAAACGCATGAGCAGTATAACATGTTCCATACCCGAATTTACTTGCATTTCACCTGCAAAGGTTAGTTTCTACATATGTGCTTTGGAATTATCAAAAACTACAATCGAATTTAGAACATTTTCAGCTTTTGACGAATATTATGTAAAGAGCATGTTTTTTATGTAGTGCTAGTGCATTCTGTAATTGTTTCTTCTTTTACATGAATCTTGGCCTATATACTTGATATTACATGAAGAATGGACTAATATTCGCTAGTAATAATTATTTTTTCTGTCTTTCTGTCAATAATATGTATGGTTAGTGGAACAACAATAAACACAAGAACATTCTCAGTATCATAGTTAGTTTCTGTTTATTTACATAGCTTTCTCTTGTTTATCAAATAATACATTCTCTTCAGTCTTCAATCTTCATGCTATATCATCATGCTTTATAACAAAATATGTCGTTCAGTTAAGTGATGTAATCCGATATTTGGTCATTCTGATCTGTGGTGTCTTATTCCATGATTAGACTGATGATTTGCTATTCTAGCTTTGTTTATGACCCACCTAGGTGCTAGACTGCTAGGAAATAATCTGCAACCTCCAGTTGACTTGGCTGCTTGGGGGTGTAGAGGCGCAGCCTTCACTTTGGCACCTTAAAAGTTTTAAAGAAGATTCTGAACTTAAATGATACTTCAAATGAAAAATTTGTGCTTCTCCTGAATAAAATTTTGGGTGCCCTTTTTCATTTCTGCAAAGTTACCTATACTACATGCAATATAAATCATTTAGATGCACTAGTAATGAATTATATGTGACTGTGTATGGAACACCTCTGTTACCTCAGTCTGTCTAATGCTTTATAAAAACTGCATGCATATCTTAGCATCTTGGCTTATCAACATGGGACCAAGAGCGAGTATCTTCAGTACTGTATCCGTGTATATCTGTCTATTGCTACTTATATGTCCATGTTATTGTATATCAATGTAAGTATACCTTCCTAGAATGATACACATTTTCTCTACAATTGTTAATTGCATGCTTGTCAATATATAGGTGATAGTTCCTAAAATTCCTGATATCGTTCAATGTTGTGGTGTAGGAAGCTTGCCAATTTTAATGTAGTGTTTTGGTAACTAAATTGAAATTTTTGTGTATTGCAGCTAGTAAAGCTACTTGAGTCAAGGGAGGCTAATCATATTGAGTTTTGCAAGATAAAGAACGTGCTTGATGAAGTCATACAGATGCACGGAAACTCTGAGCTCCATGAAATCCTAAGATTATTGATAGATCCTACTTGGGCAGCAACTGGATTAAATCTCGATTTTGAGAAGCTAGTAAGGATAATCGTGATGTTTTGTCACCTTATGGTTGATCAGAGACATTTTCTTTTGATATTTTAAGGAAATTGTAATTTCTAAACTAATAGAAAGCGTCCCTAGATTGTCAGCTGTTTCTGTGTTGGGGCAAGGCATATTATAGGTCTAATTCATTTACAACTTCCCTGCCCATTGGGGTTAAAGAGTGGATCACCATGGCAAACCTCATTGGTGACAAACTCACTACGGAGAAACAGTATAGGTATCTATATTACATTTGACGAAAATTTGGGGTAGTATCGAAATATGAACAGAAGACCTCTAGCTCTCCTAGACCAAGTTCTAATACATAGTGTTATAACATGCGGACCACGTTGCTAAACCAAGTTCTAATATATAAGAAGGCTACACTGCTTCTTAGGACTGCATAAACACTTTTTTAAACACTGCTAAGACCATGTAAAATGACCATCTCATACAAATTTTTTTGTGGTGTTTAGGGAAACTTACCAAGTGGGTTTCATACATTTAACAGTTTTTTTGTATCCCGCTGGGGATAGCTTTCTTTTCTGTAGCTTTTGTTTTACTCTAACTATTACATGTTAAACTAAATGATCTATTCCTGGGTACATTCCGTGATGCTCTCAATGTATATACAGATACACAAGTAAAAGTGAATTTCGGCTTTTAACAGCTTCGTTTATTGTAGCATATTCTTCCCTCAGCTCAACATCCCGTGCTTTTAAGCTGCGTCTATCTGAGATTGGACACTATTATCTGTGCAGATGATGATACCTTCGTTTATGTTTTTCTCTTTCTGCACATAATATCTCTCAACTTTTTATCATGTGTATTTGTAGGTAGAAGAATCCAAATTGGTATCTGGTAGAATCGGCGAAGTAATATCCTTAGATGGTGATAGTGATCAAGGAATATGTTCCTATTCGGCCATCCCAGATGACTTTTTTGAGATGATGGAGTCGTCGTGGAAAGGTCGTGTGAAAAGGATCCACTTAAATGAAGCATTTGCAGAAGTGGAAAAGGCTGCTGAGGCCTTATCTTTAGCTGTAAGACTTTTACACTATTTTGTCACAGATATAGGGTAGTACCATGTGTAATGTTTTCCCCTGAACTTACCCTTATTTTATTTCTCATCTTTTATTCATGCATCTTCTTGGATGTTTTTGTTAAAAATTAAGAATATTTGCTGATTATAGAGAGTGAGAAAAGATAAATTAGCCGGGTAGAAGTGAATTGTATTCATACTTCTCTAAGTGTTACAATTAGGCAATGCCTATATAGAACAAAATATAAAACTTACTTCTATAAACTAGAAATAGATGCTTAATACATTTGATACTACTGCAGTATCTAAACATATATTTACTACAGTGATTTTTCAGTTATAGATACATATTGTAGTATACTAAAGTAACTATTTTATTACTAACAAGTGACAGTTTATTGATTTTAGTATTATATATAACTAAAAAGCAAGGGGATCCTACTTGGAATAGAGATAGACATGTATAGAGTCCAGGGGGTGTAGGATGGTTATGACTTAAATATGAATCATTAGTGTTTTTTATTAACTACCTCTAGGTAGATGTGTAAATGAGAATTTTACTATTAGCCTTGCGTCCGTGAAGTGAACCTCTCCATTTCTGTTAAATGCATCTTTTTTGTAGTGAGCTACTTGTATTTGTTCTAATAGATGACCTAACTGTTAGGAACTGTAAGTTGCTAAAACAGAATTCAAAAATTGACAACTAAATTGAATGTGTTTTTGTGTGATTAATATGCTAGATAGAATATAGAAGAGTAGAAGAAGCAGAGAATTAGAGATAGAAATCAGAGATTGAGATAGATTGCAGAGGAAGAAATAGTGTAGAGAGAGAGAGAGAAAGAGAGAGAGAATTGGTGGAAAAGGATTTCCATTTTCTGTTATCATATCGTAAAACTGAATTCAAATTACAATTGATTGAGTATTTATACTACAGCCCCACTTAGCCTGCTAAATGACTTAAATACCCTTAATATACTAATACTACTTGTACATATTCTTTTAGTAAGCCTATTATCTTATTCCGAACATCCCTCCCTCCTTGAAATTCAACCAGTCTCATGGTTGCTGAATAAAATCTGGAAAATTGTGTTGCAACAACTCTTCATCCTCCCATGTAGCTTCATCAATGCTGCATCCCTTCCACTGTATAAGCTGTTGGAATACTACCTTCTTATCCCTTAGAATGCTTCTGCTATCTAATTTTCTCAGAGGTTTAAGCTCAATAACTCCATCTTCATTCACCACAGGAAGCTGTTGATGCACCTTGAACTGATCTCCTATAGCCTTCTTGAGTTGTGACACATGAAACACAGGGTGAACTCTAGAATTAGCAGGGAGTGCCAACTTATAAGCTACTGGGCCTATTTTTTCCACTACCTCATAGGGCCCAAAGTACTTAGCAGATAACTTGAGATTCTTCCTGATGGCCACAGTCACTTGCCTATAGGGTTGCAATTTTAGATACACCTTATCACCCACTAGAAAGTGCCTTTTTGTCCTCTTAGTGTCTTGATGACTCTTCATTCTAACTTGAGCCTCTTCCAGCAAGCTCTTTAGGGACTCCCATTGCCTCTGTCTCTCTTCTAGCATATTTTCCAAGGTGCTGAGATTGGTTTTGGATCTGTTTTGCCAAGCAATGTGCCTTGGTTTGAATCCATAAACCACCTGGTAAGGAGTGCAATTCAGGGTTGTATGAAATGTGGTATTATACCACCATTCGGCAGCAGCTAATCAAGAAGCCCAGTTCTTTGGATTGTGACAGGTCATGCACCTCAAATACTGTTCAACACACTGATTCACTCTTTCAGTGCTACCATCAGATTGAGGATGGTAGGCTGTGCTCATATCCATCCTTGTACCAGAAATTTTGAAGAGTGTTTGCCAGAATTCACTCAAAAACAATCTATCCCTGTCACTGACTATTGATTCTGGAAGGCCATACAACTTGTACACATTTTCAAAGAAGATGTGAGCTAATCCTTTAGCTGAAATAGGGTGGGTTAGGGCTAGAAAGTGTGCATACCTACTGAATCTGTCCACCACTACCCAGATGACTTCAAAACCTTTAGACTTTGGTAACCCAGTGATGAAGTCCATAGCTACATCTCTCCAAGGTTCACTAGGAACAAGGAGTGGTTTGAGCAATCCAGGGCTATGAATACGTTCAGATTTGACCTGCTGACAAGTAGGACAAGCCCTCACCCAAGTTCCAATGTCTTGTCTCATGGTACTCCAATAAACATATTCATTGATCCTTCTGTATGTTGCCCTATTTCCTGAATGGCCTCCAATTCCATTACAATGGAGTTCTGTGAAGATCTGTTACCTTAACTCCCCATGATTTCCAACCACCCATTTTCCTTTGTATTGCAACAACCCATTGCTCATATAATACTGTTTGGGTCCCATGGTAATCACTATTGCCATGTTGCCATGGTGATCAAGTCCTTAACCTCCTGATCTTCCTCGTAGCTCTCAATTAATTGCTCCATCCATAAAGGTACTATGATAGTTAAGGAGTTGCATTGGTTCTCCACCTTTAAAGTGGTATCTTCTGTCAGCTTCACTTCCTTACCCTTCCTATTAAATTGCATGCTTCTATTGCTGTAATTACAGCTGATATTTCCCAAGTCTGACAACCATTGAATTCCTAGAATGATATCCCAGTCTTGCAGTTCCACCATCCAAACTTCAGCAACAAACTCAGTATGTCCCCAATTCCACTTGAACTCCTTGCACTTAGTGTCACTAATTAGATTAGTTTCATTAGGAAGCTTAATTTGCATAGCAGCTTGCTTTTTTAGTACTAAATCTCCATCCTGAAAACACGCAGTGCTGATGAGGTTACATGAGCTACCTCCATCTTGTAACATCCCTTGAACTGTAGGGGTTGGTACTGAGATGCTGGTGTAAGCCCTAAGGCTGCCAGAATCAGCTCATTTTCTTTCCATTCCTCTTTATCTTCCCCTGGAGCTTCATCATAGATTGTATCTCCATCATAGCCACCCACTTCTGCATCCTCAGCCACCATTAGAAATGCTTGAGGGTTTTTACATTCGTGCCCCTTGGTGAATTTCTCATCACAATAAAAACATAATCCCTTTTGCCTCCTCTCTTCTCTCTGTGAAAAAGTCAAGGGCCTTGGTTTGGATTGTATAGCTTCAGTGACTTTAGGCTGAGTTAGTACAGACTTAGCTCTAGTAGTAATTGTTGGAGTATCTCCTGATTCCTTAACAGTCACCTGAGATGCTCCAATGTTTTTGCTGCCTCCATAACTGAAATTCTTTCTAGGAGTATTACTCAAGTTTTGTTCATAGTACCTCGCCAACTTAAGAGCTTGTTCCAGTGACTTAGGCTCCAAAAGTCTTATCATTCCTTTAATCTCACCCTGTAATCCCCCCACAAAATTTTCTAAGAAATACTTAGTCGTGAGTCCGGGGATTTTCTTCAAAATTTGGCCCCTGCATCTCTCAAACTCATCATAATAGGCTGCCACTGTAGTTACTTGCTGCAATCTCTTGAACTTCTCAAATACTAGCTCCGTGTCAATTTCTCCAAATCTGGCTAAAAAAGCTTCACAGAACTGTCTCAAACTTACTTGCTCCTGTCCCAACATATAAGACTTATACCATGACCTTGGAACTCCAGCCAAGTGCATTGCAGCTATGGCAGCTCTTCGTGACTGTCACTGACCTCATAGATTGTGAAATATTTTTCACAATCTCTCAGCCACTCCCCAGTGTCACTCCCTTCTTTGAAGACTGGAAAACTGAGTTTCAAGTGCTTCAAGCTCTGTTGATCATTGGCATAGGTTCTATGCATTAGTTTATCCTCATAAGTCCCAATCTCTGGTTTGATGTCATGAGAATACACCTTCTCCCGTTCCCAGGCAGTATGTATGGGATTTCTGAACATACCTTTGTCTCCGTGAGTTTTGAATAATTCATTATCTTCTTCTATGTACTCCTCTTCATAATCTTCAGTGACATTAGCATTATTACTCATGCCTTTTATGCCTAGCACCAGCAATTCAATCTGCTCTTGTAACTTGCTCATTTTGTCATCATTTCTCATTAGTTGGCCTTGTATCTCTTGTTGAAACATTCTCAATGAACCTTGATGTGAAATCTCAGTATCCAGGCTCCTTTTATAACTCATCCTTCAAATATTCTCTCCTCCACAACAACACAATACATGTAGCTTAACTATCACACAGGCTACACACTAAGTTTGCAATATGAGAGCACAGATCGAGTATACACCGATAGCTGTCTATTTTTGTCATTTTCTCAACTAATAGCAATTAATTACACTAGATCTAGGCAAACTAAGTGTAAACAACTGTAAAACAACAGTAATTAACAGATCTACTTAATAGAGACCAGAGATCGAACACCTGGTGTGCAGAAACCCTAGCTCCTTCATTATACTTGCGATTTCCATGATCCTTAGCTCGCTCGACTCGGTTTTGATTGCACAACAAGATAGAAGCAGTGGCTGATCGAATTAGGAAGCTCTGATACCAAATCTGTTAGGAATTGTAAGTTGCTAAAACAGAATTCAGAATTGACAACTAAATTGAATGTGTTTTTGTGTGATTAATATGCTAGATAGAAGATAGAAGAGTAGAAGAAGCAGAAAATTAGAGATAGAAATCAGAGATTGAGATAGATTGCAGAGGAAGAAACAGTTTAGAGAGAGAGAGAGTTTTAGAGAAAGAGAGAGAGAGAGAGAGAGAGAGAGAGAGAGAGAGAGAGAGAGAGAGAGAGAGAGAGAGAATTGGTGGAAAAGGATTTTCATTTTCTGTTATCATATCATAAAACTGAATTCAAATTACAACTGATTGAGTATTTATATTACAGCCCCACTTGGCCTGCTAAATGACTCAAATACCCTTACCATACTAATACATATTCTTTTAGTAAGCCTATTATCCTATTCCTAACACTAACTCACCGAACTTCTCTCACGAGGAGAGCATTAGAGTTCTTGATATTACTACTTCACATAGGTTGATACTTGCAACCTGACTCTGTTAGAGGTTGAGGAAAAGTGCCTGATGAACAATGTCCAGAGCTTCTGGTGAGAACAAACATACTGGAAGGGCTTCCCAGAAAAACTGTAATACTGTAGACGAAAGTCACAATTCCCTTACATTTTTAACTTTATAAACCAAATAAAAAAAATAATAATATATCTAAGATACATGGCCTCTTAATTAAAAGGCTATTTAATAAGTAGTAAATACTGCCAACTGATAAGGGGCCTAAACAGGTCATCAGAAGGAACACGTTGCACGGAGACTGCTTGATTAAATGCTGTTCCTTTTTCTCAGCATTCATTTCATTTGGCTTTTTTTGTTCCGTGTCGATTCTGTTATAATTTTTCAAACTTTGAGCCTGTAGCTGGTACAAAATATATTACTTTTTTATAGGGTGGAATCTTTGCAGTATGAGGTCATAATTATGCCATTTATTCCTTGTTTTCTATGCGCACATTAACTTTTGTCTACCTCTTTGATGTATCTTGTAGATATACTTGATCATATAAGTTTTTGGCCAAGTATTAATTTTTTTATAAGTAAATGCTAATGCCTAATACAGATGTTATCTTATATTCTTATATGATTTCAATTATTTACAATTAAAATCTTGAAAATTTTAGGCACATGCAATTATTACTTACAGGTGTTTAAATTATATCCTAGATCACAGAAGATTTTGTTCCAATCTTATCAAGAATAAAGGCTTCAACAGCACCACTAGGCGGATCAAAAGGGGAAATAGTATATGCTCGAGAGCATGGAGCGGTTTGGTTCAAGGGTAAACGATTTGCACCATCTGTTTGGGCTGGTACCCCTGGAGAAGAACAAATAAAGCAGCTCAGACCAGCTGTAGATTCAAAAGGCAAAAAAGTTGGAGAGGAGTGGTTTACCACAGTGAAGGTCGAAGTTGCATTAGCAAGGTCCAAAGATATGTAACTCATTCAAAAATTAAGCTGTACTTCTTCGAATAGAGCGTTAGTTCGTTTGTTCCGTCTCAGGTATCACGAAGCAGGTTCTGAAGCGAAAGCAAAGGTCTTGGAATTGTTGAGAGGACTTTCTGCTGAACTACAAGCTAAAATCAACGTTCTTCTCTTTGCCTCGATGTTGCTTGTCATTTCAAAGGCCTTATTTGCTCATGTGAGGTTGGGTATACTGGATTGCAGTGTTTATTTTGGAGCACTTTTTAGTTATATACTCCCTCCGTCCCTCCAGGTTCTTTACATGGGGACGGGGGCTCGGCACGCATTCGAATGCTCCTATAAAGTATAAAGTATAGTTCCATAAGTTATTTTAATTTTTTTTCTTCTAACTAAAAATATAGTGTTTAAACTTTTATTCAATGAAAAAAATTTAAAAATAAATTATGGAACTATACTTTATAGTAGTCTTAAATTGCGTGTCAAGCATGAGAAAAAAACTGTAAAGAAATGAGTGGGACGGAGGGAGTACCAATTAACGATTTTGCTTTGGCAATATGCCGCTTATTGTTTAATTGTTTTTGTTTTGTTTACTATGGAATTAGAATGTGCCTACTATTGTTGCTTGATTTAGTTTTTCAAGGGTAATGAGATATTGTTGATATAAATGCATCTGCTACATATATATATATATATAATGTAGGGAAAAGAAAATCTAAAGGCCACGCAAGACAAGTTTTCTATTATTACGGCCATTAATGATATATATTCAAAACAATGATATTTATAACTTTCTTTTATATAAATTATTTCTTTCTTTTCTTAAGTTGGATAGAAAGGATAAAATAGTTGTCTTAAAAAAATTGCATGTTGAGCTTAGGCTTATGTTTTGGCGATCCTTCCAAGTATATGGTATACCTGGATTTATTTAAGTATTTCGTATTTTTACAAATAGGAAATCTTTAAGTGACACGGTTGTACAATTGATTGAGATCTGCTACTGGAAAATCTTGTCTTGTTCTTCACTCCTGTTGATCAAATTGATATTACAGTGAATTATTTGTTCAATTACTATTACAGATTAAGAAATCATATCCCTTAGATTTGTTATCAGTTTTTAATAACAAATTTCCTTTGTTTTTTGACACAGTGAAGGGAGAAGAAGGAAGTGGGTTTTTCCCGTGTTAACTCAGTTTAATAATTCTGAGGTAATAGTTAGAACATCAATCTTTTGCATATCATTGCTGACTCGGTATGATGGCAAGTGTCCACAGATTTGATGTTCCTGTTTGTTTTTTGTTGACCGAAGATTTGTGAAGGGTAATGTGATGCTTTAGGATTTGTATCTGCACGCTTGGGGCTATTTTACATTGTCCATAACTATGACCTGTACCTCTGGGCTCTGCTTTCAGGAACAGGAAATTTTTAATTAAAAAATTATTGGAAGGAGAAAAAAAGCAATCAAATACTACTTTGCCATATAGTTGTTTAATGTGTATTACTTGAATTTTCAATAGCATTATAGACTTGTTTATGCATGTTTATATCAGCCCCCTTTGAATAGATATAGTGTATGTATAACTTCGATTAATTAATATATCAAGTGACTATGAGCGGCCTTGTTACTTATACCAAAATTATGTTTAACTTTTTGTGTATATAATATATTACATACCTATAAGATCACCTTAGACTCTTAGAGCATCTCCAGTAGAAGCACTCTCTTGGGGTGCCAAACGTTGCTATAAATAGTATTTTTTTATATTTTCTCTTTCATCCATGTCAAATATATCAACTCTTAACTAAATTTGAGGATAAAGAAAAATGCATCTATAATAGCTTACAAGTTACAACCATTCTCCTTATCAATTTATCGGCATACATGTCTTTAGAACTGACATTCCAAATGCAGAGAGCAGAATTGTCTGGCCGAGGTGGCAGTATGAAGCTAGTTGGTCTATCACCATATTGGTTTGATGCAGCAGAAGGCAATGCTGTACATAATACCGTTGATATGCAATCACTTTTTATTTTGACCGGACCGAATGGAGGTGGTAAATCCAGCCTCCTTCGATCAATCTGTGCAGCTGCCTTACTAGGTATATGCGGATTTATGGTTCCTGCTGAGTCGGCCTTGATTCCACATTTTGACTCCATCATGCTGCATCTGAAATCTTATGACAGTCCTGCTGATGGGAAAAGTTCATTTCAGGTTACTTTCGTGTTTAATTGTTTTGCACCTCAATAGTTTGGTGTTCATATTTCCTTGTATAATTTCACCTTGATAAATCATGTGAATTTATATCATATGTTTGGGAAACCTGAGTAGTAATGATATGTGACAGTGCGACCCGGGGTTGCATAAAATGAACTATTTTCATTAAACTAGAGCTTACAGGCAGAGATAATGGTATGTTATTTAAAAAGTTATATAAGTTGGCGAAGTTCTCAATTTTCATATAACGTATTTTATGTATTCCAGATCAAATTATATTACATTTCAAATTTTTGGTGTTTGGTCCACTCAAATTATATGAATAAATAGTTTATGCGTGGATATCTTTCTGGTGTCAAGTTTATGTTAATCGCGCTGAACTTGGCCAATATTTTTCTGAACATTTATCAAATGGATGATAATAGGCTAAAGTTCCAGTATTAAGAAGCGCAAAGCTGAATCAGTACACTAGGCAATAAAAGAAAAAAAGTAAAAAAATTATGCTATATCAATACAGTGTACTGACTGTAATCTGATAACGTGCCCTTCCTGGTTATTACCTTATATTCGTCTATCCCTTTACAGTAAAATGAATTGACTATATGTGCACTAATATTAATGTCTCGTGTACTTTTCAGATTGAAATGTCCGAGGTTCGTTCTATCATAAGTGGAGCGACTTCAAGGAGCCTTGTACTTGTAGATGAAATATGCCGTGGCACAGAGACAGCAAAAGGAACTTGTATTGCTGGTAGCATAATTGAAACTCTAGATTCCATTGGCTGTCTGGGCATTGTGTCTACTCATTTACATGGTATTTTTGATTTACCACTGACCACAAAAAAGACAGTGTATAAAGCAATGGAAACTCAATATATAAATGGTCAGCCAAGACCGACATGGAAATTGACAGATGGGATTTGCAGAGAAAGCCTTGCTTTTGAAACAGCTCAAAGGGAAGGTGTTCTGGAAACAATAATTAGAAGGGCTGAAGAGCTTTATTCTTCGGTTTATGCAAAAGATTCTTGCCCACAACATGAAACAGAAGTAGAGCTGTCTACTTATGAAGAAGACAACATGTTATCTAATAAGGCTTACGAACAGCCAAGTAGCACTGAGGAAATGTCTGTGTGCTCCCTGGTGGCATCCACCAACCAAACAAAGGTTCTACTGAAGCAAGTAGAGAGCGCGGTGATGAACATATGTCAGAAACAACTACTTGATTTTTACAAGAAAAATATTTCAGAACTTGCAGCTGTAAAATGTGTCATGATTGCTGCTAGGGAACAGCCACCCCCATCAACAGTTGGTGCCTCAAGTGTCTATGTAATACTTAGAGCTGACAAACGACTTTATGTTGGAGAGGTACTTGATCTTTCTTCATAGTTTTATTATACTTCCAGCATCCTATGTTTGAAAAGGTTTAAAAAAACTTTACGTAAAGTGGTCTACAATTATTTTAGTAACGACACAAAGTTATCAAAAATAATGCTTGATCATGGTGAGTAGTATATTACAAATATCTTTAACCTTGTTATTTGTTCAGCTAATAGTAATTATGGATCATGTGCATGACCTAACTCACATTTAACAGAGAAAAATGTGTTAGTTTTACTCTCAAAAAGTATCTTTGTATAGTTTCAAGTTTATGTTATGTACTCTCTCTAAATGGATTAAATTAATTATAAGCATTCTTCTACAGACTGACGATCTTAGAGGTAGGGTTCGCACCCATCGTTCAAAGGAGGGTATGCAGAATGCTTCATTCCTATATCTCTTAGTCCCTGGGAAGAGCATAGCTTGCCAGATAGAAACGCTTCTCATTAACCAGCTCCCTAGTCAAGGGTTCCAACTTACCAATTTAGCCGACGGCAGGCATAGAAATTTTGGTACTTCTGATATGTCCTTGGAAAATGTTATATTGCATAGATGACGCCATTCCGAGTAATTAAAGTTCATATGAAGATGTCAAACATTTAGTTCAATTTTATCCTTGATGTAACATCTAGTAATTCAAACATTCCAACTCCTTGTACAGTTGTGTCAGAAATTTTGGGTTAGATGTCTGTTGCTTCTGTTAAAATTCTCGTTCCATGCAATTAGAGGATGTATTTTGCTTTTTATTGACCCATAATATTTGCGGTCTATTAGTATTGTAACTTTCTGGTATATATATTTTTAAATCCTGAATTATCCTTGCAGTCCCATATCGTAACTTTTTGGTTTAGTTAAATTTCTTGTTAGCCTGAACTGTCAGGTGCTTATCTACTCTGTTGGCCAACTGATATCTATTAGATTTAGAGGCATTTAGGAATACAATTGCAGCAAACCTCTTTGTTCCAGGTTTTATCATGCTGCATTTCCAAGACCAGACTCCATACAATTCAGTTAGAACAGCTCCCTGCCAGCTGTGCTGATCTACGTGTTTGGTGGTTTCTATTTCAGTATTAAAGGCAAGTAAATGTAATATGTATGTTTATTACTTCAGCTCCAGGTAATTTCTAAAGTTCTCTTTCCCTTTGGCAGGGAAAGGGGAATTGGCATCTACCAGCTTGGGTTTATGATGCACAGCATGTGACAATGTGCTGGGGGTGCAGCCATGCTGATATTAACAACTGCATAACTTGGAGGTAATATTCTATATGTATACACTTTTTGCGCTGTAGCTTGTACAAAAGATTACTAAATTGGAATATATACTTCACCTTAATATCTTTAAATAGTAATGACTACGATCCACTTAGGATCTGCTTGCTAGTAAACTAATGGAATAATTGTATATTATACTTCAGATTGAATACAAGTCCATTTTTTTTATTTTACGATTTATGTATCATTTTTATGAGAAATATTGGTTTTGAAAAGGAATTGCATTAGTACAATTTACAGTTCAGAGATGGTTCTAAATTTAAGGCAAACCAGACGGAGCGAATCAATTACACTGTGTTCTGCGGTTCAGGAAAGTAAAGATGAAAAAGAACGAAAGGAAGCTACTGTGTTTTCTCTAGAATGTTTCAAAACGTGGTAAGAAAAGTTGAAGACGAATATTTTAAGGAGGTTCCTTTTATTTCCTTGTCTTTACTTCCAACAAAAGAGCTCGGGTTTACAACTAAGAGAGAAGTACTCTTTGTTCCTTATTTTTCCTTCCCTTCCAAAATTAAACTCAGGAACACAACATGAATGAATGAATTAATAAAACTAAGAGTATTATGCTAAGAGCCAGAAATCTCTGTGGGTTTTGGTGTTGAGAAGGTAGCCTGCATTTGTTCCCTTCTTTTGAACTGCTACACAGGTGCATTTGCTGTTCTCAATCAAATATTCTGCCGTGTCTCCTTTAATCGGTACGTTCCTCTTTTGCTTCCTAAACAAACAAAATCATTTATTTTACCCAGAAACGTAATGCAGATCAAAGGATACAAAAAGTGATGTCTTTTAAATAATAAACCAATAACGCTTACTTTTATCCTAAAGGAATGAAATGATGAAATTTGAGAATGATAGTAGAATCATCAAGGAGTTGGCGAGATTAAGCTATATAATAAACAGTAGAACATCACATACCGGAAATTTCTTATTATAGGTGTACTTGTAGAGTTTGATCATTTGAATGTTTTTAAACATATAGTATCATCTTAGCTCCAACTATTAAACATCAAATAAATGAAAATAATATTAGAAGTTATCCTATTGAAACGTATTAATTCTATATTTCTCTTTAGACCTACAAACGAATAAATGAATTATATAAATTGAAAGGAACTTATAATGTGTCGGTGTATGATATTTAATATCATGAGGCTCCTGAGCACCGATGATAAACTTTTTAAAATGCATCTAAATTTCCCTAATTTCTCCGAATAGTTTTTATATGTTGAAACTTGGCAAGAATGAGATACTAAAATGGGAGTTTCCGTCATCTTATTAAACATAATTTTTCCCTTTCAAAGTTTACCGTACTTTTGAGAGACATGTTTGTTTTGAAATGGTTTGCTTTCATGACTCGATGAAAGGAAATGTATCTAAGAATTACTTACCCTAGGATAGCACTGGACAAGGTTCTGCGCTGTCCAATAATGACTAGATCAATTCCATGCTCTGTACATTGAGAAAGAATAACAGTAGCCTTGTCTTTGGCCTCCATTCCCACCACCTCTACCGTCACGTCAATCTGTGGCTGAACTTTCTTGCATGCGTTCTTCATTTCTTCTAAAAAACTGAAATCTACACTGCTGTTGCCAGAATGGCGGCCGGAATTACTACCAGCAGCATTTTGCTCTTTCTTCGGTGATGTCAAACTATTGTTGCTGCTGTTCTGATTATTACTAGACCCCGGTTTCTTGAAGAAGGGAAATGGGTTCTTCCGGTTTTGATTATTCAAAACATGGAGGAGAATCAAACTATCATTATCAAGAATTGCATGAGACAGTGTGTATTGAAGAGCGGCTGCTGATTCACGGGTGGCATCTGCAATTACCATCACCTTTCGTGCCGCTGTTGCAGCTTTTCCACCTTCCATGGTCATATGATATCTATAGCCACCAGTTACAACCAACCATATATCAAAATGCTTTGATTTCATGCATGCACTACCCACCTAAGCTTATTTCAAATGGATTAAGGAATGGTGGAAGTATTGTTTGATAGGAGGCGGTGAACATATTTTGGGTGTTTATTAATCAAAACAGGGGGATCATTTTTCAAGGGCTGGCTATGATTTTTCATCACCAACTTACAATTTTATGTTTTGTTTTTGCCATCTGCCAAATTAGGAAGTCGTGTTTATTTTTAGCAAAACAAGGTAATAAATAAACTGGACAAGGTCAACCACACCTTGTTTAAAACTTTAGGCTTGTTTTTATGCCAAATTACTTTGGATGACCCTGCAATTGCAAATCACAATACACTGGATTACAGTTCGAGGAAATTTCCCGGGTGTTTGCATCAAATGCTTGGCTAAAATACTGATTTTTGTCAAATTTGCAAATATTTTAAGGTGAAATACTTCGGTTATGTGGTGTTTACTGGTGAGATTAGTATGATTGCAGCTATTTTACAACTCGAATTAATTAGTTTAAAAATTTTCAACTCAATTTGTAAAAAAACAAGATTATAACCTAACTCAACTCAACTCACTTACATGGGTGGGTTGTGTCCGTCTAAATGAGTTAATTTTTTTTATAAAAGAGTGTTTAATATTATTCAATATCGGGCCTTTCAAAGATTTAAGCAAAATAAAATTATGGATTATTATTGAAAAAATAACCAAAATACCTATTTTTAGATGTCCTTTTATCCAAAATACTCATTTTAAAAAAAGATACCAAAAATACACACCAGATACTCCACTAATACCGAAGTATCAGGATGATACGCTACTTACAATAGAGTATCACGATGATACTCCTTTCAGTAGAGTATCATGACTAATACTCCTCTGTTAGTGGGTATCAGTCCTGATACTCCTTTCCCAGTGAATTATTACTTTTAAATATTTAAAAAATGAATAAAAATACAATTTAATAATTTTAAAATTTTAGATGATATTAAGTATCTGGTAGGTATTTTGGGGAGGTTAAAATTCTAGTAGGTATTTTGAGCGATTATTATTTAAAAATGGTTATTTAGGTTTTTCACCCGTTATTATTTACTGCTAATTTTAATTCACGATTGTATATGATATATAAATATAAAACAATGAACATATTTGTAACTTTAAACTTTAATCAAGTTGAATGGGTTGACCCAAAAAAAATATAAAACTCATATTCTATTCATTGAAGCCGGTTTAAATCTTTAAAATTCATTCAAGTATGGAGTTTTTTTAAAATAAGTGAGATAATGTTACGTTTTGATCGCAAACACTACTTCGTCTAATATATATATATATATATTATTTTTCAAAAAAATATATTTTTAAATCCAAATAGTAAATTATTGAAACCTAAACTGAAAAATATATTTATTTTAGAACTCACACTTAAATTATAATTTCATTAATCTCTTTTTAAATACAAGAATGACACGATCACAAGTTCAAAATACTTATAATAACAATAATAAAAGTTTAACCACATAGGCTATATCATGTAGCGAGTAGCGTTGTGGTTATGAAAAAATTAAAAAAAAATGTGCAAAATGTTATATCATTTTGAACCAATTTTCTAGACTATGTCATTTTGAACATTTTATTTCCAAAATGTTTAATTTTAGTCAATATCTCCAAAATATATTGTGCTCCTCTGAGCAGTGAACAAAATTCGGTATTCGATTCGTTTAACTGAACTCCTCTCGGCTCTTTTCTTAAACGAGACGGTCTTGAAGATGAAAATGAGTCCAGATAGGTAAATGAGTCGAGTTTTTTGTCTGTTCGGCTCGAACTCGGTAACTCGATTCATAGATAAAGTTTATATATTACAAATAATAAATTATTACTAATCACTTAAATATTTTTATTAGTACATTTTTTCATCATTTAATAATTATTTAATTATTTTAGAATTTTTGTTTAATTTTCTAAATTTACTTAGTTTTTTTCTAAGAATACTATCAAATATTGTTATCATGATTTATTCATTTTCAATTCTTCACATTTTCATAAAAATCATTAAATAACTTATAATTTACATAAATTAAATTTAAGTGAAATATCAAACATAAAAAAATCGATATTGATAGTTTAAAAAATAATGAACGATTTTTAAACTTATGAATGTTTAAATTATTTAAAATAAAATTGAATATATTCTTAGAACTTTCTTGAAAAATAAAATTACATAGATTAAGAAACAAGTGTAGAGTGTGAGAATATGTATGTAATAGTAATACAAGACTTATATTTAATCTCGATGTAACTTATAAAATTATAAATTATATTTTAAGGTTGGTTGATTGAAAAATATATGAGAATTAGTACTGAACGAACAATCTGACTCGAGTCGTATTCGGCTCAGCTCGGTTATATAATTGAAAGATAAAGTTAGTAATTGATCCCGATATAACTCGTAAAATTATAAATTATACTTTGAGGTTGGTTGATTGAAAAATATATGAAAATTATTACCCGTCAACTCGACTGAGCTCAAGTTCGACTTAACTCGGTTGTTCATTAACAAACTCGTATCGGCTTGGAAACAAGTTCAGTTCGGCTTGAACGTCATTTTCAACTTGATTATTAAACTCCACTAGGCTCATTTTGAAAAAACATAACCCTGTTACAAAAATGGGCTCGGTTGGCACTTGACAGCTCATATATAATTTGAATATATGAAATAGGGTGCCCTTCCGCAACCCCAAATAGTTCTGGTTACCACTTGCCGTATTGAGGCATTGCGTCAGCCCCCGCAATACTTCATTGCAGTAACCGTAAAGTGTCAATGCGGCAACTTCAGAATTAATATATTTTTCAAAGTTTAATATTAGTTTTATTTTGAAATAATTGTAAAATAATAGATGATAAATATATAAATATTTTTAATTCCTGTTTAAATTTATAATTTATTTATTTATTGGTTATTATGTTTTTATTGTATTTACTATGTATATTAATAAATTCTTTATTTAAACAAATTATTACTTAAAATTATGAAAGTACAAAACTGCCCCCGCTGACGCAATGACCCATTGCGGCAGACGGGACCCGGATTTAACCCGTTTATTCCTCAAATCCCTAATTTCATAATAACCCGGGTTTAATTCGTTTTTTCTAATTTATTTATTTTTGTTAAAAAATGAATTTTAAAATATTTTTTCGAACTTATATTTTGATATTTTTAAATTAATATTTTAAATTAAAATATTTAAATTAATATTTTGAATTAATAAAAAAATACTCTCTGCCACCTACAACATTATTTCATTGCCACTAGTGCAATGAAACATTGTGGCAGGTGACTCTTTAACCACCCGTCACAATATTTTATATATGTTGGGGTTGGACCGAACACATCCCGCAATGACGCATTGCGGAAGAGATTTTTATTATTATCTTATCCTCATTTATTTTTTAAAATTAAATCAATTCATTAAAATATGATCTTTTATTATTTTCGAAATTAAATCAAAACCTCCTACCGAAGAGGTGTGACGCAATAAAATAATGCGGGGGTACGGAGCATGAAAATTATATATAATGTGATCTATATAATGCCAATTTTGTCAACTCAGGCTTAAACCACAATATCACATATTCACAGTTGATAATAGTCGGAGGCTAGAGTAGGTTGAAATGGGAGTAGTCCTTATTACAAGAATTGAGAAAGCTAAACAGTGGTGGAGATTGAGATTGTCTTTCAAGAACGCAACAATCTTTGTCTGTTTGTTGAATATTCTCACCGCCATTCTATTGCTTCAGCCTTTTCTCTTTGCTTCTCCTCGTAAACCCCCATCTCATCTCTCCATTTCAGGCTAGTCCCCCCCCCTCTCTCTCTGTTGAACAATACTGTTTACTTGTTTGCTAAAATGGGTTGAAATCAAAATTAGGTCTTGGTATTAGTTACATGTTTCATTTAGGGTTTGTTTGATTTTTTCTGTGATGGATTATTGGTTTTTTATTATTTCAAATTTGGGGATTTGGGGTTTTTTAAACTTTGAGAAAATTTCAATCTCGATACAATTGTTGTATGGTATGTCTTTATTCTCAGAATAGGATACTGATTTGTGACAATTTTGATAAAGAAAATTTCTTTTTTAATTTTGTACCAATGCTTCTTACATTAGTTACATCATTAACAATTTAGCACAGTAATACATGAATATTGAAAATCGAAAACTCGCCGTTATAGTCATCCACTTGGTATCTAGACCTTAAGCTATTTAATGAGCTCACCGTGCATAAAAACATCTTGTTACTGACTAAATTGTAGTCTAACGGGAGAAAAGCAAACTGAAGCTCGTGGTCTAATGTACTATCTTCATCAAACATAGCAGTTGAATAGTTAATATGGGTAAAAGTAGTTTTGGTTGATCTGGAAGAACAAAGAACCTATGATCTATGAAGTATGACTTAGGATTACTAGATATAGACTTTCTTTTTTAAGCACTGGACTATTTTGAATATGCCAAATAGCCCACTATGCAAAGAAGAATCATATCAATCTATCTAGTTTCCCTTGTCAGATGTATAAAAAGTTACCTACTTGCTTACGTTCTTGATTCCCAGCAACTTTTTCTTTGCTAAAACATCAAGGGTAAACCAGCTAAAATCTAATGCAAGGACATAACTTAGTTTGATATAAGAACTGAGAGAACTTGTAAATTATTCTCTTCCCTGGATCTCCCTCTTATTATCTTTCCGTTTCTTTTGTGCCTTTTTTCTTCCTAGGCTCTCTGGACTTCGACGGATAATGTCTTATAAAGTTAAAGCTTCCTTGAAGCCTAATTTGCTTATGTTGTGTGTGTATAGTCCAGTTCGGATTTACATTCTTTTATCCGCCATGTAAATAAGGATAAATGAGTTTCTCTGTGGATAGGGGTTTATACTTACGTTATCTAAATCTCTCACTCCTGTGCATGAGTATCCATATAATGCTTGTTGAAGAGTAAACTACTGAAACTAATTATTTGGAGTTCAACTGTACAATCTTGTATAGTTGTGAGGTTTATGGGGCCTGTTTGTTTTGTCTGATAAGTAATTCTATTGCTTAAAATAACTTTATGTTTTCTATTTGATTGTTTTCGTGATTAGTAAAAGTGGCATATAAGTTGAAATCGGAGAAGTACAAATTTTGTACTTAAAATACAGTTACTTGTATTTATTTTGCAGTTTAATATCATAAAAATGAATAAGTTCTCTTTCAAATGTAACATCTAGTACTTTCTTGTTATCTTGTCATCTTTTACATATAATGAGTTGTATAAAACTAATAAAAATTTTCGCACTGATAGTAACTTAAGTAATTTACTGTTTCCTTGGAAGTTGTAAGTGACGAAATTTTTTTCAGGATTAACCAAACGGAAACACATTTTTATTTTTCTCATATTCTACTAGTTCAGGTTCAATACATTTTCCTTCCAAAGAAGCTCTGGCCTGAGCTATCAAGTAAAATTGATCAGCTATCAAGATTTTATTAAATTTGATTTCCTCATGCCAGTGTTTGTGAACAATGAATTTACCGTTTTAACATTCAAAATACAGAACAGATCAATTACATCAAAGAATCTGAAGAGATACGGCGTGCCATGGAACCTGTGGAACTGATAAAAAGAGTGAGTTATATATAGTTATTTTAGAACTGTATTAAGGTGATGCTTTATATAGATTCAGTAGATGTATAAAAATTAGTTCACAATATAGTTCCTCTTTGAACCACTATTATTATGAGTTGGTGCTACAATGCGTAAGTCAATCTTCTTCCAATAGGTTAGGGAAATTGAAAAAGAAGTCTATGTAGAAACAGAGCCAGTTCAACAAAAAGATACAAAGCAGGCTGTTGCAGTTAACCTAATATCAAGGCTAAACGATTTCCATATTAACTCCGATGCTGCCAGCATGAAAGGTTCCTTTCTTATCTCTGGACATGTAGCGTTATAGAATTGGTCATGCTACATGGTTGGTTATTTTTTGCATCTCTTTATTTAATAAACTCAGAGCAAATGAAGTGCAACAAGTCTCATTCTGCTATTGACTGATTAATTACCAACAGAAGAGTGGCATAGGGGTCAACTGTTGTTTAAAATTCTTACCCCTGTTGTATTTAATGAATCTCCAAATGAAAGTTATTTGTATAAATTCAGTGTCAAATAAAGTTATACTTGTAAGAAGAGGAACTCATTTCTTTCTTGATAAAAGATTTAGGTTGTTATTGATGGCTCTCCTTTTACCATCACCTTGACACTTACTCTAGTATATATATTTATCACGTTCTAGTTATTTACTTACAAAAGGGGCTGGTTATGTAGAGACTGTTGTCAGAGACCTCATTAAATACGTAGAAACATATCACATATGTGATATATAAGATACAACCTCAAGTTCCATATTTCTATTACTTTTTAACAATGTGTCAAATCTGAGTTTGGTGAATGTGTATGTACTGCAATGTCTTAATTTTCCTCTGAGAATGTTTGACCAACTGTTGGATTAATATTGTCAATAAGTGTATGATGGAACCAGCTGGATAGCCACATGCTGACATGGAGTAAACTGAAAAGAAAGTGCTAAGAGCATCCTCGGTGCAGGGATACTTAGTGTCACGTAGGGGTGTACGCCGTTAGGTTTGGTGCGGTCGGGAGGTCAAAATCGTACCAAACCATATATAGCGGTTTTTTTAAATCTCCAACCTCAGTCGCAATTGCGGTTACGGTTAATCACGACTTTTTCAACCACGACTTTGCGGTTGAGGCGGATCGACTTGCGGTTCAACCACCGACTTGTACGATAAATGATAAGTATAATGGTTCATTAGAATATACCTACCAAATCTTAGAATTTTGTAAAACTAAAATGTTATACAACACATCGAGTAGTATACTACAACAAAATAAAAAAATAGTACCCCAAAGTTCAACATCCCAAAGGCCCAAACTTTTATTCTATAACTTTTATATACAGTGTTTTATAATATATAATTATATACATAAATATATGTATATATATTTATTTATATTTTTGATATAGGAAGGATTTCTCAAATCCCTTCTATCATTAACACTTCCTCAAGACCAAGATTCAGATATACCCAATACCTCTATGAGTGGTGTGGATTATTCTTCCAATATACCTCACCCTTTCTATAAACAAAGTCAATTACCACCAAATCAAAACACGATTTCCCCTTCATCACCAACATCCCTAACCTTCTCTGCTATAACTGAGAATATAGGAATGCCAAGTGAGCTAAATGTGATTGAAATAGAATTTCAAATCAATAAAACTTTTCTTCGTAACGAGTTCTACTCTCCCCAAAATACTGAAAAAAGAAATTGGTTTTTTACCAACTTCAAAGAACAAAAAACACAACTTCAAGAAATTTATTATGAATTTCTCAACCAAAACAAAATCCAGATGTTATTCTTTGATTGGTTGGAAATTTACTCCTCTGACAAAACTTATTCTTCCCATTCACAAATTACCTAAACCCCATCACTCGAAGCATGAGCCAAAAACAGAAACAATGGGAAACAAGTAGCGGAACTATAGAATCACACCACCCACCTTTTAGAAATGTCACACTAACAGTTCATAGTGAAAAAATCGAGGCACACCCCATCAAGAGACCAGATGATGACATACTAAAAAATACTAGGAATACAATCTTTGCTGTTAATTACACAAACAACCACCTAAATAGCATAGGAAGTCAACTAAACCGAATAGAAGACCGAATTCAAAAAACAATAGATTTCCCCAAAAGTATTAATAACCAAGAACCCATCTTTAAGCCATACCAAGTTTCTAGACAAAGCCAACAACAAATTCAAACAAACAGACCAGAATTCGTTAAAGCCATCAAAGACCATCTTAGCAGACTTGAAGCCTCCTCTTCCACAACCCAAATAGCTGCTGACAGTGTTTCATCTAAACAACTGAATGTCATACATCATGACTCAGATGAAGATGCTTTCATAAATGAAATACCCCAAGTTCATGACCTCCGACAAATGATTCCAAAATTCACAGCCCCAGACATTGGAATTGAAAATAGACCTGAAATTTTAACCCAGTCTAAATTCAATGTATCTTCTGTTTACTAATGGAATATAGACGGAATGTCTGAATATAACATTCTAAATCATTTACAACAAATGACTATGGCAGCCAATGCTTATACAACCCAAATAGGAACCCCAGACAAAGCTATAGCTGAATTACTCATAGCAGGGTTCTCTGGCCAATTAAAAGGTTGGTGGGACTATCACCTTACCCCTGAAAATCATCTTGAAATCTTAAATTCCATTAGGGAAGATGAAGAGGGAAAACCCATTTTAGATGAATAAGGAAACCCTATCCAAGGAGCAGTAGCACAACTCATTCTAGTCATAACACACTACTTCATTGGTGACCCTTCTCACCTGAGAGATAAGAATGCTGAGCTTTTACATAATCTCAAATGTAAAAAACTTAGTGATTTCCAAAGATATAAAACTACTTTCCTTACCAGAGTCATGCTTAGAGAAGACTCGAACCATGCAAATTGGAAGGAAAAATTCTTAGCCGGACTTCCAACCTTACTCGGTGAAAGAGTTAGAACTTCTTTAATAACTGAACACGGAAGCCCGATTCCTTACAAAAATCTGACATATGGCCAACTCATAAGCCAAACACAACGAGAAGGCCTAAAGATTTGTCAAGATTTAAAACTTCAAAGACATCTCAAATGGGAGATGAAAAGAACAAAGCAGGAATTAGGTACTTTCTGTCAACAGTTTGACTATAATCCCAACAAAAGCTATTCCAAAACAAAATGTGTTGGCGAATGCAAGCCATATCAAAGACCTTATCAGAAAAGGTCTTTCACAAAATCTAAACATTTTTACAAAAAATCAACAAAACCGTTCTATAATAAACCTTCCTTTAATAAAAACAATAAACCTTCCTACAACAAAAAACCTTTCAACAAAAATAGATTTACTAAACCAACCAATAAAGATATAACTTGTTACAAATGCGGAAAAAAGGGACATATATCTAGATTCTGCAGACTTAATAGGAAAATACAAGAGTTAAACATAGAAGAAAGCCTATCCAACAAAATCTCGGCTTTACTCCTTGAATCTTCCGACTTTGAGACATCTGAAATGTCTGGAAATGATGAGCCCCTTCAATAGATGAGATTGCAACAAGCTCATCTTCCTCTCACAATTCCTCCGCTGAAGACATACAAATCAACGTCTACACCAGAAATGAGGAACATTCTCTCAAAATTATAGAAAAGATAACTGATCCCCAAATAAGAAAAGAGCTCTTAGAATAATTACTCCAACGACCAATTGAACCCAAACCAGAACAAAAACCTTCTATTCTCCCATCAACAAAAACTACATATGACTTGACCACAATATTAAAAAAACATAAACCCAACCAGAAATCCGTTCCAACAATACAAGACCTACACAAAGAAATCAAAGAAATCAAAGAAGAATTAAAAATCTTTAAAGAACAACAGAAGATAGATTCTGAAGCTTTAAATGTCCTTCTAGTTCGTGAAGTAGAAGAGCAAAATACTGAACAAAAACAACTAAGTAGTTTAAACAATACTCCTGAACAAGATGAAGATTTCTTATATGAATTAAGACAAGTTACCTACCGAAAATATCTCATAAAAGTCAAGGTTGTCTTCTCAAATGACTTTATCTTAGATACCATTGCCTTATTCGATACAGGAGCAGATTTGAATTGCATTAAAGAAGAAATAATACCAAAAAGATTTCATCAACATACCAACGAAAAATTAACCGCCGCTAATAACTCAAACCTCAATGTAGTTAGTAAGGTTGATGCCTCTATCAATAATAAAACCTTCCAAATTAAGACATCTTTTCTCCTAGTTAAAGGCATACACCATCTTGTCATATTAGGTACACCTTTCTTCAATTTAATAACCCCTATACTGTCACTTACGAATGTATTACTTTCAAAACCCATGACACCATACTTACCTTCCCATTTCTTGAAAAACCCAAAACAAGGAACCTCAATACAATAAAGGCTTATTCTATATATAATAACGAGATAAATGCCTTAATACAAGGCAAACATATACAATTATCCCATTTAAAACAAGACCTTTCCTCTCACAAGATTGAGAAGCAGTTACAAGACCGCTTTATCAAAGAAAAAATCTTAAAATTACTAAAACAAATAGAAATGAAACTCTGTTCTGACCTACCAAATGCATTTTGGCATAGAAAACAACATATGATTGATTTACCTTATGAAAAAGATTTTGATGAGAAAGAAATACCAACAAAAGCGAGACCTATCCAAATGAACTCCGACCTATAACAACATTGCAGAAAAGAAATCACTGATCTCGAATCCAAAGGAATCATATCAAAATCCAGATCCCCGTGGTCCTGTGCAGCTTTCTATGTAAACAAAAATGCTGAAATTGAGAGAGGGACACCAAGGCTAGTTATAAATTATAAGCCTCTAACTAAAGCCTTAAGATGGGTACGATACCCTATACCTAATAAAAAAGACCTTTTACAAAAATTAAGATCTTCGGTAATATTTTCCAAATATGATTTAAAATCAGGATTTTGGCAGATTCAAATCCACCCAAAAGATAGATATAAAACCGCTTTTACGGTCCCATTCGGACAGTATGAATGGAATGTCCTTCCATTTGGAATCAAAACTGCCCCTAGCGAATTCCAAAGAATTATGAATGACATATTCAATGACTATTCTACATTCTGTATAGTATATATTGATGATGTTCTAGTTTTTTCAGAATCTATTGAACAACATTTCAAACACCTTAAAACTTTCTGCCATGTATCTAGGAAAAATGGGTTAGTCATATCAAAATCCAAGATTTCCCTATTTCAAACTCGTAGAAGATTTCTTGGCCACTACATATGAAAAGGGGCAGTTACACCAATTGAAAGAGCCCTAGCATTTGCAAAAAAATTTCCCGATAAAATCACAGATAAAACCCAACTCCAAAGGTTTTTAGGAAGTCTCAACTATGTCCTAGACTTCTATCCAAACATCAATAGGATAGCCAAACCCTTACATGACCGCCTTAAAACTAACCCCGTCCCTTGGTCATCTGAACATACCGAAATTGTTCGACAAATCAAAGCTCAGGTTCTAGAAATCCCTTGTCTACACCTTGCTGATCCAAATGCTTCTAAAGTAGTTGAAACAGATGCTTCTGAGTTAGGATACGGCGGTATACTAAAACAAGTAGTCAATGGTAAAGAACAAATAGTCCAGTTTACATCTGCACATTGGAATGATTGTCAAGAAATTATTCTACTATAAAAAAGGAAATACTTTCAATTGTTTTATGTATTACGAAATTTCAGAGTGATTTATTAAATCAAAAATTTCTCCTTAGAGTCGATTGTAAATCTGCAAAAGAGGTTTTACAAAAAGATGTCCAAAATATTGCATCAAAACAAATTTTCGCCAGATGGCAAGCATTATTAAGCATTTTTTATTTTGATATTGAACACATTAAGGGAGATATGAACTGTGTCCCTGATTTCCTGACCCGTGAGTTTCTACAAAACAGATAGTCTCATGCCTCGAAAAAGCAGAGGGGAAAAACCCCAGCCTTTCCCGGACAACTCCCGGTCACTCAACAAAGCAAAGCGAGTACTTCTTCAGGAAAACCGATCACATCCTGGATCGATAAGGTAATTGCTGATGAAGAAGACAATAAATTATTTCTAGCCCTTCAAACCATCAAAGCCCATGGCCTCAACATCCAAAATCCCTCAACAACAAGCAGTTACAAGACCGCTTTATCAAAGAAAAAATATTAAAATTGCTAAAACAAATAGAAATGGAACTCTGTTCTGACCTACCAAATGCATTTTGGCATAGAAAACAACATATGATTGATTTACCTTATGAAAAAGATTTTGATGAGAAAGAAATACCAACAAAAGCGAGACCTATCCAAATGAACTCCGACCTAGAAAAACATTGCAGAAAAGAAATCACTGATCTCGAATCCAAAGGAATCATATCAAAATCCAGATCCCCGTGGTCCTGTGCAGCTTTCTATGTAAACAAAAATGCTGAAATTGAGAGAGGGACACCAAGGCTAGTTATAAATTATAAGCCTCTAAATAAAGCCTTAAGATGGGTACGATACCCTATACCTAATAAAAAAGACCTTTTACAAAAATTAAGATCTTCGGTAATATTCTCCAAATTTGATTTAAAATCAGGATTTTGGCAGATTCAAATCCACCCAAAAGATAGATATAAAACCGCTTTTATGGTCCCATTCGGACAGTATGAATGGAATGTCCTTCCATTTGGAATCAAAACTGCCCCTAGCGAATTCCAAAGAATTATGAATGACATATTCAATGACTATTCTACATTCTGTATAGTATATATTGATGATGTTCTAGTTTTTCCAGAATCTATTGAACAACATTTCAAACACCTTAAAACTTTCTGCCATGTATCTAGGAAAAATGGTTTAGTCATATCAAAATCCAAGATTTCCCTATTTCAAACTCGTATAAGATTTCTTGGCCACTACATATCAAAAGGGACAGTTACACCAATTGAAAGAGCCCTAACATTTGCAAAAAAATTTCCCGATAAAATCACAGATAAAACCCAACTCCAAAGGTTTTTAGGAAGTCTCAACTATGTCCTAGACTTCTATCCAAACATCAATAGGATAGCCAAACCCTTACATGACCGCCTTAAAACTAACCCCGTCCCTTGGTCATCTGAAACCTTATGCCTCTGATACCAAAAGGACGCTATAGGACCAACAAATATTAATATAAACAGTAGGGAGAGTAATATAGTAAGACTAAGACATGATATGCATATTATATATAACTATATATAACTAAGTCATGGCAAAACATAAGAATTAACACAAAATATTAAAACATGATATGAACAAGAATAGGATTTGAAATTACTTGGAAACGCTTTTGATTATATAACTGAAAGCAATCTGCTAGTCTTTGTGTTACAATTTGAGAAAACTTGAGAATAAACTTCGGAAATATGAACTGCTATCACTGGTACAAGATGTGTATATTATCTGCTCTCTAATTTCAAGTGTGTTTATTACTACTTCTTCTTCCTATTTATAGAAGGATGAGGAGTCTAATTTCTTGAAACAGCATCATTCTTTTTCTTGTAGTGGAGTTCTGCTTTCCTGAGTGGACAGCTTGACTTGAGGGGGAGGTCCTCTTTTTCTTAGTGGAGGGGTTGCTTTCCTGAGTGGGAGGCTGCTTTCTTCACAGGATTTTGAGTATGATTCCTCTTCCACCGAAAGTTAAATCCCGTGGCAGTCATCTTCGTTGTCATCTCCTAAATGAACCGGACTGCTGTCGTCGTCGGAATCATAAATTGAATTTGCGAGTTGAAGTAAGGATTCTTTGTATTGGCTTCTGGTTTTTGCTTGGGCTAATAATGCCTGGGCATTTGATTTTTGGGCAAAGAAAGTGGCAACTTCTTTGTTGGTAATAAAATTTTGACTTGATAACCATTTTTGAATGATCTCTTTGGAAATCTTCTGGTCTTCTTTGAATTTGCTCCACCATTTGACTTTAAAGGACCGAACAATATAGGACTGTATTTGGTTGAAATGAATTTTAAACTCCCAAGAACAGACCCATGGGAGAAAGAAATTTGAACATAACATTAAAAGAGGAGGAAAACGTCTTTAGTATTCTGTGGGTTTGAAGTGTGTTTTGAACAGTTTTAGACATTCAGATGCATTTGGAGTAAGAATTTCTTCAATTGCTCCGAAGAAATCCCACCATTGAAGGAACCAAACAGGGAGTTCCTGAACTTGGATTTTGGTGTTGAAATAAAACAACCAGGAATGACTATTCTTCTGATTTTGAATAAAGAATGAATTATGCCATGCTTGCTGGTAATCCCAGTAGGAATATGAGGAGCAGTGGTTTAATTGTCTTTTGAAGTTTGAATGAAAAATATTTGGACGGTGGAGTTCTTGGCCCCATTGACTTGGGTGGATGACCTTTTGTATTTGACATGTTGTGTATGAAGGCGTTGAGTGTTCTCTATCCTGGGCGTTGTAAAAATGTTTGAACGTGACCGATTCAGTAGACAAGAGAATGGCTTGATAGTAGTCATTATTTTTTGATAGATCCCAGGGTTTGAACATCCATCCTTTAGGGAAAACATTTGAAATTGCTAGGGAGGCATCGTCATTGTTAAATCCCCTTTCGACGGATACTATTTTTTGATGGTTTCTTTTGGTATAGTAATCAGAATTGGATTTTGAAAAGTTTGACTGGCTGACTACTATCTCCTGGTTTTGCATTTTTGGGGTATCAATTTCTAATCTTGACATAGGTCTCTGAGTAACTAATAGTGTTGGGTTTTGAAAACTGATTGTTTGTGCAGTTTGAATGGGTGTATTTGTAGGTTGGCTGGAAGAAGTGTTTTGTTGGGTAACTTTAGTTGATTTTTCTGAAGAGCTCTGGGATGCTGTTGAGGGATTTTGGATGTTGAGGCCATGGGCTTTGATGGTTTGAAGGGCTAGAAATAATTAATTGTCTTCTTCATCTGCAATTACCTTATCGATCCAGGATGTGATCGGTTTTACTGAAGAAGTACTCGCTTTGCTTTGTTGAGTGACCGGGAGTTGTCTGGGAAAGGCTGGAGTTTTTCCCCCTCTGCTTTTTCGAGGCATGAGACTATCTGTTTTGTAGAAACTCACGGGTCAGGAAATCAGGGACACAGTTCATATCTCCCTTAATGTGTTCAATATCAAAATCAAAAATGCTTAATAATGCTTGCCATCTGGCGAAAATTTGTTTTGATGCATTATTTTGGACATCTTTTTGTAAAACCTCTTTTGCAGATTTACAATCGACTCTAAGGAGAAATTTTTGATTTAATAAATCATTCTGAAATTTCGTAATACATAAAACAATTGAAAGTATTTCCTTTTTTATAGTAGAGTAATTTCTTTGACAATCATTCCAATGTGCAGATGTAAACTGGACTATTTTTTCTTTACCATTGACTACTTGTTTTAGTATACCGCCGTATCCTAACTCAGAAGCATCTGTTTCAACTACTTTAGAAGCATTTGGATCAGCAAGGTGTAGACAAGGGATTTCTAGAACCTGAGCTTTGATTTATCGAACAATTTCGGTATGTTCGGATGACCAAGGGACGGGGTTAGTTTTAAGGCGGTCATGTAAGGGTTTGGCTATCCTATTGATGTTTGGATAGAAGTCTAGGACATAGTTGAAACTTCCTAAAAACCTTTGGAGTTGGGTTTTATCTGTGATTTTATCGGGAATTTTTTTTGCAAATGTTAGGGCTCTTTCAATTGGTGTAACTGTCCCTTTTGATATGTAGTGGCCAAGAAATCTTATACGAGTTTGAAATAGGGAAATCTTGGATTTTGATATGACTAAACCATTTTTCCTAGATACATGGCAGAAAGTTTTAAGGTGTTTGAAATGTTGTTCAATAGATTCTGAAAAACTAGAACATCATCAATATATACTATACAGAATGTAGAATAGTCATTGAATATGTCATTCATAATTCTTTGGAATTCGCTAGGGGCAGTTTTGATTTCAAATGGAAGGACATTCCATTCATACTGTCCGAATGGGACCGTAAAAGCGGTTTTATATCTATCTTTTGGGTGGATTTGAATCTGTCAAAATCCTGATTTTAAATCAAATTTGGAGAATATTACCGAAGATCTTAATTTTTGTAAAAGGTCTTTTTTATTAGGTATAGGGTAGCGTACCCATCTTAAGGCTTTATTGAGAGGCTTATAATTTATAACTAGCCTTGGTGTCCCTCTCTCAATTTCAGCATTTTTGTTTACATAGAAAGCTGCACAGGACCACGGGGATCTGGATTTTGATATGATTCCTTTGGATTCGAGATCAGTGATTTCTTTTCTGCAATGTTGTTCTAGGTCGGAGTTCATTTGGATAGGTCTCGCTTTTGTTGGTATTTCTTTCTCATCAAATTTTTTTTCATAAGGTAAATCAATCATATGCTGTTTTCTATGCCAAAATGCATTTGGTAGGTCAGAACAGAGTTCCATTTCTATTTGTTTTAGTAATTTTAAGATTTTTTCTTTGATAAAGCGGTCTTGTAACTGCTTCTCAATCTTGTGAGAGGAAAGGTCTTGTTTTAAATGGGATAATTGTATCTGTTTGCCTTGTATTAAGGCATTTATCTCGTTATTATATATAGAATAAGCCTTTATTTTATTGAGGTTCCTTGTTTTGGGTTTTTCAAGAAATGGGAAGGTAAGTTTGGTGTCATGGGTTTTGAAAGTAATACCTTCGTAGGTGACAGTATAGGGGGTTATTAAATTGAAGAAAGGTGTACCTAATATGACAAGATGGTGTATGCCTTTAACTAGGAGAAAAGATGTCTTAATTTGGAAGGTTTTATTATTGATAGAGGCATCAACCTTACTAACTACATTGAGGTTTGAGTTATTAGCGGCGGTTAATTTTTCGTTGGTATGTTGATGAAATCTTTTTGGTATTATTTCTTCTTTAATGCAATTCAAATCTGCTCCTGTATCGAATAAGGCAATGGTATCTAAGATAAAGTCATTTGAGAAGACAAACTTGACTTTTATGAGATATTTTCGGTAGGTAACTTGTCTTAATTCATATAAGAAATCTTCATCTTGTTCAGGAGTATTGTTTAAACTACTTAGTTGTTTTTGTTCAGTATTTTGCTCTTCTACTTCACGAACTAGAAGGACATTTAAAGTTTCAGAATCTATCTTCTGTTGTTCTTTAAGGATTTTTAATTCTTCTTTGATTTCTTTGATTTCTTTGTATAGGTCTTGTATTGTTGGAACGAATTTATGGTTGAGTTTATGTTTTTTTAATATTGTGGTCAAGTCATATGTAGTTTTTGTTGATGGGAGAATAGAAGGTTTTTGTTCTGGTTTGGGTTCAATTGGTCGTTGGAGTAATTTTTCTAAGAGCTCTTTTCTTTATATGTATATATATTTATTTATATTTTTGATATATATATATATATAGTGGTTTGCGGTTGCGGTTCGATTTTAGAGATTATTTTAAAAATCAAATCCGTAGTCAATCCACGGATTTGCGATTCCTGTACTTTCAATTCGCTTTCGATCCGCATTTTGCGATTATCCGCTCGAGCGGTGCGATTGCGAGTGGTGCGAGCGATTGAGCGGATTACCTGTACAGCCCTAGTGTCACGTATCTGTGAAGTGGTTGTGCCTTGCCAAATCAGCATTAAGTTAAGGCTAAAGAGAGAATTCGGGACTTAGGAAGTGGTGTCGGACCACTTTTCATCCTAAGCCATCTTTATAGTACTTTAGCATTTTAGAAATTATATATGCATAATTGATATAACCATTTATTCCCGACTAGAATTATATATACATGCATTTATTAAATTTTTACCTTGTACATTATTTTGATACCTTAAAGTTTTGATTTGTGAAAGAAAAAGATATTTTCAGGATTTGGCTAAATACAAGACTTTATCAAAAAAACAAGAATTACTTTGTGCTAAGAAAGTGCTAAGAGCATCGTCGGTGCAGGGACACTTGTCACTTATCTGTGAAGTGGTTGTGCCTAGCCAAATAGCCAAATCAGCATTTAGTTAAGGCGAAAGAGAGAGTTTGGGACTTAGGAAGTGGTGCCGGACCACTTTTCATCCTAAGCCAATCTTTATAGTACTTTAGCATTTTAGTAAGTTATATATGCATAATTGATATAACCATTTATTCCCGACTAGAATTATTTATAAAAACATGCATTTATTATATTTTTACCTTGTAAATTATTTTGATACCTTATAGTTTTGACTTGTGAAAGAAAAGATACCTTCAGGATTTGGCTAAATACAAGACTTTATTAATAAAGAAAGAATTACTAATATATTTTTTAAAAAAATGAGTTCTTATTTCACTGGTATTTTAATTTTCTCAGTTTTTATGTAAGTTGTGATATTATTTTTCATTATCATTGAGATTAATTTACTAACCATAGTACATTTTCAAACTTTTATTTCATTATAAATTAAGGCCAGTGTTCTAAAAATTGGCCGATTAAGGCCAAATAATATAAATGTTCCATATTTATAAAATGATACTAATATAAGATATTAGTCTTGATTAAAGAAAAATTAGTTCGAAGTATACCATACTAAATATCAGTCAAATTATCTTACATTGCCTACTAAATGTTGTATTAAATTAAAATAGTGTAGAAATGGGCTTATTTAATTGAAAGCAGTCATGTGCATTGGAGTCGAGTACCGCTTTTTTTAAGGACCACTTAATGTTTACTTGGCATATCGGTGGGTCTTTAAAAGAGATAAATGTTCCTCTCCTCGGGTTGCTCGAAGATGCTGAACTTTACTATCTGATGCTCTTTGTTACAGTTGCTAAAAGGTCATACAGACAGTAAAAGTCTGTTACATCTCATACTAATTGAGGATGTGAATACGACACGTTAGTGCACATTGTAAATCAGTATATGTGCTTTGCTGCAACTACAATTGTTCATATTGTTATTAACATCAAGCCACAAAGCCCTAGTAACCTCCGTTAGTATTCATCAGCTAGCTACACTTAGTTGAAATAATTTGGAGTTAACCGAGTGCTCTCACATTTTATTTCCAAATAAATGGACTGTAGCATCATTGAGCACAAGAGGATGAATAACTTCAACATCTTCGATCATGCTAGGTTACTCATCTTACTTGGAGGTTGAATTCCCAACCCTTTCCCATGGGAATTGTGTTAACAAAAGCAACAAGTTTTTTAGTAATACCTATTTCGTACTGGCAAAAAAATGATATCCAATTTTAGTTAATCCTTTTTTCCTTCGTTTATTCCCTCTTAGAATGTTTATCTGGTAATGAAGTTTCAAGGATGTTTGTAGCTCTCGAGGAATGGCGAATGCGAAAGATTGAACGGGCAAAACAACGCGGGCTTGGAAAAAATGCAACCATTACTCTGCAATAATAACTTGATTGCCTCATTGTACTGCTGATTTAAAAGAATATGCCAATTGTTGAACTGATGATCTGTATATACATTCTGACGTTGGGATAATGAGGTATTATTACTGTGCCAATGTGCTTATGATGTATTCTTCATTTATGGTTAGTTTTGAGTTCACCAGAATTTGTTCTCCATTTTGTAAATAATAATATTGGACATGAGAATGTTTTGGATAATTTGTGAAACTTGAAAAAAAATATAAGCTTTAGCAAAAATATTGATATTACTTTATTATTATTAATTTTACACGTGATGGAATATGTGCAATTTTGAACAGAAAATGGTAGAAATGATCTGAAAGCCAGTTTGCAAAGAAAATGATGATATAGGTGCAATTTTAAAAATAAAATCGTATTCATGTTCTGGAAGTCGGCAATTTGTGACTCTTGCATTTTACTCGTGCCTATTTAGAATCTTATTCTGCATTATAGAGACTAGAGAGGTGAATGATCATTAACATTTAAATTTCTAGCACTGAAACTTCTTTAGATGTCCAGTATTTGTTTTATTAATGCTAACTGGCAATAATTTTCATATTCCTAGGTTGAAAATTATTTGATATAGGTGAATAAAATTGAGAGATGGACCAAATATCACTTTTGTGTATAAAATGGTACAAAATATCACTTTTGAAAAAAATAACCCAAAATGTCAATTCAAAACGTTACATCGTGTAGCGTTTGGAAAACCCAAAACGCTACACGATGTAGCATTGTGTTTATTATTATTTTTTTATTTTTAAAGGTAAAAACGTTACTTTATATGACGTTATGTTGCTTTTGTATCAAAACGCTACTTTATCTAACGTTTTGCGTATATATATAAAAAAATCAAAGTGTCAAAACGCTATACGAAGTATCATTTTGGGTCTTTTGCATAAACGTTACACGATGCACTGTTTTCAAATGACATTTAGGGCCATTATTTTCAGAAGTGATATTTTGGATCATTTTTAACTCCAAAGTGACATTTAGGACCACCACCCCACTTTTTTAACTAAATTATCCTTCTTTTTTTTGACAATTTCATCTTCTCTTTTTTACGGCTTAGCTCCTTTAAGAATCTATTTATACTTCTCTCCATGTACACCTTTGATTCCTCTTTCCTTTAAAACAAAACAGTCCCTCTTAACTAAGATCGATGAAGGTTCAACCGCAAGCCGGGTTGTTAAACCATCCCTGAGTTGCATCTATTTGGGTGATTTCAACTGATAAGAGTTGTACTCTTCTTCGAATGACTATTGGATCTCCTTGACCATAAAATCTCCTTATCGTACCAAGTTCCGACAAACATAGACTACGATGTCCATTTTTATTGCAATACGAACAGATAGATTATCATAGAACACTGCACTTCCCTATTTAATTCAGTTCAGGTCAAAACTAAATGTTTTCTTATAATCTGTATAGTTGCCTATCAACTGGAACACAAGAAAACTCTGTGAACCGCTCTACTAGATGCCAACATCAATGTGCTTGTGCACTCCCAGGTGGGCTGCAAGAAATTTGCCAGCAATCAAGAAAATAGGAATCAGCAACAATGTTATTGTTAAAGTATTTCTGAGAATGTGAAATATAAAACTAGGGTACGTGTGCGCCAGTCGCCAGTATAACACCTATAGTAGTTCAAGTATACATCCAAGACAAATGATGTCTTAAAGATAACTTGTTCATCCATAAATCATTATCGACTAATGTGCACTTTCGTCAAGTTGTAACTAAGTTGCACAATATATGACCTCCTGGCCTAAAACAGGAAGGTGGTACAACTATGTTACACAAATCCTGTACAGAAGCACAAGCATGCTTAATACATACAGCTGGTTGATAAACGAATCTACTCCTGATAACTGTTCATGCACAGTAATTCTCGAGTGCTTGTAAATTAGCGGTAGTTTCATCTAGATACTTCCGCTTGCTCCATTAATCCCAAAATGCACTCACAACCCTACATCCCACATGAACGCTAAATATCTGCACAAAGCCAAATTCAGTTTACACGGTTAAATAAAGCAACACTATCAGTAACTTAAGCAAACAAATCCATATATACAATTTGAAAGAGATTAAATAAGGTTTGCAACTCCACATAATCATCAAAGTGAAAACATATGCATGTAAAGGGAGACAATCATATTACTAAACTGGCCTCTTTTTGAGAATTATATCCCAAACAACTTTTAAATAACAATCAAAGATTATTTTATTCCTAAGGAGAACCAGCTGAATAGTTTGAAAGAAAAGTTCCTGCTAACATCTAGGTATATCTGCATTGGCAAAATAGTTATTGGTTTGTAGCCTAGGGAAATAGAAAAGGACTACTGTTTATCTATTGTCACCGACTTTGTAAACATTATAATAATTATTATTTTTATTATTATTTATATAACACATTCAAATTTAGCCTTTTCAGACATTTCACTTAATCTTTAGCCACATGTAACTGGACAGGCAGCTTTGGTGTCGATTTTGGATTGTCTAAGATTCAAAGCGCTAAAGCAGTGCTTCAATCTATATCCGCATCTGATAATGCAATTCTTATCTACTGTATTACCATATGCAAAAAAGAAGCCATAAATGCCTTGTTATTGATATGGACTGAGGTTTTAATTGGTGAGTTCTAATGTGGTTACTATATTACATTGACGAGCTGCAGCGGAGGCTAAAGATAGCCTCATAGCCTCCAACAATACCCATAAATTTATTATACTTTTTTTAGATGGATATCATTTAAGGGACGCTGCAATACCAAGTGGCACTTAATGAAAGCTAAGTGAGACATGTGCTCGGTTATAAAGTCGTTATATTAAGTGTACATGGCTGAACACCGAGGATGCAAAACCGCAACTTACTCCTTTTGTTTTTCCCTAATTCAGCAATATTTTCATTAAAAGGGACTAATTTACTCAATTTAGACTTAATTCTATCCAGCCCCTTAATGTGAGTATACATATACCTGTGAGATGCTCCATGTAAGGAAATCAGTTCAATTAAAAAATCGTTGCAGGAACTGCCAGCACACAGATAGATTTCAGTTTCAATTCACAATAGGAGCACGGAACAGCAGCTAAATACAGCTATCACCACAATTTATCAAGATTGTGTCTAAAACAGGCAGTGTTTATTAGAAGGAATAAACCAAGTTTATCTACTTACAAGTGCGAAAAGAACACTCTGCTTCGTTGCAGCACTTAATATTCAGTACTCATTATACATTTTCGTTGTAATTTATAATATGACACTAATTCAAAATTATACCTATGTTTCTTATACTGATATATATTTATGGGCCAACTAAGAGTGTGCGGTGGCTGTGCCCCCTATTCTTCACCAGATAAGTCATATCTGGAAAACTTTAACATGTCAAATATGTAAAGTTCGCAACTTATTTTCAATTGATATGTATTTTGTCAAATCGTCACTGAACATGATTTCAGGTGCCGAATAGTTTTACATAACCATAATCACACTGGCCTTCATAATATCATTTCAAATCAGAACTGCATGCTGCAAAGAGCAGACACTGGGCCTCTCTTCCTAATTTTTGAAATCGAAACAGCTAACCTGCTAAAAGGCCACTCAGCTTGTCAACCACATGTTATTCCTTTCATAAACCATCATTCAATTCAAAATACCAACTTTTAAGAGAGCGTAATGAGTTTAGATGGCCCTTTCGGGGTTCTTTCACCTCTAGAGAACTTGGGGCATCATAAAATGTGTTTTTTCTGAAAAATTTAAAAGCAATTAGTTGAAAACTAAAAAGTGTTGGTAGAACTCATTTAATATGGTGTACTAGTAGGTGGGGATGGGGCCGGGGACAAAAAAGCGCGGTGGATTTGGTGTTCAGAGAATATAAATTAAGAAAAATCCAACCTCCTACTCTATTCTATCTAGCCACCATATATCAAATCCATCTCAAAATTAAATCATGAATTTAAATTTCACACATATGTAACTATGTACATAAACGTTAAACAAACACAGTGGATTTTGTACAGAGAATAGGTTAAGAACAATACAACCCCTCGCGCTATTCTATTTAGCCACCATATATCAAATCCGGCCCAAAATCAAATCAAAAATATAAACTTTACACATGTATATAACAAAGAGTACTGGTACTAAAATCGAAGAGAATAGTTCAACTAGTACTGAAATCGAAGAGATTTTTAAGTAGAGGGAAGAACTCATGAAACTTTATACAACAAAATATCAATTATAAAGAAACATGTTCGCTTCTCTTAGATGACCATAGCCTATAGGTCCCATCCTCTGGTATATGCTTCAAAAAAGAGATAGCTGGATTCTAAAGCTGGAAAACGCAACTCGGCATTATAGTATATGTAATGAAGGACCATGGCAGTAGAAATAACCACTCTTTGGCAAACCACACAAAGCAATATATTAAACAGTTGCATTAATTGTATATACCTCAGTGCAGGTTACTAAAAAGATCACATTCAAGAACAACAAACCTCAGATTGTAGTCAGTTACAGATGGCAAGCTTCGCCGTCCATTCTTCTGCAACCCCATAATCAAGGCTAAGCTCCCTCAAGGGAGGGATATTCTCCATTGCGAAAAGCATAGTGCGGGGAAACATAACATTGTTATGGTCAAATAGCACAAACTGAGCAAAAACATTAGGAGAATTACTATGGCTAATATAACATGCAACATTCCTCATACTTGATACATCCATAGCAAAATCTAGTGGAGGAATGGCTGGATATGAAGGGCGCACATAATCAGAATATATTTGTGACAACTCCCCCCATTCTGCCCATCTCTCAGCAAACCGGCTTGGATAAACCAAAGTATCACCAACCATAGAAACCACCTGAGCTTGATCACGGGTGAGAACAACTCCTGCGTACTCGCAGATAAAAGCACCAGCCTGTATCAAGTCCAACGATCTAACCCCCCAACCTGTTTCCCTTGATCGGAAGACTTCAAACCGACTTCTCACCCCTTTCTGGGTGACGCGATTTCGACAAGTCGGAGGACATCGACATTGTGGACCACACTCAAATACCAGTGGTTTTCCCTTGATCAACGTCCCCTTGTTGTCATATGGAAACTCTCCACCATTCTTCAGAACACACAAACAGTCAAATGTGCATCCAGAAATACATTCACAACCATTACTGGTCCCGACCTGAAAAACATACTTAGGAATAACTGTACTCACTAAATAATGATGATGCAAAGGATCCTGATCATTGTCGATATCATTAAACAAAAGAACTGGCATATTTTCTTTCTTGGCAGATATATCGAGGCAAAGGTAACCCCTTGGTCTGACATCTAATGGTCTAGTCTTAAGCGTCTGAGCCATTTTAAGAATTGCACTACCCATTTCCGGCTGATTTTCAATTCTAACTAGTTTAAACTTGTACACCCCAAAACCTGACTTGCCAACATCAAACCAAGTCTCTACAACTTTATACAATCCATCATACACATATATCTTCCCACTATTGGTACCTCCATACCTAAACCCTCGAATCACTCTCACCTCAACTTCATAATGCATACTCCTCTCTAACGCCAAATTCCCGCCTTCCAACTTCTGATGCCCACATTGTTTCCCATTCTTATCTTGCCCACCATGCCCCGTATAATGAATCACATACCCCGAATCCTCATCATCTTCATACCCTCCGGAAACAATAACACTAGTTGCAACCGGCTCCCCATTCGAACTCCTATTAGAAGGCAAATAATCAATCCCCGCCTGAACCTGTCCATGTAATCCAAGCACACACAACTCCATCCTAAAAAAGAAGACATCCCCAATCTCAATCCCCGGAATAGCACCCACAATC
Organism: Apium graveolens; assembly: GCF_009905375.1. NCBI lineage: Eukaryota > Viridiplantae > Streptophyta > Magnoliopsida > Apiales > Apiaceae > Apium > Apium graveolens. Next base: position 198,226,386 of record NC_133654.1, on the reverse strand, counting down.
CTCTTATCCCTATTCAACCACAACCCGCAATCTCTCATCAATGAAGCCGCCTTGGTATCCCCTCTCACCCTCCTAGAAAACTCCCCCGCGGCTAAATTTCTATCATCATCCAAAACCGCAGACACACTAAGCGCATCAAATATCATCCTAGCTCTCCTCACAATCTCCCTATAATAAACCTCATCCTCCTCCGTCAAATTAGTAACCCTAACCAACTCATTCGACCTAGGCGGATACTTAATCCTCTTGGGAACAATCGCTTGTTCCTCCATCTGAATACTACTCCCCTCGGGGACCGCAACAATCGCAAGCGCATTACTTTCCTCCAACGCCTCCTCATCCTCTCCACCACTGGGAAAAGCGGAATTAAAAATCTCGGAAATCCTATTAAACTCACTCAACACACTCCCATCTCTCTCAACACCAACACCACTTGCAACTGCCACATTCGCATTTAGATCAAACCTAGGGTTTGAATTACTCGAAACATGACTAACTTGTTTATCCAGCTGTCGTGTTAATCCAGGTGGACAATCCAGATCCTCATCTAACGGCTCCAGCTTCGGCTCCACTCTCGCCACTAAATCACCGGAAAACACAACGGTGTCATTTAGGTCAGGAAATCGAGGAGATTCATGTTGTAATAACGAATTCATTTTTCAATTGACGACAAGATCCAAATTGAGGATGTTAGAATATGAACATAGAGGGGATTGATTTTGGATGTAATGAACAAACAAACTAGTAATTTGAAAACCCCAAATGTAGTTTTGTTAGATAATAGATATAGTATCTGTATCTATTTTCTACTTCGATGATTTTATAACATATATGTGTGTTTCTATGTAAAAGTGGTGTTGTGTGTAATTTTTCCATTTATTGGGTACTAGTAGTTGGAACGTTATATTTTTGTGTTGACGTAATGTGTGTTTGGACTTTGTTGAGGTGTGTTATGTGATAAGGATTGCTCATTGCTAGACTTTGAGTACAATTATTCTATTTTGCTCATAATTGTTTTCTCTTGATTCAATCCAATGAATCAAGTAAAAGTTTGAATTATTTTGTGGGAATATATAACAAATGTTTTGAATAATGGGCTAATTGGCTTATTATATATACAAGAATTAGTTGAATGATATTTAATTAAAATATTTAAGAGTTATATATTTTTCACATCACTCTTATTTGGTTTGTGAAAAAAATTGCAATTGTTTATCCGTCACTTTTAACTCTTTTTGAATTAAAAATTTTAACAAAAGAAGTTAATTAAATTGTAGGGAACTAATTAAGAGTTCAAAATAATACTACTTGATGATATAAATATTTCAAAGAATTTGATCATATTTTAATATAATATAATTTCAAAAGTCTGTTTATTATATCAATTTATGAAATGAAAAAGTAAATCTTAGAGTTGTATAATTTGACAATTTTAAAATTTGGAGTAAATTTATTAATTTCTACATTAATTATTGTAAAATTAGTGGTCAAATTGTAAGACATTTCTATGTATTTTATACATATTTTATGTAATGATTTTGCTTATTATTGTTGATGTCATTTTCTTCCGGAATTAATTCACCCATAATATTTTAAAATTCATAAATTACAGTATTAGTGTCTTATCATATTATTTATGGCGTTTCTTAAAAATACCTAAAATCAAAAATATTTTTGCAAAAATACTATCATTTAAAAAAATGTAAAAATATCTTTTTATTTCCAAAAATACTATTTTCAATTTTTTTTTGCAAAAATGCAATTTTCTGCAACTCGATTAAACTAAATGCAAATTTCGACGAGTTTTTCAACTCCATGCATCCTCGAATACTACAAGAAAAAACTCGATTCAACTAATTATAAATCTGCTTGATTTGTTCATTTTGTTTGCACCGTATTTTTGCAAATATTTTCAGAAGATTGTAAAATCGTAAAAAAAAATTAGAAAACTTAGTGTTTTAGATAATTTCTCTATTATTTATAATATCTATTGATATTCGCAAAAAAAAAATAATTCTTCATCAAAATCAATCTTGTGTTAAACTTACCTTAATAAATGAAAATAAACACACATTTTCAAAAAATAACTTATGTAAAGCGATTAATATAAACCCAATTGTTAGGACGAAATCATGTGCTAATTCACACGCAATTATACATGTTCGTAAGTAATATAGAATTATTTCTAGTTCGTTCCCATAGAGACTGGTTTAGGTTAACTTCAATCTATGCACTTATGCAACAATGATATGGCTATCGTTCAATAATAAGACAAATAACAAGTTGGGTTGTTTATAACTAAGAGATTATACTAACTAACTTTAACTAAGCGAATTAAAGGGTTTGATTTACTATATGAGACAAACATAGAATTCTAACTTCATTAAATACTTCATTCAAAGTCATTGTTCTTAACCTTAGCTTGCAATGGTGATGACAACTAATCAGATAACACGAAACTAGTAAACGCCAACTTTCGTTGTACGAATACCCTACTACCAGACATCCACAAAAGAGATAGAAGCTGAATAGACACCAATTATGTTGAGACCCTATATGTCTACAGAATTTGACAACATAAAGGTTTAATACGCAAGTTATCTACTGTGATTACATAGGACAAGTAAGATGGTTAAAATTACCTACGAATCATGCATAACAATACATGAACCTATGCTAGCATGGAAAGTTCTAAACCCCTATTTTCACTTTCGCTTCAATAGAGATTAAAACGCTATCTTATAAGTTCGCGACGCTCATAAGACGAATAAGAACAACCAATACTAGAATATCATACAATCACCACACACTAAGATATCGAAACAAATTAAGTATTGAAATCCATAAGTAAATCCGTTAGAACCCCACGATAACGATTAGTTCATAACCGAACTCATCATCACTGTGGGTTCTGATGAAAGTATGGTATAATAAACTAAGTCTTTATAAACTGAATAAATAATCAAAGTACGTAATCAAGAGTAATAGGTTCAACAAAAAAGAAAACTAGCATCCAAGATTACAACTCAATCAAAGAATCACAAGTAAAAACAAGCTTTTCTTCTCCTTCGTTGTATTTGTGCTCCTAGGTCTTCTCGCCGTCTTCTCCTTAGTCTTCGTTATGAAAAACGTCTTTTTATTATCTTTATATAGCAGCCCATTCAGATTAGAAGTCTATTAAATCAATCTTCTACTTGAATAATCGATTTGGCGCGGCCGCGCGCTATCTCAGCGGGGCGCACTGTACTTCTGATAAACCGGCGCGGGCGCGCGCTAACACGGCGCGGGCGCGCGCTAACACGGCGCGGGCGCGCTAACACGGCGCGGGCGCGCTAACACGGCGCGGGCGCGCTAACACGGCGCGGGCGCGCTAACACGGCGCGGGCGCGCTAACACGGCGCGGGCGCGCTAAGCTTTTGGAAAAAATTCAGACTTCTATTTTAATAGCTGGTTTTTGATGGCGATCAACAAGCAATTATTCGAGGCACCTTCCTAACACCAACTCAACACCAAAACAATGCTAAATCTCTTTCTTCCTTTATCTATGACCTGAAATGCAAAATGCTACAAAAACGTATAAAAAACACAAACAACTCGAGTATAAAACACAAATTCAAGCCTTTATGAAGCATTCTAAGTGGACATAAATGCCACTTAACACACCCCCAAACTTGATCCGATGCTTGTCCTCAAGTATAAACAGACTCAAAGATCAAGAAATAAAAATGCATGAATGCAACTAACATGAATGCAACGATACCCACAGAATAACTAAACCAACCAATGATCAACATCTCGACAAATGAAGTTATTCGCACAAAGTTCCATCAAATCCCACAAACCAACTCACAAACCAGAAACGTGTGTGTGCAAATGCTTAACAGATATACTCTCGCAACTAGATCAATAACCATGACTCACTACTCATCCAGACTAAAACAAGGTTATAAATTGAATAAATGCTAAACTCAAAATGACTGACAACACTTCAATTTTATTGGAGTTATACAAGGATTTATGTTTTTATTGATAACACATAAACAAACACAATTATGCTTACTTGATCGTGCAATGAGTAAGGTCCACAGAAGACTTATACAAAAAATACCCATGTAGCGAGCGTTAGGTTAGCGGATCCCAGATTATAAAATCCTTAGGTCACTAGGCACAAATTCCCCTAGAACTTAATAACTCGAGTATTAAAGAGCCCACTCGTGATCAATTATGCATAAACACATATATTTTTTCTTTTTTTCTTCATTTTTTTCAACAATTTCTGAACGAGTGCGTTTCGCTCTATATAACCCTAGACTACTCATATAAATATGAGCCGACTACTAGCCATTTGACACCTCGCCACAACTAGCAATATAATACAAGTTTTCTCCAATTTTTAAAAATGGATGTTATTTTGCCACTAAGAGAATATCCTAATACCTATATATAAACAAGTGATTAAAACTCGACAAACAAATAAACCATGACCATGATCTAGCACTTAAACAACCTAGAAGACTTAGTGAAAAATTCTTGCTTCTAGTATGCAAATCAACTCGTTAAGACTTAACATCCCTCTATACGACATCACTACACTCGCATCAATATCACATTAATCGGAAAAGCAAACTTAAGGGATCATGATAAAATGCACATGCAACTATATGCAATATACTAACATGATAACAAATAAACATACAAACTTAAAAAAAACTACGATAAATATACAACTATATAAACTAAATTATCATGAATATGCAACTATAGGAATCAGGTATACCTACTCGGAATCAGGATGGTCATCACCCTCCACGGGTGGAGTGTCAGGAGGCGGGTACACATAATCCTCACCAAAAAATGGCCACTGGATGTCAACTCCCGTGGCTTTGAAAGCTGAACCCAACGCCTGGGTAAGGTACTGTGCAAACCTGCTATAGATGTCATGCATCACATCCATCCTCCTCATCAAGCGCCTATACTGCGCTGAATCCAAACCATCACTGTCCTCTACATCCTCCTGCTGCTGCGAAGAACTAGGCTCACCCCTCTGGTGTCTCCATGCTGCTCTACTAGCCTGAACTGAACCATCAGCATATGTCTGATCGACTGGCTGGCCACCCGGCAATGGATCATAAGTGTAGCCGAGCCCCTTCTCATCAACCTTCCCAACGTACCACTCCTGCATCACTTCTATCGTCGAACTGTCAATAGGGGCACTAGGTAGCTGAAGCTGCTCGTGTGCGGGCCAATGAACTCCAACCGGCACACAGAGCTTCGTCACAATCGACGCATAGGGAATATAATCCGTAGTTATAACACCCTCCAAAACCGGGGTATAGATTTGGGGCATTATTAACACTAACTAATCACTATAACCTGTATACACATAATATAAATAAAATAATTACCCCGAACTACTACTACCCAGGATCTTTTCAAGGTTAAAGATTGAAAACAAGAACAACAATCAACTTTATTACAAACCAATCTATACAACCTGTCTCAAGAACTCTCTTTATTACAAAACATTATTCTATTCACATTTTAAACTAAACATCTTTTATTCAAACTACAACTATTACCATCTTACAACACCTGATCTGGCAACTCAAAACTCTTTTCTGGGATACGGACAAACACCCTTGGTATTAGAGGGTCCCGCTGCTTAACTCGCTTCTTGACTACTCGGGTTCTGATGGGTTTCATTCTCAACCTTAACTGAAAAACAAGGTGAATAACAATACAAGGGGGTGAGCCAAAATTGCTCAACAAGCTTGCAACAATATATATATAGTGTAAAGAGAGAAGAATAAATGAACCGGTAATCTTCTGGTTTGAACAACCATCTGTTTATGTAAAGAATAATAAATTGCCATTACTGGAGAGTGCCACTGGAAACAAGAACCAACATATGCACTATAACCTGTTGATCAGTGAGGATACAGTGCGGATCTATACCCAACTGCATAGACCCAACCAACATAAGGGGTGCCAAGGCAACTATGGCCTAATAATCAAGGGTTCGGTTAATACCCAACCCGTATCATAACCATCCAGTCCATAGTTTAGCATTCGGAATAATCGGTATGCCTTCAATGTATCCCAACATTAGGATATATCAGAGTATATGTAAAAAAGGTATAAGTATTGGAATATGAATAGAGAATTCAATAAATTGGGAGAAATCAAGAATCGAAATGAAATAGAAACAAGGATCAACAATTGTGTATCAGTGTATATGAACAAGAATTATCAAGGTGTAATTGATATGGAAAGTGGGATGTAATTCACTATTCTAAACTTAGAATAGGGGAAAAACTTGCCTGGTGCGCACTTCACCTCGTATAATTCACCACCTTCTATCTCTTGCTTGATTCACCTTGTTGGTATTGAATCTATCATGGAAAGATATTCGTTTAGATGATTTACATCATACGTATACCTTAGATTGAAACCACGAAGCCCTAATCGTCTACCCATACAATTCTATCTGACTCGCATATAATTATATAACACATAAGGTTCACATAATCACGTAAAACACATAGCACATAAGGCACATAATTAATTTTAGATTTATAATTATTTTTAGATTTGATACTAGACTTATACTCGCATTAACCAACACTATTTGGTTTGATTCCTAATTTTTCGGGATTTATTAGACTCGATTCTACCCCTAATAGGGCTTATAAACAATTAATTACCATAAGCCGACTCGCTTCCGAAAGAAATTATGATTTATAATTATTTTTAATGGAATCAGGTCATTTTTCAAAATCTAAGGGTCTTCATTTCACTCAAATCGGATTAACGGTTTAATTATTACGCAATAAATAAGATTTAATTAATTATAAATCAATTATAATTAATTAATCATAATTAATTAAACCTTAATTATATTTTTTGTTAGGTGACACACACTGTTGAGGGGGTGAATACAGTGTATAATACAATCAAATCGAACTTTAAAATCTTAAGTAACAGAAAACAAACTTTATTGAAACAATAAACTCTGTTACAGTATGGAACTGTTACCTCTCAGTGATGAACAAATATCACGAGAGCTGCTAGGGTTACAATGAATAATCTTCTCAAATAAGATAACACTTATAGTGTAAACCCTATGTCTGTGTTTATATACTACACAGTTACAAGATAATCGCTAATTGATATGGAATATAATTCTGCTTCCTAAATATATCAATCAGATATCTTTTCTTCCAAGTATTCCATTCTTCACGGAACTCCTTCTTCATGCATATCTCTTCTTATGTTTATCTTGATCTTCTTTCCTTTAATCAGCTACTGTCCTTATCTGATCGTCCTTCAGCACTTAAGTTCTGATATCTAACTTCTGATGATTATCTCCTGATAATATAAGTACTGATATCCTTAAGTCCTGACTTCCAGTATAAGTACTGATCAACGGTTAAGTACTGATTTGTCCTGTTAAGTAAGATCTGAAATCTAAACATAAATTATATTAGCCATGACATTATCAAATATATCTAACAATCTCCCCCAACTTGTAAATTAGCATAATATACAAGTTTAACAGATATTTGATGATGTCAAAAACATTAAGTACAAATGCATGAGAATTAGACTATATAACTACAACTTACAGTCCTCAAAGCTTTACCAATATTCAACTTCTGATAATAACTTCAGTTTGTACAAATATCAGAATTTAAGCAGTTGTAGATCTTCAACTTGGCTTCATCATCTGATCTCTCTGATGTCAGGAGTTGTTCTGAGATAATTCTTCAACAAACATCTCTCAGCATATCTAAGTTCATCAATCATTCTCCTTTTGGCATCTTTAAGCTCTGCAGTATCTTCACCAATTTGAAAGATTGCAGCTCTGAGATCATTGATCTTTGCTTTTCTTATATCCTGATCCAGTCTGATCAAATAAGCTTTATCAGACTCAAGATTGAATTCAACAGCCCTGTACCCCAGAAAGGTAGTTATAATCTTAGCAGTGTTGGGCTTCATTTCAACTATATCACCATTGTGATCTCTGTACTTTGGAACGTATGTGCTGTCAGACTTAACAGAATAAAGCCTTTTCTGTCTCTGAATCTGTTCTTTCAAATAGTTTGCAGCAGTTCCTGTTATTCTGTCATCCACTTGAAGTAAGAATAGTACATGCTCCAATTCTTCAAAATACTTCAATGGAATGGCATTTTGTCTTATATGATAAACCCTACCATCTGTCATGAAATATAATAAGATGTATTCTTTCAAGTAGGTATGGTAAACCATCTGTACAGATTCCAGTTGATTAAATCTCTCAGGAGTTGCTCCAATACCTGGTTCACTCAAGGAAGTTGGAACATTGGTAGTGTTATGTATTCTTCTTTCATCAGCACTTCCCAATCCAGTTTTATCTCTTGCTTCCTTTCCAGTAACTACTCTTGCTTCAAAACCACTTGCAGTAGTCTTCAAAGATTGAGTCTGTTTTGCTTTAGTGAATCCTGGTAAGAGTGTCTTTGGTCTATCTTCTGATATCAAGTTAACTTGAGCTATGTCAGAGGTTACTTGCTTCTTCTGAATATCAGAACTTACAATTTCTTGACTCTGAACAACTTGAGTCATGTCAGAGATTGTTTTAAGAACTTTTCTTGAAGTCAGAGCAAGATTATCCTTTTCATCAGTAATTTCTTCATCCTCAGGAGGCACATAAACCTTGATAGGTTCACCAACCTTTTCTTTACCCTTGGATCTTGGATCTTTCTGCGGTTGTGATCTAGCCAATGTTGCTTCAGTATGTGTCCTTTCTTTGATCACAATGCCTTTGAGTTTTGGAAGTGGCTTTTTACCAGAAGCTTCAGATTTAGATGTGACTTTCTCTGATTTAAGCCTGGCTTCTTCTTCCATTAAACTTTCCAAGTCCATTCCTGGATTTTCCTGAAGAAATAACTGTCTTGACATTTCCTCATCAAGATCTAAAAGTTCATCAGAACTTATCCTTTTACCAGCAGCAGAAATTATTCTTTTCCCAGTATCAGAACTTATCCTGTGACTTGTGATTTCAGCTTTTCTTGATGTGAAACTTCTACCTTGACTATGACCTCTACCCATTCTGGGGTTTCCTTGATCATCTTTTTCATCATCCTTCCCTGTCAGTGTCTTGTCAGTCTTGCATTTGGACTTAATTACTTTCTCCCCATTTTTGGCATTAGCAGGTAGTAGAAGAGAGATAAGAAATTCCACTGAGAATTGGATTTCAGTCAGTTGTGATTGCTGAGAAGCTTGATTTTTCAGAATATCATCAATCTGAGCTTGTTGATGATCTTGAGTCTTCTCAATATAAGCAATCCTGTCAAAGGTAGGTTGGAAGAACTTTTTCTTATCAATTTTCCAAACTTGTTCCTGTTTGATAAATTCTTCCTGAATCTTGTGTAGCTCTGCATGAGTAGTTGAGTGAAGACCTTGTAGATGTTTAGTACTCAATGCAGTGACTCTAAGCTGGGTTTTGAAATCATCAGAATTTAACATTTCATCAGCTTTAGTCAAGTGCTCAGCAAGATGCTTTTCAGTTGGAACACATGAAACTGAGTTCCATTCCTTAGTCCACTCCTGTCCTGCAGGAGTTTCACTCCAAGGTACTGGTGCTTCTCTGGTAACAAACTTCTTAACCAGTTCAGACTTTAGAATAGTCTGTTGAGGAGCATGTCCTGAAGGGCCTGCTGCATCAGCATCTGCAGTTGGAGCAGCATCACCAGTATCTCAATCATTTGCAGCATCAGAACTTAAAGAATCATTTTTTTCTGCTAAAACAACAGTGTGAGTAGCAATGGAGGCTTCAACATCCTCTAATTGCTGATCTGGTTCTAAGTTCTGATCAACAGCCATATCCTGATGCTCACCTAAAGTCTGATCATCAGCATCTTGATGTAGAGAAGGTGTTGTAGATAACTCTGGAGTTTGAACAGCATCAGTAACAGGTGTTGTGGAAGGATTAGTTGCTGTTGGAGCTTCTAAGAGAATTACTTCAGGCACAACCAAGTTTTGAACATCAATATCAGCACTTGTGCCTGGATGAACAGGAGACACAGAAGGTGTGTTAGCCTTTTCAGAAACAACTTTCTTAGATGGAGTTGATGGAGAAGAAGTGACTGGAGCAAATTCCTTGTCTTGTGAGATCAGAGATTCCTGATCTCCTTTCTTAGCTGCTTCCTCTTCATCATCTGAAACTGACCTTTTTGCCCTCTGTTTCTTGTATCTCGTTGTTGATTTGGATTCCTTGGGAGTTTCAGGAACTGTCATTCTTCTAAGCCTTTTGAGAAGCCTAGATCCCCCAATTCCAGAATCCTTCTGAGAAGTCTCTTTCTCAGCTTCACCTACAACAGGTTCTGAAGAAGGAACCTGGTCCTCAGTATCAGATTCATCTCTCAAGGCAATCCTCCTTCTCTTTTGAGGTGTTTGAGGAACAGTCTTTGTCCTCTTTGGCTTGGAGGATGAAGGCTTCACAGTAGGTGCTGAGGATGAGGGTTGATTAGTCTGTGAAGTGGAGAGATAGAATTTGAGATATTTCCTGAGGGTAGGTTGAGTAGAATGAGTGGTAGGTGCTGAGGATGATGGTTTTTGAGTGTTTGTTGTTGGTTGGACATCAGAGTAAACAGATCTATAAGTATCAGGATCAACATTTACTAGGATCTATTTTACAGACTGAGGAATCTGTAATGGTCTAACCACTGATTTCTTAGTGTCAGCATTTACCAGGTCATTAAAGTAGCATTTTGCAACTTTAAAAGGCGGGGTTGAGGAACTAACTAATTGAGGTTCATCAGTACAAAAAGTATAAATAAGTTGACAGAATCTAGCAAAATAGACAACATTCCTATCCTCTGTCATCCTATCCCCAATAAAACCAATTATACCAGTTGCAAAATCAAAATGAGTTTGATGTATAATAGCATACCCGATGTGCTGACTCAGAATTGGGATAACATCAAAATTCGAACATTTGTTCCCAAAAGCTTTAGTGATGCAGTCGAAGAAGAAGCTCCATTCTCGTCTGATATGAGCCCGTTTCAACTGCCCAAGTTTTGCCAAACTCTTTTCATACCCCAAATTTGCCATTAACTCCTGAAGAGCTGATTCTTCTGGAATTGAAAAGGTGCAACCTTCTGGGAGATGTAGAGCCTTGCGTATTGTACCAGGAGTAACTGCATAAGAAGAATCACCCACTTCGAAAACAATACTAGGAGTGCCATGCCTACCACTGTTAGGGCAAAAACACGCGCTAATATTCACGCAAGTATACGCGTTCGCAAGTAATATAGAATATTTTCTAGTTCGTTCCCTCAGAGACTCAGACTAAATTATTGTCTAATTAAACTCACTCACCAATGTATGATTACTTCTCAATGTTAAGACACTAACACTTAAATTTGTTGATTAAATATTAACTATAATTAACTACTTAATTAATCACTTAACTAACACTTCAATTTATCAATAATAAAACACTCATGAGATCACAACTTCATTATTACTTCCTTCTATAGCCATTGTTATTACCTTTAGCATGTGACATTGATGATATTAATCGAATAACACGAAACTGATAAAAGCCAACTTTCATTGTACTAATACCATTCTAACCAAGCATCCACAATTAAGATAGAAGTTGAATAGTCATCAATTATGTTGAGTTCCTATATGTCTACAGAAATTGACAACACAACGATTTAAGCACAAGTTATTCCCTTTGATTACATAGGGCAAATAAAACTGTTAGAGTTACCCACTAATCATGCACAACGTACATGAACCTATGCTAGCATGGCAAGTTCTAAATCTCAAGATCCACCATCGCTTCACAAGAGATTAACACCCTATCTTATATGTTCGCGACGCACATAAGACGAATACGCACAACCAATACTAGATATCATGCAATCATCACACACTAAAGTATTAAACGATTAACTAAAGAATTCCATAATAAATCCGTTGCAACCCCATGATCACGATTAGCCCATAATAGAGCTTATCGTCATCATGGGTTCATATGAAATCATGATAAACAAACACAAGAAAATAATAACTAAACTAATTATATTAAAACAGAGTACGTCACAAGAGTAAATAAGTTCAAAGCAAGAAAACTAGCATCCAACATTACAACGAAATAAGAATCACAAGAAGATATGCTTCCTCTTCGTTGCGGTGTGCTAAATCGATCTTCTTCCTTATCTCCTTCGCTTCTTGCGTAAAAACACAATCTTCTTTTAATCCACACTTGTGAAAACGTCTCAAATCTACTTATATAATAGTCCCATAAAACTCAGATTACATAGAAGTGGAAACCAAACAGAAGTAGAAGTCCTAAAATAATTTGTCTTTTTTCCCGACCCTGCGCGGCCGCTCAGCATAGCTGAGCGGGCGCTCAGCTTGCTGCGCGGCCGCTCAGCAATGCTAAGCGGGCGCTTAGACCTCTACTGGAAAAAATCTGATTTTTGCTCCGTTTCTTTGCCGTAATCTGCCCGTTTCTTTCCTCTCGCAATGGTGAACACATGCCAAGGCTTATTCTTGATGATTCCTCCCCCAAAATGCAACTAAAACCCTGAAATGCATAAACACTAGAAAAACGCATCAAATACACAAAATACTTGATTTCAAGACACCAATTTAAGCCATTTTAAGACGTTCTAAGTGGTATAAAATGCCACTTATCACACCCCCAAACTTAAATCGATGCTTGCCCTCAAGCGTCACAGACTCAAAAACAAATAAAAACATGCATGAATGCAATCTATATGAAAATGCAGCGATCCCCCTTACTACAATTAACCAACCAAATTGCCACATCTCAACGAATGCAGTTAGATAACTAAAGATCAATAAACTCATGCAAACGGACATACCGCCAGAAACGTGGTGTGTGCAAATGCTTAACAGATATGCTTCGGAACTAGACCAATTACTATGACTAAACTATCCTCAAGGCAATCCTACGATTATACAAAGAATAAAAAATTCTAGGCACAAAGTGATATACAACACTACAAGAACTCTGTAGCTTATTACATAATCATTCTTTTTATTTACAACTCAAATGCTTATTTGACCGTGCAATGAGTGAGGTCCACAAAAGACTTATACAATGATATCCATGTAACGAGCGTTAGGTTAGCGGATCCCAGACTCTAAAAGCCTTAGGTCACTAGGCACAAAGTCCCCTAAGAACTTAATAACTCGAATACCAAAGAGCACACTCTTGATCAATTATGTATAAACTAATTTTTTTTTTATAACTTCTGAGCAAGTGCGTTTCACTCCATCTTGCTCAACCCTAGACTACTCGCACCATATGCGAGCCGACTACTAGCCATTTGACGCCTAGCCACAACTAGCAACAACTTCCATATTTTTTTCTCCAATTTTTTTTTTCTTTTTCATGCCTTTATCACTAAGAACCTATAATCGAATTCTAAGCATAATAAGTAGATTGACCTTGAAAACAACCAAATCATAACAACAATCTAGCCCTTACGCATTCTCTAAGACTTAGTGGACTTACAATTGTTTCTAGCATGCATATCAACCTACACGACTTAATATCACTTTAATGCTATCACTACACTCGCATCAATATCACAATTCAGTCGATAAATCATTACAAAAGGGATCATGGTAAATGCATGAGCTACATGACATTCATAACAAAAAAAAACTATATGGCATAAATTATGCAACTATATGAACTAAACTATCATGAATATGCAACTATATGACACACACACAATATTCCTTAACTACCACCCCCAAACTAAAAATCTTCACTGTCCTCAGTGAAAGTAGTAGAAAGGAACACAGGGTATACCTACTCGGAGTCATCATCATCATCACCCTCAGTGGGTGGAGTATCAGGCGGCGGGTATGCAGAGTCCTCACCAAAAACTGGCCACTGGATATCAGCTCCAAGGCCTCGAAAAGCAGTCCCTAACGCAAGGGTGAGCTCCTGAGCAAACCTGCTCTGCGTCTCATACATGGCATCCATCCGCCGTGAAAGCCTCCTATACTGGGCATCAACCATCCCAGCACCCTCCTGAGCTCTCGAAGAACCAGCCTCATCACGCCCTGGCCTAGCCATAGTATCACCTCGTGCTGGACGCCCTCCTGGAAGACGATAACCCAGCCCATGCTCCTCAGGCTCACCACCGGTCCACTCCTGCATCCCATTCAGAGTGCCAGAATCAATCGGAGCTGCTGGCAACTGCAACTGCTCATGAGCCGGCCAGTTCACTCCCACTGCTCGGCATAGCTTCGTAACCGTGGATGCATAAGGGATGTTCATATGCTTCGCTCCCCTCAAAAACTTCAGAATTCCTTGGTAGATAAACTCACCAAGGTCCACATAGTATTCCTCATTCAGAATTCCCCACAACAACTGTGCTCTCTCAACTGTGACCTCGTGTGCATGCGAAGAAGGCAAAATATTAGCACAAATAAATGCATTCCATGCACGGGCATACCTGTTCATGGCGATCGCCAGAAAGTGACGATACTCATTAGTGCCGATCCTGAAGGTCCAAACTGTGCCCGGTCGACAGAGAGTCGCACAAATCAAATCCAAGTTAAAATCCTCAGCAGTCTTTTCATTCCAGTTCTCCTCCTCGGGCTTCCTCTCTCGCTGTCCAATTACACGGCGAATCGCCGCAGGATGATAATCAACCGTCAGCCCACGGACCACAGAAAACCCATTCTTTTCGGCCTTCGCGTTCGCGTAGAACTCGCGAACAACGCTCATCGGTACCGCTTCGGGTGACTCACAAAAAGCTATCCACCCCTTCTCTGCAATCATGGGCAGAAACTCACCATCCCTCCCCGATGGTAAAAACCCCCTCTCCTTCAGAATCGGCTTCCCCAACAGCCGAGTGTACTCCTCCTCCGCGGCTCTGTCAGTTAACCGAGGCCTTGCAGCAGTACCCCTCGATGAATCAGCAGTAGGAACTGTGCTGCTGCTGTCAATAGTGCGTGCTCTCTTGGGTGCCATTGATTTGTGAATAAAAGTGTGTAAGAACTGATTTTTGATGTTTGTGAGAGGGTTTAAGTGTAGGAAGTTTTGTGGGAGATATGTAGGATAGGTGTATGTATATATAGGGTGTGGATTAGATTAGGGTTTGGGAATTAAGGGGTAAAATGATGGGGTAGTGGGAACAAATCGTGGGTTTATGGGCTAAAACTGTTTTTGTATTTTTTTTTTTTGAACTATAAAAAAAATTCTGGTACTCGACCCCTGAGCGGTCGCTCAGCAAAACTGAGCGGGCGCTCAGCTTGCTGCGCGGTCGCTCAGCAAAGCTGAGCGGGCGCTCAGGGGGTCACTGGAATTTTTTTTTCAGCCCCTATTTTCTAATTTTTTTGTGTTTTTGGATAGGTTATTAACTTCTAAGGGTTCCTGTAACAACAATTCATGGGTAGCCTCCCACACAGCGCTTCTTTTTTGTCATTAGCTTGACGTTTCGTACCCTTCTCAAGTAGTCAACAAAATGGCACTAACCACTTCTCGGTTTGCCATGTCCCCATAGTAGTGCTTCAACCGCTGACCGTTAACCTTGAATGCTTGGTCCGGATCATTCTCAAAAATTTCCACCGCTCCATGTGGAAACACAGTTTTGACAATAAAAGGTCCAGACCACCTTGATTTCAACTTCCCAGGAAAAAGTCGGAGCCGAGAGTTGAATAAAAGAACTTGTTGCCCTAGCACAAATAACTTAGGATGTAGCTTCCTATCGTGCCACCTCTTCACCTTTTCCTTATACATTTTGTTATTCTCGTACGCTTGAAGTCGAAATTCATCAAGTTCATTAAGCTGAAGCATTCTTTTCTTACCAGCTGCATCTAAATCCAGGTTCAACTTCTTCAATGCCCAGTAGACCTTATGCTCAAGCTCCGCAGGTAGATGACATCCCTTACCGTACACCAACTGAAACGGTGACATCCCAAGTGGAGTTTTGTATGCTGTTCTGTAAGCCCAAACAGCTTCATCGAGCTTTAAAGACCAATCCTTCCTTGATGGACAAACAACCTTCTCTAGAATGCGCTTTATCTCTCTATTAGACACTTCCGCTTGACCATTTGTTTACGGATGATAGGCAGTAGCTACTCAATGATTCACATTATAACGCTGCATCATAGAAGTGAACTTACGGTTGCAAAAATGCGATCCCTCATCACTTATGATTACCCGAGGTGTTCCAAACCTTGTGAAAATTTGCTTATGAAGAAAATTTAGCACTGCCTTTGCATCATTTGTCGGTAAAGCTTTAACTTCGACCCATTTTGAGACATAATCGACTGCCAGCAAGATGTACTGATTATTGCAAGACGAGATAAAAGGCCCCATGAAATCGATTCCCCACACATCAAAGACCTCGACTTCAAGCATCACATTTAATGGCATCTCATCCTTCCTTGACAAATTTCCCACTCTTTGGCAACGATCACACCTTAAAACAAACTGATGAGCATCCTTGAACAAAGTAGGCCAGAAAAAACCTGCTTGCAGAATACGACCTGCCGTCTTCTCACCACCACAGTGTCCACCATAAACCGTGGAATGGCAGTCTCGTAATATCCCCTCCGTCTCACAGAACGGGATACATCTCCTGATGATCTGGTCAGCTCCCTGTCTAAACAAATATGGTTCATCCCACATATACCACTTCACCTCATGCAGAAACTTCTTCTTTTGAGCGGATGTCAAATTAGGAGGCATTATATTACTGACGAGATAGTTTACAATATCTGCAAACCATGGTTCTTCCTCCTGAATTGCAAACAACTGCTCATCCGGAAAAGATTCATTGATTAACGTCCTATCCTGTGAAGTAGAATCGGGATTCTCCAATCTAGAGAGATGGTCAGCTACATAATTCTCAGTACCTTTTCTATCTTTGATCTCTAACTCAAATTCCTGAAGTAAAAGCACCCAACGAATGAGTCTCGGCTTCGAATCCTTCTTGGAAACTAGATAGCGAATAGCTGCATGATCAGTGAATACTGTTACTTTCGTACCAAGTAGATACGATCGAAATTTCTCAAAACCAAAGACTATAGCCAAAAGCTCCTTCTCAGTAGTGGTGTAGTTCAATTGGGCACCATTTAAAGTCTTACTCGCATAGTAGACCACATGGAAGAGGTTTTTCTTGCGCTGTCCCAGAACTGCACCTACTGCATAATCACTCGCATCACACATCATCTCAAACGGTTCTGTCCAATCTGGTGCTGTAATAACTGGTGCAGTGATCAAACTCTTCTTGAGAGTCTCGAATGCTGCCAAACATTCATCATCAAATTTGAAAGGCACATCTTTCTCAAGCAAATTGCATAACGGCTTAGATATCTTTGAAAAGTCCTTGATGAATCGCCGATAAAAACCCGTATGACCAAGAAAACTACGGATTCCTTTCACAGAATTAGGTGGGGGAAGATTTTCAATGACTCCCACCTTGGCCTTGTCCACCTCCAGACCCTTGCTAGAGACCTTATGCCCAAGTATAATGCCTTCACGCACCATAAAATGACATTTCTCCCAATTGAGCACCAAATTAGTTTCCACGCATCTTTTGAGTACGGCGCGCAGATTATTCAAACATTCATCATATGAGTGTCCAAAGACGGAGAAGTCATCCATGAACACTTCGACGTTATTTCCAATCATGTCAGAGAATATAGCCATCATACATCTCTGAAAAGTGGCCGGGGCGCCACATAACCCAAACGAAACTCTGCGAAAAGCAAACATGCCAAATGGACAAGTGAAGGCAGTCTTTTCCTGATCCTCTAGTGCAATATAAATCTGATTATACCCGGAATAACCATCCAGAAGACAAAAATACTCATGACCCGCCAATCTGTCAAGCATCTGATCAATAAATGGAAGAGGGAAGTGATCCTTCCTTGTGGCTTTGTTCAATTTTCTATAATCCATGTATACTCTCCATCCTGTAACTGTTCGAGTAGGGATGAGCTCATTCTTTTCATTTGCGACCACAGTGATACCTCCTTTCTTAGGTACACATTGTACGGGGCTCACCCACGAGCTGTCAGAAATAGGATAAATGATGCCTGCATCCAGCCATTTCAGAATTTCTTTCTTCACCACTTCCTTCATGATGGGATTCAGTCTTCGCTGCTGTTCCACAGTTGGCTTACTACCTTCCTCTAGCAGAATTTTATGCATACAATATGAAGGACTTATCCCCTTGATGTCTGCTATGGTCCATCCTATAGCCGATTTGAATTCTCTCAAAATCCTTAAGAGCTTGTCTTCCTCACTACCTGAAAGGTCAGATGAAATAATAACAGGTAACGTAGATGAATCACCTAAAAAAGCATACCTCAAGTGTTCAGGTAATGGCTTGAGCTCCAAGGTAGGTGCTTCCTCTATTGATGGTTTGAGCTTCCCTTCAGCATTCTTAAGGTCAGAAGTACCAAGAGATTCAAATGGTATGTCCAGCTTTCGCTTCCAGGGAGAAGCATTCAGATATTGTAATTGCTCGTTGCCATCTTCATCATCGCTGTCAAAATCCCCCACTAAGGCCTTTTCCAATGCATCAGACATTAGCATGCGATCGAGTTCCGAAGTAACCGCAGAATCAATCACATCCAATTTTAAGCACTCCTCATCTTCTGTAGGGAATTTCATTGCCTTGAATACGTTAAAGGTCACATCCTGATCTTGGACCCGCATAGTAAGTTCACCTTTTTGCACATCTATCAAGGTACGGCCAATAGCCAAGAAAGGCCTTCCCAAGATTATGGGAATCTTCTTATCTTCCTCAAAATCCAAAATAACAAAATCTGCAGGAAAGAAGAGCTTATCCACCTTGACGAGCACATCCTCAACTATGCCCCTTGGGTAAGTAATGGAACGGTCAGCCAATTGTAGCGATATGTATGTGGGTTTTGGATCAGGCAGATCCAGCTTTTTAAAGATCGACAATGACATCAGATTAATGCTTGCTCCCAAATCACAAAGGTACTTGTCAAAAGTCAGATTGCCAATGGTGCAAGGAATGGTGAAGCTTCCTGGATCTTTCAGTTTTGGTGGTAACTTTTGCTGCAGAACAGCGCTGCATTCTTCCGTGAGAGCAACGGTTTCAAGGTCATCCAGTTTCACCTTCCTTGAAAGAATAGTCTTCATAAACTTCGCATAACTAGGCATTTGTTCCAGAGCCTCAGCGAAAGGTATATTGATGTGAAATTTCTTGAACACCTCCAGAAACTTCCCGAACTGTCTATCCAGCTTTTTTTGCTGCAATCTCTTAGGAAAAGGTGGTGGAGGATAGAGCTGTTTCTCCCCTGTATTAGCCTCAGGCAGAGTGTGTTCAACATTAGTCTTCCTTAGTTCCACCGCTTTCTCCTTTTGCTTAGATTCTTCATCTCTAATTTCAGCGTCTACTTCTTTTGCCTTTTCAGCATCAACCACTTTTCCAGACCTTAAGGTAATAGCCTTGACTTGCTCTTTAGCTTCCTTCCTGCCTGGTACTTCCGTGTCACTGGAAAGAGTGCCAGGTTAACGATTGAGCACTGCATTGGCTAATTGACCGATTTGATTTTCCAAGGTCTTGATAGAAACCGCCTGACTCTTGTACAACAACTTAAGTTCCTCAAAATCAGCACTAGTAGGTGCAGCTGTACTTCCCTGTTGAGGATATGATTGCCTTGTAGCATACTGCTGTGGTTTCTGGAATCCAGGTGGGTTAAACTGTTTACTCACTCCTTGCTGATATGGTGGCTGAATAGCATTCTGATTATTCCCCCAGCTGAAATTTGGATGATTTCTGTTGTTAGGATGATAGGTCGCTGACACAGGCTGCTGTTGTCGCTGATAATTATTCACATACTGAACAGATTCGTTGACAAGAGAACACTGATCCGTAGCATGAGAACCTGCACAAAGCTCACAAACCATAGCTATTTGATTAACTCCATATGTAGCCAGAGAATCAACCTTCATTGATAGCGCTTGGAGCTGGGTTGCAATAGCGGTGGCTGCATCAACTTCCAGAATACCTGCTACCTTGCCTGACGTCATCCTCTGAGTTGGGTTTTGATGCTCATTTGCAGCCATCGTCTCTATAAGATTATACGCCTCAGTATAGCTTTTAGCCCATAAGGCGCCTCCAGCTGCTGCGTCGAGCATGGGCCGAGATTGGACCCCCAAACCATTATAGAAACCAGTGATCACCATCCAGTCCGGCATTCCATGATGTGGACATTTTCTCAACATTTCCTTGTAGCGTTCCCAAGCCTCGCACATAGATTCTGTAGGTTGCTGCGCAAACTGAGTAAGAGCACTCCTCATAGCAGCAGTCTTTGCCATCGGATAAAACTTCACCAGAAACTTTTGCGCAAGATCTTGCCACGTAGTGATGGACCCAGCTGGTTCAGAATATAACCAGTCTTTAGCCTTGTCCCTCAGTGAGAATGGGAAAAGCCTCAACTTGATAGCCTCATCAGTCACGCCATTATACTTAAAAGTGCTGCAGATCTCAACAAAATTCCTTATGTGCATGTTGGGGTCTTCAGTTGCCGCTCCTCCAAAAGAAACAGAATTCTGCACCATCTGAATAATGCCCGGCTTGATTTCAAAGGTGTTAGCTTGAATAGCCGGATGAAGGATGCTTGACTGAATGTCATCAATTTTAGGCCGAGAAAAATCCATAAGAGCTGGATCAGCTTGAACAATACGATCTCCCATATTTACTGGTTCTTTCTGCTCAGTTCCTGAATCCGAATCCTCAAAATCTAACTTCTCCGGAATATCAAGAACTTCGTCTGTCTCTTCAGCTGTATCTAAAGTCCTCTTGTGAGCACGAGAACGAGTTTGCATAAACGCTTGCTAAAGTACCTGAAACACAACCGGAAAAAATAAGTAACTACTATGTCCTAATCACTGAGTCCTAATGATCAATGATGGTAAGTACATAAACTAAACAAATACGCCGAGTCCCCGGCAGCGGCGCCAAAAACTTGTTAGGGCGAAAACACGCGCTAATATTCATGCAAGTATACGCGTTCGCAAGTAATATAAAATATTTTCTAGTTCGTTCCCTCAGAGACTCAGACTAAATTATTGTCTAATTAAACTCACTCACCAATGTATGATTACTTCTCAATGTTAAGACACTAACACTTAAAATTGTTGATTAAATATTAACTATAATTAACTACTTAATTAATCACTTAACTAACACTTCAATTTATCAATAATAAAACACTCATGAGATCACAACTTCATTATTACTTCCTTCTATAGCCATTGTTATTACCTTTAGCATGTGACATTGATGATATTAATCGAATAACACGAAACTGATAAAAGCCAACTTTCATTGTACTAATACCATTCTACCAAGCATCCACAATTAAGATAGAAGTTGAATAGTCATCAATTATATTGAGTTCCTATATGTCTACATAAATTGACAACACAACGATTTAAGCACAAGTTATTCCTTTTGATTACATAGGGCAAATAAAACTATTAGAGTTACCCACTAATCATGCACAACGTACATGAACCTATGCTAGCATGGCAAGTTCTAAATCTCAAGATCCACCGTCGCTTCACAAGAGATTAACACCCTATCTTATATGTTCGCGATGCACATAAGACGAATACGCACAACCAATACTAGATATCATACAATCATCACACACTAAAGTATTAAACGATTAACTAAAGAATTCCATAATAAATCCATTGCAACCCCATGATCACGATTAGCCCATAATAGAACTTATCGTCATCATGGGTTCATATGAAATCATGATAAACAAACACAAGAAAATAATAACTAAACTAATTATATTAAAACAGAGTACGTCACAAGAGTAAATAAGTTCAAAGCAAGAAAACTAGCATCCAACCTTACAACGAAACAAGAATCACAAGAAGATATGCTTCCTCTTCGTTGCGGTGTGCTAAATCGGTCTTCTTCCTTATCTCCTTCGCTTCTTGCGTAAAAACACAATCTTCTTTTAATCCACACTTGTGAAAATGTCTCAAATCTACTTATATAATAGTCCCATAAAACTCAGATTACATAGAAGTGGAAACCAAACAGAAATAGAAGTCCTAAAATAATTTGTCTTTTTTCTCGACCCTGCGCGGCCGCTCAGCAATGCTGAGCGGGCGCTCATACCTCTACTGGAAAAAATCTGATTTTTGCTCCGTTTCTTCGCCGTAATCTGCCCGTTTCTTTCCTCTCGTAATGGTGAACACATGCCAAGGCTTATTCTTGATGATTCCTCCCCCAAAATGCAACTAAAACCCTGAAATGCATAAACACTAGAAAAACGCATCAAATACACAAAATACTTGATTTCAAGACACCAATTTAAGCCATTTTAAGACGTTCTAAGTGGTATAAAATGCCACTTATCAACCACCATCATCAAAGTGCCCAATCCGCCAAAACGTCAGAACTTGTTGGCTCGAAAAGACTGAAGGCTGAGTTAATGCATACCCAATCTCACTGTGTGCAAGAAGATCTTGCACAAAATGCAATTCAGATGGAGCTTCAGCATGATCAAGAATTGCAGCATAGTTGTTTGGAATAAACTTAGCTCCATCAATGATTAAATCCTTAGGTGCCATGTGAAAAATTGAGATTTAAAAGTGCCTGTTAGGTGTTTGATAAAATGTCTGTATGAAAAACCAACGTGAGAAGAAGAGAGAAAGAGAGTAAAAGCAAGTAGAGAGAAAAAGTATGAAAGAAATAAAAGATTAAAGAAATCCTCTCTCTGTCGTACTTAGACTCTGAAAAAAAATGTTACCGTTGGACACCTGTCAGACATGCAGTAATAACGGATAGTTACTGGGCGCGAGAAAACAGTAATCATTACTTGCCCACTTGCCTGTTTTCAAGGAAAAACCGTTCCACTTACCCAGATATTCCATTAATCAAGGTGAAACAGTTTTAATTCAAAATTGAAACCGTTCCGACCGATTTAATTAATTTTCATGGCAACATTAATATTCTGAAAAGAAATCAAGTTAAAGTGACCAAGATAAATTATATGAGTAAGTACTGATAAAGGAAAATCAGAACTTAAATTAAAATAGAATTTATATGGTCTTTAGAATATAAATAATTATCAGGATTTATCAATGCATTACAAAATAACTTAGAGACAAAATCTTGAAACAAAAATAAATTTCATTAATATATCAAGAAAATACATTCATGAAATTGAAATTACATCAGTACTTATACAAGAATTCCTTAAGCCACTAAACCTAACGTCAACAACCTTTGTCCTAGCTCAAAAGCAGGGCAAGGCTGATGATGAAGAAAAACAGGAAGAAGACGAGATTAAATCATTTCTTCTTCCTACTCTCGACAAACAGAATGGCGAGTCGGATGATTCGCTCTTGCTGGCGGAGAGCTTCCAGCCTTTCCTCCTCCAATCGCTCCAGATGGCGATGGTAGTCCATATAGAAGAACAGGAGGTGGGTCAGTACCTCCTGTGGGACAAAGTCCCATATCTCCTCAGGAATGGCCGTGACGTGCCATTCCTGCTGCCAGTCGGCACATCTTAGCTCCATATTGAAGTTTTGGTAGTTCAAAAACATGTTGTATCTGACCATTGTGTTTTTGAAAGAAAAAGTATGAAGGTAAGTTTGTGAGAAAGAATTTGATGGGAAGGATGATGTGAAGTGGCTGCTTATATAGGCAAGAGAATGCCAGGAGACGTAAAAGTATTTAATGCTGACAGGTAGAATTAATTCTACCTCGTCTCCCCAGACTTGGAAAAAGAATAACATTCATTGGAAGGAGAAAACATGGTTGAATGCGCACAAGAAACAAGTAAAAGTGGACTGTTCAAGTACGAATACCATTAACCCTAACCATAGTGACTATTAATCTTCCACTTCAACATATTCTAGTTTGAACCGAGACTGTTATCAAATTTTATCCACAGATAAGTCAAGTAAAGAATTAGACTGTAATATCAGAACTTAGACTTATATCAGAACTTAACAGTCATCAGAACATAATTTCTTAACTCGAAAAAGGAATGCCTATCTGAGTAAATCCTCATACAAGTTCTGAGTTATACTCTTCAGAACTTAATCATCAGAATATGCAACCAGAACTTGTCCTCAGAGTTAGTGCAAAATGACACAATGACTATTTATCTAAAACAACATAGACCACCAGAGTAATTTTCATCATTCAGATGGAGTGATTAGTGTGTGCATTAAGCTAAATTTCAGATAAGGAGTAAAGTCTGATTCACTTCAGTACATCTTAGAAATAAGGCATAACTAAAATTTTGCTAAAGAGCTGTCATTATCCTGAAACCTACTGATGAATGAGTTCATGCTTGAGTCCACCTCAACTGTTTTGTGCTAATTTTATGCATCTTTTTAAATTCTATTTTACAGTGGCTTCTCAGTGTAAGTGAGTCACGTCTGCTTATCAGAATTTATGCTATTATCAGAGTATTTCTCCAGTAATCATAGAGTGTGAAAAGTCACCAAGAAAATATTTTGCTTTTCTAATGCATATTTACTTAATAACAGCAATGCACTTGGGTCGTCCCTTCCACATGTTTACTCTAGATCTCAAAGGAGTACCTAATTTTATTCTTTGATCTTTTTGCTTTTTCTTTTGATAATTGAGGTTTATCAGCACTTAGTACATTCAGCAGATTTACTAGTATCAGAACTTAACAGATGAATAACATTATTTTAATATGTGACTTAGTAATAAGATAAACAAAGTAAACTCAACTAAGCTCAATTATCAGAATTTGCTTGTGTCATAAGATTTCCACAGAAATAATTACTTCTTATATGGGATCATTTGTTTATTGAAGACTACTAGGTCAGTATCTAGCACAGTTATCCTCATAGGATTGAAAAATTACTTAAACAGACATATCACTTATCAGAGTTTAGAAACATATATCAGACAACAATTAGTACTTGAACGCATATTTCAATTAATCACAGAATACACAAAGAGATTACATTCTATAAATACTGATCATAAAGTCTAATGAAACAGAACAAAACTAGACAAATTTAGAAAAAGAACCTGAAACCATTCCAAGTTCATTTACCAATCTTGTAAAAGTGGCTTCACACAGTGGTTTTGTGAAGATATCTGCTAGTTGTTGATCTGTTGGAACAAAGTGCAATTCCACTGTACCTTCATCCACATGTTCCCTTATGAAGTGGTACCTGATGCTGATGTGCTTTGTCATAAAGTGTTGAACTGGATTACCTGTCATAGCAATAGCACTTTGATTATCACAGTAAATAGGGATTTTGAAATATGTTAACCCATAATCCAGTAACTGATTCTTCATCCAAAGAATATGTACACAACAGTTTCCTGTAGCAATATACTCTGCTTCTGCAGTTGATGTGGAAATTGACTTTTGTTTGCTGAACCCAGAAACCAATCTGCCTCCAAGAAATTGGCAGCTTCCACTTGTGCTTTTCCTGTCAATTTTGCAACCTGCAAAATCTGCATCTGAGTAACCTATTAGTTTAAAATCTGATTCTCTAGGATACCACAATCCCAGATCAGCTGTTCCTTTAAGATACTTAATTTTTTTTTTCACAGCTGTTAAGTGAGGTTCTCTTAGATCTGCTTGAAATCTTGCACAAAGACAGGTAACATACATGATATCAGGTCTACTAGCAGTTAGATAGAGTAGAGAGCCAATCATACCTCTGTAATCAGTAATATCTACTGATTTACCAGTATCCTTATCCAGTTTTGTTGCAGTGGCCATGAGAGTGGATGCACTTGAACAATCTTGCATTCCAAATTTCTTTAGCAAGTTTCTGGTGTACTTAGTTTGACAAATAAAAGTGCCTTCTTCATTCTGCTTGACTTGAAGGCCCAGAAAATAGCTAAGTTCTCCCATCATACTCATCTGATATCTTGACTGCATCAGTTTGGCAAACTTCTTGCAAAGTCTGTCATTTGTAGACCCAAAAATGATATCATCAACATAAATCTGGACGAGAAGTAAGTCCTTTCCATGGTTGAGGTAGAACAGTGTTTTGTCTATTGTTCCTCTGTTGAATCCACTTTCCAGAAGAAACTGAGCTAAAGTCTCATACCATGCTCTAGGAGCTTGCTTAAGTCCATAAAGTGCTTTATCAAGCCTGTAGACATAATCTGGATGTTTGGAATCTACAAAGCCTGGAGGTTGTTCAACATATACTTCCTCCTCCAATTCTCCATTGAGAAAAGCACTTTTCACATCCATTTGAAAGACAGTAAACTTTTTGTGAGCAGCATAAGCCAAAAATATCCTTATGGCTTCTAACCTAGCAACTGGTGCAAATGTTTCATCATAGTCAATTCCCTCCTGTTGAGAATATCCTTTTACAACCAGCCTTGCCTTATTCCTTGTAATTATGCCATCACTGTCAGTTTTGTTTCTGAATACCCACTTTGTACCAACAACAGATCTATTCTTTGGTCTTGGCACTAGGGTCCAGACTTTGTTTCTTTCAAATTCATTTAACTCTTCCTGCATTGCTTGCACCCAATCAGCATCTTGAAGAGCTTCTTCCACTTTCTTTGGCTCAGTCTGAGAGAGAAAAGAATTGTAAAGACATTCATTTGAAGTACCCGTTCTAGTTCTGACACCTGCATCAGGATTTCCAATTATCAAATCAGGTGTATGTGACTTTGTCCACTTCCTTGCAGATGGAAGGTTTTCTCTAGAACTGGATGCTCCCCCATGATCCATGCTGTCTTCATTTTCATTTTCTGATGCTCCGCCTGAAACTATGCTCTCTGAGTTGGATTCTTCAGAATTTAGATTTTCAGCACTATCAGAACTTGGCTTATCAGAACTTGACGAATCAGAACTTGAAGAGCCAGATGTATGTTCTGATGTTTCTTGAGATGTGGTAGGATCTTGAGTATGCTCCCCCTGCATTGGTGCATCTTCCTTTGATGTAGTCACCACAGTTTCAATAACATCAGAGTTTAATCCATCAGAGTTTACAGTATCAGGACTTAGACTGTCAGGATTTTCAGTATCAGAATTTGAGTCTTCATTTTCAAATCTCAGCTGATCATGATCAATGAAATCTTCAAGACCAGTAATCTTCTTATCATCAAAAGAGACATTGATAGATTCCATGACCACTTTTGTTCTCAAATTATAGACTCTGAAGGCTTTTGTGGAAAGTGGATATCCAACAAAGATTCCTTCATCAGCTTTTAGATCAAACTTGGATAGCTGTTCAGGATGAGTCTTGAGAACAAAACACTTGCATCCAAATACATGAAAGTACTTCAGATTTGGCTTCTTTTTCTTCACCATCTCATATGGTGTTTTTCCATGCTTGTTAATAAGTGTTGCATTTTGAGTAAAACAAGCAGTCTGCACAGCTTCAGCCCAGAAATAAGTTGGAAGCTTTGCTTCTTCAAGCATAGTTCGTGCAGCTTCAATGAGAGTTCTATTCTTCCTTTCAACAACTCCATTTTGCTGTGGAGTTCCAGGAGCAGAAAATTCCTGCTTTATTCCATGATTTTTGCAGAACTCTTCCATCATCAAATTCTTGAACTCAGTGCCATTATCACTCCTTAAGATTTTCACAGAATCTTTGACCAATTTATCCAGATGTTTGACATGATCAATCAAGATAGATGCAATTTCACTTTTTGTGTGCAAGAAATACACCCATGTGTATCTGGTGAACTCATCCACTATGACCAACGCATATTTTTTCTTTGCAATAGACATGACATTTACTGGACCAAATAGATCAACATGTAGTAGATGATAAGGCTCAAGAATTGATGATTCAGTCTTGCTCTTGAATGAAGATTTTCTTTGTTTGGCCTTCTGACAGGAATCACAAAGGCCATTAGGAGCAAATACTGACTTTGGAAGTCCTCTCACAAGATCTTTCTTGACCAGTTCATTTATATTGTTGAAATTTAAATGAGAGAGTTTCTTGTGCCAATTCCAGCTTTCTTCAATTGATGCTCTACTCATCAGACAAATTGCAGAACCATCAGTACTTGTTGAAAGCTTAGCTTCATAAATGTTACCACGCCTGTATCCTTTCAGAACAACTTTGCCTTTAGATTTACTCACAATTTCACAGTGTTCTTCAAAGAAATCAACATGATAACCTCTGTCACAGATTTGACTTATACTCAGCAGATTGTGTTTAAGTCCTGAGACCAGAGCTACATCTTTAATTATGACATTCCCAAGATTGATATTGCCATATCCCAATGTTTTTCCAATGTTGCCATCTCCATAGGAAACACTTGGGCCAGCTTTCTCCACAAAGTCTGATAGCAGGGCCTTATTTCCAGTCATATGTCCTGAACATCCACTGTCTAGAACTAGAATATTTTTCCTGTTGCCCTGCAATCACAAAGACCACTAATTATTAGTTTTAAGGACCCAGACTTGCTTGGATCCTTTGGTCTTATTAAGTTTGTTAACATTTGCAGCGGATTTAGCATCAGAGTTTATGTTAACATTTTTCTTGTCCGAACTTACATTATCTGACTTTGAATCAGAATTTACACTAGAAGGAACAATAGAAACTTTCTTCAAAGAAGGTTTTATTTGATAATATCATAGTACAAACTATGATATTCCTTACAAGTATAAATGGAATGCCATAAACTACCACAATGAAAACAAGGATTTTGTGGTTTGTATCTAACAGACTAACTCTTAACTCCTGATTTTGAAGGTAAGGAGTTAATATTCTTATTCTTCCTGCAAAAAGAAGCCAGATGATTAGAACTTCCACAGTTATGACATGTTTTCCTAGGAGCATCAGGATCAGGTTTATAATCATTGCTTTTATTCACACCTTCCTTTCCATTCCTATTTTTCCTAGGTGATTTTACCTTGTTTGCATTCTTAACATCTTTCAGCTTATGCTTAAGCTGCTTCTTTGTCATTAAGCCTATGTTTACTTCAGCTGTCTTTTCCTGTTTTAGTTTGTCAGAAGTTAATTCCTCTTTAACTTCTGATTTCTCATTTTCAGACTTTACAGTTACAAACTTAACAGGTTTTAACTTTGGCTTTTGCTTAACAACAGGCTTAATTTCTTCAGTTCCTTTATCATTCTTATCCTCTCCATAACCTAAGCCCTCTTTCCAGTTTCCACTACTTAGCAAATTTTGAGTTGTTTTGCCAGAATTAGTCCAAGTCCTGATAATCTCTCTTTCCTTTTCTAACTCAGTTTTTAGAGATTCATTCATTTTTAGCACTTCATCCCTAACATAGAAAGCATCATCTCTATCCTTTTGAGTTTGATGAAACATGACTAACTCTTTTTCTAAGAAATCATTTCTTTTCTTAAAAGCAAGATTTTCAGAAGTTAATCTTTCACATGTTAAAGTTTGATCTCTATAACTAACAAACATGGTTTTAAGATATCTTCTCAACTCATTAATATCATCAGTATGAAAATCATAAGTAGTCTGAGGTACCTTTGTTTCAGCAGCTTCAGAACTGCTCTCAGCACTTTCTTTATCAGCATTTGCCATCAATGTATAGTTCTCCTCAATTTCAGAGTCTGAGGTGTCTGTCCAGCTTTTCTGCTTTGTGATAAGAGCCTTGCCTTTGTCACCCTTTACCTTCTTGCAATCAGGAGATATGTGGCCTTTCTCACCACAGTTCTAGCATTTAACATTGGTATAATCTCCTCTGTCAGACTTTCCTCCTCTGCCTTTAGATCTTCTGAAATTCTTCTTATCAGAACTTATGCCTTTCCTGGAAAACTTCTTTCCCTTCCTGAACTTCCTGTATGCAATCTTTGTGATTCCTTTCACCATAAGAGCACACAGCTTCATCATCTCCTCATCAGCATCAGTCTCAGGCAAGCTTTCAGAATCTGAGTCATCATCACTTTCAGAACTTGATGACTCAATATCAGACTTTATGAAAAGAGCTTTACCCTTGTCTTTCCTTGAGGAAGCTGCTTTGGGGGATTCTTCTTCAACCTTAAGAGCAACTGTCCTTGACTTTCCTCCTTTCCTCTTGCTTCTTTGTTCCATCTCAAGTTCATGAGTCTTGAGCATTGCATAGATTTCATCAAGAGTTGTTTCATCAAGATTGTAGTCGTCTCTTATTGTTGTTGCCTTCAAATCCCAGCATTCAGGAAGAGCTAACAGGAATTTAAGGTTTGAATCTTCAAGATCATACTCTTTATCAACCAATGACAAATCATTCAAAAGTTTGACAAATCTATCATATAGATCATTCAATGACTCATTAGTCTTTGAGTCAAAGTGTTCATACTCTTGAGTGAGTATTGTCTTCCTGTTCTTCTTAATTGTGTCAGTTCTCTGACATCTTATTTCCAGAGCATCCCATATCTCCTTAGCAGTCTTGCAGTTGATTACCCTGTTTGACATTACATTATCAATGGCACTATGCAGTAAGTGTCGTACCTTAGCATCCTTAGCAATTGATGCTATATCTTCAGCAGTATAATCACTCTTTTCCTTTGGTACAGTCTTTGCTGCTTCACCTGCAACTGCAGCAGCAAGCTTGGTTGGTTTGTGAGGCCCTTCCTTGATTCTATCAAGGTATTCTGGATCTGTTGCTTCCAGGAACATGGTCATTCTCACCTTCCATATGGGATATTCAGATGGTCTCAGTATGGGAACTCTGATGGTCTCATACCGACTCTGAATTTGTGTCTTTGGTGGTTCCTCAGTTTTGGTAGGCTTAGTTGGAGTTTCTGTGTCAGACATGATTGTGTTTGGATCTTTAACTACATGTGTGTTAACAAACAGATAGGCTCTGATACCACTTGTTAGGTCACACACACTGTAGAGGGGGTGAATACAGTATATAATACAATCAAATCGAACTTTAAAATCTTAAGTAACAGAAAACAAACTTTATTGAAACAATAAACTCTGTTACAGTATGGAACTGTTACCTCTCAGTGATGAACAAATATCACGAGAGCTGCTAGGGTTACAATGAATAATCTTCTCGAATAAGATAACACTTATAGTGTAAACCCTATGTCTGTGTTTATATACTACACAGTTACAAGATAATCACTAATTGATATGGAATATAATTCTGCTTCCTAAAATATATCAATCAGATATATTTTCTTCCAAGTATTCCATTCTTCACGGAACTCCTTCTTCATGCATATCTCTTCTTATGTTTATCTTGATCTTCTTTCCTTTAATCAGCTACTGTCCTTATCTTATCGTCCTTCAGCACTTAAGTTCTGATATCTAACTTCTGATGATTATCTCCTGATAATATAAGTACTGATATCCTTAAGTCCTGACTTCCAGTATAAGTACTGATCAACGGTTAAGTACTGATTTGTCCTGTTAAGTAAGATCTGAAATCTAAACATAAATTATATTAGCCATGACATTATCAAATATATCTAACATTTTTAAATAATTATTACAACTCTGATCGCATGAATAAATGGACGCTCGAATTATAATTCAAAATTATCGAAACACTACTCGCAAAATTACGTGTTACTCGTATTATTCAGTTAATTATTGAATTATTAATCAAATTATCCGATCTTATTATTTAATCTTAATTATTAAATTATTACTTAATTATTAAATAATAGATAATTAAATAAATAATTAGATAAATAATTAAATAATTAGATAAATAATTAATTTCGGATTTCTAAATTAATAAAATAATTTAGAAATTAATTATAATAATTTTCAGATTTTAAATCAGATTTTTAATTGATTTTTAGAATTATTAAAACTGATTTTCTGATTTTATAAAAAAAATTAAATAATTAAAATTCAGAAACATAATTCAAGGAAAGGAATTGGGGGCTGAGGGATCAAAACCGGGTAATTTTTCGGGTTAGAAACCGGGTTAACGGGTCGTCCACGAACCCGGTCAAAGTTCTGTCTTGGTCCGAGTGTGGATAACATTTCTCTTCTGCATGTCCATGGAGTTTTGAAAAATCCAAACATCTCAGAGATAGATAGAGAGGTAAGAATGTATCGAACGAACCGCACTCCTTCGTATACGTCAGGAGTCCATTGATGAGAAGGGGCTGGTCGGGAAGAACACCACCGCGGTTCCGCCGCCGGTGGTCGATCCGGTAATAAAACGATGACAAAATGCCGTGATTTCTTTTTGTTTCTTCATCAGTTTTAGTCAATAACGATACTCCAGCAACGTTGCCTCCATCCTCCTCCCTCTTTCGCTGATATCGACGCCGTAAAATCGAAGAACACGGCGGCGATGGCGTTCTCCGGCAAGCACGAAAACCTCAACCAAATTCTACGAAACCGGTGCCGTTCGACTCAGAATTCGACGATCTATCCATTCTTATCAACAAAATCATCAAACAACTACTGAATCTTAAAACCCGAATTTGATAAATAAACCCAAAATTAGAAATTAAAATCGAGAAATTAATCAACAAAATCGATTACATAATCATAAACTACGATTAATAAGCTTCAAATCGACTACTTACATGACTAATTTGGATGCCGAAATCACGATCAAAATCCAGTTTTATTCCAAGAACTCCAAATCCTAATTTCAGAGAATTGGGGATTTTCTTGAATTTTCTATTTTTTATGATTAATTAACTAATTAATTAACAATAAATCAGCTATTTATATTTACCAAAATAATACCCCAAAATAAAATTAAGGGTCCAATTACACATCTAATAAAAATATTTGCCCCCAATTTTTATAATTTTTGGGTATTAATTATGAATTTTTAAATATCCAATAAATACAAAATATATGCAAAAAATTCCCAAAAATTGTGAATAATACAAAAATGCAAAGAAAAATGATGTTTGACAATTTCATGATCATATAAAATTAAAATGTGATTTTTGTGGGGTTTTTGACACCCGAAGGGGCCCGTAAAAGTTGTTTTTCTCGAAAGAGTTAAATTTATAAAACGTCTAGATGTTTAGAATATCGATGTGGTATAGGCCATACTTGGAAAAATAAGGCCAATGATTTTTTTTTGAGATATGGGCTTTTAAAACACTGTTTGAGCTATACGAATTTTGATATAAAACATATAACTTATAATAAAACACTCAATAAATACCCGAAACACATTCCGATCAAAACAGACAACACGTAGCACATATCAATTAGGGTTTTATGACTCAACACACTTAATCATATAATAATACACATAAATCATCTTTATTAGAACATAATACAAGCATAATTTTCTCGGTCGTTACATTCTCCCCTTAATAGGATTCTGTCCTCAGAATCACGCTATGAAAATAACTGAGGGTACTTTTCTAACATATCAATCTCAAGCTCCCAGGTTGATTCTTCAACCACGAGATTTCTCCACAAGACTCTTACTAATGGTACAGACTTATTTCTTAATACTCTCTCTTGCCGATCTAAAATTCTTACCGGCTGTTCTACATACGATAAATCTGCCTGAAGTTCTATCGGCTCATACTCTATTATATGCCTTGTATCAGGATTATACTTCTTAAGCATTGACACATGAAATACATTATGAATATGCTGTATATGGGGCGGTAAGGCTAACTCGTATGCAACTTTTTCAACTCTCTTTAAAATTTCAAAAGGACCGACGTATTGAGGCTTTAGCTTGCCTTTATTGCCAAACCTAGTTAATCCCTTCCATGGTGATATCTTTAGTAGTACATGTTCTCCTTCTTGATAGTCCACATCCCTTCTGGTTGGATCTGCATACTTACGTTGTCGATTTTGCGCTGCTTCGAGTCATTTTCGAATAAGTTCTACTTTTTCTTTGGTCTGCTGAATCAATTCTGGACCTAGAATCTTGCGCTCTCCAACTTCATCCCAACATGTAGGTGATCTGTATTTTCTTCCATATAAGGCTTCATAAGGTGGCATTTCGATACTCGCATGATAGCTGTTGTTGTAAGAGAATTCAAAATCATGCGAGTATCTATTGTGTTTAGTTTTCAGAACTTAATATCAGGACTTACTGAAATCAGAACTTACTGAAGTCAGAACTTAATATCAGAACTTAAGGCGTCAGAAGATATATATCAGGACTTAAGTGCGGGAAGACTTCAGATAAGGAATGTGGCTGATTTACAGGAGAAGATCTGGACAAAAATAAAAGAAGATATGCATGAAGAGTTAGAGGACTAGAAGACTTGTAGAAGATATCTGATTGATATATTTTAGGAGATAGAATTATATTCTATATCAATTAGAAGATATCTTGTAACTGTGTCCTATATAAACACAACTTAGGGTTTACACCATATGTGTTATCATTATCGAGAACATTAAACATTGTAACCTAGCAGCTCTTAGTGATATTGTTCATCACTGAGAGAGAACAACAGTTCTATTGTAACAGAGTTTATTTGAATATACTTGATCTTTGTTACATACTTGTGTTGAAATCGATTTGATTGTATAAACACTATATTCAACCCCCTTCTATAGTGTTGTGTGACCTAACAAGTGGTATCAGAGCTAATCTGTTGACACATATACAGTAAAGATCCAAATAATCAATCATGTCTAAAAAAATACAAACTCCAACTAAGCCCACCAAAACTCAAGAAACTCAAAACACTCAAACCCACAGTTG
This sequence comes from Apium graveolens, assembly GCF_009905375.1. Classification (NCBI taxonomy): domain Eukaryota; kingdom Viridiplantae; phylum Streptophyta; class Magnoliopsida; order Apiales; family Apiaceae; genus Apium; species Apium graveolens. The sequence goes on along the minus strand of NC_133654.1, from coordinate 198,191,778 downwards.
ATATGAGACTATTATTGTTCCCATACTGAGAGCATCTGAGTATCCTATATGGAAAGTGAAGATGGCTATGTTTCTGGAAGCTACAGATCCAGAGTACCTTGACATAATTAATGAAGGACCATATAAGCCTACCAAGCTCTCTGTTGTAGTTGCTGATCAACCGGGAAAGACCATACCAAAGGAGATGGGTGAATACACACCTGAAGATATCTCATCTATTGCCAAGGATGCAAGGGTAAGGTATTTACTGCATAGTGCAATTGATAATGTCATGTCAAACAAGGTAATTGGATGCAAAAATGCAAAGGAGATATGGGATGCTTTGGAGACAAGATGCCAGGGAACTGATGCAATCAAAAAGAACAGGAGGACTATACTCACTTAAGAGTATGAGCACTTTGACTCAAAAGCTGATGAGTCATTAACTGATTTATATGACAGGTTTGTCACTCTTGAATGATCTGTCACTGGTGGACAAGGAATATGATCTTGAAGATTCTAATCTAAAATTCCTTTTAGCTCTTCCTGAAAATTGGGATTTAAATTCTACTACCATAAGAGACAACTATGACCTTACTGAAACTACTTTTGATGAAATTTATGGTATGCTCAAGACTTATGAACTTGAGATGGATCAAAGGAGTAAGAGGCATGGAAGAAAGTCAAGGACAGTTGCTCTTAAAGCTGAGGAGGATTCTCCTAAAGTTGTTATCTCTAAGAAGGGCAAAAGAAAGGCTTTCATCATAAAGTCTGATTTAGAGTCATCATATTCTGATAATGATGATTCAGAAAATGAAAGTTTATCTGAAGTTGATGTCGATGCAGAGATGATGCAACTGTGTGCTCTTATGGTGAAGGGTATCACAAAGATAGCCTACAAGAAATTCAGAAAGGGCAATAAGTTTTCCAAGAAAGGTGGAAGTTCTGATAAGAAAAGGTTCAGAAAGTCTGAAGGCAAAGGAGGAAAGTCTGACAAAGGAGACAACTCAAATGTCAAATGCTACAATTGTGGTGAAAGAGGCCACATATCTCCTGACTGCAAGAAAGGAAAAAAGTGATAAAGGCAAGGAACTGGTCACAAAGAAGAAAAGCTGGACAGACACTTCAGATTCTGAAGATGAGGTGAACTATGCCTTGATGGCAAATACTGATAGCAGTACTGACACTACGGAATTGAAGGTACCTCAAACAACCTTTGCTTTTCATACTAATGATATTACTGAGTTGAGATTATACCTTAAAACCATGTTTATTAGTTTTAGAGATCAGACTTTAACATGTGAAAGATTAATATCCGAAAGTCTTGCTCTTAAAAATAGAAATGACTATTTAGAAAAGGAGTTAGTTTTTCTTCATCAAATTAAGTAAGAAAGAGATGAGGCTTTGTATGTTAGAGATGAAGTGCTAAAATTAAATGAATCTCTAAAAATTGATTTAGAAAAGGAAAGAGAGATCATCAGAACTTGGACTAACTCTGGCAGAACAACTCATAATATACTAATTAGTGGAAACTGAAAAGAGGGCTTAGGTTATGGAGATGATAAAAGTGAGAAAGGAACTGTGCAAATTAAGCCAATTTGTGTTAAACAGAATGCTAAGCTAAAGGTAAATCCTGTTAAATTTGTAGCAAAAACTGTTATGTCTGTTTCTGAAAAGATGAAAGATTCTAAGACAGAAGTAAAAGAAGTCAACTTTTGACAAATTAAAATAGGATAAACCAGCTGAAGTAAACATAGGCTTAATGACCAAGAAGCAGCTTAAACATAAGCTGAAAGAGATTAGAAATGTGAACAAGGTAAATGTAGCTAGGAAAAATAGGAATGGAAAGGAAGGTGTGAATAAAAGCAATAATTATATGCCTGTTCCTAATGATCCTAGAAAGAAATGTTACAACTGTGGAAACTCTAACCATCTTGCTTCTTTTTGCAGGAAAAATAAAGATATAAACTCTTTACCTCCTAAATCAGGAGTTAAGAGTCAGTCTGTTAGGTTTAAACCACAAAATCCTTTTTTTCATTGTGGTAGTTTATGTCATTCCATTTATACTTGTAAGGAATATCATAGTTTATACTATGATTATTATAAAATAAAACCTTCTTTGAAGAAAGTTAGTGTAATTCCTTCTAGTATAAATTCTGATGTAAAGTCTGATATAAAGTCTGATAAACAGCATGTTAGCATAAACTCTGAAATTAAATCCGCTGCAAATGCTAACAAACTTAAAAAGGCCAAAGGATCCAAGCAAGTCCGGGTCCTTAAAACTAACCAATAGTGGTCTTTGTGATTGCAGGACAACAGGAAAATCATCCTAGTCCTGGACAGTGGATGTTCAGGACATATGACTGGAAATAAAGCCCTGCTATCAAACTTTATGGAGAAAGCTGGCCCAAGAGTTTCTTATGGAGATGGCAACATGGGAAAGACTCTGGGATATGGCAATATCAATCTTGGGAATGCCATCATTGAATCAGTAGCTCTTGTATCAGGACTTAAACATAATCTGCTAAGTGTGAGTCAAATCTATGACAAAGGTTATCATGTGGATTTCTTTGAAGAACACTGTGAAGTTGTAAGTAATTCTACAGGCAAAGTAGTCCTGAAAGGTTACAGGCATGGTAACATATATGAAGCCAGACTTTCAACAAACTCTGATGGCTCTGCAATCTGTCTGTTGAGTAGAGCATCAATTGAAGAAAGCTGGAATTGGCACAAGAGACTCTCTCATTTAAATTTCAACAACATAAATGAGCTAGTAAATAAAGATCTTGTGAGAGGACTGCCAAAATCAGTATTTGCTCCTGATGGCCTTTGTGATTCATATCAAAAGGCAAAACAAAGAAAATCTTCATTCAAGAGCAAAACTGAATCCTCAATTCCGGAGCCTTATCACTTACTGCATGTTGATCTATTTGGTCCAGTCAATGTCTGCAAGGAAGTGGGGGAGCATCAGAAATTGCTGATGGGGACAACATAGATCATGGGGGAAGATCCAGTTCTAGAGAACAACTTCCATCTGTAAGGAAGTGGACTAAAGCACATACACCTGACTTAATAATTGGAGATCCTGAAGCAGGTGTCAGAACTAGAACAACAACATCAAATAAATGTCTCTATCATTCCTTTCTATCTCAGACTGAACCAAAGAAAGTGGAAGAAGTTCTTCAAGATGCTGATTGGGTGCAAACAATGCAGGAAGAGTTAAATGTATTGAAAGAAATAAAGTCTGGACCCTAGTGCCAAGACCAAAGAACAGATCAATTGTTGGCACAAAATGGGTGTTCAGAAACAAAACTGACAGTGATGGCATAATTACAAGAAATAAATCAAGGCTGATTGCTAAATGTTACTCTCAACAGGAGGGTATTGATTATGATGAAACATTTGCACTAGTTGCTAGATTGGAAGCCATAAGAATCTTTTTGGCTTATGCTGCTCACAAGAAGTTTAAAGTCTTTCAAATGGATGTGAAAAGTGCTTTTCTCAATGGAGAATTGGAAGAAGAGGTATATGTTGAACAACCTCCAGGATTTGTAGATCCAAAATTTCCTAATCATGTCTACAGACTTGATAAAGCACTTTATTGCCTTAAGCAAGCTCCAAGAGCATGGTATGAGACTTTAGCTCAATTTCTTCTGGAAAGTGGATTTAACAGAGGCACAATTGATAAAACACTATTTTACCTCAACCATGGATATGACTTACTTTTGGTACAGATATATATTGATGATATCATCTTTGGTTCTACAAATGCCAAACTCTGTGAAAGGTTTGCAAAGCTAATGCAATCAAGATATCAAATGAGTATGATGGGAGAACTTAGATATTTTTTGGGACTTCAAGTCAAGCAAAATGAAGAAGGTACTTTCATAAATCAATCCAAGTACACCAGAAATTTACTCAAGAAATTTGGAATGCAAGACTGTTCAACTGCATCCACTCCCATGGCCACTACAACCAAGTTAGATAAAGATACTGGAGCACCAGTAGATATTACTAACTACAGAGGTATGTTTGCTCTTTACTCTATTTAACTGCAAGTAGACCTGATATCATGTATGCTACCTGTCTTTGTGCAAGATTTCAGGCAGATCCAAGAGAACCTCATCTAATAGTTGTGAAAAGAATTCAAGTACCTCAAGGGTACAACTGAACTAGGATTGTGGTATCCTAGGGAATCAGATTTTAAGCTAATAGGTTACTCAGTTACAGATTTTGCAGGATGCAAAATAGACAGGAAAAGTACTAGTGGAAGCTGCCAATTTCTTGGAGGCAGATTGGTTTCTTGGTTTAGCAAGAAACAGAACTCAATTTCCACATCAACTGCAGAAGCAGAATATATTATTGCAGGAAGCTGTTATGCATAGATTCTTTGGATGAAGAATCGGCTACTGGACTATGGGTTAGAATTTCAAAAATACCCATTTACTGTGATAATCAAAGTGCTATTGCTATGACAGATAATCCAGTTCAACACTCAATGACAAAGCACATCAGCATTAGGTACCATTTCATAAGGGAACATGTGATGGAAGGTACAGTGGAATTGCATTTTGTTCGAACAGATCAACAACTAGCAGATATCTTCACAAAACCACTATGTGAAGCTACTTTTACAAGACTGGTAAATGAACTTGGAATGGTTGCAGGTTCTTTCTCAAAATCTGCTTAGTTTTTATTCTCATGCATCAGACTTTATGATCAGTGTTTACATATTGTCTTATCTCCATGTAATCTGTGCTTAAACTGTAATATATTAAATACTGATTGTTATCTGATGTGATTTCATAAACTCTGATAGTGTTTTGAATGTTCTGTGACTATTCAATCTAATGAAGATTACTGTGCTAGATGCTGACCTAGTAGTCCTTAACATACTAGAAATCCCATGTATGAATTAGTTATTTATGTGGAAATCAATTACTCAAGCAAATTCTGATTTTGAGCTTAGTCAAATTTACTTTGTGTATATTATTACTAAGTCACAAACTAGATTTTGCTTCTTATCTGTTAAATTTTGATGTCAGTAAATCTTAAGGATGAACTACATGCTTGATAAGCCTCATTTATCTGAAGAAAAGAAAAGAAATTGAAGTCAGGTTCTCCTTTGAGATCTAGAGTAAATATGTGAAAGGGAAGACCCAAGTGTATTGCTGGTATTAAGTTATATGCATTAGAAAAGCAAATAATTTTTTCTTGGTGACTTTTCACATTCTCTAAATACTGGAGAAATACTCTAATAATAGCATAAATTCTGATAGCAGTTGTGACTCACTTACACTGAGAAGCCACTGTAAAAAGAATGTCAAAAGATGCATAAAATGAGCACAAACAGTTGAGGTGGACTGTAACACCCCCAGATCCGGGGTCGGGGATCCGGGTCGTCACGGTCTTTCTTTCCACAATATCACTTCACTTAATTAATAATAATAACCTTATGCTGTGACCCCACACTAACACACACCACAACCCGTTATAGTCTCAGAGATGAAATTGAAATAAGTACAAGTCTTTGAATCCACAATTTAAAATTATTACAACCCAAAATGATTACTTGATAAATTTACAGTTAATTGCCATTATCTGCCACAAGTTATAATTATACATAATTGATTCTCAAAAATAGAATGCCTAATCTACCAATAGATCTACCTCTGCAGCTATAGCAGCCACAACATCATCGGGAAGACGCGAGACGCTTCCCACGCGCTTGCGCTGGGTCTGCTGGAGTCTGGCCATCTTTCCTAACTGTTGTTGTGTGATGAAGAAATAAAGCAAGAGTGAGCCTTACAGCTCGCAAGATAATATATAGTGATAACAATAATATAAGTATCTAAATGGATACTTACTAGAATCTTTTATCGTGTGTAAGATAATTACTAGTATATACTTACTAGTATATGAGCCTTCTCATAGTACTCATGAAAGTCTTGGTCAAAAGAAATGAACCAAGTTTGATATCTTAATGCGATGAAGTCGCAAAATATTCAGTATATATACATATATACTTTTCAAAATATTGGAAGTCCTCTTCCATGCATAATATACACAAAATCCCAGTGTATAACTGTATAAAAATATCGTTGCAAGGTGATCTCATATATCTAACCTTGTCTCAACGTTTTTCTGAAAATCTTTGTCATTCATAAGACAATTATTAATTAGATATAAGTTTAAAAGATGAGGTTACCAAATACCCCAATATACTTATATCTTTCCCAATACTACTTGAACTACCACCATTCAAGTTATAATCAGTTTCAAAAGTTCATCCCACTGATGAGACCACAAGATAAGACTTGAATAGATTCAATCTTTGAAATATTATTGAATGAAAAAGTTATGAGATACTTTATTTAGTCCCGATATATATATCCACATATATATATCCCTTTAAACATTTCCTGGAATCTCTGTTATGCAAAGTATGAACAGAGTTTGAAACATCCAATGAATTTTGGAAAGGAAAAGAATTTTGGCATAAACCCGATATCTCGCTGATCAGGCAAAGATACCAATAAGTAACCTTTTCTACTGTAGATGGATGAATTCCTCACCGGTCATCACCCTGGCCGCATTAGGACCTCGCGCTCGACCGTACCCCGGTCCCTCACGCGTTGATGGACTGCCACCCAGCCACTTACACAATAATAGACCGTACCCCGGCCTGTCGCTTATGCCGACTCAATGAGATGGGCTTACTTCCCGAACGTTGGGCAAGTAATCAATTCATTTACCAAATCTGCAACCTCGTTGCGAATATAAAATACACCACAGAGCCGGATTCCCCAGGTTTTGAGCGAGTATTTAAATCCCCTTTAAAAGGAAGATCTTAAATATAAAAATGAGTTTTGGGATCCGCTCTGACTTTTAAAAATCATTTTGAAGACTCGAAAACACTTTAAAGAGTGTTTGGAGTAAAGCTGATGTAATGAAGTAAATCAGTCCCCAGAATATTAGAAAATATCTGAATATTATTAATTAAATAATATTCCCATAAAGAATAATCTTTATAAAAAAATAATTGAAGTAGAAGTATTAAAATTTATACTTGAAACGAGTATTAAATAACCAAAGATATACTTATATGAAAGTATTATCTTTATTTGAATAATCGAAAATAAGTTTGATTATTTACACCTTATTCTTTAATAAAATAAAGAATATATCTCAGCAAATAATCGGAGTAATAGATCCTCAAATGAATATTCAAATAATATTCAATAAATAAAATAAGCTGAGTCATAATACCTCGAATGAATATTATAAATAATATTCATTAAATAAAATAAAGGAGTCATACATCCTCAAATGAATATTCAAATAATATTCAATAAATAAAATAAGCTGAGTCATAATACCTCGAATGAATATTATAAATAATATTCATTAAATAAAATAAAGGAGTCATACATCCTCAAATGAATATTCAAATAATATTCAATAAATAAAATAAAAAGTCATACGCCTTCGAATAATATTCGAAATAATATTCAATAATAAAATAAAGTTAAAGTTATCGAATAAACCTTATTCGATTTATAGTTTGGAAAACTATAACCATATATATATATATAAATATATATATATATATCCTTATCCATATATATAAGATTACTCGGGATCCTCGACTCCCGGTTTTAGAAAATATTTTCACCTTTTGGGTCCCTATACTAAGGGTATATGCAAGTTACCGCTATCCTCTAGCATAGGTATTATCAACTGAACCAACAGATATATATTTCAAGAATATGAAACAGGCATGCATATATACCATATCACATGCTACAATATATCGCAAGAATTTGCTAAATAACCAACATGCATCTATCGCAAGATAATGCATATACAAGTGTATTCATCACAACAACAGTATAACGGATAGAATACTTGCCTGAGCGACTGGGGGTTACGAATGGCTCGGGACGAGTCTGGTAACCTATAAACAACAAGTAAGTTGGAATTAAACCAAAGTCACTTGTAAATCTATACTTTAACTAACTTAGACTCTAACGCTTGTTTTGCGCTCACTGATTCGCTTAAGTCACTCGGGTACCCTCGGCTCCACCATTTTTAATAATTTAACCTTTACGAGTTTTAAAGCGATTCCTTCTCGAGTGACTTACCAACTTCCTAAAACACTTACCATAAATGTTTCATGCATTAATTAACCCTTTGTGGTCTTTAACCTACATTTCAAAGTAAGGCGGGGGGAAAAGTTTCGTTCGCGAAACGCCGTTACTTGAAACGGTCGTTTCTCCTAAACCGTGCATCGGAATCGAACGAACTACATATCAAAACGAAGCTCGTAACATGAGCTATCTAAACATGGCAGTGGTCATAATCTAGCAGGGGGTTCTCGGGTCCTAATGCTATGCACAAAAACAGTCCAAAGAAAATCGGACGTTACGACGGCTATGTTTACGCGATTTCCAATTTTTTAAACCATCCACAATCAACCCAAATCAACCTCAAATCCAACATACAACCAACATCCATCCTTATCACATCATAACAACCCCAACCAATCCAATTTAATCATTTATACTTATGCTTAAACTTAACTTTAATCATGCTTAAGTTCTTTTAAATCAAAACCACAACAATTACCATTCCATTTCACTACCATACCAAATCTCAAACTCTAAATCATAACAACAAGCTACAATAACATCCTACTCATCAAAATCACCTTATAATATATATGAACCTAGGGTTTGGAAATGGTATACCTTCCTTGAAGTGGTGGGTGGAGCTAGGAAGCCTTAAGAAGCTTGGAGAAGTTTTAAGAAAGCTTGGATCTTCAAGAAAACAAGACAAACTTCAAGTTAAAAATCTTGAAAACACTATTCATTGTCTTCTTCATTGATTAAATGAAGAAGTTAGAGAAAGAATTAATGGCTTAAACTCATGATATAGCCATAACTAAGCATGAAGATGATTAGGGAATTTTCTTACCAATTTAGGAAGCTTTGATCTTTGATTTTGAAAAATCTATGCCTTGAAAATGCTAAAAAGCCGTGAGCAAGATGAACTCATGCCTTGGTTGTTTTGATTTTTTGATGGAAATGATTTTTACTTGGCTTGGTTGACTTGATTTGTATTTGATTTAGCAAATTACTACCTTGCCCTTGAATTTGTGTGGTTCTTATTCAACCACACCTCCTTCCTTCCCATGTCATGCTTACCTCATCCTCATGATGTCATCCTTCCTTCCTTGTCTTCTTTCTATTGGTTGGATGACATCATTCCCATTAATCCCTTTGATTAACTTCCTAATCGTTGCCTAATGACCGCTGATCTGTTATACGGTTCGCTTAACTTTCGCTTTCATTTATCGTTTGAAGGATCATACCCGGGATCTTATTACTTAGGTCCCCTTAACCTTTCTCAATACATTGTATTCCTTTTATGATCCTCTCTTATAATCCTTTAATTTAAATCCTTTTTATCCTGTTACCTTATACTCAATTCTCTCCGTATATTGTGGATTTCCGGGAAAAATCAAAGTGTTCGGAATTGGATTCTGACGATCTTTACATACACTTATATACCACATAGAGTACTAATAAAATCTCAGAATATCCATATCAGAACCCCTACATAGTGTGGCATGAAAAGTTTTCTCGTTCAGCAAAAACACTATTCATAAGGGTTTCAAAATTTCTCAAAAATTGGGGTTATTACAGTCTCCCCTCCTTAAAAGGATTCCGTCCCGGAATCAGATAGAAAACAAATGGGGATACTTTCTTAGCATTACATTTTCTAACTCTCAAGTAAATTTTCCCACATTGTGGTTCTTCCATCAAACTCTGAATAGTTTGATAACCCTTCTCCAAAGCACTTGTTCCCTTTTCACTCTATAACCCTTCCTGGTTGCTCCATATAGGTTACGTCGGGTTACATATCTATGCGCTCATATGCCTTTATTTATCTGGCATCTGAATTTCACTTCCTTAACATTGATACGTGAAACACGTTACGACCTGCTACATGTTCGGGGTTAGGGCTAGCTCATATGCTAACTTCCCAAACGTCTTAATATATCCAAGGGTCCAACAAATTGTAGACTTAGCTTTCCTTCCTTTCCGAACCTCATCAATCCTTTCCAAGGGATACCTATAACATTATAGGTCCCCTATTTCATACTCTTTATCCTTTCGTGTCAAATCAACATACTTATCATGTCCATCTTGGGCTACTACCAGCCGTCCTCTGTTTAGATCTATCATACCCTTGGTCCTTTGGACTACTGCGGGTCCGAGCATCTTGCGCTCTACAACTTCATCCTAACATAAGGGAGATCGACATTGTCTTCCTTCAAGGATCTCATAAGGCGTCATCTCGATAATGACATATGATCTATTGTCGTAAGATAACTCAATCCGAATTAAGTGATCATTCCAAATTCTTTCAAGTCTATTACACAGACTCTCATCATAGCTTCCAATCATTAGAGCTCTTGCTTCTCAATACCCATTCTTTTCCAGTTCGTAATCGCTATCACCTTCCGTTCCTAATATTATACTGGTTATACTTTTGCTCGTTAGCGTTCTATAACCTTTTAATAACCACGTCAACCTTAGTATCACGAACGTGTTCCCATTCCGCATACTACCACCACTTTATTACTCCTTTTTCAGTTATTTCTATTTTCCAAAATTTGATCAATCAAATAGAAGTAAAGGAATTTGTTGAGAGATCACTATGATCATGAACACTTGTTATATCGCATAGTTAGTACAGAAGGTGGCCAGCCTTTAGTACTTGACAAGCAATTAAACAACATGTGGTATCCTACTAGGCTTCTATCACAAAGATAGATAGTCATTCGGCAATACCTCCCCTTCTGGAAGGGTTGTTCTTCTCAGCTTACATGAAATGAAAAGAAGAGAAAAGAACGAACTGAAGAGAATTGTATATATGAAAAAAATATACTGCCACAAAATATCTGGCTTGGAACCTACCTCTGAACTATAGAGGTTTGTCATAGGAGAACAAAACATATACGTATTTATATCAACATCAAGTATTATAGCATCGCATTTCACGTGCCTAAATATTTTCGCTATCCCGTCCATCATTCTATGGACCCATGCTCTTCCTCGAGCTTATACACAATTACCTTTGAAACTCCCTCGACATCGAAAATCGAATCTGGGATCTCATTCTAGACATCATCGTTACTAGAGTTCTATGCTTGCACCGCAACCTTCCTCGTATAATAATACGACTCTCTATTGATAAGAAAGAATAAATATTCACTAGGTAGATACTCTACTTAATTAGTCTATCAATGATAACTTATACACTACCACGACCCGATTAGTGGTACTCAATCTCAACACCCATTCCAATACAACTCTCACGGTTGTAATCAGCTCACTACTCGCAGAATCATTGCTGCCTTACTATGGTCCACCACTGACCTACTGTCGTCATTCACGTTCCATGAAATCTTAATATCTAACCATACGAAGTCCATACATGTCGTATCAAATCCTTCTAAGGAGGTAACATAATCACCATTCATGATTCATGAAGAACACTCCTGATTCTGACATACATACATGACATGAAGCAGATAAAATTGCAGAAGAGTTTCGCTCAAAGCAACGATAGCAGGTTAATACTATTCTTAATCATACGCCCTAAATAGAAGAATTAACTCAAGGGTTCATCTAGTCCTTTTTGAAACATGGTCCTGGATTATCTCAAGATAGGACCTTCTAAGATAGATAGCCCGTTCATGGCGATTACACGAATTAAACCTTTACCAGCTACTATTACGGTTGGGTATTGCACAGTCATCAGAAGGAATGTCAATCTTCCAAACCATAATTCAACCTTCACATTTTTAACCATCATCACTGTATTCTTTTGGCACACGCGCCTATAATTATCCTCTTACCCTTAAAGTGTCGGCCACCTCTTTGGCCTTTCCTGATAGTAAAATTTCCTTACAGTCAATGTCATTTTAACCACCTCCAAATAAATTTTCTACCTTATTTCCGATCACTGCTTGAGTGAAGATGTTTTCCTTAAAATCAGATGGGAAAAAAATATCACCATTTTTCCATAAGTTATTGCCTCAGTCTTTAGAGGCTAATCACTGTCAAGACTGACTCTCAATCATACTTAGAACATTTTTTTTTTCTTAAGTCCTAATTGCCCTGAACAATTTCGACCATTACTGGTTCGATCCATACTTTCTCGTGGTTTAACACGTGCCCCACTTGGCATCATTATAATTACGTCATATTTCCTTTATCCACATTTCTATTCTTGAGAATTTTGAATATTACCTTTTTCCTTATAAAACCTCTAAGGTTATCCTTCAATCGTTCCTCCTGTATTCCCTAGATACAGGGCATATCACAATACCATTTACTAATAGTAGAACCATTGTCTATATACTTCTGCAAAATTTCTCCACTGATTCTTAAAGGTTGTTGTTACCTTAACCCTTTCCCAATCATACTGTCAAAACTCATACTATCCCTATTAAGGGTGACATGCCAACCTTTATGCAGTCCCCTAGGATTCATTTTAAGTTACCAATGTTCTATCCTTAATTCCACCTTTAAAAGGTACCTGCATCCTTCCACGAATAAATCAAGTCATATTTCCTTGATAGATTATCATATTCATCATTCCCACCTCGATAGTCTATACCTAACTTCATAATAGCATCCTTATTCAAATTGAGGTCAATCCATATGGCCTCCAAAAGATAACAACGGTTATCCGCTTGTCTTGCCTAATTTGGTAACGATAACAAGGATGTTCTGGAAGATATTGGTCGTGTTCAACGTGAACTTCTTCTTAATAATTCCTTATTTACTTCTGTTGTTTATCTCAACAGTCACCTCAATGTTGGGATATCTTTATACCTGGCGTCTCCCTTTCTGGGTATCAAGCCACCGGTCTTACATTTCCTTCTTGAAGGTCACTTCCTTCATCCAATTTTTCCTAATTTCTTACTTCCTTATCCCCTTAGTCTATCCGCGTCTCATTATTTATCCTTCGAATTATCTCAAGGTTTCCTCGAATCCTCCCAACTTACAGGGGATAAACTATATGTATCTCTTATGCCCTCAACCATCAATTTTAACTTATGGTGAATCACCCTCATCCTGACGAATGCATACTTTTCTATTTCTATTGCTACGAGTCGTTAGGGTTTCCTCATACCCAACTCCCTTATCATACCTCAAACTCTATTGCCGTTATATTCCTTTCCACTTCAATTTCTTTTTATTTTCCTTTCTCTTATCATTATTTCATGAACCAACACAACATAAGCATTGATTTCAAACATCCCGTCATTCTGGATTCGTGTCCTCAGAACGAATCTTGATAACTTTTACAACTTAGATTCATAATTTATCATACTCGTCTGCCTTTGTTCTGGCTCTAAAGCTTTTACACTATCTCCTTATCTTTGGGAATTACTTTCCCGAAAACAATTGACTGAACTTAAATCAGTTTATTATAATCTCTTGCTCCGTGCCTTCCTTGGCCTTTTACCGTCGGGTGGTCTCTCTCTTAGGAGGGTAAGTGATAAAAACAGTCTTTTGTGATTCGTCAATCATTTAGAATCTCAAATGATTCCTATATTTCCTTTAGCCAGGCTCTTGCCTCGACTGGGTCAGCTTGTTCCTTGGAACTCTGAGAGCTTAGCGATTTAAAGGTCCTGAAAGAATTTCTCACCGCACTGTCTCCTCAGGGTGGTGGTTGGGGATAATAGTCTAAGTTCTTTTTAGACAGGTCCATGAATTGCCGTATAGGAGTACCGTCTCGGGTCTCCTTTCCTTACTCGACTTTCTGTTTCCTTAGTATGAAATGTTTCATCCTACTCCCCATAATTGGGGTCATCTTTTAATTTAAAATCCTCATTTTCCACTCCATTATGTCATGGGTTCCTTCTATCTTGATGGCGACCTCCCTGACTATCACGTTCAGGGTTTGCTCTAAATCTTATTCCTCAAACTATGGCTCTCATCTAAGTTCTCATCCTTACGCTCTTGAACTTTTGGAACCCAAATTCTATAGGAATACCTCATTATTCCCTTATCATCTTTCTCGATATTAATCTTTTATCTAATTGTTGGCTCCCTGCCTTCATTCATAACTTTTTCTGGCACAATATGATCTTTTCCAATAATTCGGGCTGTATTGCAATCTTAAACAGCTTTTCGGTACCGGCTCCGGTTACCTTCACTTCTATTTCCATTTTCTCAAAATCTCTTATAAACTCTCCAAAAGACATTATCATCTTGAGTCCCTCCTTTTTACTAAGGGCATCAGCCACCATATTGGCTTTCCCCGAATGATAAAGAATCTCCCAATCATTATTCTTGATTAGCTCTAACTGCCTCCTCTGGCATATGTTGAGCTCTTTCTACGTGAAAATGTACTAGAGCACTTATGGCTTAGGTAATTCTTGCACTTCTCTCCATACAAGTAGTGCCTCCAATCCTTAGGGTAAAACTATTGCCACGAGCCTAAGCTCATGAGCGGGGATATCGAATTTCATATTACCTTAATTGTCTTGACATGTACGCGATTACCTTACCGTGCTGCATAAGCACGCACCCTAAGCCCTTGTGCGAAGCGTCACTATACTTCACAAAATCTCTTTTTCCATCCGGCAACGCCAGCATAAGGGCCATCACCAACCTCTGCTTCAGTTCTTGAAAGCTGTTCTCGCATTTCTCTGTCCATTCGAACTTCTCAGTCTTACGAGTAAGCCGCGTTAAAGGGGTTACTATCTTTACAAACTTGAACGAACCTCCGGTAGTGACCGGCCAATCCTACCTCTGGTAGTCGACCAAACCATGGTCATCAATTCATCAGTGGTCCTTTATCCAATCCTGTCAGGATCCTGCATGGGGTCCTCCTCAACAACTATCCCTACTAGGACAACATCCTCAATATCAACATCATCCGGTCCTACATTAGGACACTCTATCGGATCCACAATCCGATCTCCAATTAGTAATAAATATCATCACGATGTTGCTCCTCAACCTCAGGGTTCGGAGTCCCGCTACCATATACGATAACGAACTACGCTCCTATCACGATATTTATAAGGGTTCCCATAAGGGTTTTAACTGTCAGTGCTACGTTAGGTAGCCCGACTATGAACTTGGCAAGAGTTCTTATTATCTTAGTTAACTTATTATCTTAACGTCCCATCATCTCTGAGGTTTATAACGCTTAGCTCTGATACCATTTCTGTAACACCCCCAGATCCGGGGTCGGGGATCCGGGTCGTCACGGTCTTTCTTTCCACAATATCACTTCACTTAATTAATAATAATAACCTTATGCTGTGACCCCACACTAACACACACCACAACCCGTTATAGTCTCAGAGATGAAATTGAAATAAGTACAAGTCTTTGAATCCACAATTTAAAATTATTACAACCCAAAATGATTACTTGATAAATTTACAGTTAATTGCCATTATCTGCCACAAGTTATAATTATACATAATTGATTCTCAAAAATAGAATGCCTGATCTACCAATAGATCTACCTCTGCAGCTATAGCAGCCACAACATCATCGGGAAGACGCGGGACGCTTCCCACGCGCTTGCGCTGGGTCTGCTGGAGTCTGGCCATCTTTCCTAACTGTTGTTGTGTGATGAAGAAATAAAGCAAGAGTGAGCCTTACAGCTCGCAAGATAATATATAGTGATAACAATAATATAAGTATCTAAATGGATACTTACTAGAATCTTTTATCGTGTGTAAGATAATTACTAGTATATACTTACTAGTATATGAGCCTTCTCATAGTACTCATGAAAGTCTTGGTCAAAAGAAATGAACCAAGTTTGATATCTTAATGCGATGAAGTCGCAAAATATTCAGTATATATACATATATACTTTTCAAAATATTGGAAGTCCTCTTCCATGCATAATATACACAAAATCCCAGTGTATAACTGTATAAAAATATCGTTGCAAGGTGATCTCATATATCTAACCTTGTCTCAACGTTTTTCTGAAAATCTTTGTCATTCATAAGACAATTATTAATTAGATATAAGTTTAAAAGATGAGGTTACCAAATACCCCAATATACTTATATCTTTCCCAATACTACTTGAACTACCACCATTCAAGTTATAATCAGTTTCAAAAGTTCATCCCACTGATGAGACCACAAGATAAGACTTGAATAGATTCAATCTTTGAAATATTATTGAATGAAAAAGTTATGAGATACTTTATTTAGTCCCGATATATATATATCCACATATATATATCCCTTTAAACATTTCCTGGAATCTCTGTTATGCAAAGTATGAACAGAGTTTGAAACATCCAATGAATTTTGGAAAGGAAAAGAATTTTGGCATAAACCCGATATCTCGCTGATCAGGCAAAGATACCAATAAGTAACCTTTTCTACTGTAGATGGATGAATTCCTCACCGGTCATCACCCTGGCCGCATTAGGACCTCGCGCTCGACCGTACCCCGGTCCCTCACGCGTTGATGGACTGCCACCCAGCCACTTACACAATAATAGACCGTACCCCGGCCTGTCGCTTATGCCGACTCAATGAGATGGGCTTACTTCCCGAACGTTGGGCAAGTAATCAATTCATTTACCAAATCTGCAACCTCGTTGCGAATATAAAATACACCACAGAGCCGGATTCCCCAGGTTTTGAGCGAGTATTTAAATCCCCTTTAAAAGGAAGATCTTAAATATAAAAATGAGTTTTGGGATCCGCTCTGACTTTTAAAAATCATTTTGAAGACTCGAAAACACTTTAAAGAGTGTTTGGAGTAAAGCTGATGTAATGAAGTAAATCAGTCCCCAGAATATTAGAAAATATCTGAATATTATTAATTAAATAATATTCCCATAAAGAATAATCTTTATAAAAAAATAATTGAAGTAGAAGTATTAAAATTTATACTTGAAACGAGTATTAAATAACCAAAGATATACTTATATGAAAGTATTATCTTTATTTGAATAATCGAAAATAAGTTTGATTATTTACACCTTATTCTTTAATAAAATAAAGAATATATCTCAGCAAATAATCGGAGTCATAGATCCTCAAATGAATATTCAAATAATATTCAATAAATAAAATAAGCTGAGTCATAATACCTCGAATGAATATTATAAATAATATTCATTAAATAAAATAAAGGAGTCATACATCCTCAAATGAATATTCAAATAATATTCAATAAATAAAATAAGCTGAGTCATAATACCTCGAATGAATATTATAAATAATATTCATTAAATAAAATAAAGGAGTCATACATCCTCAAATGAATATTCAAATAATATTCAATAAATAAAATAAAAAGTCATACGCCTTCGAATAATATTCGAAATAATATTCAATAATAAAATAAAGTTAAAGTTATCGAATAAACCTTATTCGATTTATAGTTTGGAAAACTATAACCATATATATATATAAATATATATATATATATATATATATATATATATATATATATATATATATATCCTTATCCATATATATAAGATTACTCGGGATCCTCGACTCCCGGTTTTAGAAAATATTTTCACCTTTTGGGTCCCTATACTAAGGGTATATGCAAGTTACCGCTATCCTCTAGCATAGGTATTATCAACTGAACCAACAGATATATATTTCAAGAATATGAAACAGGCATGCATATATACCATATCACATGCTACAATATATCGCAAGAATTTGCTAAATAACCAACATGCATCTATCGCAAGATAATGCATATACAAGTGTATTCATCACAACAACAGTATAACGGATAGAATACTTGCCTGAGCGACTGGGGGTTACGAATGGCTCGGGACGAGTCTGGTAACCTATAAACAACAAGTAAGTTGGAATTAAACCAAAGTCACTTGTAAATCTATACTTTAACTAACTTAGACTCTAACGCTTGTTTTGCGCTCACTGATTCGCTTAAGTCACTCGGGTACCCTCGGCTCCACCATTTTTAATAATTTAACCTTTACGAGTTTTAAAGCGATTCCTTCTCGAGTGACTTACCAACTGCCTAAAACACTTACCATAAATGTTTCATGCATTAATTAACCCTTTGTGGTCTTTAACCTACATTTCAAAGTAAGGCGGGGGGAAAAGTTTCGTTCGCGAAACGCCGTTACTTGAAACGGTCGTTTCTCCTAAACCGTGCATCGGAATCGAACGAACTACATATCAAAACGAAGCTCGTAACATGAGCTATCTAAACATGGCAGTGGTCATAATCTAGCAGGGGGTTCTCGGGTCCTAATGCTATGCACAAAAACAGTCCAAAGAAAATCGGACGTTACGACGGCTATGTTTACGCGATTTCCAATTTTTTAAACCATCCACAATCAACCCAAATCAACCTCAAATCCAACATACAACCAACATCCATCCTTATCACATCATAAAAACCCCAACCAATCCAATTTAATCATTTATACTTATGCTTAAACTTAACTTTAATCATGCTTAAGTTCTTTTAAATCAAAACCACAACAATTACCATTCCATTTCACTACCATACCAAATCTCAAACTCTAAATCATAACAACAAGCTACAATAACATCCTACTCATCAAAATCACCTTATAATATATATGAACCTAGGGTTTGGAAATGGTATACCTTCCTTGAAGTGGTGGGTGGAGCTAGGAAGCCTTAAGAAGCTTGGAGAAGTTTTAAGAAAGCTTGGATCTTCAAGAAAACAAGACAAACTTCAAGTTAAAAATCTTGAAAACACTATTCATTGTCTTCTTCATTGATTAAATGAAGAAGTTAGAGAAAGAATTAATGGCTTAAACTCATGATATAGCCATAACTAAGCATGAAGATGATTAGGGAATTTTCTTACCAATTTAGGAAGCTTTGATCTTTGATTTTGAAAAATCTATGCCTTGAAAATGCTAAAAAGCCGTGAGCAAGATGAACTCATGCCTTGGTTGTTTTGATTTTTTGATGGAAATGATTTTTACTTGGCTTGGTTGACTTGATTTGTATTTGATTTAGCAAATTACTACCTTGCCCTTGAATTTGTGTGGTTCTTATTCAACCACACCTCCTTCCTTCCCATGTCATGCTTACCTCATCCTCATGATGTCATCCTTCCTTCCTTGTCTTCTTTCTATTGGTTGGATGACATCATTCCCATTAATCCCTTTGATTAACTTCCTAATCGTTGCCTAATGACCGCTGATCTGTTATACGGTTCGCTTAACTTTCGCTTTCATTTATCGTTTGAAGGATCATACCCGGGATCTTATTACTTAGGTCCCCTTAACCTTTCTCAATACATTGTATTCCTTTTATGATCCTCTCTTATAATCCTTTAATTTAAATCCTTTTTATCCTGTTACCTTATACTCAATTCTCTCCGTATATTGTGGATTTCCGGGAAAAATCAAAGTGTTCGGAATTGGATTCTGACGATCTTTACATACACTTATATACCACATAGAGTACTAATAAAATCTCAGAATATCCATATCAGAACCCCTACATAGTGTGGCATGAAAAGTTTTCTCGTTCAGCAAAAACACTATTCATAAGGGTTTCAAAATTTCTCAAAAATTGGGGTTATTACATGGACTCTTGCATAAATTTATTCTATAGTAGACTTTAAAATTAAAGACATATTTTAAGCACTTTTCTTAGTTATGCCTTATTTCTAACTAAAGTTTATCAGACTTTAATCTTTATCTGATCATTTGCAAATGCACACACTCTCACTCCATATGAATGATGAAAATTACTGTGGTGATCAAGTTGTTTTTGACAAACAGTTAAGTATTATTTGCATAAATTCTGAGGACAAGTTCTGATGAAAGTTCTGATGATTAAACTCTGAAGAAACAAGTCAGTATTTGTATGAAGAATCACAGAAATAGACATTCACTTTTTGAGTACAACATCCATATTCTGATGACCGTTAAATTCTGATAATAGTCAAGTTCTGATGCAAATCCTGATGGAAACTCTGATGCTTACATGGCATTATTTATTTACTTGACTTATTTGTGATTTTACTGTAGCGGTCATATTTTATCAGAAAATAATTAAGTGAGATAAAAACAGTAATAATCATTTGGTTAGTGGGAGACGTGTTTGCCTTGACAACTGAATGTGCATAATAATTACTGCTTATTTATCGTGCCCACTAACTATTGCTTTAACTATTTACTGGCTGACAGGTGCAAAGTGTCTGTTTTACTTCCAAAAAGAGCTGTTGAGTGGAGAGAGTATATATATGGGAGTTAAAAGATTTTACAATCTTTTACCTACTTTTCTTATTCTCTAATCTCTTTTATTCTCTCTCTCTAATATTCTCTGAAGCCATTTTTCTTACAGGCATTTTATCAAACACCTTGCAAACAAACATTTTCTCACTTAATTCTTTATAGAAATGGCACCCAAAGATCTAATCTATGATGGAGCCAGGTTTGTTCCTAATAATTACATGGTTATTCTTTCTAAGGACGAGGCTCCTTCAGACATTCATTTCGTCCAAGACTTTCTTGCTCAAAGTGAAATAGGCTATGCACTGACCCAACCCTAGGCTCTCTCAGGTAAGAAAATTCTGGAGTTTTGGAGGTCATGAGTATATGATGATGGTGGTACAAATGGGCCCCCAAGCATCATATTTATAATATGGGAGGATGAGCATGTGGTGACTTTGTCAACTATTCGACAAACACTACATTTGCCAGAAGACTGCACTTTCAGTTCATCAGTTGAGGAGCCGGCCCTTCAGCAAATGATGGAAAATCTGGGCTATGAAAAGTCTTTGGCAAAGCTGGGACAATTGAAGAGACCCCACATCAGGAGGGAGTGGAGTTTTTTCTTTGACTACACTTTTGCCAACAAGTGCTCCAAATTTGATGCTATACCCATAATGAGTCAGCAAATCGGGTATGCTCTCTTGAATCAAACACATTTTGATTATGCAAGTGCTGTTTTAGGTTTCATAGGTGATAGGATGACAGAAGATAGAAAACAGTTTATTTTGCTAGATCCTGTCAGCTTATATACAGTTTCTGTTGTTCTGATGCACCTCAAAATTTTAGTGAGACAATTGAACCCTTTAAACTTGCAAAAAAAGCTTTCATTGACTTATTATCTACTGATAATAAGAAGACTGTACTAAGACCCCTCCAAATTCCTCAATCAGTCAAACAGGTCTTAGTAAACTCTGATCCAAACACCTATACTGCCATATATCCTGATGTACAACCATCCCAACCTCCATTGGCACCTACAATCACTACACAAATAGCTCAAATTTCTCAACCACAACCATAACCTACCATCAGAACATATTTCAAACCAGCACAATCCTCTCACCCACAACCATCTGCTACAACATCAAGACCCAAACCTTCAAGAGCAAAATCAGTTCCTAAATCTCCACCAAGGAGAAGAAGGACGATACTAAGGGATGAGTCTGATAAAGAAGAGGAGCAAGTCCAGGTTCATGCATCAGAACCTGTGACCGTAGAAGCTGAAGGGTCAACCTATCAGAAAAAGACTGAAGCTAAGGGTTTAGATAGTTTGAAGAGGAAAAGAACTATAAGTTCTGATGCTGCTCAGGCAACTCCTTCACTATCCAGGAGATCAAAGAAACAGAGAGCAGGCAGGCATTTGGCACAACCTCATTATGAGGATACTCAAGAAGCTGAGGAAGGGGATCAGGAATCTCTGATCTCATCAGAATCTGTTGTAATTGAAGCTTTTCCATCCCCACATCAAGTTAGAGACACTGTTCCAGAAACAGTGATTACACCTCCTGTCTCTCCAGTTTAAGAAACAACAGTTGAAGATTCAGGATTAAGTCCTGAAATTGACATCCACAGGCTGAACATTCCAACTGTACTCTATCTGGAAGCTCCAACTGCAGCTCAACCATCTACTGTTAATTCTCTAATCTTACAGGCTGAGTTACCATCTACACCAATTATGGATCTGGAACTTAAAGATCAGAATTTAGATGAAGCTGCTACAACATCTCCTTCAGTTACACAAACTTTGGTGTTATCAGAAGATGAGGAGATGTTAGCAAGTTCTAGAGACAGTGCTCCAGTAAATGCTCCCATTCTTGGAAAGGAGGCATTGATTCAAAAGTTTGTTAAAAAAGAAGCTCCTGTTCCTTGGGAAGAAACTCACAGAGGGGTTGAGTGGACCAAGAAGTGGAATGAATCTGATTTCATTCCAAGCTCAAAAGTTTCGACAGAGTATATTGCTAAAGCTGATGAGTTGTAAACAAACTCTGATTTAATGACACAACTCAAAGTCACAGCTCTAAGTACTAAACATCTTCAAGGTCTGCACTCCACAACTCATGAAAAAGTTGACAAACTTCTATAGTCCTTGGCGATGTGTCCTTTTCTTCCGTATTGGAAACAAGTGACTTCTGCCTTCCCCATCGGATATTCTCCAGAGTAATGTCCCTTCTGCTTGCACTTGAAGCACGTGATGCTTGGCTTGTTACAAATCCCAGTATGCTTCTTCCCACATATTCTGCAATTAGGTATAGGCGGTCGGATAAGTCTCTGTTGATTTGGGGCTGGGAGTCGGTTACCCGTCCTCTAGTTGCCCTGTTCTGTCCTTCTGAAATTCACAATTCCCCGGGCTTGAAATCCCGACCTTCTGTTAGAGCGGTTCTGAAAACTTCCTGGTCCCTTCTCTTTTTGAGACGCTTCACTTTCTCCCTTGATAATCATGGCCTTCTGAACTACGGTTGTATAAGTTGTCAGCTCGAACACTGCTACCCTGCTACGGATCCACAACTTCAATCCCTGCTGAAACCTCTTGGCTCACTTTTCATCAGTATCTACCTGCTCAGGAACAAATCTAGCCAATTCAGTGAACTTGGCTTCATAATCCGGGACCGACAAATTAACATGCTTTAACTCCAAGAACTTGATCTCCATTTAATTCTTAATGTTACGAGGAAAATACTTCTCCGGAAAAAGAACAGTAAATCTATCCCAATTCACTACACCTTCACCTTCCAGTGCTTTCTTAGATTCCCACCAGTAATTTACCTCTCCCTTCAAGAAGTAACTAGCAAAATCCATCTTCTGTCTTCCTCAACTTTAACTAACACAAAAGCCTTCTCCATTTCTTTTAACCAAGCTCTTGCCTTAGTAGGGTCTGCGAAACCTTCGAATTCCAGAGGCTTCACCGACTGGAATTGTTTAAACGTAACTACCGGTACTGCCGGTGGTGCTTGTTGTTCTAGTCGAACTGCCTGTTGTAATAGTTGTTGCTGAAATTGCTGCTGTTGTTGCTGCATCATCATCATCTGTTGTTACATGAGGTGGAACATTTGGTCCATGGGATTAATATTGTTCTGACCCTCGGTATTGCCATTAGACGACTCGGTTCTTGTTTTTCTTTTTGGTGCCATAGCTCTAATAATAAAACAATTGGTTCTTTTAATAACAGTTTATTAAACATGTGATATGAATAAAGAAACAATTTTATATGGTATTAAAACAAAATTTAAATAGTTGATATTGGAAAGAAAACAGTTTACAAAATAGCTAAAACAAGTAATTAAAAATAGTTTAATATTTAAGTAAATCGTTTAGAAATAATTGAAAATTTTGGAAAAATAAATAGTACAACATGGTTGTAAATAAAAATAACATTTTAAAGTATGTAATGGTAAAACAGTAAAATAAATGTAAATGCTTAAAAGACTGAAAAATAAAAGAAAATGTGGAAAGGTTCATTTTATATATATAGATATGACACCAACTACAGTGTCAGTGCTTGATACAAAAAGAGTCTACAGCAGATCAGTCATCCTGCTACTACTACCAGTCAACACTAGCGGCTACACACATACAAACTAGTCATACTATACTATGCTGCATCTATCTACATATAATACACATGGTACAACATCCTGCTGATAGCTGAGATCAAAATCCGGGTGGCACTCGGCCTAACTCCTGCTGTAGCGCCTCTAGAACGGCCTCAGTCAGTCTCATCGCTCTGCGGTATACAACATCAGTGCGAATCTCCTCTCGTCTCAAGTCGGCAATCTCCTGGGACCCTGCCCTAAGTATCCGACGGAGTCTCTCCCTCAGTATATAATCTGACTGAAGTGCTCTGACAGGACCAAACTCTTGAGTCGCAAATAATCCAAGGATCTCTCGGCACTGATCCTGTCATCTCTGCATCTCCTCCCTCTCACTCTGATACTGCTGATAAGATACCATATGGGGCTCGCGTAGGTTTGTGCGAGAACCTCGAGTAGGAAATGGCACTGGCTGCTCAACAATCTCGTCCATAAACTCCTGCTGAGGGAACTGATATATCCCAGGCACAGGGGCATAGATAGCCAGCGGTGCTGTAAATAGTACAGGCTGCTCTGGTGGTGCATACATCGGTGGCTTTGGCTATAGCGGCGGCTGTGGAATCCGAGGCCGCTCTATCGGAACCTATGGATCTAAATCCTCCCACAGAGGCAACTCATCTATATCAGGAACATCGAATACTGGAAACTCTAATGGAGGGAGCTCAGGTATCTCTTGCTCAAAGTAGGGAAAGTAACCAATGAAATCTGGTACCTCGGGTGCTGGTAGCTGATCTGGTACTGGTCCCTGTGACAAGGGTGAAGGTGGTGGTAATGGGGGAAACACCTGAACTAATGCTGAGGGTACTGCTGGTCCTCAGGCTGTCTGCTCGGAAGACTATACTGAGGAAGCCATCTAATAGAATAACCATAACACAAGAAAATATCGAATCATATTTCTAGAACTCACAAACTCCTAATCTAATAAATAAACAACCCTAATACCATTACTCCTATCTCATGTGATCTTCCTATCTTATCTTAACTCTAATGTTGTTGTTTTTAAGGGCCAAAACCTAAGCTCTGATGCCAACTATAACACCCTCCAAATCCGGAGTATAGATTTGGGGCATTATTAACACTAACTAATCACTACAACCTGTACAAGCATAATATAAATAAAATAATTACCCCAAACAACTACTA
Source organism: Apium graveolens (assembly GCF_009905375.1). Classification (NCBI taxonomy): domain Eukaryota; kingdom Viridiplantae; phylum Streptophyta; class Magnoliopsida; order Apiales; family Apiaceae; genus Apium; species Apium graveolens. The sequence continues at coordinate 198,166,738 of NC_133654.1, read as the reverse complement.
CTCAGGATCTTTTTAAGGTTAAGGATTGAAAACAAGAACAAAAATCAACTTTATTACAAACCAGTCTATACAACCTGTCTCAAGAACTTTCTTTATTACAAAACATTATTCTATTCATACTTTAAACTAAACATCTTTTATTCAAACTACAACTATTACTCATCCTACTACACCTGATCTGGCAACTCAAAGCTCTCTTCTGGGATAGGGACACACACCCTTGGTATTAGGGGGTCCCACTGCTTGACTCGCTTCTTGACTACTCGGGTCCTGATGGGTTTCATTCTCAACCTTAACTGAAAAACAAGGTGAATAACAATAAAAGGGGGTGAGCCAAAATTGCTCAACAAGCCTGCAACAATATATATAGTATAAAGAGAGAAGAATAAATGAACCAGTAATCTGCTGGTTTGAACAACCATTTTTTTCTATAAAGAATAATAAATTACCATTACTGGCGAGTGCCAAATGAACGAGACTGGAAACAAGAACCAACATATGCACTATAACCTGCTGATCAATCAGGATATAGTGCGGATCTATACCCAACTGCATAGACCCGACCAATATAAGGGGTACCCAGGCAACTACGGCCTAATAATCAAGGGTCCGGTTAATACCCGACCCGTATCATAACCATCCGGTCCATAGCTTAGCACCCGGAACAATCGGTATGCCTTCGATGTATCCCAACATCAGGATATATCAGAGTATATGTAAAAAAGGTATAAGTATTGGAATGTGAATAGAGGATTCAATAAATTGGGAGAAATCAAGAATCGAAATGAAATAGAAATAAGGATCAACAATTGTGTGTCAGTGTATATGAACAAGAATTATCAAGGTGCAAATGATATGGAAAGTGGGATGTAATTCACTATTCTGAACTTAGAATAGGGGAAAAACTTGCCTGGTGCGCACTTCACCTCGTATGATTCACTGCCTTCTGTCTCTTGCTTGATTCTCCTTGTTGGTATTGAATCTATCATGGAAAGATATTCGTTTAGATGATTTACTTCATACGTATACCTTAGATTGATACCACGAAGCCCTAATCATCTACCCATACGATTCTATCAGACTCACATATAATTATATAACACATAAGGTTCACATAATCACGTAAAGCACATAGCACATAAGGCACATAATTAATTTTATACTTATAATTATTTTTAGATTCGATACTAGACTAATACTCGCATTAACCAACACTATTTGGTTCGATTCCTAATTTTTCAGGATTTATTAGACTCGATTCTACTCCTAATAGGGCTTACAAACAATTAATTACCATAAGCCGACTCGCTTCGAAAGAAATTATGATTTATAATTATTTTTAATGAAATCGGGTCATTTTTCTGAGTCTAAGGGTCTTCGTTTCACTCAAATCGGATTAATGGTTTAATTATTACATAATAAACAAGATTTAATTAATTATAAATCAATTATAATTAATTAATCATAATCAATTAAACCTTAATTATATTTTTAAATAATTATTAAAATTCTGATCGCATGAATAAACGAACGCTCGAATTATAATTCCAAATTATCGAAACACTACTCGCATAATTACGCGTTACTCGTATTATTCGGTTAATTATCGAATTATTAATCAAATTATCCGATCTTATTATTTAATCTTAATTATTAAATAATTACTTAATTATTAAATAATAGATAATTAAATAAATAATTAGATAAGTAATTAAATAATTAGATAAATAATTAATTTTGAATTTCTAAATTAATAAATAATTTAGAAATTAATCATAATATTTTTCAAATTTTAAATCTGATTTTTAATTAATTTTTAGAATTATTAAAACCGATTTTCTGATTTTATAAAAATAAATTAAATAATTAAAATTCAGAAACATAATTCAGGGAAAGGAATTGGGGGCTGTGGGATCAAAACTGAGTAATTTTTTGGGTTAGAAATCGGGTTAACGGGTCGTCCACGAACCCGGACGGGTCAGGAAGAACACCACCGCGGTGCCGTCGCCGGTGGTCGTTCCGGTTAGAAAACGACGACAAAACGCCATGATTTCAGTTCACTTCTTCCTCATTTTCAGTCAATAATGATACTCCAACAACGTTGCCTCCATCCCCCTCCCTCTTTCGCTGATATCGACGCCGAAAAATCGAAGAACACGGCGGCGGCGTCGTTCTCCGGCGAGCACGAAAACCTCAACCAAATTCTACGAAACCGTTGCTGTTTGACTCAGAATTCGACGATATATCCATTCCCATCAACGAAATCATCAAACAACTACTGAATCTTAAAACCCGAAATTGATAAATAAAATTACGAAATTAAAATCGAGAAATCAAATAACAAAATCGATTACAGAATCATAAAATACGATTAATAAGATTCAAATAGACTACTTACATCACTAATTTGCATGCCGAAATCACAATCAAAATCCGGTTTGATTCCAAGAACTCCAAACCCTAATTTCAGAGAATTGGGGATTTTCTTGAATTTTCTGTTTTTATGATTAATTAACTAATTAATTAACAGTAAATCAGCTATTTATATTTACCAAAATAATACCCCTAAATAAAATTAAGGGTCTAATTACACATCTAATAAAAATATTTGGTCCCAAATTTTATAATTTTTGGGTATTAATTATGAATTTTTAAATATCTAATAAATACAAAATATATGCCAAAAATTCCCAAAAATTGTGAATAATACAAAAATACAAATAAAAATGATGTTTGATAATTTCATGATCATATAAAAATAAAAATATGATTTTTGTGGGGGTTTTTGACACCCGAAGAGGCCCGGAAAAGCCGTTTTTCGCGAAAGAGTTAAGTTTGTAAAACGTCTAGATTTTCAGAATATCGATGTGATATAGGCCATACTTGGAAAAATAGGGCCAATTATTTTGTTTGAAATATGGGCTTTTAAAATTCTGTTTGAGCTGTACTAATTTTGATATAAAATATATAACTTATAATAAAACGCTCAATAAATACCCGAAACACATTCCGATCAAAACAGACAACACGTAGCACATAGCAATTAGGGTTTTATGACTCAACACACTTAATCACATAATAATACACATAAATTATTTTAACTAGAACATAATACCAGCGTAATTTTCTCGCTCGTTACAGTACTGCTCCCACTCGGAAACCTCAAAAAACCTTGATAAATAATGGAGCCAACATCCACATAATCGGCCTGTAATATCCCCCACAATAAATTGGCACGATCCACAGTAACATCGTGCATATGTGAAGAAGGCATGATGTTCGCACAGATAAAAGAGTTTCATGCACGAGCAAACCTGTTCATGTATGAGGCAGGGAAAGTGGCATACTCGTTCGAACCCCTCTTAAACTTCCAATGAGTCTCGGGGACACACAACGTAACAACGATCAAGTTCAAATCAAAATCCTCCCCAGTCTTCGTCACCCAATCCTCCTGGCCCGACTGTCTCTCGGGCTGGTTAATCACCCGACGAATAGCCTCCACAGTATAGTACACTCGCCAGGAAGCGCAAGCGCGCCGTATGTCTGTCAAACCAGCGCGGCCGCTCGCCAGGAAGCGGGGGTCAGCGCGGCCGCTCGCCAGGAAGCGCGAGCGCACCGTATGTCTGTCAAACCAGCGTAGCCGCCCCGCTTTCCAGCGCGGGCGCGCCGTGCTTCTGTACTTTCAACGCGGCCGCCCCGCCAGGCAGTGTGGGCGTGCCGTGCTTCTGTCAAACCACCCTAATTTTCCTGTTTTTCTAATTTTTTTTGTGTTTTCTTCTACCTCATTCTTCCTTCTAATGTAAAGCAAGTTTGGGTTGCCTCCAAAGAAGCATTTGGTTGCCGTATTTCTATAGTAATGCTTTAGACACTGTCTATTTACCTTGAACGCTTGGCCTGGATCATTCTCAAAAATTTCCACCGATCCATGTGGAAACACAGTTTTGATAACAAACGGCCCTGACCATCTCGACTTCAATTTCCCAGGAAAAAGACGGAGAAAAAAGTTGAACAAAAGAACTTGTTGCCCCGGCATAAATGAATTGAGCACTAAACCCCTATTGTGCCACCTCTTGAATTTCTCCTTATTCATTTTGTTGTTCTCATATGCTTGAAGTCGAAACTCATCGAGTTCATTCAATTGAAGCATCCTTTTCCTACCAGTTGCATCCATATCAAGGTTCAATTTTTTTTTGCTTAATGGTGTATATATACACTAAAACAAAAAAGTACAGGGAATGTCCCTTGGTCTATGACATGCCATAGACAGGACTATCTATAATCAATCTTTGCAAAAAGATTGAAGATAGAAAGCAAAAGGAGGCGCCACCCTCAAACTAGCCAACTAGCAAAATCAATGCAATCAAATTTCTCTAGCCATCTAGAGTTACAAATTTGAGCTCTAACATCAACACAAATAGCTATTGCAATCTTTGAAGGTCCAAAAGCTCCCTTGTTATGCATCCTTGAATTGCATTCTCTCTATATGTGATAAGAAAAAACTTGACCAACTAGCAAAACAATAGTACGGTGCCCCGGGTGTGTGATAGAACCCCAATGATCAAGCAAGCCGAGCCAACTATTCCCACGCATAGAAGTGTGCACTTTCCTGCATAGGTTTTGTAGGATATAACTACTGAATGGACAAGTTAAAAACAGGTGATCAACCTCCTCAAGCCCTCCTGCACACAGAAGGCAAGCAGTAGTGACATTCAATCCGAAAGATGCCAATCTGCACAAAGTAGGAATTCGGTTCCAACAAATAAGCCATTCGAGATGGGCATATCTAGTAACATGTAGTTTATGCCAAGTCCATTTGAACCAAGTTATACGAGGCAACTTGAATCTAATAACATCCCAGGTGTGCCAAACTTTAATTTTCCCAATTTTATGGTCATTCCACAGAATGCAATCATTAGAAGAAGTATTCAATTTCGGAAAATCAAATGAAGACAACCAGTGAGTGAGAGAAGTACTCAAGTGATTGCTTCGGACTAAAATTTGAGGAAGACTCCAAACTCCATCAACAATTATAGTAGAAACCTTTGCAGAAGATGATAACCCAGATTGTCTAATAGCCAAATCTGCCTAATTGTGAACAATGCAAGTGCTTCTCCACCACGGGTCAAACCACAAGGAAAAGTTGTTACCATTGCCAACTTTGTAGGTGAGAAATTGTAAAGCAAGAGGTCTAAGTTCAAGAATCTTTCTCCATATCCATGAGCAATCGGCAGGAATGACCATAGTCCAAAAATGATGCTTCTTTAACGAAGTAGCATTAACCCAATTATACCACAAAGAGTTGTACCTCGAAACAATTTTTCAAATATGAAAAAGCATTTGAGCCAAATTCCATTCCTTTGGATTTTTCAAACCTAAACCACCTTCATCTTTTGGGAGACAAACTTTGGCCCAAGCAACTCGAGCTCCCCCTTTTTTATGCACACCTCTTATCCACAAGAACCTTTTCATGATAGATTGGATATGCTTGTGCAACAAGACATGCAGTATGAAGTGGTTTATCCAATAAGATTGAATTGTAAAAAGAACCGATCTAATAAGTTGCACCCTGCCTGTAAAAGATAATAAATAGGATGTCCAAGTGTCTATGCGAGCTGTTAGCTTCTCAATAAGAGGAATACAATTGTCGATGCTTAGCTTCGAAGAGATTAAGGGGACTTCTAAGAATTTAACAGGGAACATCCCTTTAGGAATGCCATATTCCAACTCAAACCAATCAACAACTTTCGGAGCACAATTGCAAAGAAACACCGTGCTTTTAGCCATATTAGGATGTAAACCACTCATACTAGCAAATTTAGACAAACTTTGCATAATATGAGAAATAGAAGCAACATCACCCCTTGAGAAAAGTAAAACATCATCCGCAAAGAATAAACTAGTTATTCTAAGCTCTTTACACTTCCAATGAAAAGAGAAGGAACTAGGGGTTTGAGCTAGCATTCTCGACAACACATTCATGCATATAGTGAAAAGATAAGGGGACAATGAATCCCCTTATCTCAAGCCCTTCTTACCCTGGAAAAAACCATGAATGGCACCATTGACTTTAATAGAAAACATAGTAGTAGAAATGCACTTATGAATCCAATTTATGAAAACAAGAGGAAATTCCATACGAGTCAAGACATGCATAAGAAAATCCTAACTAACCGAATAAAATGCCTTGTGGAGGTCAACTTTTAGAGTACACTTTGGAGTCCCGGTTTCCCTACTATAACCTCTAAAAAGCTCTTGAGCCAATAGGATATTGTCTGAAATACTTCGACCATGGATGAAAGCAAATTGAATTTTGTCAATGAGAGAAGGCAGCACATTCTTGAGTCTAGAAGCCAAATTTTTGAGATGCACTTGTAAGCAACGGAACAAAGAGAAATAGGCCTAAATTCCTTCATATTGGTGGGAGTAAGAACTTTAGGAATTAAATCAATACTTGTTGAGTTAATTCCTTTGTTCATAGTTGAAGTCTTAAAAAAGAACAAGATGGCCTCACGAAAATCCGAACCAATAATGTCCCAAACCTCCAGATAGAATTCGACAAAAAAACCATCAGGCCCCGGGGCCTTATTCTTCTTCAAGGATTTAATAGTGTTTAAGATCAAAATGTTATCAATAGGCTTGACAAGTAAAGCGGATTGGTCTTCATTGAGAATCGGCAGAGGAATATCCGGATTACAATCTTGAACCACACTGTCTTGACCCAAAGATTGAGCAAAAAATTTAACTGCAACTTCAGCCACGTTCTTATGACTAAAAACAATATCACCATTATTATTCTCAATAGCCACTAATTTGTTTCTATTCCAATTAGCCTTCAACCGATGAAAAAAGAATGAATTGTTGCCATCACCTTCTTGAAGCCAAGAGTCTCTAGATTTTTGAAGAAGTAATGATTCTTCTAGGATAAGTAATGACTCAATATTCTGAGCTTCCAATTTTTCTTCTAACAATAATGAAAAATTCGAACTATCCCCCTCCAAATTTTCTTGAATAGAATGAAGGTGTGCTCGAGCAGTTTGGACATTAGAATGAACATTACCTTGCCTTTTGTTTAGAGCCACCAATTCCCTTTTAACACATCTCAATTTGCCACATAAAACATGCAATGGATTGCCACAAATTTTATTTTCCCAAGCCTTTCTAACATCATCTTTAAATCCCTCCAACTTACTCAAGTAATGGAAATATTGAAATAACTTAGTAATTTTCTCCAACTCCATAGGAACTGTCATGATAAGTGGATTGTGATCCATTAAGCCTCTAGGTTTGACCTCCACAAAAGATGCACCAAAAGATGTTAATCAGAATTGATTAACCAACATCCTGTCAAGATGTTTGTGTATATGGTTAGATGGCCTATTGTTCCACCATGTAAAAACAGAGCCAACAGTACGAATGTGGTAAAGCTGAGCATCAGAAACACAATTTTTAAAATGTTGCATATCAGGGGCCCAATGTTCTCTTCCTCCCGAGGCTTCAGTAGAATGAAAAGTGCAATTGAATTCACCTGTCACGCACGAAGGGACATCCCAAAGTTTAAGGTAAACCAAATCAGACCAAAGAGGAGACCTTTGGTGAGGCTTATTGTGAGCATATACAAACATAGCAATAAAATGCACTTGTTTCTCAATAAACGTAACAAAGCAAGTAATATGTTGGTCAGATTTACCATGAATATTAACATGCCAAACTTGAGGATCCCATCCAACCCAAAGCCTCCCATTGTCATGATACTCATAGTTAAAAGCCCAAGACCAATGCTTGTTAATTCGCTTAGAAATAGTAGATGCATTACTAATCTTAACTTTAGTTTCAATACAACATAATAAACTAATATGATTAGCTGAGATAAATTGAATGAGTTCTTTTTGATGTGGACTCTTATTGATACCCCTTACATTCCATGAGCCAAAATTCATAATAAATGTTTTAAGATAGTTGGCTTACCCCCAACTTAGGGCTTTTGCGATGAACAACTTTAGTGAAACCATCTTCATCTACTAGGTCTGATGTCCCAGTTTTAGAAGTTACAACTGTAACGACCGGGAAATTTACGTTGTATTATATCATATTATTAATAAAAGATGTGTATTAATATGTCATTTATATGTGATTAAATGTGTTGAGTCATTAAACCCTAACTGCTACGTGTTACGTGTTATCTGTTTTGATCCAAACGTGTTTTGGATATTTATTGAGTGTTTTATTGCAAGTTAGATATCTTATATTAAAACCCATACAGCTCAAAACCATGTTTTAAAAGCCCATATTACAAACAAAATCATTGGCCCTATTTTGCCAAAAATGCCCTATACCATATCGCTATTCTGAACCCCTAGACGTTTTACAATTTGACCTTTTTCGCAAAAAACGACTTTTCCGGGCCCCTTCGGGTATCAAAAACCCCACAAAAATCACATTTTTATTTTTATATGACCATGAAATTATAATATATCATTTTTCTTTGCATTTTTGTAATATTCACAATTTTTGGGAATTTTTAACATTAATTTTGTATTTATTAAATATTTAAAAATTCAATATTAATACCCAAAAATTATAAAAATTGGGGCCAAATATTTTTATTAGGAGTGTAATTAGCCCCTTAATTTTATTTAGGGGTATTATTTTCATAAATATAAATACCTGATTTACTATTAATTTTTCAGTTAATTAAATTAAAAATCAGAAAAATAAAAAGAAAGTTCTGAAAAGGAATTAGGGTTCTTGAGTGTTCTTGCGGATCAAAGCCGATTTGATCGTGATTCCGGTGACAGAAATTGAAGTGTGAGTAACCGATTTAAAGCCCAAAGCCTGTTCTATCAGATTATCACGTCAAAATCATCAACAGAGGTATTAATTTGTATTTCGTAATTTTCGGATTAATTTCTTGAATTCGGGTTTCGTTTTTGGTTGTTTGTCTGATGATTCTGTTAGTATAGATGTATAGATCGTCGTTTTGTGAGTTGATTGGCACCAGTTTTGTCGAGGTTGGTTCCGGGTTTTTACTCGCCGGAAAACCGCCGTCGATGGCGGCTGTTCTTCGTGGTTGTGGAATCGGGGACGATGGAGAATGAAGGGGACGGATGGGAATCGATCACAGGGTGATTACAAGATTGATTTTGATATAAAACGAAGGAAAAGACAGGCCGATTTGACTGTGTTTGTAACGACCGAGAATTTTGCGTCGTAATTAAGAAAGTAAAGTACGTGTTATGTGATGAGATTATAATTATGTGATTAAGTGGTAATTATTTGTCTTATCTGTATACTAGAGTTAAGGAGCGTGGATAAAAACGTTCCAATTTAAAGAGTCAGCTTAGAAGTCAAGCTGTGGTTTCGGGCCGTCAGGTTGAACGGAACCCGTCCTAATATGGAAATTAAATAATATAAAATGTGAATTATATGTGAAATAAATGAATGAAGTATTTCGTCTTAAGAGACGTGTTGATTGACAAAGGTTATGAGAAGCGTATTCGAAACGCTGAGCGTCGGGCCGTCAGGATGAACGTGACCCGGTACGCGTAAAAAGGGAATAAAGATTAAAGAGGGATAGATTCTATGATCAGACCTGAGTCGTTATGTGACTATATACGTATGATTGCTTGACTGTGTATATGATTATATGTTCTGTGTTAATTTCTGTGAATTTTAAAGGAATTATATGATTTACAAAAGGGTTTATTTAACCCTCGTGCATTTTTATAAAATCATCTGAGATGGATAAAAACATGGGATTTGTTCTGTTATCTTCGTAGAGGTCTTAGAGACTTTTTAAAAAATGATAAGTGAATTTAATTGTGGGTCTTTGCATTTTTAAATTGATTTTATGTGGAAAAGGTATTTATTAAAGCGAGTTTGCGAAATTCATATAAAATCAACCGCTCGCTCAAATTCTTATTATGAGTAATGGATAAAAAGCTAATTTCGAGACCTACGTGTTAAAAATGTCATTTTCAATAATTCTCGACTTTCCGAGAGAGATATATTTTGTATTTGAATTTTAACGCATTTTAGTAAAAAGAAAAGGAATGAGTGAGTAAAAGGAAGTTGGTAAATTACTAGATTGCCCTTGTTTCTAAGTGCTATATATAACCCACTTCTCTTTCTTTTTCTTTCTTTTCACTCATTCTCTCTTTTCTTTCTTCTCTCTTTCTTTTCCCTCGTCTCTCTCCCGAACACTCTCTCTCTCTTTCACTCCCTCTCGGCCCTCTCATTTCTCATCTCTCTCACTTGCATGCAACCCCCAAATCTTACTCAAACTCAAAGATATTGCTACCTTTAGCCTTTATTTTTGGTATACTTCTTGATTCCTATTTGCATGTAAGTATTTGCAAGTATTTTGATGATTGATCACTATGGTTGTGTTTAAGAAAAACAATTTCTTGAAGCATAACTATAAGAGTGATTTTAAGAGGCTTTGGAGGTCATAAACTCGAGTAAGATCCGTCATGGACTCTCTCAAGTTCGACCACCACCGGCCATGATCCAAAGGAGAGCCGGTGGGTTTTCCATGATGTGATTGTTAGATTTTAATGTTGCATGTTATGATTTCTTGAAAATTTGAAAAAAGGGGTTTTGGCTTCTTTGATAAAAATCGAGTGGGTGCTTGGTAAAATGATTTCCTTGGTTATAAAATGAATGTGTGCAAGTGATTGTTGCTTAGAAAATCAGAATTTATGATTGCATGTTGAGGTTTTGGTTCAACTTTTATGCTAATAAAAATGGAATTGAATTTTGTGACGTGATCTTGGTGTAAACTAAGTTTAATTAGTAAGAAATAGAGTTGCATGTTGATTTAAAAGAGGAGAATAGTGATGCATGTCATTGTTTGGTTCTTGGATTGTGAATTTTGAATTTTTGCCGAATAGAAAATGGGTTTAGAAGAGATTGATTTGTGATTAAGTGAATGCATGCATGTTGATTGAATAATTTGATTAAAGTTGAGTCATTAGGTGATGCTTGGCTTTGTGCTTCGGAAATCTTGATGAAAATGAGTTTAATGACTAAGTTAAGGTTTAAAACAAGTTGAAAATGTGATATAAGACTTTGCATGTCAAGATTGATCTTTGCATGTGTGTTTTCTTGATAAACCCGAATGGGTCTTAGGCTTAAAAAGAGAATTGAGTTGATTTTTGCTAAAAAAATCTTTGTGACTAATGAGAACTTGCTTGCATGACCATGATTGAGTGGTGTTTATGTTCGAAATTCGTTAATAAAGAAAATGGTGCTAGTTTAAATATTGGATCATGCTAGAACTAAAGTTGCATGGTGTGATTTTTGAGAAATTTGATTGTATATGTATGATTATGGTTCGGAATTTTTATGATTAAAAGAAAGGAGAGTGGTTCTTTAAAAGTTGTTGAATGAGATACGTGTTTATGTGAATTAAAGTGAGTATTTGATTGATTTTATGGTGGGTATTTGCAATAAGGCCGAATAGGCCATAAGAAATAAAGGTCAAAACTTGATTTTGTTAATTGAAAGAATGATTGAGTGTTATATGTGAAAATCTTTGATTTTGCTTGATTGGATTGTTGTTTTGATTCGAATTAAGGAATAAAAGAAAAGGGAATTAAGTCGATTGATATAAGTGATAGTATGCACGTAAATGTTTGGTTATGAATGTGTCTAGTACTCGTAAAACAGTCGTGTTAGTTTGATTTGAGAAATAGCCTAGGTCAAGAGAGTACGCTTTGATTGCTAGGTATATAAGGATATGAAAACTACGAGAAAGAATTGTGCTATGTGCTATGTGCTGTGTGCTTATTTGTATAAGCTATACTCGTATAGTTCGAGTCAAGAATATAATCGAGTTATCGTATAGAGTGATCGTTCCGGGAACGAGAGTTGGGAATCTAATTAAGATTTCTGGTTTTATTGTAGATTCGGAGCGTGAGGGCATTCGGGCTAGGAAAGGGAAAAGTATACTAGGTGGCAGTAGTTCAACCCTCAGGAAAGCAATTTCAGGCAAGTAACTCTGATTACTTGTATAAATGATTGTAAAGGAAATGTTGTTCATACCATGTAGAGTATTGAACTGTTAAAGTATGAAACCCTTGCTTTATGAAACCCTGATATTGATTTGAAGTACCCTTTGTTCTTGATAACCTGTTATTGATAATCCTATTGATTTCACCCGTTGATAATCTGCCTTTCTGTTTAAGTTTCCTATAATGCCATGATCATATTGAACCTTAAAATTATCGTGGATAACTCTGTTAATGATACCCTGTTTCTCTTGATCGCCCTAATGATCCCTAAGTTATTACTGATCCTTCAAATTTAGTATCTTATTATCTTTAATGCAGAATCCTTGAGAATTGTTCCTTGCGTATCTTTGATTCATTCCCTGAACTTTGTTTCTTTAAAATCTGAATTAAGAATGAGTTTCGACTTGAAAGAGTCCGAATGATTTCAAAGGCTTGGTAATGATAAAATGCATTTTAGAAAACCTATTATTTTCCAACTCAAGGTTTTCCAAATGAATTCCTGATGGATTGGATTGTGACGTAAGAGGCTAGTGGGACTAGTCCAGTCATGGTAAGAGGCTAGTGGGACTAGTCCAATTTAAGGCTGAAATTATGCCGAATGGTACCTTAAAGATCGGAATGGAGGTCGTTACGGGCTGATCACCCGTATATAATAAAATGGAAAGATAAGTGATCCAATCAAGGGTTCTAAATGATTATTTAAAAGGGAACTGAAACTTTTATTCAGTAAATTGATTTTTGGAAATGAAAATGGTTTATACTGTTTTGAAAAGAGTTGATTATGTTATTGTGGAGCTTAAGGCTCAGAACCCTGATTCTTGAAATTGTTGATCATATGAATGATTCTATATCTTGAAATACTGTTGCTTTCCTCTACCGAAAGATCTATTTTGATCCTATAATGATTTGTGTTGAATGTCGGCTTTCATCCTGTTTCGAGCTTTGTTTCCTTGAAAGCCCAACTATTCTTCGGATACCCTTTCCTTATCTCAAAGAAAATAAAAATGAATATATGGAAATCTGCCACCTAGATTAGCTAAAATAGAATGCCCTAGTTTGTTCAAAGCATATTGAGAATTGTTATTGTAGAACTGCTATTTAGTTACTTGCTGAGTTTTATACTCATTGTTTTGTCTTAATCTAACCATGGCAGTTAAGCAAGAAGATGGCCAGGCTTAGGCGCACTGCTCGTAAGAGCGTACCTGGTGGTCCCTACCGTGTTGAGGGCTTCCAGTTGCCAGAGCAGGTAGTACAGGTTATGAGTGAGCTCGCGCCTAGTAAGAGATGTTTAAAGATACAATGGGTTATCTGTCGGTTCCCAGCCGAAATCGATACTGATTATTTAATAATATTTTGGGTTTGAAAGTTATATTCTGTGATTGGTAGTTGTAATCTTGTCTTATACTTTATCCTGTTGATCCTGTTAGTAGTTAATCGGGGTTTATACATATTTAATTAGTAGATTAGAGGTGTGTGCGTCCTCATTTCCTAACCCCGAGATTGAGGTCGTCACAAGTTGGTATCAGAGCTACAGGATCTAGTCCCTGAGACAAGTTAGGTTTTAAAAAGGGGTATTTTGGGAATATATTTATATCGCGAGAGAGTTCGACTCATGTAGAGTTGAGTTAGACTATTAGGTATAGTCTAAGGAAAGTGTTTGATTGGTAAAGTAGAAACTAGAGTTAGGGTGTGAGTTAGCTGGAAGCTTTATTTGACCCTAACATTGTTTCTTGGTTGCTGTTTTATGTTTTCTCTCAGGATCCTAGTAGTGGTAGTGACTCAGACTCAGAGATTAGCTTGACTGGTACCCCTGTGGACCCTATTCGACCCTCTCCAGAGGAGCCTGTATATGTTAGTTCAGACCCAGAGGAGGACCCTTCTGAGAGTAGTGAGATCCCCATGCAGATTTCACCCTTGAGGCCTGATTCAGAGACCCCTGCCCCTGAGCCAGAGTCAGAGATGCCTAAGACTGTTCCTGTCAGCATTGGTGGCAAGTTAGCCCAGGACCGAGACTTTGTGTACTCCCGTATTCCTGAGTTAGGAGCTTTGGTGGATAGACTAGCCAGAGAGTCTAGGCAGAGTGCTTCTGTTATGGATGATGAGTGGCGAGTTCGAGTGAAGATGGTGGAGCAGGTTGCCAGGAAGAGATTGGATGAGGGACCATCCACTAGTGATGCTGATGCTGAGGCCCGGAGGCTGCATAAGATCATTCGCTGGATGTTGGTTGTGTTGAGAGAGATCCTAGATGATTAGACGGGACTGTTGGTTGAGCCCGTAGATTGTTGATATTGTTGTTTTCAGCGCCGGTAGGCTTTGGGATACTTGGTCAGATGCCGGGATCCCTTTTTCATTTATCTTGTTGTATTTCATACCAGTGCAGTAGTAGTAGTAGTTGGAAGTTAGGGGTAGATAGGGGGATGTTTTCCAGTTTTTCCTCTGTTTAACCCTGCTATTTATTGTACCTTCTTTCAGAACCTTAAAATCCAGAATATTTCCTATGTAACCCTTGATTTAAATAAATCTATTATCTTGCTTTCCTTTGTGCACCTTGTTTATCTTATAAACTGTTCTCAATGCCATGTTTTAAATACAACTATGTTTTCATACAACCATGTCTAAAGATCGTAAAACCCTATTCCGTGCCATGATAAAACAACACTGATATGAGAATTATGTAGTAATAGGATTGCATGTGCAAATTGGGTAAAACTTAAAACCCACAAAAGAGATTTCAAAAAAAAAAAATTTGTTGTTATATATGCCATGCTATCGTATTGCTAAATAATTGCTCAATCAGGTTTGTAAGAAATGGCCAACTCACCAGATCACCAAGAAGAAGAAATTCCCACCCAAGACCCAGAAATAAACCCAGAAACCACTTTGATGAGCAGACTTGCTCAGCTTTTGCAACAACCTGTGGCCCCAAAAGTTGGAAATTTCAAGCACTTTCAATCTATTCATCCTCCAGAGTTCTTAGGTTTGCCAGATCTGATTAAAGCACAGTCGTGGTTGAGAGAGATGGAAAAAGCCTTTGAGCTAGCCGAAGTTAAGGACGATAAGAAAGCTCAGTACGCAAGTTATTATTTGAGGGATGAAGCAAGTTTCTGGTGGGAGTCTTCTAAGGCGTTGTTGGAAGGCAAAGACTTATCTTGGGGGAAGTTTACTGAGATGTTTCTGGAAAAATATTTGCCAAGTTATATGCAAGATCAGTTGGAGATGAAATTTTTGGATCTAAGACATGAGGATATGTCGGTAGCAGAATATGAGGTGAAGTTTTCGGAGTTGACAAGGTTCGTGCCAGAGTACGTGAATACTGAAGCAAAGAAGGCTAAGAGGTTCCAGCAGGGACTTAAGCCGTGGATTAGGAGTCAAATAGCAATGTTGGAGATCAAGAGCTATGCTGCTTTGGTTCAAAAGGCAATGATAGTGGAAGGTGAGCGGGAAGCTGCTCGAAGAGAAAATGAAGGAAGAAGAGGAAGTTTGAAGGCTTTGAGCAAGAGCAAGGAAGTTCAAAGTTCAGAGGAAAGTTTGGAAAGAATGGTGGAGGTCAGAACAAAAAGTTTCAGAAGTTTAGACCCGAGAATGGAGCTCAGAAGAACCGTTTCCAGAAAGCTGGACAACCGCGAAAGGATAGCAGGCCCCAGATGCAAGAATGCAGGAACTGTGGAAAGAGACACCCGGGGAGGTGTAATAAGCTGGATATAACATGTTTTAAGTGCAACCAAAAGGGGCATTATTCTTCAGAATGTTCAAATGAAATAAGGAAGCCTGATTTGGCTTGTTTCAAGTGTGGCAAGGTAGGCCATATGGCTAGAAATTGCAAGGAGCCTGTGCAGAAGGCTAATGTTCTCAGAATTGCTGGACAGCCGTCTCTCCCAGCACCATCAGCTCAACCCAGAGCTAGGACCTTTAACATGTCAATGAAAGATGCGGTGCAAGATGTGGACGTGGTAGCAGGTATGCTTGTTATAAACTCAGTAGAAGTAAAAGTTTTGATGGATTCTGGAGCAACCAGATCTTTTATTTTTGAAAGCATTCTTGATAAATTAAATTGTGTTGTGTACCCTCTAGAGCCTAAGTTGATTATAGAGGTAGCAAATCAAGAAAAAGTTGTTGTTAATAAGATTTGTCCCGATTGTGATGTGTCTATAGAAGGTCGGCACTTTTCTGCTGACTTAATTCTTTTTAAGTTAGGAGAATTTGAGGTTATTCTAGGAATGGATTGGTTGTCAAATCATGAGGCGCAAATAGAGTGTAAAAGTAAGAAAGTGAAGTTAAAAACCAAGGATGGTGAGGAAGTGATATTTAAAGGAAAGAGGCAAGAGAAGAAATTTCTAACGGTTATTGAGGCGAGAAGATTAATGCGTCAAGGATGCGAAGTTTATTTGGCTCATGTCATGGACGTGGAGAAAGAATCTGTAAGGATCGATGATATTTCGGTAGTAAGAGATTTTCCGGACGTGTTTCCTGATGAATTGCCTGGACTACCTCCAGACAGAGAGATCGAGTTTACGATTGAATTGGCTCCTGGTACGGAACCAGTGTCGAAAGCTCCCTATCGCATGGCGCCGGTTGAAATGAAGGAATTGGCAGCTCAGTTGCAAGAGTTGTTGGACAAAGGAGTAATCCGACCGAGTGTATCCCCGTGGGGCGCACCGGTACTGTTTGTAAAGAAGAAGGATGGAAGTATGCGATTGTGTATCGATTACCGTGAACTGAATAAGTTGACAATCAAGAATAAGTACCCTCTACCGCGGATCGATGACTTGTTTGACCAATTGAAAGGAGCTTCGTGTTTCTCAAAGATTGATTTAAGATCTGGGTATCATCAACTAAAGATCAAAGCGGAAGATATACCCAAGACAGTGTTCCGAACAAGATACAGACATTATTAGTTTTTAGTGATGGCATTTGGCTTGACGAATGCGCCAGCTGCATTTATGGATCTTATGAACAGAGTGTTCAAGCAGTATTTGGACAAGTTCGTGATTGTGTTTATTGACGATATACTGATTTATTCCAAAACGGAGGAAGATCATAAGGAGCATTTGAGGATTTCCTTGGAAATTCTGCGAAACGAGAAGCTGTATGCAAAGTTTTCAAAGTGTGAATTTTGGCTAAAGGAAGTGCAATTTCTTGGTCATGTAGTTAATAAAGAAGGAATTAAAGTGGATCCAGCCAAGATAGAAGCTGTAATGAATTGGGAAAGACCCAAGACTCCGACGGAAGTCAGAAGTTTTCTGGGATTAGCCGGATACTATAGAAGATTTGTGCAAGATTTCTCAAAGATTGCCGTTCCATTGACAAAATTGATGAGAAAGAATGAGAAGTTCGTTTGGACAGAAAAGTGTGAGGAAAGTTTCCAAGAGTTAAAGAAGAGATTGGTAACCGCCCCTGTGTTGGTATTACCAGATGATAAAGGTGAATTTGTGATATTCAGTGATGCTTCCTATAAAGGACTTGGATGCGTGTTAATGCGACACGGGAAGGTAATAGCATACGCGTCAAGGCAACTCAAACTGCACGAGCAAAAGTATCCAACGCACGATTTGGAATTGGCAGCAATTGTGTTTACCCTTAAGATTTGGAGGCATTATTTGTACGGGGAAAAGTGCGAGATTTATATGGACCATAAGAGCTTAAAGTACATCTTTACTCAGAAAGAACTGAATATGCGACAAAGAAGGTAGTTGGAATTGATCAAAGATTATGATTGTGCGATAAACTATCATCCTGGAAAGGCAAATATGGTAGCTGATGCTTTAAGTCGAAAGGAAAAGTTGAATATGTTAACGTCATCAGAAGAATTAATCAAGGACTTTAAAAAGATGGAAATAGTGGTGCAGACTCCAGAATGTGGAGGTGAAGCCATTTATGCAATACGGTTTCAACCTGAAATTTTGGAAAAGATTAGATTCTGTCAAGAGCAGGTGATGAATCGCGAAAGGAATAAGTTGACGGGAGAAGAAATTAAAGCTCAAAAGGATGGAAAAGGGATATACCGTGTTAACTCACGTATTTGGATACCTGATGTTGTGGAACTAAAGCACGAGATTTTGCAAGAAGCGCATAACTCGAGATTTTCAATTCACCCTGGGAGTACGAAGATGTACCAGGATTTGAAAGAAATTTTTTGGTGGCCAAACATGAAAAAGGAAATTGCGGAATGGATAAGCAAATGTTACACGTGCCAAAGAGTTAAAGCGAAACATCAAAGGCCAAGTGGATTGCTTCAGCCACTGGACATACCTGAATAGAAATGGGAACATATCGCAATGGATTTCGTGGTAGGATTACCTAAAACCAAGTCTAATCATGATGCGATTTGGGTGGTAATTGATCGATTGACAAAGTCAGCACATTTCTTGCCAATAAACGAAAGGTTTTCATTAGAGAAGCTGGTCAAATTGTATATGGATGAAATCGTGATGCGTCACGGAGTTCCTGTATCTATCGTGTCTGATAGAGATCCAAGGTTTAATTCGAGATTTTGGCGACAATTCCATGACCATTTGGGAACGAAATTGAAAATGAGTACAACATATCATCCGCAGACAGACGGACAAAGTGAAAGGACAATTCAGATAATTGAGGATATATCGCGAACCTGCGCAATAGATTTCAAAGGAAATTGGGACGATCATTTGCCCTTAATTGAGTTTTCCTACAACAACAGTTATCATGCAAGTATTGGCGTGCCGCCTTATGAAGCGTTGTATGGAAGAAAGTGTAGATCCCCTACTTATTGGGATGAAGTTGGTGAGCGCAAGTTAATTGGCCCCGAGCTAGTGCAGCAAACGAAGGAAAAAGTTGAAATGATACGAAAGAGATTAATTGCAGCTCAAGACCGACAGGCAAAATATGGGAATCAAGAGCGGAAAGATGTGCAATTCAAAACTGGAGACAAGGTCTTGTTGAAGATATCTCCTTGGAAAGGTTTAACTCGATTTGGAAAGAAAGGAAAGCTAAGTCCAAGGTATATTGGACCATTTGAAGTATTGCGACAAGTTGGGAAAGTGGCGTATGAATTGGCGCTGCCGCCGCAAATACAACATCTGCACAATGTATTTCATGCATCCCTCCTGAAGAAGTATAATGCTGATGCGAGCCATGTGATCGAGTTGGAACCAGTAGTAATCCAACCAGATTTGTCCTATGTGGACCAACCAGTGCGAATTTTGGATCGAAAAGAAAGGACGCTTAGAAATAAAGTTGTACCTCTAGTTAGAGTATTCTGGAGAAATCCACTAGTCGAGGAATCGACTTGGGAATTAGAAAGCGAAATGAAAGAAAAGTATCCCCATCTATTTGCTTAGATTAGATTCTGGGGACAGAATCCTTTTAAGAAGGGTAGATTGTAACGACCGAGAATTTTGCGTCGTAATTAAGAAAGTAAAGTACGTGTTATGTGATGAGATTATAATTATGTGATTAAGTGGTAATTATTTGTCTTATCTGTATACTAGAGTTAAGGAGCGTGGATAAAAACGTTCCAATTTAAAGAGTCAGCTTAGAAGTCAAGCTGTGGTTTCGGGCCGTCAGGTAGAACGGAACCCGTCCTAATATGGAAATTAAATAATATAAAATGTGAATTATATGTGAAGTAAATGAATGAAGTATTTCGTCTTAAGAGACGTGTTGATTGGCAAAGGTAATGAGAAGCGTATTCGAAACGCTGAGCGTCGGGCCGTCAGGATGAACGTGACCCGGTACGCGTAAAAAGGGAATACAGATTAAAGAGGGATAGATTCTATGATCAGACCTGAGTCGTTATGTGACTATATGCGTGTGATTGCTTGACTGTGTACATGATTATATGTTCTGTGTTAACTTCTGTGAATTTTAAAGGAATTGTGTGATTTACAAAAGGGTTTATTTAACCCTCGTGCATTTTTATAAAATCATCTGAGATGGATAAAAACATGGGATTTGTTCTGTTATCTTCGTAGAGATCTTAGAGACTTTTTAAAAAATGATAAGTGAATTTAATTGTGGGCCTTTGCATTTTTAAATTGATTTTATGTGGAAAAGGTATTTATTAAAGCGAGCTTGCGAAATTCATATAAAATCAACCGCTCGCTCAAATTCTTATTATGAGTAATGGATAAAAAGCTAATTTCGAGACCTACGTGTTAAAAATGTCATTTTCAAGAATTCTCGACTTTCCGAGAGAGATATATTTTCTATTTGAATTTTATCGCATTTTAGTAAAAAGAAAAGGAATGAGTGAGTAAAAGGAAGTTGGTAAATTACTAGATTGCCCTTGTTTCTAAGTGCTATATATAACCCACTTCTCTTTCTTTTTCTTTCTTTTTACTCATTCTCTCTTTTCTCTCTTCTCTCTTTCTTTTCCCTCGTCTCTCTCCCGAACACTCTCTCTCTCTTTCACTCCCTCTCGGCCCTCTCATTTCTCATCTCTCTCACTTGCATGCAACCCCCAAATCTTACTCAAACTCAAAGATATTGCTACCTTTAGCCTTTATTTTCAGTATACTTCTTGATTCCTATTTGCATGTAAGTATTTGCAAGTATATTGATGATTGATCACTATGGCTGTGTTTAAGAAAAACAATTTCTTGAAGCATAACTATAAGAGTGATTTTAAGAGGTTTTGGAGGTCATAAACTCGAGAGGAGATCCGTCATGGACTCTCTCAAGTTCGACCACCACCGGCCA
Source organism: Apium graveolens (assembly GCF_009905375.1). Lineage (NCBI taxonomy): Eukaryota > Viridiplantae > Streptophyta > Magnoliopsida > Apiales > Apiaceae > Apium > Apium graveolens. The sequence goes on along the minus strand of NC_133654.1, from coordinate 198,146,051 downwards.
TGATCCAAAGGAGAGCCGGTGGGTTTTCCATGATGTGATTGTTAGATTTTAATGTTGCATGTTATGATTTCTTGAAAATTTGAAAAAAAGGGGTTTTGGCTTCTTTGATAAAAATCGAGTGGGTGCTTGGTAAAATGATTTCCTTGGTTATAAAATGAATGTGTGCAAGTGATTGTTGCTTAGAAAATCAGAATTTATGATTGCATGTTGAGGTTTTGGTTCGGATTTTATGCTAATAAAAAGGGAATTGAATTTTGTGACGTGATCTTGGTGTAAACTAAGTTTAATTAGTAAGAAATAGAGTTGCATGTTGATTTAAAAGAGGAGAATAGTGATGCATGTCATTGTTTGGTTCTTGGATTGTGAATTTTGAATTTTTGCCGAATAGAAAATGGGTTTAGAAGAGATTGATTTGTGATTAAGTGAATGCATGCATGTTGATTGAATAATTTGATTAAAGTTGAGTCATTAGGTGATGCTTGGCTTTGTGCTTCGGAAATCTTGATGAAAATGAGTTTAATGACTAAGTTAAGGTTTAAAACAAGTTGAAAATGTGATATAAGACTTTGTATGTCAAGATTGATCTTTGCATGTGTGTTTTCTTGATAAACCCGAATGGGTCTTAGGCTTAAAAAGAGAATTGAGTTGATTTTTGCTAAAAAAATCTTAGTGACTAATGAGAACTTGCTTGCATGACCATGATTGAGTGGTGTTTATGTTCGAAATTCATTAATAAAGAAAATGGTGCTAGTTTAAATATTGGATCATGCTAGAACTAAAGTTGCATGTATGATTTTTGAGAAATTTGATTGTATATGTATGATTATGGTTCGGAATTTTTATGATTAAAAGAAAGGAGAGTGGTTCTTTAAAAGTTGTTGAATGAGATACGTGTTTATGTGAATTAAAGTGAGTATTTGATTGATTTTATGGTGGGTATTTGCAATAAGGCCGAATAGGCCATAAGAAATAAAGGTCAAAACTTGATTTTGGTAATTGAAAGAATGATTGAGTGTTATATGTGAAAATCTTTGATTTTGCTTGATTGGATTGTTGTTTTGATTCGAATTAAGGAATAAAAGAAAATGGAATTAAGTCGATTGATATAAGTGATAGTATGCACGTAAATGTTTGGTTGTGAATGTGTCTAGTACTCGTAAAACAGTCGTGTTAGTTTGATTTGAGAAATAGCCTAGGTCAAGAGAGTACGCTTTGATTGCTAGGTATATAAGGATATGAAAACTACGAGAAAGAATTGTGCTATGTGCTATGTGCTGTGTGCTTATTTGTATAAGCTATACTCGTATAGTTCGAGTCAAGAATATAATCGAGTTATCGTATAGAGTGATCGTTCCGGGAACGAGAGTTGGGAATCTAATTAAGATTTCTGGTTTTATTGTAGATTCGGAGCGTGAGGGCATTCGGGCTAGGAAAGGGAAAAGTATACTAGGTGGCAGTAGTTCAACCCTCAGGAAAGCAATTTCAGGCAAGTAACTCTGATTACTTGTATAAATGATTGTAAAGGAAATGTTGTTCATACCATGTAGAGTATTGAACTGTTAAAGTATGAAACCCTTGCTTTATGAAACCCTGATATTGATTTGAAGTACCCTTTGTTCTTGATAACCTGTTATTGATAATCCTATTGATTTCACCCGTTGATAATCTGCCTTTCTGTTTAAGTTTCCTATAATGCCATGATCATATTGAACCTTAAAATTATCGTGGATAACTCTGTTAATGATACCCTGTTTCTCTTGATCGCCCTAATGATCCCTAAGTTATTACTGATCCTTCAAATTTAGTATCTTATTATCTTTGATGCAGAATCCTTGAGAATTGTTCCTTGCGTATCTTTGATTCATTCCCTGAACTTTGTTTCTTTAAAATCTGAATTAAGAATGAGTTTCGACTTAAAAGAGTCCGAATGATTTCAAAGGCTTGGTAATGATAAAATGCATTTTAGAAAACCTATTATTTTCCAACTCAAGGTTTTCCAAATGAATTCCTGATGGATTGGATTGAGACGTAAGAGGCTAGTGGGACTAGTCCAGTCATGGTAAGAGGCTAGTGGGACTAGTCCAATTTAAGGCTGAAATTATGCCGAATGGTACCTTAAAGACCGGAATGGAGGTCGTTACGGGCTGATCACCCGTATATAATAAAATGGAAAGATAAGTGATCCAATCAAGGGTTCTAAATGATTATTTAAAAAGGGAACTGAAACTTTTATTCAGTAAATTGATTTTTGGAAATGAAAATGGTTTATACTGTTTTGAAAAGAGTTGATTATGTTATTGTGGAGCTTAAGGCTCAGAACCCTGATTCCTGAAATTGTTGATCATATGAATGATTCTATATCTTGAAATACTGTTGCTTTCCTCTACCGAAAGATCTATTTTGATCCTATAATGATTTGTGTTGAATGTCGGCTTTCATCCTGTTTCGAGCTTTGTTTCCTTGAAAGCCCAACTATTCTTCGGATACCCTTTCCTTATCTCAAAGAAAACAAAAATGAATATATGGAAATCTGCCACCTTGATTAGCTAAAATAGAATGCCCTAGTTTGTTCAAAGCATATTGAGAATTGTTATTGTAGAACTGCTATTTAGTTACTTGCTGAGTTTTATACTCATTGTTTTGTCTTAATCTAACCATGGCAGTTAAACAAGAAGATGACCAGGCTTAGGCGCACTGCTCGTAAGAGCGTACCTGGTGGTCCCTACCGTGTTGAGGGCTTCCAGTTACCAGAGCAGGTAGTACAGGTTATGAGTGAGCTCGCGCCTAGTAAGAGGTGTTTAAAGATACAATGGGTTATCTGTCGGTTCCCTGCCGGAATCGATACTGATTATTTAATAATATTTTGGGTTTGAAAGTTATATTCTGTGATTGGTAGTTGTAATCTTGTCTCATACTTTATCCTGTTGATCCTGTTAGTAGTTAATCGGGGTTTATGCATATTTAATTAGTAGATTAGAGGTGTGTGAGTCCTCATTTCCTAACCCCGAGATTGAGGTCGTCACAGTGTTGCTCGCCCTTATTTCGCCGGAATCGGGCTGCCGGCGTCGGAGTTTTTCTGGGCAGCAGTGTTCTTCGCGACCCGGGTTCGACCCGGTTTGCAACCCGGAAACGACCCGGGTTTGATCCTAAAAACCCAAACCCTGACTGCTATTTTGTGTTTCTGTATTTTTATTTATTTATTTTATTTTCTGAAAATTAGAAATTAGTTTTAATAATTCTAATAATTAGATAAAAATTAGTTTTGAATTCCGAAAAATAGTATTATTAATTTCTGAATTATTTTATTAAATTATAAATTCGAATTTAATTATTTAATTAATTATTTAATTATTTATCTAATTAGTTATTAGTTATCTAATTAATTACTAATTAGGTAATTAATTAATAATTAGGTAATTAATTAATAAATAAGGATTAAAAATAATTAAATAATATGATTAATAATCTAATAATTAGTTAATATTGCGAGTAGTGATTCGATAATGAGAATTATTATTCGAGCGTTAGTTATTCGAATAATATTGCAGTAACTATTCATATCATATAATTAAATAGCGATAATTAATTGATTAACGAATCATTTAAATTCCAATAATAATATATTAGTTCGGCAGTATTCGAGAATAGTGCGTAGCTCGTATTTATACGAGTGATTAATTGTTGAGCTGGTTTATAATTCGAGTAATTCGTAGTTATTCGATAAATGGCGTATCAGTTAATTAAATCGATTGATTATTTGTAAATAATCGATCTAATCAAATAAATAACGATGAGTTGTAAATATTTATAATAAATTGTGATTAATCCTAATAATTAGGGATTAATTATTTTAAATTAGTAAATAATTATCTATTAATTATTTATTAGTTATTTATTTATTGAATATTTAAAAAGTGAATAATTATTTCGATAATTAATCACATATTTTCGATAAATCATAACTTCTTCATTTTAACTCCAAAAATTATAGAGAAATTATTTTTGACTTTGATTTTTCTTAAATAATTATTTAAAAATTATTTTGGGATTTAAAAATTAGCAATAATTATTTATATTGAATAATAAATTGAATTATCAGGGTTTAATTGATAATAATTCAACCGTTAGTCCGAATTGAGCGAAACGAAAGCCTGTTGACTCAGAAAAATGAATTCTTTTTACTAAAAATAATATGAAGACCTAATTTCTTCTCGAAATTAGTTGACTTTATTGATTGCTTGATTATCAGTCGAAATGCGTGCCGAGTCGATTTCGATTCTAAAAATTATTTTAACTATAAAAACGATTATGTGCACATGTGCTTATGTGTATTATGTGGTTAATCGAGTCTTACTTACTTATATGTAATATTCTAGTTGGTTATAAGCGTATGGGTAGATAGTAGGAATAAAATGAAGTCGATTTAAGGTGCAACCGAAGTACAAAATAAATTAACCAGTCTACTTTGCTAACAAAAACTAAGCTAGCAAGGCAGGTCAAGTAGGGGATAGACGGAAGTGATTTAATTGCAGTAAGTCGCACAGAAGGCAAGTTTCTCCCCTATTCTATTTTCCAGAATAGTGATATTCTCTTCAGATTCTTATTATATTTGCATTACTTTAATTCCTTTATTCATATCTCAGTTCGATTCTTGAATTATTCTTTTCATTTGAATTTATAATTCATATTCCAATTGTTACTCACAATTATTGATATATTCTGGTGATTAGAATATATCAAAGTATACCGATTGTTTCGGTTGCTATTCCAGGGACTGGATAACATTACTTTTGGGGATTAAGTTTACTTAATCCTAAGGATCGGGACATAACCGGATCCTTGAGATGGGCCATAGTGCCTGGGTGCCCGACATGATCTATATAGTGAGATATAGATCTGCACTGTATCCTGGCTGATTAGCAGGGTATAGCTGCGAACTTGAGTCCAGTGTAGTTCGTTTGCATTCGCCAGTAATGGCCTTCTTTCTATTCTTATGAGGTTATATCTTTGCTGATATACCTGGGTTACGGATTCAGTTATATTGCTTTAACTGTGTATATTTTGTAGACTTGTTGAGAAATTTTGGCTCACCCCTTTTTGTTATTATTCACCTTATTGTTTCAGTTAAGAAGGAATATGAAACCCGTCAGGACACGAGTGGTAAAGAAGCGGTCAAGCCTCGGGATCCTCTTATACCCAAGGTGTTGATCCCAATCCAGGAAGAAAGCTTTGAGTTGCCCGAGCAGGTGGAGTGTTGATAGATAGTATGTGTGTTTGAATAAAAACTGAACTTAGTTTAAAATGAATTAGACAATGGTTTGTAATAAAGAAAGTTTGTGAGATTTTGAATGTTGGTTTGTAATAAAAGTAGTTAGTGGTTCTTGTTTTCATACTTCAACCTAAAAAGGTCCTGGTAGTTGTTAAGGGGTTTAGTTTCATTTCTTTATTATTTATTAATAAGCTTGAAGAGGTTTGGTGATTAGGTCGTAACCCCCAGACTTATACCCCGGGTCTGGAGGGCGTTATAGCAACCAGTGTAGAGGCACTAAGACCAATCACCACTGGCCTAGGAATTGGAGTAGTTGGTTCGGGAGCCTCAACTACTTTTCCCTTTCTCCTCTTTCTTTTGCTAGGTGTACTCGCAGGAACAAGAGTGGGATCAGGTGCTACCAAGCTAGCATCAATTGTAGTATCACGAGCATCCAATTGAGCATCATCTCCTATTGCTTGGTCATCCTCTACATGAGTCAAGACTGGTGCCTCACTAGCAAGATTTGCATTAACCTCCTTCGTGGCATTTACATCGAAATTCTCCAAGTCGTCATCAACACAAACATTCCCACAATCACCATCAACGTTTTTGGCATTATCAACCACAATATTGTGCACTTCCTCATTGATTTGATCGAGAACCACATCATCATCCATGACAACATCGTAACCCAGGAATTCATCAACAATATAAGGATTAAATTCTCTATTAGCTACATAATTATCAATTTGCATATTATGGCTAGTACCTTCCTTATCAGTTTGAGCTTGAGTTTGAGCTTGAACATTATTAGTGTTGGCTTTGTCCTGGCCTTGATCAGTTCTAGCTGCCTTGGTAACCGGGGCATCATTTGGCCTGGCACGAGGCTTGGGCTTGACTGCATTGGGATTATGTATGCACCGAGAGTATGAATGCCCAAAGGCTTTGCAATGCTCACAGGAGTAAGGGAGTTTAGGGTAGATAAAGTTCACTTTCTTAAGTTCTTCACCACCTTTGTCATCCTCCACGGGCACCAAAAGAAATTGTGGCCGAGAGCTAGAGTAAGAGAGCATAACTTGCACCGAGGCAAACCTCAAGGGCTCAAAACGAGCTGTATTGTCATCAAACTTCAACGGTAAACCAACATATTTGGCAATATGTGTTAAACCTTCCTGAGACCAATAAGAGTGTGGCACATCTTCCATCTTGATCCAACATGGGATTGATTCAATTACATTTCTTTTAAATTTATTGACATCCATCCAAGGCAACAAGAATAGAGTCTTCCCACCAATTTGAATCGAATAAAGAGCCAAAATCTCATTCTTCTCCTTGACACTTGCAAATTTAAAAGTGTAGTAACCTTTGGAGCTATAAAAAACTCGAGTCAATCCTAAATTTTTCCACAACTTGAATGCCTGCTCTCGGATGAATTTAAAATCAAAGTTACCTCCTATAAAATGACCAATAAGGCTAGATTCCCATATTTTATGAGCATTACTAAGGAAATTCTTTGGTGGCCTTAGAGTGGCTGATCCATCTTTATTAAAAACATATTGAGCCGACTCACTAGCACTTGCTTCATTATTGACCATATTTTTTATAACTATAGAACTCCAAGTAGTATTTTTAAATTGTGGTCGGGGATTTGAATCAGAAATAACAATGGGTTCTGTGGTATCTTCTTTCTCAACAATATTAAGAGGCTTGTAAACAGTAAGCACACCATTTTGAACAAGAACTTGATTGTGTAAATCTTCTAAGATAGGGGTGGAGGTGTTACCTTTTATAGCTGTGGACTCATTGGACTTAGCTTTGGAGTTTTTAGATGATTTCGAGGATGCTTCCCCTTGAATAGGACCTGAATCCCTTCTAGTAGATCCCCCTTCAAGAAGTAGATGAGTCTCCTCTCGGATTCTTTGAGCAGTGATGGGTGACCACTCACTATTTTGAGCTGCCAAATCAATAAACATATGCACATCCATGGCTGGAAGGGCAAGGAAAGGCCGTGGTTGCAAGTAATTGTGCCCTATTAAGTTCGAGAACTCATCAGAGTTCATTAAATCTGAGTGTTCAGAGTTTTTAGACCCCATAATGAAGAGAAAATATAGCTAGCAACAAGGTGAAGCAGAGTTTTTTCAGCTCAGAAAGGTACAAGGTGATGGTGGAACAATGGAGAAGATGAGCTAATTTTGCTATAAGTGGTAATGAAAAATAGGGGGAAAGTAATATGTAAAAAGAGGGAGACTAAAATGGAAAGAAAGTATAATTAAACACATAAACTGTTGGATAATAGATCTGGATATTAGTTTATAAAGTTAGGCGGTAGAAAAATATTTCTAGAGAGAAGGAGGAGCATCTCTCAAGGTTCAATTTATTTAAAGTCCAATACGTTTTATGCTCTAGCTCCACATGCAAATGACATCCTTTACCATAAACCAATTGGAATAGAGACATGCCTATCGGAGTCTTGTATGCTGTCCGATACGCCCAAACAGCTTCATCCAGCTTCAAAACCAATCCTTCCTTGATGGACAAAAAACTTTATTTAGAATACGCTTGATTACTCTGTTAGATACCTCAACTTGACCATTAGTCTGAGGATGGTAAGCTGTAGCAATGCGATGATTCACATTATATCTCTGCATCATAGTAGTGAACTTGCGATTGCAGAAATGCGATTCCTCGTCACTGATTGTGACTCTTGGAGTCCCAAATCTTGTGAATATCTGCTTGTGAAGAAAATTTAGCACTATCTTCGCATCATTCATCGGAAAAACCTTGACTTCCACCTATTTCGAGACATAATCAACCGCCAACAAGATATACTGATTATTGCAAGATAAGACAAATGGCCCTATGAAGTCAATTCCCCAAACATCGAAGACCTCAACCCCGAGTAAGGGCTGCACATGGGTCGGGTTGGCCGGGTTGGAGGCGTTTTTACAACCCGACCCAACTAGATCGGTTTGAAATTTTTTAACCCAACCTATAAAATATAAATTCATAACCCAACCCTACCCATCGTAAACCGGTTTGGGTTGGGTTGAGTCGGTTTGATTGGGTTGAATAGTTTTATAAAAAAAAGTCTCAATATTATAAATCATCGTTAGTTCTGAAATTATAAATAAAATAAAATGTTTATAACTTATAATTATAGTTCTTATCTTTAAATTTAATTAACATTGTCATTTTAGTAATGTATATCATATCGTAAATCATAAGATATCAGAGGTGAGAAAAAAAGATAATACATAAGTCATTTAATATATTGTAGTAGTCATCAAAAATATCTAGAAAATGTGTATATATGTATTAAACTTAAAAAATTAAATAAATTAATAGTGACATATTAATAAATTGGGTTGGGTTGGGTTAGGGTAAAAATATTTGTAACCCGTACCCAACCCATTTACGTTCGGGTTGAGTACGTAACAAACCATCTATTATGCGATTTGCATTGGGTCGGGTTTCTCGGGTTAAAAAAGGGTTGAGTTGGGTCGGTTTGGTTGGTTTACGTAACCCTATGCAACCCTACCTCGAGTAGCACATTAAGAGGCATCTCATCCCTTTTAGATATATTACCAACACACTGGCAGCGATCACACTTTAAAATAAACTAATGCGCATCCTTAAACAATGTAGGCCAGAAGAATCCTGCTTGAAGGATACGAGCTGCTGTCTTTTCTCCACCATAGTGGCCTCCATAAATAGTCGAATGACAGTCTCGTAAGATACCCTCCGTCTTGACGGAATACATCTCCTGATGATTTCGTCAGCTCCTTGCCGAAACAAAAATGGCTTATCCTACATGTACCACTTCACCTCATGAAGAAATTTCTTCCTTTGAGCGGAAGACAAGTACAGAGGCATAATATTGCTCACAAGGTAGTTTATAATGTATGCGAACCACGACTCTTCCTCTTGCACCCCAAACAGTTGCTCATCAGGAAAAGACTCATTTATCAATGTCTTATCCTCTGAAGTCGTACTTGGATCTTCTAAATGAGAGAGATGATCAGCGACTTGATTCTCAGTACCTTTCCTATCCTTGATCTCCAGCTCAAACTCCTGAAGTAAAAGAACCCATCGAATCAATCTAGGCTTCGAGTCCTTCTTCGAGACGAGATAGCGAATATCAGCATGATTAGTGAAAACTGTCACCTTCGTCCCAAGCAAATAAGAACAAAACTTCTCAAAACCGTAGACAATAGCTAAGAGTTCCTTCTCAGTAGTAGTATAATTAAGTTGAGCACCATTGAGGGTATTACTAGCATAGTAGACCATATGAAATATATTGTTCTTCCTTTTTCCAAGGACTGCTCCAATTGCAAAATCACTTGCATCACACATCATTTCAAACAGCTCATTCCAATCAGGTGCAGTTATGACATGTGCCATAATCAAACTCTTCTTCAAGCTCTCAAAAGCAACTAGACACGCATCATCAAACTTGGAAGGGACATCTTTCTCCAATAAATTGCATAACAATTTAGAGATTTTAGAGAAGTCCTTGATGAACCGCCTATAGAAACCCGCATGACCAAGAAAACTGTGAATCCCCTTAACAGAAATTGGTGGATGAAGGTTTTCAATGACCCCCATCTTGCTTTGTCCACCTCAAGACCTTTACTAGAGACCTTGTGCCCAAGAATGATGCCCTGTTGCACCATAAAGTGACATTTCTCCCAGTTAAGAACCATATTGGTCTCAACACATCTTTTAAGAACTGCGCCAAGATTTTGCAAGCACTCATCGAAAGAATCCCCAAACATAAAAAAATCATCCATGAACACCTCCACATTCTGACCAATCATGTCAGAGAAGATAACCATCATGCATCTCTGAAATGTGGCAGGTGCATCACACAACCCAAAAGAAACTCTTCTAAAGTCAAAAGTACCAAACGGACAGGGGAAGGTAGTCTTTTCCTCATCTTCTGGAGCGATACAAATCTGATTATAACCCAAATAGCCATCCAGAAGACAATAGTATTTTTGCCCAGCCAACCTGTCAAGCATCTGATCAATAAAAGGAAGAGGGAAGTGATCCTTCCTCGTGGCCTTGTTCAGCTTCCTGTAATCCATGCAAACTCTCCACCCCGTGACTGTTCGAGTAGGAATGAGCTCATTCTTCTCATTAGCAACCACAGTGATACCACCTTTCTTCGGCACACACTGAACTAGACTCACCCAAGAACTGTCAGAAATGGGCTAGATGATCCCTGCATCTAGCCACTTGAGAATTTCCTTTTTCACAACCTCTTTCATTATCAGATCTAGCCTTCTCTATTGCTCAACAGTTGGCTTACTTCCTTCCTCGAGCAGAATTTTATGCATGTAATAAGAAGGGCCGATTCCTTTGATATCTGTTATAGTCCATCCAATTGCCGATTTAAACTCTCTCAGTATTCTTAAAAGCTTTTCCTCATCACTAACTGAAAGGTCAGATGCAATAATAATAGGCAAAATAGATGCATCACCTAAAAACGCATACCTCAAATGTTCAGGCAATGGTTTAAGCTCGAGTGTAGGAGCTTCCTCAATAGATGACTTGAGACGCCCTTCAGCATTTTTGAGTTCTGACATTCTAAGAGATTCAAAAGGCATATCCATCCTTCGCTTCCAAGGGGAAGCATTCAAATACTGCAACTGCTCATGACCTTCATCATCTTCACAACCTGAATTTCCCAACAAGGCCTTCTCTAAGGCATCAGACCTTAGCATTTGATCAAGTTCTGAAGTAACCACAGAATCGACCAATTCCACTTTCAAGCACTCCTTATTATCAAAAGGGAATTTCATAACATTGAAAATATTAAAAGTCACATCTTGATCCAATACTCGTATAGTAAGCTCACCCTTCTACACATCAATCAAGGTTCGACCTGTATCCAGGAATGGTCTTCCCAATATTATGGGAGTCTTTTTATCCCCCTCAAAATCAAGAATTACAAAGTCAGCAGGAAAGATGAGTTTGTTCACCTTGACTAAGACATCCTCCATAATACCTCGTGGATATGTAATAGAACGTTCGGCCAACTGCAAGAACATATAAGTAGGCTTTGGATCAGGTAAATCCAACTTCTTGATGACAGAAAAAGGCATCAGATTGATGCTAGCTCCCAAATCACATAAACACTTGTCGAATGACAAGTTTCCGATAGTGCAAGGAATAGTGAAGCTCCCAAGATCTTTAAGCTTCATAGGCAACTTCTGTTGCAGCACAACACTGCATTCCTCCGTAAGAGCGACGTTCTCTAAGTCATCGAGCTTCACTTTCTGAGAGAGAATACCTTTCATAAACTTTGCATAGCCAGGCATTTGTTCAAGAGCTTCAGCGAAGGGTATGTTGATATGAAGTTTCTTGAACACCTCCAGATACTTAGCAAATTGCTTATCCAACTTTTGATTTTGCAGCCTCTTAGGAAAAGGAGGTGGATTCAGCAAGGCATTGGCAATTTGCCCAATTTGATTCTCCAAGGTCTTGATAGAAATTGCTTGGCTCTTGCACATGAGCCTCAACTCTTCCAATTCAGATTTTTCATTAGATTGTGGTAGTTGCTGAAGTTGGAGTTGTTGTCTTGGTGCATATTGCAGTTGTTAAAAACCAAGAGGGTTGAATTGCTTTGCTTCATACTGCTGATAAGGCTGTTGCACCGCATTCTGAGTGCTCCAGCTGAAGTTAGGATGATTGCAGTTGTTGGGATGATAGGTGGCTGGAACTAGTTGCTGCGATCGCTAAAAGTTGCTCATGAACTAAGCTGATTCACTAGAAAAAGCACACTGTTCCGTCTCATGCGCACCAGCATAAAGCTCACAAACACTAGTGATCTGATTAACTCCATAATTAGCCAAATAATCCACCTTCATCGTCAAAGCCTTAAGATGAGCAGCTAAAGCAGTAGCTGCATCTACTTCCAGAATTCCTGCTACCTTGCCTTGAGTTGGTCTCTGAGAAATTTTCTGGTATTCATTAGCAGCCATCAGTTCAATCAAATCATAAGCTTCATCATAGCTCTTAGCCCATAAGGCTCCAGCTGATGCTGCATCAAGCATGGGTCTAGACTGTGCTCCCAAGCCATTATAAAAGTAGTTAATAATCATCTAGTCAAGCATCCCCTGATGAGGGCACTTCTTGAGCATCTCCTTATAATGATCCCAAGCTTTACATAAAGACTCTCCCGATTGCTGCGCAAATTGAGTAAGAGCATTCCTGATTGCAGCTGCCTTCGCCATAGGGAAGAATTTAGTAAGAAACTTTTGAGCAAGATCTTCCCATTTGGTGATATAGCCTGATGGTAGAGAATGCAACCAACACTTAGCTTTATCCCTCAAAGAGAATGGGAAAAGCCTTAGCTTTATAGTATCTTCAGACACGTTGTTGAATTTGAAAGTGTCGCAGATCTCAATGAAATCTTTAATATGCATGTTGGGATCTTCCATTGGAGAACCCCCAAACTGAACTGAGTTCTGCACTATATAAATCGTGCTAGCCTTGATTTCAAAAGTTTTAGCCGCGATGGCTGGTCTGACAATGCTAGACTGAATATCATTGATCTTCGGTTATGAGTAATCCATCAAAGCCTTCAGATTCGCTTCTGGCTCTCCCATTGCAATAAGAGCTTCTTCTTCAACTTTCTTCTCTTTTACAAGAACTTCTTCTTCTACTAAAATTTCTTCCTCCGCTCTATCCAGTGTTCTCTTTCGAGATCAAGAACGCGTTAGCATAAACGTCCTCTAGAGTACCTGAAAAAGCAACAAACAAACAAGTAAGTAAAATATCTGAGTTAGTGAACTTTAAAGACCACTGATGTCAAGCACATAAACTAAAAATTAACACCGAGTCCCCAACAGTGGCGCCAAAAACTTGTTAGGACAAAATCACGCGCTAATTTACACGCAAGTATACGCGTTTGCAAGTAATATAGAATTATTTCTAGTTCGTTCCCACAGAGACTGGTTTAGGTTACCTTCAATCTATGCACTTATGCAACAATGATACGACTATTGTTCAATGCTAAGACAAATAACAAGTTGGGTTGTTTATAACTAAAAGATTATACTAACTAACTTTAACTAAGAGAATTAGAGGGTTTGATTTCCTATATGAGACAAACATGAGATTCTAACTTCATTAAATACTTCATTGAAAGTCATTGTTCTTGACCTTAGCTTGCAATGGTGATGACAACTAATCAGATAACACGAAACTAGTAAATGCCAACTTTCGTTGTACGAATACCCTACTACCAGACATCCATAAAAGAGATAGAAGTTGAATAGACACCAATTATGTTGAGACCCTATATGTCTACAGAATTTGACAACATAAAGGTTTAATGCGCAAGTTATCTCTTGTGATTACGTAGGGTAAGTAAGATGGTTAAAATTACCTACGAATCATGCATAACAATACATGAACCTATGCTAGCATGGCAAGTTCTAAACCCCTATATTCACTTTCGCTTCAATAGAGATTAAAATGCTATCTAATAAGTTCGCGACACTCATAAGACGAATAAGCACAACCAATACTAGGATATCATACAATCACCACATACTAAGATATCGAAACAAATTAACTATTGAAATCCATAAGTAAATCCGTTAGAACCCCACGATAATTATTAATTCATAACCAAACTCATCATCACCGTGGGTTCCGATGAAAACATGGTATAATAAGCTAAGTCTTTATAAAATGAATAAATAATCAAAGTACGTAATCAAGAGTAATAGGTTCAACAAACAAGAAAACTAACATCCAAGATTACAACTCAATCAAAGAATCACAAGTAAAAAAAAGATTTTCTTCTCCTTCATTGTATTTGTGCTCCTAGGTCTTCTCTCCATCTTATCCTTAGTCTCCGTTATGAAAAATGTCTTTTTATTGTCTTTATATAGCAACCCATTCAGATTAGAAGTCCAGAAAATCAATCTTCTACTTGAATCAGGAATCTTCAGAATCGACCTGGCGTGGGGGCGCGCTATCCCAGTGCGGGCGCGCTGTACTTCTGACAAACCGGCGCCACTGCGCGCTAACACAGCGTGGGTGCACTAAGCTTCTGTAAAAAATTCAGACTTCTATTTTAATAGCTGGTTTTTGATGGCGATGAACAAGCAATTATCCGAGGCACCTTCCTAACACCAACTTAGCCCCAAAATAATGTTAATTCTCCTTCTTCCTTTATATATGCTCTGAAATGCAAAATACTACAAAAACGTAGCAAAAACACAAACAACTCGAGTACAAAAGACCAATTCAAGCCTTTATGAAGCATTCTAAGTGGACATAAATGGCACTTAACACCAACATAAAAAGTATATGTTATGAATATGTTGTGGACTTGATGATAGCTTACCAAAACACCTTAAGTAGAATTGTAAGTGTCATTTGGAAGCCTTCAATGGATAACCACAGTCTGTCTGTCTGTTGAAGGAGTATATTATATTAGTAAGTGTGTAGCACATTTTGTACACTATGATTGCTGAGGGATTTGGGAGTTATAGTAATTCTAAGTCCTGTTGACTACTAGCAAGATATACATAATAGGTGGGTCAAGTGTAGATGTAAAATGCCTTGTATTTTTATATAACTGAAAGAGTATCAACTGCTAAGGAAACATCTTTAACTGCTAAATTACAAGCTTCAACGGATGACTCAATATACCTTCAACGGATAAGCTAGTCAAGAGGCCTTCAACTGGTATCAGATAAAGCTTCAACGGATGCTAACAAGAAAGTTTCAACGGATGACACTAGTTGTTAAAAGTATGTTGTAATCTTGATGATAACTCACCAAAATACCTTAAGTAGGTTTGTTTTGTGTCAATTAGTAGCCTTTAACGGATAACCTCAGTTTATCTATACGTTGAAGGAGTAGCTTATATTAATAAGTATGTAGCACATTCTGTACACTATGATAGCTGAGAGATTTGGTAGTTATTATAGTTCCTAAGTCATGTTGACTACTAGGAAGATATACAAAATAGGTGGGTTAAGTGTAAATATAAAATATCTTGTAATTTTGTATAAGTAAAAGAGTATCAACTCCTAAGGAAATATCTTCAACTGCTAAACTACAAATTTCGACGGATAATGCTACAAGCTTCAACTGATAACTCAATAGGCCTTCAACGGATAAGTTAGTCAAGAGTTCTTCAAATGATATCAGATAAAGCTTTAACGAATGTTAACAAGGAAGCTTCAACGGATGGCACTAGTACAATATCAACAATAAAGCTTCAACAGATAATATCATAAAGTTTCAACGGATGATCAACAAGATAGCAGTTGATTGTTACTTGACAGAAGCTGACAGAGTCACATGAGTTGTTAGTGTAGAAAAGGAATGTGGCAGCTTGATTATAGGTTTTAGAAGAAAATGAAGCATTTCCATTTCCATGCAAAATAAGGATGTTCAAAGATGCTATACCTTACTTGGTTTGTATTGAACAGAGAAATGAAAAAGCATGTGCTTGGATCTAGCTGATACGAATATTATTTTTGTCTTATTACACATGTAAACTTGATTCAATATAAATCAAGTGTAGCAAGTATTTTTAAAAAATACAAGTAAGAACTCAAGAGTTTAGAAAGCTGTATCCCTAGAAAATACTCTCAGGTTCTAAGCTGTAGATAAATACTTATAAGCAGCTGTGTGCAATTTGCATCACAGAGATTTTTTCAAATATACATCTCTGGTGGAAAGCCAAATCCACCAGAAAGTTTTTAAACTGTGTGTTTATTTACTTTGTGTCAGTAGAATACTTCAAAATCTTAATCTGCATTCTTACTTATTCAAAAACAAAGTTTTATATTTAAAAAGAGTTTTTTAGAAATTAAATAGAAACCAGAATTCCATTCAACCCCCTTCTGTAATTCTGTTGTTATATATTTGGGAAATAACAATTGGTATCAGAGCAAGCTCTTAACATACAAAGAGTTTAAAGAACCTTCATCTACTCTCTCAAGATGAAAGCTATGTCAACTGCATAGAAAATGGACCTCATGTTCCTCACAGGGCTGCAACAGAAGCTGGTGATGCTACTAGAAATGAGCAAACTATTCCAAAGCCTAAATCAGAATGGACTGATGAAGATATTGAAGCAGTCCATAAAGATAAAAGGGCCATGAACATATATTCAATGGTCTTGATCAAGACATGTTTGATAATGTCATAAATTTGAAAAACTGCTAAGGATGTTTGGGACACAGTTCAAGTACTATGTGAGGGAACTGAGCAAGTCAGAGAAAACAAAATGCAACTTCTCATACAACAATATGAACACTTCCATTTTGAAGATGGTGAGTCCTTGAATGACACTTTCAGTAGATTTCAAAAGCTGTTGAATGGTCTAAAATTGTGTGGAAGAGTCTACCAAACCAAAGATTCCAACCTAAAATTTTTAAGGTCTTTACCAAGGGAATAGAAGCCAATGAAAGTCTCTCTCATAAATTCACAAGAGTACAAGGATTTTGCTCTCGAGATATTGTATGGAATTTTGAAGACCTATGAGCTTGAAATGGAACAAGATAAGCTGTTAGAGAAAGGAAGAAAGAAAGGTGGATCTGTGGCATTGGTAGTGATGCATGAAAGAATGGTGGAAATGAAGGCTGAAGCTGTTAAAACTGCACCAAACATTAATGGTTGTGAATGCAGGTTTGAGATAGGCAAGTGAAAAGGGTTAATGGATGAAGATGAAAACTGTCCAAGTCAAGATGACATGGATGAAGTTGTTGAGCATCTAGCCTTTTTATCTAGAAGATTTGCAAAGCTCAAATTCAAGAAAAAATATGGAGCTGTGAAGCCTAACAGAAACATGGTTGACATAACCAAATTTAAATGTTTCAAGTGTGGGCTAAGTGGTCATGTTGCAAATGAGTGCAGAAAGCCAAACTCTGAAAAGAAAAGGTTTGAGCATGTAAACTATAAAAAGAATTATTTTGAGTTGCTCAACAGAAAGAGAAGGCATTCATAACTCAAGAAAATGACGGGGCGACTAATGGAGATGATGCCGATGAAGACATTAACTATGTCAACCTTGTCTCATGGCCAAGTCAGATGAAACAGAGGTTAGCTTATCTAGAAATCAGGTAATCACTACTAATCTTTCACAACTTTCTAAAGATGAATGCAATTATGATATTGTAATAACCCCAAATTTTGGAATTTTTGAAACCCTTATTAATATTGATTTTGCAGATTATGCTGAATGAGAAAACTTTTCATGCCACACTATGTAGGGGTTCTTCTATTGTTATTCTGAGATCTTATTAGTACTTTATATGGGATATAAGTGTATGTAAAGATCGCCAGAATCCAAATCCGAACACTTTGATTTTTCCTGAAAATCCACCAGATACCGAAAGAATTGAGTATAAGGTAATAGAATAAAAAGGATTTAAATTCAAGGATTTTAAGAGAGGATCATAAAAGGATTATAATGTATTGAGAAAGGTTAAGGAAACCCCAGTAATAAGATCCCGGGTATGATCCTTCAAACGATAAACGAAAACGAAAGTTAAGCGAACCGTATAACAGATCAGCGGTCATTAGGCAAACAATTAGGAAGTTAATCAAGGAGGTTAGGGATGATGAGGTCATCCAACCAATAAGGAGAGGGCAAGTAAGAGATGATGACACAATAAGGTGATGCAAGCATGACATAGGGAAGAAGGAGGTGTGGTTGATTTATAACCACACAAATATAAGGTTAATAAGGTAATTAACCAAAAATCAAAACAAAACCAACCAAGCTAAGCTAAACAAATCACAAACACAAAAATCTCTCTTTCTTCCAAGCTTGCTCTCGGCTTTTCCCCATTTTCAAGAAGAAGAATTTCAAAATTCAAGTTCCAAGCTTCCTTAATTGGTAAGTTAATTATCTAGTACTCCTTATGCATAGATATAGCTATCCCATGAGTTTAAGCTTCAAATTCCTTCACAATCTCTTCCAATAATTCAAGGAAGAAGATGGTGAATAGTAAATTTCAAAAAAATAACTTTAGTTTTCTTGAATTTTATGAAAGTTTAAGGTTATACAAGCAAGGATCAAGGTTCTTTAGGCATTCAAAACTCTTGTGTTGTGTTAAGAAGCTTCAAGAAGGTATAAACTCCAAACCCTAGCTTTAGTTTTGAGTATTTAGGAATGGTTATGATTGATATAGTATATGTAAAGCATGAAGCTTGTTTGTTTAGAGTTTGGGTTGGAGTGGTAGTGAAATGAATGTTGAATCTTGTTGATTTGTTAAAGGAATTAAGTATAGTTTAAATTCATGATGAGAATAACATAAATTGGAAGAACTTGAGGTGTTGGGACTGTTGTAGTGTGTTTTGGAGGGATGTTGGTTGTATGAATGAATTGGGATTGATTGGTGGTCGATTTGAGATGGTATAAAATTGGGAAATCGCGTAAACATAGCCGTCGTAATGTCCGATTTACTTTAGACTGCTTTTGTTCATAACATTAGGACCCGAGAACTCCCTGCTAGGTATTGACCATTGCCATATTTAGATAGTTCATGTTATGAGCTTCGTTTTGATATGTGGTTCGTTTGATTCCGATGTACGGTTTAGGAGAAACGACCGTTTTAAGTAACGACATTTCGCGAACGAACCATTACCCCTCGCCTTACTTTGAAACATTGGTTAAAGACCCTAAATGACTAATTGGAGTATGAAACATTTATGTAAAGTGTAATAGGCAGTTGGTAAAGCACTCGCGAAAGAATCGCCTTAAAACTCTTAATGGTTAATTTATTAAAAATGGTGGAGCCGAGGGTACTCGAGCGACTTAAGTGAAGCGTTAAGCGCAAAGCGAGCATTAGAGTCTAGAGTGGTTACAGTATAGATTCAGAAGCGACTTTGGTTTAATTACAACTTATATGTTGTTTATAGGTTGCCAGACTCGTCCCAGGCCTTTTATTACCCCCAGTCACTCAGGCAAGTTTTCTACCCGTTATACTGTTGTAGTGATGTATATATGTATATGCATTATCTTGTGATAGATACATGTTGGTTAATTAGCAAATTTTGCGATATATTGAAGCATGCTGAGATAGTATATAAATGCATGTCTGTTTCGTGATGTGGTTATCTATCTGTTGATTTCAATGCTTATAAGTTGCATAATACCTATGCTAGAGATAAGCAGTAGTTGCGTATACCCTTAGGATAGGGGACCCAAAGGTGAACATTTTCTAAAACCGGGAGTCGATGTTCCTGAGTATATTATATATATATTTATATATATATTGATATAGTTTCAAAACTATTAATCGAATAAGGTTTATTCGATAGCTTTATTTTATTTAATGAATATTATTCTGAATATTCATTCGAGGACTTATGACTCCGTTTATTTTTTTTAATGAATATTATTTTGAATATTCATTGAGGACTTATGACTCCGCTTATTTATTAAATAATATTCTTTATTTTATTAAAGAATAATGTTTCAATAATCAAACTTATTTTCGATTATTCAAATAAAGATAGTACTTTCGTATAAGTATATCTTTGGTTATTTAATATCCATTTCAAGTATAAGTTTTACAACTTCTACCTCAATTATTTGTATAAAGATTATTCTTTATGGAAATATTATTTAAATAATAATATTCAGATATTTTCTAATATATTGGGACTGATTTACTTTATTAAATCAGCATTACTCCAAACACTCTTTAAAGTATTTTCGAGTCTTTAAAATGATTTTTAAAAGTTAGAGCGTATCCCAAAACTCATTTTTATATATTTAAGATCTTCCTTTTTAAAGGGGATTTAAATACTCGCTCAAAACCTGGGGGATCTAGCTCTATGGTGTATTTTATATTCGCAACAAGGTTGCTGTTTTGATAAATGAATTGATTACTTACCCAACGTTCGGGAAGTAAGTCCAGCTATCGAGTCGGCATAAGCAACATGGGCTCAGTGGGCATCCATGATAGTGTAAGTGGCTCAGTGGGAGTCCATCAAATGCATAAGTGGCTGAGTGGCAGTCCAGCATAAGGTCCTATTGCGACCAGGGTGATGACCAGTGGGGAATTCGTCCATCTACTAGTAGAAAATGTTACTTATTGGTATCTTTGCCTGATCAGCAAGATATCGGGTTTATGCCAAAATTCTTTCCTTTCCAAATTTATGGAATATTGTAACTCTGTTCATACTTTACATGACAGAGGTTTTCAGGAAATGTATGGGAGATATATATATATATATATATATATGAATATATTTATATATCGGGACTTAATGAAGCATCTCGTAACTTCATTATTTATAATGATATTTCAAGGATTGAATCTATTCAAGTCTTATCTTGTAGTCTTATCTGGGTGATGAACTTTTGAAACTGATTATAACTTGAACGGTGGTAGTTCAAGTAGTATTCGGATATAAGTATATTGGAGTATCTTGTAACTTCATCTTTTAAACTTATATCTAGTAAATGATTATCTTGTGCATGTCAAAGATTTTCGGAAAAACGTCGAGACAAGGTTAGATATATGAGATCACCTTGCAACGATATTTTTATACAGTTATAAACTGGAACTCTGTGTATATTATACACGTCAGAGGATTTCAAAGATTGTGAAAAGTATATATGTACATATACTGAATATTATGCGACTTCATCGCATTAAGATATCAAACTTGGTTCATTTCTTTTGACCAAGACTTTCATGAGTACTATGAGAAGGCTCATATATTGTTAATCATTATACATATTATTTTGGTGGACTTGCTGCTCACCCTTGCTTTCTTCTTTCATCACACAAAAACAGATAGAAAAGATGAACAGGACCAAGCTCCCGATTCGCAAGCGATTAGGAAACGTTCCGCAGTTTCCTATAGGCGTAGATGTCGCTGTAGCTGAGGTAGGAACTACCAATAGGCTAGGCTTTCAACTTTTGATGTACCAGACTTATGTATCTTTATCAATTGTAATAATGGCAAAGAAATGTAAATTTATTCAGAAACCCTTTTAAGGTGTATTGGCATATAATTGTGGAATAAAACGACTTGTGATTATTTTTGGATATTCATCTCTGAGACTATAACTTGTGGTGTGTGTGTTTATTATGGGGTCACAGTACAGAGTAGTTGAATATTTATTAATATTGGGTGTTATTAAGGGAAATGGAACTCGTGACAACCCGAATCCCCGACCCCGGATTTGGGGGTGTTACAGAAGTGGTATCAGAGCTAAGCGTTATAAACCTCAGAGATGATGCAACGATATAATAATAAACTTACAAAGATAATAAGAACTCTTGCCAAGTTCATAGTCGGGCTACCTAACGTAGTACTGACAGTTAAAACCCTTACGGGAACCCTTATGAATATCGTGATAGTAACATGGTTCGTTCTCGTATAGGGCAGCGGGGCACCGAACCCTGAGGTTCAGGAACATCAGCATGAGGATGTTTTATTACAAGTTGGAGATCAAATTGTGAATCCGATAGAGTACCCTAATGAGGGACCGGATGAGATTCATATTGAGAATGTTGCGGTTGAGGATGTTATTCCGGAAAGGATTGTGGCTGAGGAGGATCTCATGGAGGATCCTGATGAGAATGAAGAGAGGACCACTGAGGAATTGATGACCGTAGTCAGGGCGACTACCAGAGCAAGAATGGCCGCGAGGGTGGCACTAGAGGATGAAGAGTTACCAAGGGCACAAAGGTTAATGAGGGCAGAAGGAGTAGGGCCTTCCACGGCACCAATTATACCAGTATCAGACCCTCTTCCAGAGGTTCCTGTAGACATCCATGAGGTTCCACCAATTCCTGTTCCATCCCTGGTACAGAGCCCATCACCTACTGAGGAAATGCCACCTTTATCTCCTGCACCATTGTCACCTGATACCGTGCTTGGTTATCCATTTGGATCTCCTGGGTCTGCGCCACCTGCACCCCATGGACTGTTAGATGCTACCACTCAGGCTTCTCTTATCGCCAATTATCATATGACGTTGGGTGGCCTGTCTGAGGCCCGTAATGTTAGAAATGATCTGTCGGACCGACTTACTGCACCAAGGATTGAGGGCGGAGTACTTCCGGTAGGATTAGCGTATAGCATGGAAAGGATTGAGGCTACCACCCGTGTTACAGCTAGAGGCCATCTTGAGGGTCAGATTGATCCAGCTTTACTTACAACTATCTTAGACCTCATCACCGCTTTAATGGAGCAGGTTAGGGATGTTGTGCGTGCCCACATTTCTTGATCCATGATAGTGTGCAGAGTCTGAGCAATCTGACAAGAATTTCATGCAACACCACTTTTGGAGGATTATCCTAAGTTATGGATGATTAGTTTTAATGACTAGATGATTATCTATGGTAGTACTTTTGGGATGGAAGCGATCAGATCCAATGATGTAATTCTCTTTAATGTGTTCAGTTGTTGTACCCTCGAACAAATGGTTACGTATGAAAGGAATATGTCCTAAGTCCAATCATGTTAGGATTTAGGAACAACTTCCTGTGTAATCTGTTTTGATTTCATTGATATTAATAAAAGACTTGTTTTGTTTTTATTACGGGCTCTATTTATTTAAGTGTTTAAATAAGATATACCATAGTTTAGAGTAAAGCTTTTTATGGATTATGATGAGATCATAATAGTGAGACCTAAAAGATGATAACTCTAAACTTAAATAGTTCATGGTCGTAGGATTACTAACTGGTAATTAATAATCCGCAGAGATCGGTACATACTATGCTTGCTTCATTATGAAGGATGTCTGTTCTCATAGACATTTGTGTGGTGACACTATAGCTAGTATGTAGGTGCTTATTATGGAATAAGTTCACTGAACATGACTCGCACAGCTGAACAACTGATGGAGTTCACTCACGTGTCAGCAGTTGTTCACATAGTGATAGTTGTACAAGTATCCTTAGACTTGAGGTCATCATAGTCATCTTGTGTACACTGAACTATACTTTGGTTTAGTTCTTAGTCTCCAGGGATAATTATTAGGGCTCTACTGGGTATAGGAATTTGTACAAGAAGATAGTGTATGATCAATATAGGATCTACCCCTTCCAGTGAAGGAAGCGAATGTTCAAGGCTGATCCACTTATGCTAGTTCAGGAATCTCTGGCCAGAGTGAATGAAATTAGAAAGGAGTTTCTAATTTGCATAGAACTACGCATAGTAAATGGTAAGCAAGTGATTGAATTAGATAGGCTTGACACGAGATCCATGCCTTGTATTTAATCGGGACATTGTAGGGTAGAAGGAGTGTATTGTACGGTAACTATTCACTGAATAGGTTCTTGGTATTCTAAGCAGTGAATTCATATTATCCGGATAGTCGCGATATGCTGAGAAGTATCCCTCACGATGTAGAATAAATGTGATTAATTAATTAATCATATTTAATAAATTAGAGAATTTATATAAATAATGATAAAATAGTTTTATTATTATTTATTTCTACTACCGGCTTAATATTGAACCTACAGGGTCATACCATAAAAAGAGAATGATTTAATGGTGGAGGAAATAATTAATAATGGCTAATAATTATTTATTTATGAAATAAATAATTAATTGGCAAATTTAATAATTGATTAAATGAGATTTAATTGATTATAAATTAATTAAGAAAAGTTCTTAATATTATTAATTAAGGATTTAATTTTTGGAAATTAAATCAAGAGAGAGAATTATTTCTAAAGTGTTTAGAAAAAGGATTAATAATTAAAAGGTGTTTTAATTATTAATGAGAATAATAAATGGGATAATAATAATAATATTTATGGGAAAATTTCAGCTGAAAATTTTGCCTATAAATACACTATTATAGACCCTATTTTTATTCGAACCTAAGAACCCCAAAACCCAAAAAGTTTGGAAAACCCAATTCTCTCCACCTCCTTCCTCCTCCTTAACATCGTTTTCTTGGTGGATACCGGTGGAGTGCTTCACACATGAGGAACAACTGCTAAGGATCTCTGATCGTTGTCTCCAAATTATTGTAAAGGTTAGATTCGATCCCTCGAATTTTTATTCATGATCTGTATGCTTTTATTTGGATTTTATGTGTGTAAAAAGTGTTTTACCATGCCCCGCTGCGATTAAAATCCAACAATGTATATATTCGTTAATTTCAGTTCAGATCAGTTTGTTTGTGATAAGATCACATCGTTAATTGCTCTATTAACACTTAAGAGAGTGTCATGAAGTTTATCGAACTTGAGAATTCATAATTTGTAATCGTGCAAGGACTGAACGAGGGAAAGACTTAAGCAAAGTAAGTAAGACAAATATCCAGAGATTCTCAAAATTTTTCCAACTAATATGCCCCCACAAGGAATAAGATTTGGGGCAAACCTTGAATGTGATAATCAGGGAGGTCGCAATTAAGATATAAGGAACCCGGAATATACTAAAGTGGAAAATGAGGAGTTTAAATTAAAAGATGACCCCAATTATGGGGAGTAGGAAGAAATATTTAGACTGAGAAAACAGAAGTCGAGCGAGATCAGGAGACCCGAGACGGTACTCCTATACGGAAATTCATGGACATGTCTAAACAGAACTTATACTTTATTCCCAACCACCACCTTGAGGGAAACAATGTAGTGGGAAATTCTTTCAGGACCTCTAAGTCGCTAAGCTCTCAGAGTTCCAAGGAACAAGCTGGCCCAGCCGATGCAAGAGCCTGGCTAAAGGAAATAGAGGAATCATTTGAGATTCTAAATGATTGACGAACCACAAAAGACTGTTTTTATCACTTACCCTCCAAAGAGAGAGACCACCCGCTGGTGAAAGGCCAAGGAAGGCATGGAGCAAGAGATTATAATAAACTGATTTAAGTTCAGTCAATTGTTTTCAGGAAAGTACTTCCCAAGGTTATGGAGATATTGTAAAAGCTTTAGAGCCAGAGAAAAGGCAGACGAGTATGATGAATTATGAATCTAAGTTGTAAAAGTTGTCAAGATTCGTTCTGAGGGCACGAATCCAGAATGACGGGATGTTTGAAATCAATACTTATGTTGTGTTGGTTCATGAAATAATGATAAAAGAAAGGAAAATAAAAAGAAACTGAAGTGGAAAGGAATATAAAGGCAGTAGAGTGTGAGGAATGATAAAGGAGTAAGGTATGAGGAAACCCTAAAGACTCGTAGCAATAGAATTAGAAAAGTATGTAATCATCAGGATGAGGGTGATTCACCATGAGTTAAAATTGATGGCGGAAGGCATAAGAGATACATATATTTTTTATCCCCTGTAAGTTGGGAGGATTCGAGGAAACCTTGAGATAGTTCGAAGGATAAATAATAAGACGCGGATAGACTGAGGAGACAAGGAAGTAAGAAATTAGGAAAATTGGATGAAGGAAGTGACCTTCAAGAATATGAAGTGTAAGACCGGTGGCTTGATACCCAGAAAGGGAGACGCCAGGTATGAAAGATATCCCAACATTGAGATGACCATTGAGATAAACAACAAAAGTAAATAAGGAATTATTAAGAAGAAGTTCGCGTTGAACACGACCAATATCTTCCAGAACATCCTTGTTATCGTTACCAAATTAGGCAAGAAAAGCGGATAACCGTTGTTATCTTTTGGAGGCCATATCGATTGACCTCATTTTGAATACAGGTGTTATTGTGAAAATTAGGCATATACTATCGAGGTAGGAATAATTGAATAAGATAATCTATCAAGGATATATGACTTGATCTATCCATGGAAGGATGCATGTACCTTTTTAAAGGTAGAAGTAAGGATAGAACCTCGATAACTTAAAATGAATCCTAGGGGAATGCATAAAGGTTGGCATTTCGCCCTTAATAGGGACATCATGAGTTTTGACAGTATGAATTGGAAAGGATAAAGGTAATAACAACCTTTAAGGATCAGTGGAGAAATTTTTCAGAAGTATATAGACAATGATTCTGGTATTAATAAATGGTATCTTGATATGCCCTGTATCTAGGGAATACATGAGGAACGATTCAAGGATAACCTTAGAGGTTTTACAAGGAGAAAGGTAATATTCAAAGTTCTCAAGAATAGAAATTTTGATAAAGGAAATGTGACGTAATTATAATAATGCCAAGTGGGGCACGTGTTAAACCACAAGAAAGTATGGATCGAACCAGTAAAGGTTGAAATTGTTCAGGGCAATTAGGACCTAAGATAAAAGATGTCCTAAGTATGATCGAGAGTCAGTCGTGACAATGATTAACCTCTAAAGACTGAGGCAATAACTTATGGAAAAATGGTGATATTTTTTTACTCATCATATTTTAAGGAAAACATCTTCACACAAGCAGTGATTGGAAATGAGGTAGAAAATTTAGTGAAGGTGGTTAAAATGACATTGATTGTAAGGAAATATTACTATCAGGAAGGGCCAAAGAGGTGGCCGACACTTTAAGAGTAAGAAGACAATTATCGGCGCTCGTGCCAGAAGAATACAATGATAATGGTTAAAGCCGTGAAGATTGTATTATGATTTGAAAGATTGACATTCCTTCTGATGACTATGCAATACCCAACTGTAATAGTAGTTTGGTAAAGGTTTAATTCGTATAATCGCCATGAGCGGGCTATCTATCTTAGAGGGTCATATCTTAAGATAAGCCAGGACCATGTTACGAAAGGACTAAATGAACCTTTGAGCTTCATGTCTCCTAATAAGGACATATGGTTAATAATGGTATTAACCTGCTATCGTTGCTTTCATTGAAACTCTTCTGCAATTTTATCTGCTTCATGTCATATGTACGTCAAGTTCAGGAGTGTTCTTCATGAATCATGAACGGTGATCATGTTACCTCCTTAGAAGAATTCGATACGATATGTATGGACTCTGTATGGTTAGCTATTAAGACTTCATGGAAAACGAATGACTACAGTAGGTCAACGGTGGACCACAGTAATGCAGGAATGATTCTACGAGTAATGAGCCGATTACTTACAACCGTGAGAGTTGTATTGGAATGGATGTTGAGATTGAGTACCACTAATCGGGTCGTGGTAGTGTATAAGTTATCATTGATAGACTAATTAAGTAGAGTATCTACCTATTGAATAATTATTCCCTCTTATGAAAAGAGAGTGGTATTACTATATGAGGAAGGTTGCAGTGCAAGCATAGAATTCTAGTAACGATGATGTCTAGAATGAAATCCCAGATTCGATTTTCGATGTCGAGGGAGTTTCAAAGGTGATTGTGTATAAGCTTGAGCAAGAACATGGGTCCATAGAATGATGGACAGAATATCAAAAATATTTAGGCAGGTGAAATACGATGTTATAATACCTGATGTTGATATATATACGCATATGTTTTGTTCTCCTATGACAAACCTCTATAATTCAGAGGTAGGTTCCAAGCCAGATATTTTATGGCAGTATATTTTTTTTTCATATATACAATTCTCTTAAATTCGTTCTTTTCTCTTCTTTTCATTTCATATAAGCTGAGAAGAACAACCCTTCCAGAAGGGGAGGTATTGCTGAATGACTATCTATCTGTGTGATAGAAGCCTAGTAGGATACCACATGTTGTTTAATTGCTTGTCAAGTACTAAAGGCTGGCCACCTTCTGTACTAACTATGCAATAGAACAAGTGTTCATGATCATAGTGATCTCTCAACAAATTCCTTTACTTCTATATGATGGATCAAGCTTTCGAAGATGGAAGCAGCTAAAGGAAGTAGTATCAGTACGGTGGTATTCCGATTCTAACGCGTTCGTGATACTAAGGTTGACGTGGTTATTAAAAGGTTATAGAACGCTAATGAGAAAAAGTATAACCAGTATAATATTAGGAACGGAAGGTAGTAGCGATTACGAACTGGAAAAGAATGGGTATTGAGAAGCAAAAGCTCTAATGCTAAAAGCTATAACGAGAGTCTGTGCAATAGACTTGAAAGAAATTGGAATGATCACTTAACACGGATTGAGTTTTCTTACGACAATAGATCATATGTCATTATCGAGATGTCGCCATATGAGATCCTTGAGGGAAGACAATGTCGATCTCCCTTATATTAGGATGAAGCTGTAGAGCGCAAGATGCTCGGACCCGCAGTAGTCCAAAGGACCAGGGATATAATAGATCTAATCAGAGGACGGCTGGGAGTAGCCCAAGATGGACATAAGAAGTATGCTGATTTGACAATGAAAGGACAAAGAGTATGAAGGAGGGAACCTTGTATTGTTAAAAGTATTCCTTTGAAAAGAATTGATGAGGTTCGGAAAGAAAGGAAAGCTAAGTCTACAATTTGTTGGACCCTTGGATATATTAAGACATATTGGGAAGCTAGCATATGAGCTAGCCCTACCCCCGAACATGTAGCAAGTTCTTAACGTGTTCCACGTATCAATATTAAGGAAGTGTAATTCGGATGCCAGATAAATAAGGGCATATGAGCACATAGACATGCAACCCGACGTAACCTATATGGAGCAACCAGGAAGGATTATAGAGTGAAAAGGAACAAGTGCTTAGGAGAAGGGTTATCAAACTATTCAGAGTTTGATAGAAGAACCACAACGTGGGAAAATTTACTCGAGAGTTAGAAAGTACAATGTTAAGAGAGTATCCCTATTCATTTTCTATCTGATTCCGGGACGGAATCCTTTTAAGGAGGGGAGACTGTAATAACCCCAAATTTTGGAATTTTTGAAACCCTTATGAATAGTGATTTTGCAGATTATGCTGAATGAGAAAACTTTTCATGCCACACTATGTAGGGGTTCTTCTATTGTTATTCTGAGATCTTATTAGTACTTTATATGGGATATAAGTATATGTAAAGATCGTCAAAATCCAAATCCGAACACTTTGATTTTTCCTGAAAATCCACCAGATATCGAAAGAATTGAGTATAAGGTAACAGGATAAAAAGGATTTAAATTCAAGGATTTTAAGAGAGGATCATAAAAAGATTATAATGTATTGAGAAAGGTTAAGGAAACCCCAGTAATAAGATCCCGGGTATGATCCTTCAAACGATAAACGAAAATGAAAGTTAAGCGAACCGTATAACAGATCAGTGGTCATTAGGCAAACAATTAGGAAGTTAATCAAGGAGGTTAGGGATGATGAGGTCATCCAACCAATAAGGAGAGGGCAAGTAAGAGATGATGACACAATAAGGTGATGCAAGCATGACATAGGGAAGGAGGAGGTGTGGTTGGTTTATAACCACACAAATATAAGGTTAATAAGGTAATTAACCAAAAATCAAAACAAAACCAACCAAGATAAGCTAAACAAATCACAAACACAAAAATCTCTCTTTCTTCCAAGCTTGCTCTCGGCTTTTCCCCATTTTCAAGAAGAAGAATTTCAAAATTCAAGTTCCAAGCTTCCTTAATTGGTAAGTTAATTATCTAGTACTCCTTATGCATATATATAGCTATCCCATGAGTTTAAGCTTCAAATTCCTTCACAATCTCTTCCAATAATTCAAGGAAGAAGATGGTGAATAGTAACTTTCAAAAAAATAACTTTAGTTTTCTTGAATTTTATGAAAGTTTAAGGTTATACAAGCAATGATCAAGGTTCTTTAGGCATTCAAAGCTCTTGTGTTGTGTTAAGAAGCTTCAAGAAGGTATAAACTCCAAACCCTAGCTTTAGTTTTGAGTATTTAGGAATGGTTATGATTGATATAGTATATGTAAAGCATGAAGCTTGTTTGTTTAGAGTTTGGGTTGGAGTGGTAGTGAAATGAATGTTGAATCTTGTTGATTTGTTAAAGGAATTATGTATAGTTTAAATTCATGATGAGAATAACATAAATTGGAAGAACTTGAGGTGTTGGGACTGTTGTAGTGTGTTTTGGAGGGATGTTGGTTGTATGAATGAATTGGGATTGATTGGTGGTCGATGTGAGATGGTATAAAATTGGGAAATCGCGTAAACATAGCCGTCGTAATGTCCGATTTACTTTGGACTACTTTTGTTCATAACATTAGGATCCGAGAACTCCCTGCTAGGTATTGACCATTGCCATATTTAGATAGTTCATGTTATGAGCTTCGTTTTGATATGTGGTTCGTTTGATTCTGATGTACGGTTTAGGAGAAACGACCGTTTTAAGTAACGGCATTTCGCGAACGAACCATTACCCCTCGCCTTACTTTGAAACATTGGTTAAAGACCCTAAATGACTAATTGGAGTATGAAACATTTATGTAAAGTGTAATAGGCAGTTGGTAAGGTACTCGCGAAAGAATCTCCTTAAAAGTCTTAATGGTTAATTTATTAAAAATAGTGGAGCCGAGGGTACTCGAGCAACTTAAGTGAAGCGTTAAGCGCAAAGCGAGCATTAGAGTCTAGAGTGGTTACAGTATAGATTCATAAGCGACTTTGGTTTAATTACGACTTATATGTTGTTTATAGGTTTCCAGACTCGTCCCAGGCCTTTTATTACCCCCAGTCACTCAGGCAAGTTTTCTACCCGTTATACTGTTGTGGTGATGTATATATGTATATGCATTATCTTGTGATAGATGCATGTTGGTTAATTAGCAAATTTTGCGATATATTGAAGCATGCTGAGATAGTATATATATGCATGTCTGTTTCGTAATCTGGTTATCTATCTGTTGATTTCAATGCTTATAAGTTGCATAATACCTATGCTAGAGATAAGCAGTAGTTGCGTATACCCTTAGGATAGGGGACCCAAAGGTGAACATTTTCTAAAACCGGGAGTCGATGTTCCCGAGTATATTATATATATATATATTTATATATATATTGATATAGTTTCAAAACTATTAATCGAATAAGGTTTATTCGATAGCTTCATTTTATTTAATGAATATTATTCTGAATATTCATTCGAGGACTTATGACTCCGTTTATTTTTTTAATGAATATTATTTTGAATATTCATTGAGGACTTATGACTCCGCTTATTTATTAAATAATATTATTTATTTTATTAAAGAATAATGTTTCAATAATCAAACTTATTTTCGATTATTCAAATAAAGATAGTACTTTCGTATAAGTATATCTTTGGTTATTTAATATCCATTTCAAGTATAAGTTTTACAACTTCTACCTCAATTCTTTGTATAAAGATTATTATTTATGGGAATATTATTTAAATAATAATATTAAGATATTTTCTAATGTATTGGGACTGATTTACTTTATTAAATCAGCATTACTCCAAACACTCTTTAAAGTGTTTTCGAGTCTTTAAAATGATTTTTAAAAGTTAGAGCGGATCCCAAAACTCATTTTTATATATTTAAGATCTTCCTTTTTAAAGGGG
Organism: Apium graveolens; assembly: GCF_009905375.1. Taxonomy (NCBI): domain Eukaryota; kingdom Viridiplantae; phylum Streptophyta; class Magnoliopsida; order Apiales; family Apiaceae; genus Apium; species Apium graveolens. Next base: position 198,114,526 of record NC_133654.1, on the reverse strand, counting down.
ATTTAAATACTCGCTCAAAACCTGGGGGATCCGGCTCTGTGGTGTATTTTATATTCGCAACAAGGTTGCTGTTTTGATAAATGAATTGATTACTTACCCAACGTTCGGGAAGTAAGTCCAGCTATCGAGTCGGCATAAGCAACATGGGCTCAGTGGGCGTCCATGATAGTGTAAGTGGCTCAGTGGGAGTCCATCAAATGCGTAAGTGGCTGAGTGGCAGTCCAGCATAAGGTCCTATTACGACCAGGGTGATGACCAGTGGGGAATTCGTCCATCTACTAGTAGAAAAGATTACTTATTGGTATCTTTGCCTGATCAGCAAGATATCGGGTTTATGCCAAAATTCTTTCCTTTCCAAATTTATGGAATATTGCAACTCTGTTCATACTTTACATGACAGAGGTTTTCAGGAAATGTATGGGAGATATATATATGAATATATTTATATATCGGGACTTAATGAAGCATCTCGTAACTTCATTATTTATAATGATATTTCAAGGATTGAATCTATTCAAGTCTTATCTTGTAGTCTTATCTGGATGATGAACTTTTGAAACTGATTATAACTTGAAAGGTGGTAGTTCAAGTAGTATTCGGATATAAGTATATTGGAGTATCTTGTAACTTCATCTTTTAAACTTATATCTAGTAAAGGATTATCTTGTGCATGTCAAAGATTTTCAGAAAAACGTTGAGACAAGGTTAGATATATGAGATCACCTTGCAACGATAATTTTATACAGTTATAAACTGGAACTCTGTGTATATTATACACGTCAGAGGATTTCAAAGATTGTGAAAAGTATATATGTACATATACTGAATATTATGCGACTTCATCGCATTAAGATATCAAACTTGGTTCATTTTTTTTGACCAAGACTTTCATGAGTTCTATGAGAAGGCTCATATATTGTTAATCATTATACATATTATTTTGGTGGGCTTGCTGCTCACCCATGCTTTCTTCTTTCATCACACAACAATAGATAGAAAAGATGAACAGGACCAAGCTCCCGATTCGCAAGCGATTAGGAAATGTTCCGCAGTTTCCTATAGGCGTTGATGTCGCTGTAGCTGAGGTAAGAACTACCAATAGGCTAGGCTTTCAACTTTTGATGTACCAGACTTATGTATCTTTATCAATTATAATAATGGCAAAGAAATGTAAATTTATTCAGAAACCCTTTTAAGGTGTATTGGCATATAATTGTGGAATAAAACGACTTGTGATTATTTTTGGATATTCATCTCTGTGACTATAACTTGTGGTGTGTGTGTTTATTGTGGGGTCACAGTACAGAGTAGTTGATTATTTATTAAGATTGGGTGTTATTAAGGGAAATGAAACTCGTGACAACCCGGATCCCCGACCCCGGATTTGGGGGTGTTACAGATATTAATGATATGTCAACTGAATTGTATCATTTGCGTGTCACACATAAATCACTTATAAAAGAGAACACTAAAATTAAAGAGAATAATCTTTTTTTGGGTGATAGAAATGCAGCATTAGAAACTCAATTTATTGAGTTTGAAAAATTAAAAATTTAGTGTAAAATTGCTAGAGAAGAGTTAACAGAGTCTTTGAAGAAAGAAGAAATTCTGAGAAAGCAGCTTGAACGAGAACAAGAAGTCATTAAGGCCTGGAAATCTTCTAGGGATGTTAGTGCATAAATTGCTAAAGTTCAAGGGATTCAATCATTTTGTGAATAAGCCTGGAAGAAAGAGAAGAAGAAACTGAACCCAGATTTAGTTGATGGTTTGTCAACGGATGTTGAAGCAACGGATAATGAAGCTCATACTTTGAATGACGAAACTCATCTGTTGAAGGAGAGAAAGACTATCAGCCAAGGAAAGCTAGCAAATTTGAATGAAAAATATGGTTCAGTAACAAAGAATTTTATCTTAGGAGAGTCAAGCAAAACCAAGAATGCAAGTAAAGTGAATGTAAGGCATCTGTCAGTTAAGCAATTGAATGACATATTAGAAAAGATTAAGGTTAAAATAGAATCTAAAAGGAAAACTAATAGGAATGTGAAAGTAGGTTTAACAAACTCAAATACTACACTCCTAATAAATATGCACCTAAAAATGTGTGAATATGGTAGTGTTAATAATCTATCTACTAATTGCAAGTCTATTAAGAATACATTCATGCATGTACCTCCTTCTTTACCTAACATGACTATGTCACCTATGCATTTTATGCACGTTATGCCTCCACAGAATTCACATGCACATTTGGCTAATATGTCATTTGCACACAATCCTTACTATGCTGCATTTAATATGCCACAAATGCCATATATCATGCCTTTCTGAAATAACATGTATGCACAACCTATGTCATACCTTGTTAATAATAATGTGCTTGATGAATCTCAAACTAATCATGGATTTCAAAGTCCTACTCCCAAGATAAAGGTTGATCTTGAATCATCTAAGTCTAGTGGTGGAAAGTCTAAGAAAATTAAAAAGAAATCTAACAAGGCAGGACCCAAGGAAACTTGGGTACCAAAATTAACTTGATTTGGTTTTGATGTGTGTAGGGAACAAAAAGAATCTATGGTACTTAGATAGTGGATTCTCAAGACACATGACTGGAGATTCTACCTTGCTCACAGAGTTTAAGGAAAGAGTTGGACCTAACATTACCTTTGGAGATGACATCAAATGATATATTATGGGATATAGATTGATTTCAAAAGGTAATGTCATCATTGATGAAGTAACACGAGTTGATAGACTCAAACACATTCTTTTGAGTGTTATCCAACTGTGTGATAAAGGCAACTCATTTACCTTTAATTCAGAAGCATGTGTTGTTACTTGCAAAAAGGACAACAAAGTGGTTCTTACTGGAGTAAGGCATGGAAATCATCCAAGAGATGTTCATGCTCCCTATAGGTTTTATCCATTCGAGTGGATCGTCCAAAGTATGGGGACATGTGTACTTAGATGACTTTAACTCCACAAATACAGATTCAATTACTTGTCTCTTCAGCAAAGCAAGTCAAGATGAAAGTTGGCTGTGGCACAAGAAGCTATCTCATTTGAATTTTAATACAATGAATGAATTGGTCAGGACCTTTTTAGAGGCAGTCCTCAAGTTCAATTTTCAAAGGATGGACTATGTCGTGCTTTTCAGAAAGGAAAGAAAAAGATAGCATCATTCAAAAGAAAGCTTGAAACAATAATTAATAAACAATTACAACTATTGCACATGGATTTATTTGGACCAGTCAATGTATTGTCAATTTCCAAGAAGAGGTATTTCCTAGTGATTGTAGATGATTTTTCAAAATTCTCAAGGACATATTTTCTTGGATCAAAGGATGAAGCAAGTGAAATCATCATCAATCACATCAGGCTAGTCAACAATAATCTTGATCTCAAAGTCATAATAATCAGGAGTGATAATAAAACTGAGTTCAAGAATTCTACATTGAGGTTGTTTTGTGAAGAAAATGGAATCATGCATGAGTTTTCAGCTCCAATGGAAACCACATCAAAATAGAGTGGTTGAGAGAAATAACATGTCATTGATTAAAGCTGCAAGAACTATGCTAGAAGAATCAAAGTTACCAACCTATTTTTGGGCTGAGGCTATCAACAATGCATTTTACACAGAATATTTCTTTGACCAATCAAGACAAAGGCATGACTCCTTATCAATTTTTCAAGAAAAGAAAGCCAACACTGAACTTTTTTCATGTTTTTCGATGCAAGTGTTATATTCTAAGGAATCAAGCTGACCAACATGAAAAGTTTAATGTAAAAGATGATGAAGGAATTTTTTTTGGATATGCTGTTAGAAAAGCATATAGAATCTACAATCTAAGAACCAACATTATTATAGAATCTGTACCTGTTGTGTTTGATGATAAAAAGATTGAAGGATTGGAAGATGAAGGTATCCATGAAAGCCTCAAATTTGACAATGTTGAGATGTATTGTGATAGTGATGATGAAAGTGCTTTGGAAGGAATGGCAAAAGGATATCCAAACTTGTCATCAAATGAAGCAACAACAGTTGATGCACAGAGTGCTGCATCCATTGAAATACAAAATGCATCATCTATTAAAAGATAAAGTGCATCATCTGCTGAAAGATAGAATACAACATTCGTTGATGATCATTCTTCAATAGGCGCTGAAGATCATTCTAGATCACTATTTGACAAAATTAAATCTTCAAATCAAAGATCCACTAACTCAGGGGGAGTTTCATCTAGTCAACACTCAGTCACATATCAAGACACCAATCAGGCCACTTCATCTATAGAAAATCTACCACTTCAAAGAAAATGGACTAAGAGTCATCCATTTGAACTGATCATTGGCGATGTAACATCTAGAGTACAAATAAGGAGAGCAACTCAAGATGAATGTCTGTACAATAGCTTTCTATCACAGGAAGAACCAAAGAGGGTAAAAGAGGCTCAAATGGATCCAGATTAGGTTTTAGCTATGCAGGATGACCTAAACCAATTTAAAAAAAAACAAAGTATGAAAGCTGGTACCCAAACCTAAAAACAAGAATTCTATTGATACTAAGTGGATATTCAGAAACAAGATGGATGAAAATGTCATAATCATAAGTAATAAAGCTAGATTGGTTGCAAAATGATACTCTCCGAAAGAGGGACTAGATTTTGATGAGACATTTTCTCCAGTTACAAGACTTGAAGCTATTAGAATCTTTTTAGCCTATGCATCCCATGCCGATGTCAAAGTCTATCAGATGGATGTAAAAAGTGCCTTTCTGAATGGAGAATTGGAGGAGGAAGTCTATGTTAGTCAGCCTCCAGGTTTTGAAGACCCCAAATTTCCAGACTATGCATACTATCTATTGAAAACACTTTATGGATTGAAGTAATCACCTAGAGCCTGGTATGAAACCTTGTCAAAGTTCCTTTTAGAAAATCACTTCACTAGAGGTACTGTTGACAAAACTCTTTTCTTTAGAAATGTAAATGGCTCTAGTATACTTATTCAAATCTATGTAGATGATATAATATTTGGCTCTAAAGATGATAAACTTTGTAAAAAGTTTTCCAAATTGATACAAAGCAAATATAAAATGAGCATGATGGGAAAACTAACTTATTTTCTTAGTTTACAAGTTAAGCAAGTTTGTGATGGAATATTCATTAGTCAAACTAAATATATTTATGAACTTTTAAAGAATTTTAATTTAATGGATCACATATCTATAAAAACTCCCTTGGCCACTTCCACTAAACTTGAATTGAACACAACTGAAAAGTCTGTGGACATTTCAAGTTATAGAGGTCTGGTTGGCTCACTTTTATATTTAAAGCTAGTAGACCTGATATTATATTTGCTACATGTCTTTGTGCTAGATTCCAAGCCGGGAATCTCATTTAGTAGCTATTAAGAGAATTTTCAGATATCTCAAAGGGACACCAAAACTTGGCATTTGGTACCCTAGAGATTCTGGTTTTGATCTAATTGGCTATTCAGATGCAGATTATGCAGGTTACAAGATTGACAGAAAAGTATAATAGGGCATGTAAATTTCTAGGAAATAAGCTTGTGTCCTGGTTTAGTAAGAAACAAAACTCAATTTCTAATTCTACAACCGAGGCTGGATATATTGCTGCTGGTAGCTGCTGTGCACAGATTCCATGGATGAGAAATCAATTATCGGGTTATGGTCAACATGTGGAAAAAATTCCAATCTTTTACGACAACACAAGTGACATTGCCATTACTGAAAATCCTGTGCAACATTCAAGGACAAAGCACATTGACATCAAGTAACACTTCATAAGGGAACATATTATGAATGGTAATGTGAAACTTCATTTTGTTCCAAGTTAGCAGCAAATTGCACACATCTTTACCAAGCCACTTGATGAATCAACTTTTACTAGGTTGGTAAGTGAGTTAGGTATGCTAAACTACTCTTAATTTACTATTATTGATGTCTATGCAATTTAAAATACAACGAGAAATAAATTTGATTTCTTGATTAAGTCATAAAAAGTGAAATTTTATCTAAGTCAAAATTACTCTTTCAACAGATAAGGATTATCCGTTGAAATTCAAATATATCCTTATCCATTGAAAGTCAAATATATATCTGGATACATTGTCCCTCAATGGATAATGGTGTATTTGACATCCGTTAATTTATATATCAATCATAATCGTTGATTCTAAAACATCATCCTTTGAAATATACTTATACTCGTTATGTATACGTTGATGGATAGTTTTAGAATTTCTATAGTTTAGTTTATTTTTAAACATTTATTTTTGGCATAAATCATTGGATATTTATTTTTATTTTAATCATTTATGTATCTTAATTTGGGAAAGTATAAAAGCCAATTACATTTTTAGATCTCACTTTTGTCTTTCTCTAATTTTTCAAGGCTATTTTGTACTCTCTTTCTTCCCAAAACCATCTTTCTCTTTGTAACTGCAAACTCAACAAAAATGGGATAATTTGTTAAGATTATGTCTCAGACAAGATTCGTGTATGAGAAGAACAATTTCGTTACTCTGGTGGACAAGGGTGTTGCTCATAAAGACTATCAGAGAATGATGAAGTTTATTAGCAACTGCAAACTCAAGTATTCTATGCTCGAGTCACCAGTCATCTACTGTGACATTGTTGAAGAGATGTGGACCTCAGCTGACTTTGATTCAAAGGATATGACCATTGCCTTTACTCTCAAAGGTAACAATTATTGTATAAATTCTGACGAGGTCCAATCTTGTTTTAAATTGCCTGAAAATAACACCTCTATTGTCTCTCAAAAGACACTAGTTATAAAAACCTCTAAAGCACGTGAGGGGAGTGTTCAGGATGGTGAGAAACATGAGGGAATGGGTGAACATCAAAGAAGCCCGAAGGATAAAGTTGGTGAGGTCAGTGTAACCCAAGCTAGCCACACTACAGTCTCTCAAAAGACTGCAGTGCTACAAAAGGATATTAGCACATCTCTAGTTGCATCCTCCCAAAAGGGTGTGACTATTGAAATAGGCTCCCAACCAGGAGTACAGTACAAAATAGGTAGGGACACAAAAACTTATGTCAAACTTACATTAGAAAGAAAAAGTCTAAAATATGGGGAAATCACAGGGTGCACACAGAGTGCAAAACCAAGTCACAGACTTGGTATCTACACCTTCTCAAAGTCAGGTTCATGTGGCTCCAATAAATGTGGAGTCACAGCCCCATTTTTTAACAATTGAAACACCTCAAACACACAACTCTCCAACTATCTCTCTATGCGTGGACATGATTTCTACATCAATTCTTGATTCTCCATCTCTTAAACTCGTGGAAGAGCCCCATACTCAAACTGGTGATCATAATCCAATTGATGATTTGTTGGATCACTTTCCAGTTCTTTCACAAACTGTTTTAGGGTCTATGCACCAAAATTTAAAATTAATCTCCACAGACTCCACAATAGTTTCAAATTCTATTCCTCTCGTTTTTTCTTCATCAACGGATATCCATCATCTATTGATAAGTGATTGTCCTTCAATGGATATGCTTCACAACAGTTATCCGTTGATAGCCACAACTGTTAGTGTGTGTGCCCTAAAGAAAACACTATTATGTTTATGTTATGAGATATTTGGAATATTAATTATGATTCTATGGATTATTTTTTAGAAATTTATTATATCTTTAATTTCTGCGATAAAATATTAGATTGATAAATGTCATTGGAATATGATATGTAAATCTATATCTCTAAGTACGTGACTTAGAAATGAGAATAATATTGATATTCCTAAATGTCCCTAGTCAAGTATTATTTTTTAGGGACGATAATAAATACTTTGAGAGTAGTGTGTTTGTTGACTGATGATCACATCTCATTGATCATAGGTATGGTGATACTAAAGTCAAAACACAGGCACATGTATTAGATACATGGTGCTGGATTGATCCGTTGTGAGATACCACATGTTTCTAGATTCATAAGTTAATCTCACAGTGATAATGCTGTATAGATCCTTAGACCTGAAGTCATTATATTTCTATATGAGAATTAATACACTTTGATACTATTGAAAGTTTTCCTTGAACGGGTAATAATAAAAGTAGACATTGGGTATATTATGAATCTTATGAGAAATATGAATGATCTAGATGGGATTTAGACCTCCTATATTAAGGAGTGATATTTTGGCCTCTTGATTGAGTAAGACTATAAAATGCATGGCCGTGCTCAAATACTGATTTGTTTAATAGTTTACTCGTTGATTAAGGGAACCAGGATTAAACGTTAAAAGAAGATGACACAACGCATGCCTCAAGTTTGATCTATAATATAAGGCTAAAGAGATTATATTAAAATGTACATTATTCACAAAAGGTTTAATCGAATCACCAATTATTATTATTAGTTGGGTAGCAATGATGTATTACGAGATGCCACTCATTGTTTATAATTTTAGTATTAGAAAATAAAATTATTTCCAACGTAATAATAATCACAAAGAACATTTAAAACATAGTGTTATTTAAATTATGAATTAAAATATTTTATTATTATTAATTTGAATTTAATTATTAAATTAATCAAGTGAGAATTGAATAATTATATATATGTATATTAGAATTCGAATTTAATAGTAATAAAAACCCGAAATCAGAATGGTTTTCAGATCCCATTAGGTTTAGGGTTAGGCCTTAATCTCTCCCCCCTATATATACATTATGATGTATAGTTTTAGGGTTAGTTGTTATATTTTCGTTTCTTAGGAAAAACCCTAGCAGCTCTACATTTTAGAGAGGCTGGAGAAAGAGAGAGAGAAAGAGGAAATCTAATCGGCTAATACCGGCTCCGGTGATCGTTGGACGATCGTACGTTCATGTGGATATCTTTGGAGAGCAGATCTTTGCATGGAGGGCTGTTGCGATTCATCAAGATCAGAATTTCCATTACTATCATACGGAAAGCTTTATTAAGGTATATGATCCTATTATCCATAATTATCCAATCATTATATATAGATCCTGCGGTAGGGATTCAAATTTTTTGTTTTATGAAGCTTTTCCATTGCATTTTTGTGCTAAAAATCAGTTAACAGTCACTACACAAACACTTAAATCTCAAAATCTATTACAAGTGCGGATGACTTAGTGGTTGTCCAATCACTTCTAGGATTTAGGGAAGGTAGTGAATTGAGTGATAGGCTGGGTTGCTCCCAGATAAAAGGAGAGGATGAGAGATCAATAATGCTCACTACTTCTTCCAGTATGGAAAATGTGAGTGAGAGGAGTTCCACCTTAGTTGGTAAAGGTAAGTGTGTGAGGATAATGAGCCAGGGGGAGCCCCTGATGCAAGAAAATAGATAAATTGAAAGAAAAGCAACGTCTAAAGAAAGAATGACAGCCATTGCAAGTGAGTCGATGAATGTCAGTGATTCTGAAAAGGAAAGACTATATCAGAAACATTACAGAGCTGTTATAAATTCTATTTTCTTGGATGATGAGACATTTACTCATCCTGTTATATCCTATCAAATATTGGCTATTCAGGGTAATGAAGATGCATAAAGAACATTGAATTTAGTACACACAACTGAATCAATGCAAAGGGCTAAAGATGCAATCTCTAACATGCCTCCTATAGTTGATGATGATTTTGAATTTGGAGATGAAACTGGTGATGTTGATGAAGAAACATGTATGGACATAGGGGGAGATGCAGACCCTAGTTCTACAACTGATACTCTGGATTGGATGCTCAGCAAAGAGTGTATCTCTCATCACTTCAACTCCTCACTTTTTAAGTTCATCAACCAAACTCAAATAGCTTTAGCAGCTACTTCAAATGCCGGTACAAGGTCACTTTGCAAGCACATCTAGAGTCTTTACAACTTTATAGAATTCAACACCTCAAACAGGCTCTATATTTGGAAGATCCAAAACTATCAATTGATGAAGTCAAAAAGGACATGTACAACTAGATGGATGAGAAGCTTCCTGAAACTACAATGAGGGATCTATAGCAAAAGCTCAGGAAGGAAAGTGACATATCAAGAAAAGTTGAGGCCTTGGGTACAAGAATGTCTAATATTGAAGCATCATTGGCCAAGATACTTCAGGGTCAAGACACACAGACTCAGTTACTCCAACAACCGGTAGCTACACAAACTTCAACCTCTATATTTCTTCTTGATGATAACAAAAAAGGGGAGAAGGATGTGCATGTTCAAGTCTTTAAAGTAATAGTTCCCTCTATTACTCCACCAAAGCCACCAGTAAGGGGAGAGTTGAACATCATAAACTTGATAAATCTAGCTGCAACTGAGTTAAAGCTTAAAGAAAAGAAACATAAAATAAATGAAAGGACAGCTCAAGTATTTAGCTCAACTGCAAAACCATCGGAATCCAAGAAACACTTTACATAGTTGAAGCCTCTTACATTATATGAATTGAAGCTGAGAAAGGGTGCAAAGAGAGAAACATCAATTACAAATGAACTCAAGCCCATTGTGGTTCTCAAGACTAAACCTTCAACTTCAAGATTTACAAGCAAACACCTAATGGAGCTAGATTATTCACCTCCCAGGCTTGATGAGCAGAAATGTATGGGAAAATCAATTGCTAGCTAGAAGAAAACCAATGATGCAGCTTTGAGAAAGAGAAGAGCAAGAATTTACAGACATGAAGAAATGATCTGTATAATGAGTGGACATCCAAAGTTTGTAGAAGCAAAGAAAGAGGAAGCCCTGAGGTTAAAGTCACGGTTAAAGAAAAAGAAAAAGCAGGTTTATAAGGAAGCTCGAAAGAATATTGAGAAGCCTACTACTGACACTAAGAAATAATTGATTGATGAAAAGAAAGAGAAGCCTGAGTGGAAAACAAGCAAAAGAGTAAAGGTGAGAGCTAAGAGGCCAAACAAAATTTCAGAAGAGAAGAGTGAGCCATCTCAGTCCATTTCTACAACTCAATCAATTGTGCCAAATGTGGAACCAATTGAAATCAAGGTATATCCTGAGGTAAACTATCATGGTGAACCAATAATGCCCAAGGAAGAAGCTATAAATTGGGAGATCTTACCAATCCCTGATTTGAACATCCCTCTGCATCCAAGAAGAGAACTCCAAGAAAGAAGAAGAAGCCAACCCTACCTCCAACTAAAGCCATTTGAAAACAACAGAAGCCTAATGTCAAAAAAGATGATCAACTCTACATCTGTGACATCAAAAAATTCACTGATATTCAACTCTATTTGGATAACTTAGAATAAGTAAGAGGAATTAATGTTTCTTCTAATCTTCCAGAGAGATTGGTCTCCAAATACAAGGATGGTTATGAGACGATATGGATACTCTACAGGATTCTCCAGGAAAGCTATAATGTTTTAGTCAAGATATTTTCTGCAATGAAGAAAGAATTTGGATCCACAAAGGTTGCTAAATCAGAAATACTTAAGAAGATAGGCCAAATCAGATAAAGCTGAAGAAATCCTAGTGCATTACCAAGGGTTCTAAGTATTCTAAATACAGTAGATAGAGTGCACATGAAACTTTACTGGATCATGGAGTTTAGAGATGAGAAGTATGTTAAAAGATTTTTTAGAATAAAAGACCAGCTTAAAATATCAAGTAATGAAACTCTTAAGGAATTGCAGGAGATGCTGGATATCAATGAAGAAAATGAAGCTGAATTCTACAGACAACTTCAACTCCAAATTAAGGAAAACAATGAGAAGTTGGGAAAGAAAACAATGGAATCAATGAAAAACAAATCATCTACCCAGACTAGAGGAGCACCTTGATAATGACATGTAAACTTTTTTTAACCATCTTTGTTCATTTCTATTATAATGAAGCACTTTACAAATTGCCTACTTTTAATGTATTATATTTATAGGGTGTTTTGTTATCATCAAGTCAACCTGAATTTATGCCTATAATTCCATTAGACATAAATTGGGGGGGATTATTAGGAATATGTTGTAGTCTTGATGATAACTCACCAAAACACCTTAAATAGATTTTTTTTATGTCAATGAGTAGCCTTCAATAGATAACCTCAGTTTATCTATCCGTTGAAGGAGTAGCTTATATTAATAAGTATATAGCATATTCTTAACACTATGATAACTAAGGGATTTGGTAGTTATTATAGTTTATATGTCATTTTGACTACTAGCAAGATATACAAAATAGGCGGGCTAAGTGTAAATATAAAATGCCTTGTAATTTTGTATAATTGAAAGATTATCAACTGCTAAGAAAACATCTTCAACTGTTAAACTACAAGCTTCAACGGATGACTCTACAAGCTTCAATTGATAACTCAATATGCCTTCAACAGATAAGCTATTCAAGAGGTCTTCAACTGATATCAGATAAAGCTTCAACGGATGTTAACAAGAAAGCTTCAACGGATGACACTAATATAGTGTCAATGGATGACAACAATAAAGTTTCAACGGATAACATCAATAAAGCTTCAAAGGATGATCAACAAAAATAGCAGTTGATAGTTATTTGACAGAAGCTAACAAAGTCACATGAGTTGATAGTGCATAAAATGAATGTGGTATCGTGATTACAGGTTTTAGAAGAAAATGAAGCATTTCCATTTTTATGCAAAACAAGGATGCTTAAAGATGCTATACCTTACTTGGATTACATTGGACATAGAAATAAAAAAGCATGTGCTTGGACCTAGCTGATAGGAATATTATTCTTATCTTATTGCACATGTACACTTGATTCAATATAAATCAAGTGTAGCAAGTCTTTTAAAAAAATACAAGTAAGAACTCAAGAGTTTAGAAAGCTGTATCCGTAGAAAATACTCTCAAGTTCTAAGCTATAGAAAAATACTTATAAGAAGCTGTGTGCAATTTGTATCACAGAGATTTATTCAAATATACATCTGTGGTGGGAAGACAAATTCACTAGAACGTTTTTAAACTATCTGTTTATTTACTTTGTGTTAGTAGAATACTCTAAAAGTTTAATCTGTATTCTTGCTTATTCAAAAACACTACTAGTTAATATATATCATTGGTCCCGTTAAAACCTTAATACCTTCTATTTATAGTCTCAGTAGAATGCATAGTGAATGTAACAGAATAACAAATAACTCAAATTTAAATTATAAAAAATGTAACCTTACACATTACAAGTCTCAGATCCAACAACTAAACTGAATAGTCACAAAGTGTTGTCGACAACTTTAATTAAACAAGCAAACTTTATTTCACTTTACTTACAACCAAAAGAAATACAACTAAAAAGGTAGATATCCAGTAACCATAACATTGAAGCTAACTTGCTATTAAAAAGTGCGTTGAGAGTCAATTTACAAAAACTAGTTAGCTCATGGCTATAATACTTGTTACAAAAATTGCACATTTACTTTAAACCGCATACGCAATCTCACATATACTCTGCATTCCATATCTTTATCCTTTCTTCATACACAAAGAAGAAATAGAGTTAGTGGTAATAACTTTGGTTTGGTTCCACTACAAGACTTTTTTTGAATTTTAAAAATAATCTTAAGTAGGTCTTTCAAATTAGACTTTGGTTCTTAAGGTTTAGGGAGTCTTTCAAATTAGAGTTTGGTTTCCAACATTTAGAGATTTAATTAGGGTTTAGACTCTAGGGTTTACGAATCGTTGCTCCTTATGTTGATTTTGTTTAAAGACTATTCTAAAATCCAAGAGGGGATTGTTTAACCATAAAGGTTAATTAAAGCACTTTCTACAATTTTAATATTTATTACAAAATAAATAATAGAACTATTTAATAAAACTATTATTCTATTCCTCTACAAGACTTTTCTTGAATTTAAAAACAATCTTAAAAAAGTCTTTCAAATAAGAGTTTGGTTCCTAAGGTTTAGGGCATATTTAATTAGGGTTTAGGCTCTAAATCGTTGCTCCTCATGTTGCTTTTGTTTAAAAACTATTCTAAAACCCATAGGGGGATTGTTTAACCTTAACTGTTAATTAAAGCACTTCCTATAATTTTAATATTCATTACAATATAAATATTAGTACTAGTTAATAGAAGTTGGCAAAACTCACTCAACAACACGACTGTTGTAAGGTTGAATTTGTTTACGACCGGTTGTTCCATAACATGGAACTACTTGATTACAAGCTCGTAACTGCATACAGTTTTATGCTAGCTGCTCTGGCTGCTACTGCTACACTGGATGTTGTTGCTGTGATGCAGATTTTTCACATGGTTGTTGTAAAGGGTCATGACATGACTTTTGTAATGGTTGTTACGGTGGCTATAATGTAACGCCCTCAAATTCGGGGTCAGAGGATTTGGTCATCACGAGGAAACCTAAGAAAAAACAATTTGTTTAATAATAAATAATTACCAACAACATCTCAACAAATGTTATATAAAGTCTGCGATCCCAACCAAAAAAAGATCTTTTTAGGTTACAGTTCTAGAACCAAGATTTCCAAATTTCATAAATAGTTTTCTTTCTTTTGAATTTTTTTTTAATTCCAAACTCAAAACTTAACCCACTAGTATAGCTTCGAAAAGAAGTATACTAGGCCCAATTATATGATAACACAACTATATTATAAATAGAAAACAACTTTATACAATAGGACTTAATTTAATTCCGCATATCTAGAACCAACCGTCTTTATAATTGCATCCTTTTCTTTTCTTTCAAGCAACGCGGTTAAGCTTCACAAGTTATTCCTCACTGGAAGATTAAATTTAAAACAAACAAGTATGAGTGAAAGGATGCTCAACAAGTATATTAAAAGCATAATTAAAAAGCTTAAAAAAAATTCGGGTTTCTCAAATAAAATAACTTCGATAATCTGTAATACTTTTTTGCTAAAACTTTTAATAATTGAGCAACATAGGCTTCACAATTTTTTAAAATCATGACAAGAATCAAAGTTCTGTAATTTATATTATAGAAAGAAACTATATCACAAATATGAAACAAAATAACTTTCGAGAATCAAAAAATACGCTTTCATTTAGTCCTTTATGATTATCAGTAATCAGATTGGAATCTCTCAAAGCACATGCATAATATCTAAGGATCACTGCCGGTGCAATGCCAGTATGCCGAAGCATATCCAATAACTAGGACCCGATTAGGCATATATTGACCTAATATATATTATAGTATGTCGTAATATATACACATATATTACAGTGTTTTGTAATATATTTACACACTCGACCAGCGCCATGGCCTCTTACACAAACCATTCAATCTAAAATATAAGAATTCGGTATAAATGGAATTTGTGACGGCCTCAACCCCAGGGTCAGGAGTTGACATCACCAACAATAATAACAAACCTAATATAATTCAATTCAACCTTATTATATAAAAACAACCCCTATTTACCAAGATCTTTTCCAGGTTTAAGTATGTCTTAGGTTAAAATTATTACAAAATCAACTAACTACAACAAACCATCCTGACACAACTAACTCAATTCAGCAACTCAATAGACCATCTTTGGTCCAACACAACTACCTCAGAGGAGCCTGACATGAAAGGAACTGGAACCCTGCCCCGACTATCACTGAAGAATCTCCTAGGCATCTGCAATAAATATATACAACATTCTGCAAGGGTTAGCAATCAATTACTCAGCAGTACCATTATATGAATGACAAGTAAAAATGATTTAAAGTAAATCAGTTATAGGAACAGAATTCTTAACTTGTTAGAAACATGTAAAACAGGTATAAACTGGATATTGAAACTAGCATGCTCTGTAAAACAAAATCAACAGTCATGTGCTGTGTATAAATACCAGAGTTCAACTTTAGCATGCTATTTTCATTTTCAAATCTTTCGTTCCACTACAGGAACCATAAAACCATGTGTCCTGTTATGGGGACCCAAAATCATTTGTTCCATTACTGGAACCTCAATCACTTGTTCCGTTACTGGAACCACAAAATCAGCTGTTCCATTACGGGAACCATTAAATCACAATCAGATATGTATTGGATGTTATCTAGGGACGGCTGATCAGGCCTCCACACAATTTATCTAGGATATTATCTGCGCTATCACACAAAATGTCTAGGAAAGCTGATCGGGTTTTCACACAAAATAACCAGATCCGCAGAGACTAGCTAGGTCTCTGATTATCTATGCTGGACTAATCGGTTATTTAATGCGCGCAACCGAATTAGCCACTTACGCAATATTATCCAATATCTGATTCGTTTTATCCAGTTTCAAAATCACTTTTACCTATCTATTGTTAAAATCAATTCTGTCACAGCACACTATTCAAAACCTCTTTTCCATTTTTAATCACATTTTAGAGATAGGTACTTTCAGAAGTTACTTCTCCCCAAAACATATATTTAACAATATTTTCAACACAGGGATAACATAAATTAAAACATTTCTATTCCTGTTCAAAAATAAAACAACATTTCATTCATATATACTGAACCATAAAAGAATGGTCAGGGGTACTTGCCTTGGAGAGCTTTACAACTATCACTGACTGATTTCGGATAGACTCGGACGCTCGGCTTTATCGTCTTATTATCAGACTATCCTGGATCCGACTTTAACACTCAGGTCCTTCGTTTGGAACCTCGCTGAGCTGGTCGACTGATCACTAGGTTACCTTTGGTACGACATCAATTCTTGAGTCCTTCGACTAGAACCTACAGAGTCGAAATACCCTGCGTAAAACATCTATGTATGCTTGACATATCCTCAAAACCAATTCTACCCAATGATATCCAATTACAACTCGTAATTTTGCATTTTAATAATAACACACACAACAATTAGGGTTCACGGTCTCGAAAATCGGTTCGGTGTTCGTTTCCAAATAATACGTATACTCTTCACTTTGCAAAATTAGGGTTACTGGTTTTGGCGACATATTTCATCACATCGTACAATCAAATTCATATAAAATACACATATATTTATATAGCCACTCGACGTTCCGATAATCATCAGATACGCTCCCGTATTTCCGTAGTTCAATTTCCCGAAAATCGGGCAGCGTTTCCTTTGTTTATCGGACTACCTGTCGAAGCAATTCGACATCAATCACAACAACCCATCAACCAGATAATTAATGCAACCACCACCATTCAACTTCACAAATCCCAACCACAATCCAACCCAATAATTTTATTATTATCCGATTATTTGCATCTCGAAAATAATTTACGAACTACATTAATATTTTAAAATTTTAGGACTCAGAATAATCATCACAGTCCACCGTCCGCTCGTCGAAATTCATCGCGGACGGCGGTAAAATCCGCGGGTACCCGTTCATTTCGGGTTTTCAACGCGAATCCTACCGATTAAATAAATTTCCCGGTACAAAATATTATTTTTATTTTTTTAAATCACGAAGCTTATTCAAATAATTTCCTACAAAAATTAAAATAATAAAGAATGATTTTTCAGCAGTACACGCACGCGCGTGCACAACACCAAATAGCAAAAACATGTCGACACCGGAAACAAAGGAAGCAGGGCGACAACAGATCACTACCAACACACACAAAACACACACTTACACAATTGATACACATATAGACACATGTATACATACGGTATACATATACATACGGGAAGAAAAAGACAACAAGAAGCCAGACGTGGGGTAACAACCGGGAACAGACCCGAAATTAAAGAACCAAGGCGGAAATTTTCTTCTTACCGGAATAAACAGAGAACATGTGAAACGGGGTGAGTAAACAGAAGACGAACGGGAGAAGCAAGGAACAGGAAAAGAAAATAACAGGGGAGGTTGTGAGAAACTAAGGGAGTAGAGAGGGGAAGAGAGATTGATTGGGGGTAGGGGATGAACACAGGCTCAATTGGGTCTGTGTTTGTCTTATTTTATTATTAATTTTTATGTTGTCCCCATGACTGTACTACATGTGTACTACCTTTTGTATAATTTAGACACGTAGCCAAAAAGAATAAAGCAGCCCGATTTAACACAAAATTCGCAAGTAACGAATCATGTCGCATTTTAAATAGTTTCAGAAAATTACCAAATTAATAATAAAATATTATAAATATCTCGAAATTAATAAAAACATAAATTTCATATTTTAAAAATAATTTCTAAAATGCAATTTATACCCGCTTTTAATGAATAAACGAAACAACGCGCGGGTGAGATTAATCCCAAAAATTTCCTAAATAATTTTAAAATTCTCAGAATATCCCAAACTTAAACAAATATGAGTTTCCTAATTTTTGAAGAATTCTGGAATTAAATATAGATTTTACCAATAAATGCAATTTAGAAAATCATACAGGGTTAAATAATTGATGAAATATTGATTTCTAAATTTTATAAAATCCCAAAAATAATTATCGTAATTATAAAACCATTAAATCAATTTTAGAGATATTCCAAATATTTATTCAAATAAATTTGCATTAACTATACAAAAATACACGAGTCGTTATATCCCTCCCCCCTTAAAAAGATTCTGTCCTCAGAATCTGAACTAATTAAACAAGTGAGGATATTTTTCAAGCATATCTGACCCTAATTCCTGAGTAGACTCTTCTACTCGAGGATTATTTAAATGTACTCACCATAGATATACATTCATTTCCGAGGACTCGCCCTTAACGATCAAGAATTTGGATCGATCACTCTATGCAGAACAAATTTGGACAAGAACCCATTGGCTCCTAATCAATCACTTGATTCGAATCAGATACTTATCGCCTTAACATTAACACACTGAACATATGTATACTGTTGTGACGATAACATCAACTCATGAGTAACTTTATCTATATTTAGGACTCTACTTGTCCCTTCTATTCAAACTTAACCAATCTTTTTCAAGGTGAAACTTTTGCCTGTACCATGATCCTAATTCTATATATTCACACTATTCGATGCAAATCCGCTTTCTTTCCTTGTCTATCCTGAGCTACTTCAACTCTTTTCCAAATCAACACCACTACGAACTCGGTGTGCTGAATTGAAAGGCATATATCATAGCCTATTTGTTTATTCGAGGATTTAACTCAACTCAAATAAGAATGTAACAAGTAAATAGTGGATCTACCATCAAAGAGATCTCACAAAGTAACATCTGTCAAAGGATTCAAAAACAATTTTCATCTACAGACTTGAGGAATTACTTCACTGGAAGAAGTTCAAGAAATTGATCAAGCCTCAGTGATATAAATCAAGATTGTGGATTTAACCAAGTGATAGAGATCTTGTTAGGGTATCAAATAATTACAGGGATTTAATCTGAATCAAAGTCAAATCATGAAGAAACGTCACGAAAGTTAGTCACTCATGAACCAGACAGTACATCGAGTGTCAACATTGAAGTGGTGGAATTGATTCATTATTTTCAGAAGATTTTCAGAAGAATGGTTGTTGTTCAAGAGTAGTATTAATTCTCTATTAATTAATTAAGTCATATAATTTAATTAAGAAAATAAATTATATCTACAAAGATTATTTTATTGATTAATTGAATTAATTGATTAATTAATTCTGAATTAATATTATGAATTTTCAGAATTGATTTTCAATTAATATTCAATATTAATTCAGCACGATAATCAATTGAACTGGTATGACAATCAATTTTCATACCGAAAGTCATGCTAGTTCAATCAGATTGTCATGCCGATTGTCTTGCTAGTACAACAGATTATCATGTTGATTGTCTTACTAGTTCAATCAGATTGCCATGCCGATTGTCTTGCTAGTTCAACAGATTATCTCACCGATTGTCTTGCTAGTTCAATCAGATTGTCTCACTGAAAGTCATGCCGACTCTCAGATTATTTTTCCAGTTCAATTCAGTTTTGTTGATTGAATTATTAAAGATAGAAGCAGCAGATCATTCAACACACATTGAATACACTTCATCTACTCAAGAACAAAAACAACAACAGCCGCAGAAGCATATCATCTCCCACTGCTGCAAATTCAAGACCATTAATTTCTAGCAATTAAAGTTAAATCCAAACCACTAGAAATCATTCTCTTGTTCTTGTGTAAATATCTAGCGGATCAAAATCCCTAGAACTTAATCTCAAATTGCTTCTAGCATTTGATCTTTTTATTGCAAAAATAGAAAAAGTTTAAGTCGAATTTATTCTTGATTTGTGATAATTTATTTGAGATTAATCCCTTGTAAACGATACCGTTGTTGTAACACCTTTCAAGTTTAATAATAGTTTTATTTAACTTGAATTTTGTTTCACTTTTTTATTCCGCATTAAATTCGATTAAATGGTAAAGTTTATATTCAACCCCCCTTTCTACAAATATATTGGGACCTAACAATTGGTATCAGAGCCTTCTGATTAACAAACAAATCAAGTTCCTAGACTTTTCTGATTTTTTAACTCCTTGAATTTTTATTTCTTCAAAAATTCATAATGACTTCACAAAAAGTTGGAACCGTTAAAATTCCACTGTTTGATAAAGAAAATTATATTATTTGGTAGAAGAAGATGCTCTTGTTTTTACAAGTTCCAAATCCCAAATATCTGGACGTCTTAAAGAAGGGTCCAAAAATTCCGATGGTTATTGAACCAGAGGTTATAGAAGATAATGTTGTAATTACCAAAGCTAGAACCTATGCAAAAGAGCCTGAGGATTTTACTCCTGCTGAAAAGGAAGAAGCCTCCTTGGATGCCAGCCTTCAATTAATTTTAGTTGATTCCCTTGATCCCTTGATGAACAGATATGTGATGAACTGTAAAAATTCTAAACACATATGGGAAACTATTGAGGTGATTAATGAAGGCATAGTGGAAGTTAGGGAGAACAAGTTAGAGATCCTAACCTCTGAGTATGAAAATTTTAAATCCAATCCAGGAGAAGGAATTACTGAAGTTTTCGAGAGGTACAATGCATTGATCAACAACCTGAACATAAATGGAAAATATTATTCATTCAGGGAGGTCAACAAAAAGTTCCTTTTAACACTGCCAACTCATCTTGAACATAGAATCACTGCCATAAGAGAAGCAAGAGATCTGAGTGAGATTTCTTTGGAAAGGCCTATGGTGTGTTAAAAACCTATGAGTTGGAGCAGATTTAGCAGAAGGAAGTCTATGGGAAAGGTAAAGTGGTCAGCACGTCTACTACTCTAGTAGCTGAAGGTCAACAACAACAACAACAATCTCAACAGTCAGAGAGAATGGTACAGTCTTCCAAGGCTGAGGAAAATGTGATAGTAGCAGAATATGATCCTCCTACTACAAATCAATCCGGTGATGATTTTTACTCCTTGGAAGAGCTGGAGCAATTGGAAGATGAGTCAATGGCCCAGATTTTCAAGAGATTCTCCAATATCAGATTCAAGAGAAACCCCAAGTTCAAGTACAAGTCCAACTACAACAGATTCCAGAAAAGTGGATCTTCATCCTCTAACACCAGCAGTGGTGGATTCAAAACAGGGATGGTTGATCGGAGCACCATTCGATGCTTTAACTGCAATGAGTCGGGACACTTTGCCACAGAATGCAGGAAGCCAAAGCAAGTAAGGAGCACTCTTATGATTCAAATCAAAAGAGTAAATCTGAAAGGGCTTACCTGGCAAAGGAAAGAAGCTGGGATGATACTGATAGTGAAGATGAAGAAGATGGGAATCTTGCTCTTATGGCTATTGATGAAAATACTTCATCATCAAGAAAAGAGGTAAAATTTACTGATGCTGAATTAGTTTATCATCTAGGAGGTTCTTTAGATTGTGCTCATCGTGATAATGAACTGTTAATTCAACAGATCAAAGACCTTGAGAAAGAGGTCAATGAATTAAAACTTGTGCACATTAATCAAGACAAGTTAAAAGAACAAGTATCTTTTCTAGAGAATAGAGTTAACTGTTATAGATAACTCGAAACTATTCTCAAAGACAAGATCACCGGTCTTGAGACTAAGGTTAAAGTTTACTTTAATTCTTGTTCGAAGGCTAAAGAGTTCTACAATAAGCAAGCTATTAATCAAACATCTGGAATAGGTTTTGATTACAATGTTGCTATTGGAGAATTAGGCATAAACTCCCCTCCTCATGTCTGTGCTAAAGGTAGGGAAGTACTACATGTGCTTAAGGGTGTTTATAAACCCCTCTATAAAGAATCAATTGCTGAACCATTTGATGAGACCTTCTTTATTATTCAAGAAGAAATACGTGCTGAAAATCTTGCTAATGAGAAGGTTGTTTCCAAGCCAAGTGTGTCGAAAGTTCCAGTCAAAGTTGTGAAAGCAAATGAGACTAACTTAGACACACATGAGTTGGATAACAAAAATGCCATGTCTACCATGCATAATTTGCCTGTTGTTAATCCCTCTCATAAAGTATGTGGTGTTCCTAATTGTATGTCTTGTGCTTTTAATTTGATGTATGCTTATTTTAATGGTAAGCATGTTTCTAGTGATAAGACTACTCCTCGTCAGCATGTGAATAATAGGAAGCATGATAGGTCTAAGACTGCTAGTCCTCCTAAGGCTAGAAAGGAGACATTTGTGCCTAAGCCTAAACATAAATTTTTTAAGACTGTTTAGAAGGTCAAATGTCCAATCGTTGAGAAATTTGAGAACATAAAAATTAAGAATGTTATTTTGCCTGATAAAGGTCAATTCTACAAGTATGCCGGACCCAACCAAGCTTGGGTTCCGAAGAAGGTCTAATCCATTTGTATTGCAGGGCATTAAATAGGTGGAACCGGTAGTGTGGATTCTTGACAGCGGATCATCAAGATATATGACCGGAGATAGAGCCCTGCTATCAAATGTGGTTGAGAAAGCTGGCCCAGTGGTTACCTTTGGAGATAACAATAAAGGTTTAACTGAGGGATATGGCTGTTTGCAAGCTGGAAATGTTATCATTGAAAATGTGTATATTGTGCAAGGACTTGAACACAATCTGCTTAGTATCGGTCAGTTCTATGATAAGGGCTACTATGTTTTATTCGACAAGCTGAAGTGTCAAGTCCTGCATAAGAAAAATGAAAAATCCTCCTTGATGGGAATCCGAAAAGGAAATCTGTTCGTAGCTGACATGAACTCGGGAAGCTGGTATCCAAACCAAATGACAACTTTGTAATTGGTACAAGGATAACCAGAAGTCAAACTGGATGACAATGACATTGTTACGAGGGACAAGGCCAAACTGGATGCTAGGTTATTATCAGGAAATAGTATCTAACATATAGCACCAGTGACGAGACTTGAGGATATTACGACATATCAGGCACTTGATGCACATTACACTTGGAATTGGACTCTAGTAGATGTGTACAAGTGCACTCCTGGTTGGTGAGTCAAAAGAGGAAGTCAATGCACCACAGTTCATGGACTTTGCAGTTGCAGATCTCACTTCAGGTTGGTATGAACTAGTGTACTACTCAAGCAATCGTCAAGGACATAGTATGGCACTCTAACTGAAGTTACAGTTTAATATGAACTAGTAGAGTCATCATATTAATATCTCTCTTATCACTAGGCACAAACATATTATTTTATATGTGCAGTGATATATTGATAATTTTATATGTTGGTCTACAAACAGACTTGTGCACTCGAACAGTTTTAGGAGAAAATCAAACTTCTTTCTACATTAGTGATTTCTTATTTCATTAAAATCTTTTGAAATCACTATTGTACATCATTTCTCTCAAAAGATTAAATGTATAATTTTCATTCATTATAGATCTTAAGTATATTTTATCTCTATTGCCATATGTTCTGTGATACAGGTTCAGCCTCCAATGGTCTTCTTTCATTGACAGTCATGAGGTTAAAAACCCACAACTTCTATCCCAAACTGTAAAGACAAACACAGAAACAAAACCAACCAACACTCTCTTACCACTAAAATAAAGTATGAATGAGCGTGAGGGAGATAGTGCCTTAGTGCACCACATAAGGAAGGTTCTGAAGTCAACACAACAACTCTGTCTCCTACAAAGATGAGTAGTATTTAAACGGAGACAACTGCTAGCCCCCATACATCTTCTCAAAAAGATGTAATGGCTGAAAAGGCACAAAAACAGTTACTAGATTCATCCTCTCAATAGGGTGCGTCTATTGAAATTTGCCTGTCGGCCAGGGTATCCGATGTAGTGTCACCACCTCAAATATAAACAATTCTTGATGCACTAGGAAAGGTTACACACACAAAGGATGATTTGACAGAAACAAGAGTTTTGACCATTTTAAGGTCAGATTCGATTGTTCAAGGTTCTTTAATGGACCAATTGCTTTTACAGGTGTTCGGAGAGGATACTAATCCAATAGCCATAAGTCAGTGCTCAGTGTCTACCTCCCCAGGCTTAAATCCCCTGGATGCATCTGCGGATAGTGGATCTGACATAGGTGCAGATCGGCAACTTGTTGACAATGATTCAGATATTACCTGATGAGTCACAAGGAAATATCTTCACAGGCATTAGGAGGGAACTTTGATCTTTATGCTAAATTCGTTGGATCATTGTTTACCTTCCCAGAGTTCAAATATGGAAATCCTAAAAGGGAAACTAGCAACTTGTAGATTATGACTCAGATTCATCTGACGAGTTTAACAAGGATGGGGATTTGCGAACTCCCATTGTACCACCTGTGACCTCCTTAAGGATGGCTAAGGTGATTATCCTTGCAGGTACAGCTGAATTTTGGAGCTATGAGAGGAGTGATACACTTGTGAGAATGAGTGTATACACGAGTGGAGAGAAGACCGAAACACATGTGAGGTACACAAAACAGAATCACACACTCACAGTGAGGAAGAAAGGGAAACTACTTGTTATTTCTTTTCCATCCAAGTGGAATATGTGAACTCCTTCAGACAATGGCATACATTCCTTCTCTAAGGGGGAGATAAAAGCTTAAGTAATAGTTTGGAGGATTCCTCAACTAAGGGGGAGAAATAGCAGGGAGGAGGAAAAAGGTAAAGCATATGTACACTATACCACACCATTGTTGTTTGTAACTATGGATCCTATTGCACGGGAGAGGTGGTAAACACAAGGTGATTTCCTAGTAATCAGAAGAAGTGGTTTGGTTCATCACTATTCTTCATAAGGGAAGAAGCTGTTTTCCAAAAGGGGAGTACCATTGGTTTTTATCTGCGGATCCTATTGTGCGGGGGATGTGGTAAAGGAAGGTGATCTCCTTTAAGCAGTTGATTCTCATAGGGGGAGAAACAAGAGAGATATGCGCTTCTCAACAGGAAATGTGGTTGTACAAAAGAAGCTGCTGATAATTACTTTAAGACTGAGAAGTATTATCTGGCAGAGATTTGAAGAACCAAGGAAATGAAGATGAAACTAGTTGAAGATATGTTCAGTCTAGAGGAACATCTATCATAATTTCTTTTGGAATCTGGAAAATGTTAAATATAATCCAGAAATTTTCTGCTATTTACTTTGCATTTATGTTTACATCTTTTTCTTATTTGTTAGTTGAGTTATCCTCTAGGTATTTGTTATTATTGTCTAACAAACAAATAGGGGGAGATTGAAAGGCATATATCATAGCCTATTTGTTTATTCGAGGATTTAACTCAACTCAAATAAGAATGTAACAAGTAAATAGTGGATCTACCATCAAAGAGATCTCACAAAGTAACATCTGTCAAAGTATTCAGAAACAATGTTCTTCTATAGACTTGAAGAATTACTTCACTGGAAGAAGTTCAAGAAACTAATCAAGCCTCAGTGATATAAATCGAGATTGTGGATTTAATTAAGTGACAGAGATCTTGTCAGGGTATCAAATAATTACAGGGATTTAATCTGAAGAAAATCAAGTTATCAAAGTCAAGTCATGAAGAAACATCACGGAAGCTAGTCACTTATGAACCAAACAGTACATCGAGTGTCAACATTGAAGTGGTGAAATTGATTCATTATTTTCAGAAGATTTTCAGAAGAATGGTTGCTGTTCAAGAGTAGTATTAATTCTCTATTAATTAATTAAGTCATATAATTTAATTAAGAAAATAAATTATATTTGTAAAGATTAATTTATTGATTAATTGAATTAATTGATTAATTAATTCTGAATTTTCAAAATTGATTTTGAATTTATATTCAATATTAATTCAGCATGACAATCAATTGAACTGGTATGACAATCAATTGTCATACCGAAAGTCATGCTAGTTCAATCAGATTGTCATGCCGATTGTCTTGCTAGTACAATAGATTGCCATGCCGATTGTCTTACTAGTTCAATCAGATTGTCATGCCTATTGTCTTGCTAGTTCAACAGATTGTCTCACCGATTGTCTTGCTAGTTCAATCAGATTGTCTCACCGAAAGTTATGCCAACTCTCAGATTGTCTTGCCAATTCAATTCTGTTCTGTTGATTGAATTATTAAAGACAGAAGCAGCATATCATTCAACACACATTGAATACACTTCATCTACTCAAGAACAAAAACAACAACAGCCGCAGAAGCATATCATCTCTCACTGCTGCCAAATCAAGACCATTAATTTCTAGCAATTAAAGTTAAATCCAAACCACTAGAAATCATTCTCTTGTTCTTGTGTAACTATCTAGCGGATCAAAATTCCTAGAACTTAACCTCAAATTACTTCTAGCATTTGATCTTTTTATTGCAAAAATAGAAAAAATTCATGTCGAATTTAGTCTAGATTTGTGATAATTTATTTGAGATTAATCCCTTGTAAATGATACCGTTGTTGTAACACCTTTCAAGTTTAATAATAGTTTTATTTAACTTGAATTTTGTTTCACTTTTTTATTCCACATTAAATTCGATTAAACGGTAAAGTTTGTATTCAACCCCCGCTTCTACAAACATATTGGGACCTAGCATGAATTATTTCAGAACCTGACAACATCTCTACTCCCACTTTCTCGCAATAGAAGGGAACCCACACTTATGTCCACACAGGCTTCGCAAGGTAGCATTCCCTTACTAGCATGATAACTATTAACATAGAAAAATTCAAACAATGGTAGGTGATTACCTCAGTTTCCTTTAAAATCCAAAATAGATACTCTCAACATGTCTTATATCGTTTGAATCATCTTTTCACTTTGGCCCTTCGTCTACGGATGATAAATGGTACTTACTTTCAACTTAATTCCCAAACATTCAAACACATTTTACTCATTTCCATAAATTAAAGCTGAAATGTAATATCATGTATTCACTTCTTATCACCTTTAGGTATTTGAACTTCACATTCCACTCTTTGTCGTACTACAGGACAACCAACTCGATCCTAAAATCACATCGAACTCTTCTAGCTTGAAAGGTGTCAAATCAGATGCAACTACGTCCAAATTCTAAATGCTCAATCTCTTGGTCATTCTGAAAGTTCTGCCTCTACATGTGCTGGATGTTGGCCCTTAGGATGTAGTATCTTGAGTAACTGTTCCACAACTCCTTGCAATATGCCCAACTTTTCCACAATTATAACACGTAACTCCTGGATTTTCTAGATTACATTCCGATGCATAATGACCCTTATGTCCACACTTGAAACATTGCATATTCTTTTTGCACGAACCACTGTGTCTCCTGGCATAGGTCTTGCAATCCACTGCTGACTTGATTGACTGGGACGGAGTAGAAGCAACTGAAGTAGCACTAGACCTAGCCTGAAATAAACTCTATCTCCGGAATCCCTTACTCCTGTTTCGGCCAAACCGATTCTCAAATTCTTGACTGGATTCTCCTTGGTCTGCCTTGTCCATAACACCTTCCGACTTCCTTTTCTTGTCACTTTCTTCCTTAATAGCCAACTTCTAGTCACTTTCCATTACCAGGGCGGCCTGAATCATAGAGGAGTATGTCTTGAGTTGCAATGCCACAATTCCTTTGCGAATCTCAGACTTCAACCTTTGCTGAAACCTCCTTGCTTTCTGAATCTCCGTACTAACATACTCAGGAACTAATCGGGCCAATTCTGTAAACTTGGCCTCATACTCCAACACACTTCTTTCACCTTGTTTCAGTTCTAGAAACTTGACTTCCAACTGATTCCTTAAACCATCGGGAAAAATACTTCTCCAAGAATAATTCTGTAAATCTTGTCCAATAAACAGGGCCTTCTCCCTCCAACGCCCGAGTGGATTCCCACCAATAATTTGCTTCATTCTTAAGAAAGTAACTCACATAATCGGTCTTAAGATCATTACTTACTTGCCTGAGGGTAAATGCCTTCTCCATTTCCTTCATCCAATTTCTGGCAGCAATAGGAACCACTTCGCCCTTGAGCTCTGGGGGCTTAACAGACTGAAAGGATTTAAAACTGGTAGTTTGGTTTAGCCCTCCTTGTTGATGTTGTTGCTGCTGAATCTATTGGATTAACTACAGCTGTTGTTGTTGTTGTTGCTGGCGTAACAAGTCTAGAATTTCATTTATAACTGGACCCTCTGCCAAACTACTACTATTTTCTTTAGACTGGGTAGCTTTCTTGGGTGGCATTTTCCTGAAATGGTGGCATTTTCCTGAAATATAATAGGGAATTTATTCAAAAACATAACGAGATTGTATAACAAAAATGACACCGTTCAAGCGGTGCACTTGTATCAGGAAAATGTCGCCCAATCAATATACCCATATTTTTATTCTTAGGATCCATTTATAAAAGATATCTAGATTAGCACCACTAGCAACAATAGCAACGGTAACAATAACAGAATCAACAACAATGCATAAACTAGAATATAAAGATACTAAATATTATAATATGCTTTCTCAATACAACAACAACCAAGCAACCTTCCAGCACCATTAAAATACAACATTAACAAATTTCATATACCGCAAAGCTAGACGGCCATACTAGGTGTAATAACCCCAATTTTTGGAATTTTTGAAACACGGATGAATAATAACTTTTGCTGATGATGCTGATTAAGGAAAATTATCAGACCACGCTATATAGGAGTACTGTTATGGAAAATCTAAGATCATATTAGTATTCCATAAAGTAAATAAGTATATGTAAAGATCGTCAGAATCCAAATTCGAACACTTTGATTTTTCCCAAAAATCCACCAGATACCGAAAGAATTGATTATAAGGTAACATGATTAAAAGGATTTAATTCAAGGATTATAAGAGAGGATCATAAAAGGAATATAAAATATTGAGAAAGGTTTAGAGGGACCCAATAATAAGATCCCAGGTATGATCCCTCAAACAATAAACGAGAATGAAAGTTAAGCGAACCGTATAACAGATCAGCGGCCATTAGCCAAGTAATTAGGGGTTAATCAAAGAGGTTAATGGACGATGATGTCATCACACCAACAAGAGGAAGATAAGTGTAACAAGATGACATAAGTAGATGACATAAGCATGACCAAAAAGGGAAGGAAGTGTTGGTTGATTATAAACCACACAAAATTTACCATGGTTAAAAGGTTAATTAATCAAAACAAAAACAAAACAACCAATCCAAGGCAAAACAAATCACAAAACACAAATTAGAAGTTGACTTTTGCTTTCCAAGAATAAAAGATCTCGGCCAAAACCAGAGCAACAACTTCAAACTACCATATCTCCTTCAATACTCACTCAAATAGTATGTTCTATAGCTTTTCGGAAAGGTATTGAGATGGCCTACAACTCTTGTTCACAAGTCTTATCCAAATAAGCATGGTAAGACCCTCGTTTTGACAGTTCTTTCAATCTGACTTTTAGAAACTTCACAACCTAACTTTGTGTTCTTGATTTCTTTGGAAAAATCAAGCTTGTAGGAGGTTAGATTAAGGCTCCCTAAGGCTTCCTAGCAACTTAACACCTACCAAGGAAGGTATCAACTTCAAACCCTAGCTTTGATTTTATGATTCCATTAAGTTTTATTGAAGCATTGTTAGTATTAAGGCTTGATCTTTGATTATAAGTAGTTTTGGTAGATTTGTATTGGTTTTGAATATTGGGTCTTTGATTGGTTGTATAAATTGGAAAATCTTGAGGTTTGGGGACTGATTTAGTAAGGTTTGGATGAGATTTGGTTGTATTGTTGGTTGTGAGTTGAATGGTGGTTGTTTGGAGTGGTTTAAAACTTGGTAATCGCGTAAACATAGCCGTCGTAATGCCCAAATTTATACAACTGCTTGTTCTTAGTGTTCGGGACAGAGAGCTAACTATTGAATCTATGAATTTGCCATGCATAGTTAGATTATATCGTAAACTTCGTTTTAATATGTGGTTCACTTGAATCCGATGTACGGTTTAGGAGAAACGACCGTTTTAAGTAACGGCATTTCGCGAACGAACCATTACCCCTCGCCTTACTTTGAAACCTTGGTTAAGGCCCTTAAATGACTAATTGGAGTATGAGACAATTATGTAAAGTGGACTAGGCAGTTGGTAGGGTATTCGCGAAAGCGTCGTCTTAAAATTCGTAACGTTTAATTTATTAAAAATGGTGGAGTCGAGGGTACTCTAACGACTTATGTGATTTATTAAGCGTAGAAATGACCATAAGCAAACGTTAGGGTTCAATTGGTTAAAGTCTAGTTTCTTAAGCGACCGTGGTTTAATTCCGGCTTATGTTGTTGTTCATAGGTTACCGGACCCACTCTAAGCTTAAGTCTACCCCGGAGCACTCAGACAAGTTTTCTACCCGTTATACTGTTGTTGTGATGTATATATGTATATGCATTATCTTGTGATAAGTGCATGAATGTTATTAGCAAATCTTGCGATATATTGGAGCATGCTGATATGGTATATATGCATGTCTGTTTCATAATCTTGATATCTAATGGTTGATTCAATTGCTTATAAGTTGCATAATACCTATGCTAGAGATAAGCAGTAGTTGCGTATACCCTAAGTATAGAGGACCCAAAGGTGAACATATTTCTAAACTGGGAGTCGATGTTCCCGAGTATAATATATATATATTATATATATATATATAGATAGATATATTTTTCAAAACTATTAATCGAATAAGGTTTATTCGATAACTTTATTTTATTTAATGAATATTATTTTCAATATTCATTCGAGAACTTATGACTCCGTTTAGTTTATTTAATGAATATTATTTTGAATATTCATTTGAGGACTTAAGACTCCATTTATTTTATTTAATGAATATTATTTTGAATATTCATTTGAGGACTTATGACTCCGCTTATTTATTAAATAATATTCTTTATTTTATTAAAGAATAATGTTTCGATAATCAAACTTATTTTCGATTATTCAAACAAAGATCGTACTTTCGTATAAGTATATCTTTGGTTATTTATTATTCATTTCAAGTATGAGTTTTAAAACTTTTACTTCAATTATTTTTATAAGGATTATCCTTATGGGAATATTATTTAAATAATAATATTCAGATATTTTCTAATATATCGGGACTGATTTATTTCATTAAATCAGCATTACTCCAAACATTCTTAAAAATGTTTTCGAGTCTTCAAAATGATTTTAAAAGTTAGAGCGGATCCCAAAAACTCGTTTCCAGATTTAAGATCTTCCTTTCGAAGGAGACTTGAATATTCACTCAAAAATCTTAGGGATCCGGCTCTGTGGTGTATTTTATATTCGCAACGAGGTTGCTGTTTTGAGAAAACAATTTGATTACTTGCCCAATGTTCGGGAAGTAAGTCCATCTAATTGAGTCGGCATAAACGACAGGCCGGGGTACAGTCTATGAAGGTGTAAGAGGCTGGGTGACAGTCCATCCACGCGTGAGTGGCCGGGTAATGGTCTAGCGCGAGGTCCTAATGCGGCCAGGGTGATGACCGGCGAGGAATTCATCCATCTACAGTAGAAAAGGTTACTTATTGGTATCTTTGCCTGATCAGCAAGATATCAGATTTATGCCCAAATTCTTTTCTTTCCAAATTCATTGGATATTGTAACTCTATTCATACTTTACATGACAGAGGTTTTCAGGAAATGTATGAGAGATATATATGGATATATATATCGTGACTTAATGAAGTATCTCGTAACTTCATTTCTTTTGAATGTTATTATAAAGATTGAATTTATTCAAATCTTGTCTTGTAGTCTCATCTATGTGATAAACTTTTGAAACTAATTATAACTTGAATGGTGGTAGTTCAAGTAGTATTCGGAAAAGATATAAGTATATTGGAGTATCTTTTAACTTCATCTTTTAAACTTATATCTAGTAAATGATTATCTTATGCATGTCAAAGATTTTCCGAAAAATATTGAGACAAGGTTAGATATATGAGATCACCTTGCAACGATATTTTTATACAGTTATAAACTGGAACTCTGTGTTTATTATGCATGGAAGAGGACTTCCAAGATTTTGAAAAGTATATGTACATATATACTGAATATTTTGCGACTTGGTCGTGTTAAGAGATCAAACTTGGTTCATTTCTTCTTGACCAAGACTTTCATGAGTATTATGAGAATGCTCATATATTGTTAATTATTATACATATTATTTCGGTGGGCTTGTTGCTCACCCTTGCTTTCTTCTTTTATCACACAACAACAGATAGATAAGATGAACAGGATCAAGCTCCCAATTCGCGAGCGGATAGGAAACGTTCCGTAGTTTCCTGTAGGCGTTGATGCCGTTGTAGCTGAGGTAGGATCTACCAATAGGCTAGGCTTTAAACTTTTGATTTACCAGCCTTATGTATATTATGAATTGTAATAATGGCAAGGAATATGAAAATTATTCAGAAACCCTTTTTAAGGTAAAATGGTTTATAATTGTGGAATAAAATGACTTGTGTTATTTTTGGTATTCATCTCTGAGACTATAACTTGTGGTGTGTGTATAGTGGGGTCACAGTATGCAGTAGTTGGTTGATTATTAAGATTACGTATTATTAAGGGAAATGGAACTCATGACAACCCGGATCCCTGACCCCGGATTTGGGGGTGTTACAGAAATGGTATCAGAGCTAAGCGTTATAAACCTCAGAGATGATGTGACGTTAAGATAATAAGTTCACTAAGATAATAAGAACTCTTGCCAAGTTCATAGTCGGGCTAGCTGACGTAGTACTGACAGTTAAAACCCTTATGGGAACCCTTATAAATATCATGATAGAAGCGTAGTTCGTTATCGTTTATGGTAGCGGGACTCCGAACCCTGAGGTTGAGGAGCAACCGCGCGATGATGTTTTATTACTAATTGGGGATTGGATTGTGGATCCGATAGAGCGTCCTAACACAGGACCTGATGATGTTCATATTGAGGATGTAGCAGTTGAGGATGTTGTCCTAGAAGGGATTGTTGCTGAGGAGGATCTCGTGGAGGATCCTGACAAGAATGAATAAAGGACCACTGAGGAATTGATAACCATGGTTAGGGAGACTACCAGAGGTAGGATTGGCCGGTCACTACCGGAGGTTCGTTCAAGTTTGTAAAGATAGTAGCCCCTTTAACGCGGCTTACTCGTAAGACTGAAAAGTTTGAATGGACAGAGAAATACGAGAAAAGCTTTTAAGAACTGAAGCAAAGGTTGGTGACGGCCCCTATGTTGGCGTTGCCAGATAGAAAATGAGATTTTGTGAAGTGTAGTGACGCTTCGCATAAGGAATTAGGGTGCTTCTTATACAGCACAGTAAGGTAATCGCGTACGCGTCAAGACAATTAAGGGAATACATAATTCGATATCCCCACCCATGAGCTTGGGCTCGTGGCAATAGTTTTGCCCTAAAAATTGGAGGCACTACTTGTATGAAGAGAAGTGCGAGATTTACACAAGCCATAAGTGCTCTAGTGCATTTTCACGCAGAAAGAGCTCAACATGCGCCAGAGGAGGTGGTTAGAGCTAATCAAGGATTACGATTATGAGATTCTTTATCATCCAGGGAAAGCCAATATGGTGGCTAATGCCTTAGTAGAAAGGAGAGACTCAAGATGATAATGTCTTTGGGAGAATTGATAAGAGATTTTTAGAAAATGAAAATAGAAGTGAAGGTAACCGGAGCCGGTATCGAAAAGCTGTTTGAGATTGCAATACAGCCCGAATTATTGGAGAAGATCATATTGTGCCAAGAAAAAGTGATGAATAGAGGCAGATAACCAATGACTGGAGAAGAGATTAATACCTAGAAAGATGATGAGGGAATAATGAGGTATCCCTACAAAATTTGGGTTCCAAATGTTCAAGAGCTTAAGGACTGGATCTTAGATGAAAGTCATAGTTCGAGGAATAAGATTTAGGGCAAACCCTGAATGTGATAGTCAGGGAGGACGCCATCAAGATAGAAGGAACCCATAACATAATGAAGTGGAAAATGAGGATTTAAAACATGTAAGATGACCCCGATTATGGAGAGGATGAGAAAACATTTCATACTGAGAAAAAAAAAGAAGTCGAGCAAGATAGGGAGAACCAGGACGGCACTCCTATGGGGCAATTCATGGACCTGCCTAAACAAAACTTATACTTTTATTCCTAACCACCACCTTGAGGAAATGATGCGATAGGAAATTCTTTCATGACCTTTAAGTCGCTAAGAGTTCCAAGGAACAAGTTGACCCAGTCGAGGCAAGAGCCTGGCTAAAGGAAATATAGGAATCATTTGAGATTCTAAATAATTGACGAATCACAAAAGACTGTTTTTGTCACTTACCCTCCTAAGAGAGAGGCCACCCGTTGGTGAAAGGCCAAGAAAGGCACGGAGCCAAAGGTTATAATAAATTGATTAAAGTTCAGACAATTGTTTTCGGGAAAGTACTTCCCAAGGTTATGAAGGTAGTATAAAAGCTTTAGAGCCAGAACAAAAGCGGACAAGTATGATGATTTATGAATCTAAGTTGTAAAAGTTGTCAAGATTCGTTCTGAGGACACAAATCTAGAATGACGGGATGTTTGAAATCAATGCTTATATTGTGTTGGTTCATGTAATGGTTGTAATGGAAACGAAAATAAAAGACTGAAAAGGGCAGGAGTATAAAGGGATATAAAGGAAATAGAGTTGAGAAGTGATAAGGGAGTTAGGTATGGGAAACCCTAAGAAACCCTTGCAATAAATATAGAGAAGTGTGTCATAATCAGCGCGATGGTGTCTGATCATGAGATAAATTCAAGGTTTGAAGGCGTAAGAGATACATATAGTTAATTCCCTTGAAGTTGACAGTATTCGATGAAACTTTGAGATAGATCGATTGATTAATAAGGAAACACGGATGGACTGAGGAGACAAGAAAGTAAGAAATTAGGAAAAATTGGATGAAGGAAGTGACCTTCAAGAATATGAAGTGTAAGACCGGTGGCAGGATACCCAGAAAGGGAGACGCCAGGTAGGAAAGATATCCCAACATTGAGATGATTGTTGAGATAAACAACAAAAATAAATGAGGAATTATTAAGAAGAAGTTCACGTTGAACATGACCAATATCTTCCAGAACACCCCTGTTATCATTACCGAATCAGGCAAGAAAAGTGGATAACCGTTATTATCTTTTGGAGGCCATATGGATTGACCTCATTTTGGATAAGGATACTATTATGAAATTTGGTATAGAATATCGAGGTGGAAATGATTGAATAAGATACCCTTATCAGGGATATATGACTTGATTTATCCATGAAAGGATGCAAGTACCTTTTTAAAGGTAGGATTAAGGACATAACCTCAATAGCTTGAGATGAACCATGGGGGATGCATAAAGGATGTCATTTCACCCTTAATAGGGACATTATGAGTTTGGGTAGTATGGAACGAAGGACTAAGGTAACAACAACCTTTAAAGATCAGTAGAGAAATTTTTCAGAAGTACATATACAATGGTTCTAGTATTAGTAAATGGTATTTTAATATGCCCTGTATCTAGGGAATACATGAGGAACGATTCGAGGATAACCTTAGAGGTTTTACAAGGAAAAAAAGGTAATACTCAAAGTTCTCAAGAATAGAAATTTTGATAAAGGAAATGTGATGTAATTATAATAATGCCAGGTGGGCACGTGTTGAACCATAAGAAAGTATAGATCGACCCAATGAAGGTCGAGATTGGTGAAAACAAGTAGGACCCAAGATAAGAGACGTCCTAAGTATGATCGAGAGTCAGTCATGACAATGTTAACCTCTAAAAGACCGAGGCAATAACTTATGGAAAAATGGTGATTTTTTTTTCTTTTCACCAAAGCGTAAGGAAGAGCATTTTCACACAAGCAGTGATTGGAAATGAGGTAGCAAATTTAGCTGAAGATCATTTAAAAGACATTGATTGTAAGGAAATTTTACTATCAGGAAAAGCCAAGGAGGTGGCCGACACTTTAAGTGTAAGGACAATTATAGGCGCTCGTGCCAGAGGAATACAGTGATAATGGTTAAAGCCGTGAAGGTTGTATTATGGTGTGGAAGATTGACATTCCTTCTGATGATTGAGCGATACTCAACCGTGATAGTAGTTTGGTAAAGATTTAATTTATGTAATCGCCGTGAGCGGGCTATCTATCTTATAAGGTCATATCTTGAGATAAGCCAGGACCATGTTACGAAAGGACTAAATGAACCTTTGAGCTTCATGTCTCCTAATAAAGACATATGGTTAATAATGGTATTAACCTGCTATCTTTGCTTTTATTGAAACTCTTCTACAATTTTATCTGCTTCATGTCATGTATGTACGTCAGGATCAGGAGTGTTCTTCATGAATCATGAATGGTGATTATATTACCTCCTTGGAAGGATTCGATACGATATGTATGGACTCTGTATGGTTAGCTATTAAGATTTCGAGGAAAGTGAATGACTACAGTAGGTCAACGGTGGACTATGGTAATGCATCAACGATTCTTTGAATAATGAGCCGATTACAACCGTGAGAGTTGTATTGTAATGGATGTTGAGATTGAGTACCCTTAGTCGGATCGTGGTGATGCATAAGTCATCATTGATAGACCAATTAAGTCAATTATCTACCAATTAAATATTTATTCCTTCTTATCAATAGAGAGTCGTATTACTATACGAGGAAGGTTGCGGTGCAAGCATAGAATTCTGGTAACGATGATGTTTAGAATGAAATTCCAGAATCGATTTTCGATGTCGAGGGAGTTTCTAAGGTGATTGTGTATAAGCTCGAGCAAGAGCATTGGTCCATAGAATAATGGACGGAATAGTAAATATTCAGACACGTGAAATACGATGCTATAATACTTGATGTTGATAGATATACGTATATGTTTTATTCTCCTATGACAAACCTCTATAGTTCAGAGGTAGATTTCAAGCCAGATATTTTGTGGCAGTATATTTTATATATATACAATTCTCTTCAATTCGTTCTTTTCTCTCCTTTTCATTTCATATAAGCTGAGAAGAACAACCCTTCCAGAAGGGGAGGTATTGCCGAATGACTATCTATCTGTGTGATAGAAGCCTAGTAGGATACCATCTATTGTTTAATTGCTTATCAAGTACTAAAGGCTGGCCACCTTCTGTACTAACTATGCAATGTAATAAGTGTTCATGATCATAGTGATCTCTCAATAAATTCTTTTACTTCTATATGAAGGACCAAGCTTTCGAAGATGGAGGCAGCTAGAGATGAAGTGGTACCAAGTATGGTGGTATTCTGAATCTAACACGTTCATGATACTAAGGTTGACGTGGTTATTAAAAGGTTATAGAACGCTAACGAGCAAAAGTATAACCCGTATAATATTAGGAACGAAAGATAGTAACGATTACGAACTGGAAAAGAATGGGTATTGAGAAGCAAAAGCTATAACGCTAGAAGTTATGACGAGGGTCTGTGCAATAAACTTGAAAGAATTTGGAACGATCACTTAACACGGATTGAGTTTTCTTACAACGATAGATGATATGTCAGTATTAAGATGTCGCCTTATGAGATCCTTGAGGGAAGACAATGTCGATCTCTCTTATGTTAGGATGAAATTGTAGAGCGCAAGATGCTCGGACCCGCAGTAGTCCAAAGGACCAAGGATATAATAAATCTAATCAGAGGACGGCTGGTAGTAGCCCAAGATGGACATAAGAAGTATGTTGATTTGACATCAAAGGACAAAGAGTAGGAAGTAGGGGACCTAGTGATGATTATAGGTATCCCCTTGGAAAGGATGGATGAGGTCCAGAAAGAAAGGAAAGCTAAGCCCACGAAATTTTTGGACCCTTTGAGGTATTAAGACGTATTGGGAAGTTAGCATATGAGCTAGCCCTACCCCCGAACATGTAGCAAGTTCATAACGTGTTCCACGTATCAATGTTAAGGAAGTGTAATTCGGATGCCAGACAAATAGGGGCATATGAGCGCATAGACATGCAACCAGACGTAACCTATATGGAGCAACCAGGAAGGGTATAGATTAAAAAGGAACGAGTGCTTAGGAGAAGGGTTATCAAACTAGTCAAAGTTTGATGGTAGAACCACAATGTGGGAAAATTGACTCGAGAGTTAGAAAGTGCAATGCTAAGAAAGTATCCCTATTCATTTTCTATCTGATTCCGGGACAGAATCCTATTAAGGAGGGGAGATTGTAATAACCCCAATTTTTGGAATTTTTGAAACACGGATGAATAGTAACTTTTGCTGATGATGCCGATTAAGGAAAATTATCAGACCACGCTATATAGTAGTACTGTTATGGAAATTCTAAGATCGTATTAGTATTCCATAAATTAAATAAGTGTATGTAAAGATCGTCAGAATTCAAATTCGAACACTTTGATTTTTCTCGAAAATCCACCAGATACCGAAAGAATTGAGTATAAGGTAACATGATTAAAATGATTTAATTCAAGGATTATAAGAGAGGATCATAAAAGGAATATAAAATATTGAGAAAGGTTTAGGGGAACCCAATAATAAGATCCCGGGTATGATCCCTCAAACAATAAACGAGAACGAAAGTTAAGCGAACCATATAACAGATCAGCGGTCATTAGCCAAGTAATTAGGGGTTAATTAAAGAGGTTAATGGACGATGATGTCATCACACCAACAAGAGGAAGACAAGTGTAACAAGATGACATAAGCAGATGACATAAGCATGACCAAAAAGGGAAGGAAGTGTTGGTTGATTATAAACCACACAAAATTTACCATAGTTAAAAGGTTAATTAATCAAAACAAAAACAAAACAACCAATCCAAGGCAAAACAAATCACAAAACACAAATTATAAGTTGACTTTCGCTTTCCAAGAACAAAAGCTCTCGGCCAAAACCAGAGCAACAACTTTAAACTACCATATCTCCTTCAATACTCACTCAAATAGTATGTTCTATAGCTCTTCGGAAAGGTATTGAGATGGCCTACAACTCTTGTTCACAAGTATTGTCCAAATAAGCATGGTAAGATCCTCGTTTTGATAGTTCTTTCAATCTGACTTTTAGAAACTTCACAACCTAACTTTGTGTTCTTAATTTATTTGGAAAAATCAAGCTTGTAGGAGGTTAGATTAAGGCTCCCTAAGGCTTCCTAGCAACTTAACACCTACCAAGGAAGGTATCAACTTCAAACCCTAGCTTTGATTTTATGATTCCATTAAGTTTTATTGAAGCATTGTTAGTATTAAGGCTTGATCTTTGATTATAAATAGTTTTGGTAGATTTGTATTGGTTTTGAATATTGGGTCTTTGATTGGTTGTATAAATTGGAAAATCTTGAGGTTTGGGGACTGATGTAGTAAGGTTTGGATGAGGGTTGGTTGTATTGTTGGTTGTGAGTTGAATGGTGGTTGTTTGGAGTGGTTTAAAACTTGGTAATCGCGTAAACATAGCCGTCGTAATGCCCAATTTTATACAACTGCTTGTTCTTAGTGTTCGGGACAGAGAGCTAACTATTGAATCTGTGAATTTGCCATGCTTAGTTAGATTATATCGAAAGCTTCGTTTTGATATGTGGTTCGCTTGAATCCGATGTACGGTTTAGCGAACGAACCATTACCCCTCGCCTTACTTTGAAACCTTGGTTAAGGCCCTTAAATGACTAATTAGAGTATGAGACAATTATGTAAAGTGGACTAGGCAGTTGGTAGGGTATTCGCGAAAGAGTCTCCTTAAAATTCGTAACGGTTAATTTATTAAAAATGGTGGAGTCGAGGGTACTCGAACGACTTATGTGATTTGTTAAGCGTAGAAATGACCATAAGCAAACGTTAGGGTTCAATTGGTTAAAGTCTAGTTTCTTAAGCGACCGTGGTTTAATTCCGGCTTATGTTGTTGTTCAGAGGTTACCGGACCCACTCTAAGCTTAAGTCTACCCCGGAGCACTCAGGCAAGTTTTCTACCCGTTATACTGTTGTTGTGATGTATATATGTATATGCATTATCTTGTGATAAGTGCATGAATGTTATTAGCAAATCTTGCGATATATTGGAGCATGCTGATATGGTATATATGCATGTCTGTTTCATAATCTTGATATCTAATGGTTGATTCAATTGCTTATAAGTTGCATAATACCTATGCTAGAGATAAGCAGTAGTTGCGTATACCCTTAGTATAGGGGACCCAAAGGTGAACATATTTCTAAATCGGGAGTCGATATTCCCGAGTATAATATATATATATATATATTTATATATATATAGATAGATATAGTTTTTAAAACTATTAATCGAATAAGGTTTATTCGATAACTTTATTTTATTTAATGAATATTATTTTGAATATTCATTCGAGAACTTATGACTCCGTTTAGTTTATTTAATGAATATTATTTTGAATATTCATTCGAGGACTTAAGACTCCATTTATTTTATTTAATGAATATTATTTGAATATTCATTTGAGGACTTATGACTCTGCTTATTTATTAAATAATATTCTTTATTTTATTAAAGAATAATGTTTCGATAATCAAACTTATTTTCGATTATTCAAATAAAGATCGTACTTTCGTATAAGTATATCTTTGGTTATTTATTATTTATTTCAAGTATGAGTTTTAAAACTTTTACTTCAATTATTTTTATAAGTATTATCCTTATGGGAATATTATTTAACTAATAATATTCAGATATTTTCTAATATAGCGGGACTGATTTATTTTATTAAATCAGCGTTACTCCAAACATTCTTAAAAATGTTTTCGAGTCTTCAAAATGATTTTAAAAGTTAGAGCGGATCCCAAAAACTCGTTTCCAGATTTAAGATGTTCCTTTCGAAGGAGACTTGAATATTCGCTCAAAAATCTGAGGGATCCGGCTCTGTGGTATATTTTATATTCGCAACGAGGTTGCTGTTTTGAGAAAACAATTTGATTACTTGCCCAATGTTCGGGAAGTAAGTCCATCTAATTGAGTCGGCATAAGCGACGGGCCGGGGTACGGTCTATGAAGGTGTAAGAGGCTGGGTGACAGTCCATCCACGCGTGAGTGGCCGGGTAACGGTCTAGCGCGAGGTCCTAATGCGGCCAGGGTGATGACCGACGAGGAATTCATCCATCTACAGTAGAAAAGGTTACTTATTGGTATCTTTGCCTGATCAGCAAGATATCAGGTTTATGCCAAAAAAATTTTCTTTCCAAATTCATTGGATATTGCAACTCTGTTCATACTTTACATGACAGAGGTTTTCAGAAAATGTATGAGAGATATATATGGATATATATATCGTGACTTAATGAAATATCTCGTAACTTCATTTCTTTTTAATGATATTATAAAGATTGAATCTATTCAAATCTTGTCTTGTAGTCTCATCTATGTGATGAACTTTTGAAACTAATTATAACTTGAACGGTGGTAGTTCAAGTAGTATTCGGAAAAGATATAAGTATATTGGAGTATCTTTTAACTTCATCTTTTAAACTTATATCTAGTAAATGATTATCTTATGCATGTCAAAGATTTTCAGAAAAATGTTGAGACAAGGTTAGATATATGAGATCACCTTGCAACGATATTTTTATACAGTTATAAACTGGAACTCTGTGTTTATTATGCATGGAAGAGGACTTCCAAGATTTTGAAAAGTATATGTACATATATACTGAATATTTTGCGACTTGGTCGCGTTAAGAGATCAAACTTGGTTCATTTCTTCTTGACCAAGACTTTCATGAGTACTATGAGAATGCTCATATATTGTTAATTATTATACATATTATTTCGGTGGGCTTGTTGCTCACCCTTGCTTTCTTCTTTCATCACACAACAACAGATAGACAAGATGAACAGGATCAAGCTCCCAATTCGCGAGCGGATAGCAAACGTTCCGTAGTTTCCTGTAGGCGTTGATGCCGTTGTAGCTGAGGTAGGATCTACCAATAGGCTAGGCTTTCAACTTTTGATTTACCAGCCTTATGTATATTATGAATTGTAA
The DNA here is from genome assembly GCF_009905375.1 of Apium graveolens. Taxonomy (NCBI): domain Eukaryota; kingdom Viridiplantae; phylum Streptophyta; class Magnoliopsida; order Apiales; family Apiaceae; genus Apium; species Apium graveolens. The sequence continues at coordinate 198,072,281 of NC_133654.1, read as the reverse complement.
TAATGGCAAGGAATATGTAAATTATTCAGAAACCCTTTTTAAGGTAAAATGGTTTATAATTGTGGAATAAAATGACTTGTGTTATTTTTGGTATTCATCTCTGAGACAATAACTTGTGGTGTGTGTATAGTGGGGTCACAGTATGCAGTAGTTGGTTGATTATTAAGATTACGTATTATTAAGGGAAATGGAACTCATGAAAACCCGGATCCCTGACCCCGGATTTGGGGGTGTTACACTAGGCACCACCCAAAAAGGGTAAACTGGTAAGTCAAGTTAAACATAAGAATCACAGACTTGGCTAACGCACTAGTTTAAGCTTAATCAACCATCCTTCCCAATGTGACTTTTTATCTCTTACAATTGACCCATCTTCCACGGAGTCAACTTTTCTAAAGCTGCAACCTTCAATATCGAATCATGCATCCTCTCTACTATTTTCATTTCTGAAATGGCAACCCGATATAAAACTTCTAATCCTCCAGACAGTCAACTCTTGTTTACTTTCAATAACCAAGGCTGTCTATTTACAAAAGCTACTGACAACTCATTACCTCGGGGCTTCAAATAAAATTTCAAAGTCAAGGAATTAATGATACAGGGAGGACAAGAGAAGAAGACATAGGTATGACTGAGAGCAACTATACAAGTACATAAGATGGCCAGTCTTAGTACCGCATAGCTCACAACACATACTTCAGTGGTGTCCCACCAGACCTTTTTGTCACACAGACAAATGGTCAACTCATATGCATTATTTGCCCCAATCAACCGATAAAATCTCCGAGAAAAGAAATAATGTTTAAATAGAGATTTAAAAATAAGGAGGGAGAAAATCTGATTTATAATTAAACCAACAGAACCCTAAGTGGCTTACTCCAAGTTCTCAACTTTCTCACAGGAAAAGTAAGCAACTTATAGGATAAGAAACAATGACTCTGAAAACAAAATACGTTTCAAGAAAGAAGTATAAGGGTTCAAAGATACCACCTCCCGTTCTGGTCCACATTCACTATAAAACTTGGCCACCATAGTAGCCACTGACTATTATCATACTATCCGAACTCACCAAGGTCACACAATCGGTCCAATAACATACCTTGACATAGAAAATGTGATATTTAGAAATAACGTTGGCGTCTCTTCAGCTGACACATCAAAGGTCTGTTTAGAAGCCGAATTCTCTCAATCAGACTCGAATTCTCGGGAGGGAAACTAGAAATCTCTATCGGACATTACTTATAATACATATACGAAGGAAAAGTATTCTAGGTTAGGGCAGTTCCAGCCAATCCTCAATAGACGTCAGGGTTACGTCTCCGAAACCCTTGACTAAACTCATAGACTCGCTCCTCTGATTGAGTTGCTGACTCGCATCTATAAATATACCTTCCTACACTCCTTTGACTCTACTCATAACCTAAATCAGGGACTTAAACCTGTAGTTCTGATACCAACTGTGACGGCCTCAACCCCGGGGTCAGGATTTGACGTCACCAACAATAATAACAAACCTAATATAATTCAATTTAAGCTTATTATATAAACACAACCCCTTTTTACCAAGATCGTTTCCAGGTTTAAGTATGACTTAGGTTATAATTATTACAAAATCAACTAACTACAACAAACCATCCTGACACAACTAACTCAATTCAACAACTCAATAGACCATCTTTGGTCCAACACAACTACCTCAGAGGAGCCTAACACGAAAGGAACTGGAACCCTGCCCCGACTATCACTGAAGAATCTCCTAGGCATCTGCAATAAATATATACAACATTCTGTAAGGGTGAGCAATCAATTGCTCAGCAGTACCATTATATGAATGACAAGTAAAGACGACTTAAAGTAAAGCAGTTATAGGAATATAATTCTTAACTTGTTAGAAATATGTAAAATAAGTATAAACTGGATATTGAAACTAGCACTGTAAAACAAAATCAACAGTCGTGTGCTGTGTATAAATACCAGAGTTCAACTTTAGCATGCTATTTTCATTTTCAAATCTTTCGTTCCACTACAGGAACCATAAAACTATTTGTCCCGTTACGGGGACCCAAAATCATTTGTTCCATTACTGGAACCTCAGTCACTTGTTTCGTTACTGGAACCACAAAATCATCTGTTCCGTTACGGGAACCATTAAATCACAATTAGATATGTATTGAATGTTATCTAGGGACGGCTGATCAGGCCTCCACACAATTTATCTAGGATAGTTGGCCGGGCTATCACACAAAATGTCAAGGAAAGCTGATCGGGCTTTCACACAAAATAACCGGATCCGCAGAGACTAGCTAGGTCTCTGATTATCTATGCTAGACTAATCGGTTATGTAATGCGCGCAACCGAATTAGCCACTTACGCAACATTATGCAATATCTGATTCATTTTATCCAGTTTTAAAATCACATTTACCTATCTCTTGTTAAAATGAATTCTGTCACAGCACACTATTCAAAACCTCTTTTCCATTTTTAATCACATTTTAGAGATAGGTACTTTCAGAAGTTACTTCTCCCCAAAACATATATTTAACAACATCTTCAACACAGGGGATATATAAATTAAAACGTTTCTGTTCGTATTCAAAAATAAAACAACATTTCATTCATATATACTGAACCATAAAAGAATGGTCAGGGGTACTTGCCTTGCAGAGCTTTATAACTATCACTAACTAATTTATCAACTTATTATCAGACTATCCTGGATCCGACTTTAACACTCAGGTCCTTCGTTTGGAACCTCGCTGAGCTGGTCGACGGATCACTAGGTTACCTTTGGTACGACATCAATTCTTGAGTCCTTTGACTAGAACCTATAGAGTCGAAATACCCTATGTTAAACGTCTAGGTATGCTTGACATATCCTGAAAACCAATTCTACCCAACGATATCCAATTCCGACTCATAATTATGCATATTAATAATAACACACGCAACAATTAGGGTTCACGTTCTCGAAAATCGGTTCGGTATTCATTTCCAAATAATACGTATACTCTTCACTTTGCAAAATTAGGGTTACTGGTTTTTGGCGACATATTTCATCACATCGTACAATCAAATTCAAATAAAACACACATATATTTGTATAGCCACTCGACGCCCCGATAATCATCATATACACTCCCATATTTCCGTAGTTCAATTTCCCGGAAATCGGGCAGCGTTTCCTTTGTTTATCGGACTACCCGTCGAAGCAATTCGACGTCAATCACAACAACCCATCCACCAGACAATTAATGCAACCACCACCATTCAACTTCACAAATCCCAACCACAATCCTACCCAATAATTTTATTATTATCCGATTATTTGTATCTCAAAAATAATTTACGAACTACATTAATATTTTAAAATTTTAGGACTCAGAATAATCATCACAGTCCACCGTCCGCTCGTCTAAATTCATCGCGGACGGCGGTAAAATCTGCGGGTACCCGTTCATTTCGGGTTTCCAACGCGAATCCTACCGATTAAATAAATTTCCCGGTAGAAAATATTATTTTTATTTTTTTATATCATGAAGCTTATTCAAATAATTTCCTGCAAAAATAAAAATAATAAAGAATCAATCTTCAGCAGTACACGCACGCGCGTGCACAACACCAAATAGAAGAAACATGTCGACATTGGAAACAAAGGAAGCACGGCGGCAATAGATCACCGCCAACACACACAAAACACACACTTACATAATTGATACACATATAGACACATGTATACATACAGTATACATATATATACGGGAAGAAAAAGATAACAAGAAGCCAGACGTAGGGTAACAACCGGGAACATACCGGAAATTAAAGAACCAAGGCGGCAATTTTCTTCTTACCGGAATAAACAGAGAACATGTGAAACGGGGTGAATAAACAGAAGACGAACGGAAGAATCAAGGAACATGAAAAGAAAATAACAGGGGAGGTTGTGAGAAATTAAGGGAGTAGAGAGGGGAAGAGAGATTGATGGGGGTAGGGGATGAACACAGGCTCAACTGGGTCTGTGTTTGTCTTATTTTATTATTAATTTTTCTGTTGTCCCCATGACTATACTACACGTGTACTACCTTTTGTATAATTTAGACACGTAGCCAAAAAGAATAAAGTAGCCCGATTTAACACAAAATTAGCAAGTAACGAATTATGTCGCATTTTAAATAGTTTCAGAAAATTACCAAATTAATCTTAAAATATTATAAATATCCCGAAATTAATAAAAACATAAATTTCAAAATTTTAAAATAATTTCTGAAATGTAATTTATACCCGCTTTTAACGAATAAACGAAACAACGCGTGGGTGAGATTAATCTCAAAAATTTCCTAAATAATTTTAAATTTCTCAAAATATCCCAAAATTAAATAAATATGAGTTTCCTAATTTTTGAAGAATTCTGGAATTAAATTCAGATTTTACAAATAAATGCAATTCAGAAAATCATACAGGGTTAAATAATTGATGAAATATTGATTTCTAAATTTTATAAAATCCCAAAAATAATTATTGTAATTATAAAACCATTAAAACAATTTTAGAGACATTCCAAATATTTATGCAAATAAATTTGCATTAAATTCACTTTTAAAAGTGAAAACAATTCAATACAACTCCATGATTAATTACACGAACAACCCGATACCCCATAAATCACGCATACATAATAATAAAACAACACCGAGCTGATAAAAGCTATACACATATTTTATTTATTTAATAACTCCATAATTACACTTTTAAATAATACAAAAATACACGAGTCGTTATAGAATTCTTATACAAAAATAAACTACTATTCCTATTTATCAGGAATAGTAACAAAATCAACTATAATATCAAACAGTTTATCTCACTATCCAAGAAACAACCAAGGAATCACTGTTTAACAATAGTAATGGATTCTAGAAGAATAAGAACTAGAAGTATTTCTCAACCAGTATCATAATGATATTTGTATTTAAAACAATATTGTAATTCAATTGCCAAAATATCGAGTCAAGCTGGAAATAGTTGAATAATTATAAATAAACATTTTTGTATTAATCCATTTAACTATTCTAGAAGTAGAATGGTGGATGAACACTTGCCTTGGGTCCTTAACCTTTATGCACACTTGAACTAACACAATTATCTCATATTCCTGTTTCATGACATCATCGTCTTCTATTCCAATAACCCTTTAATCTGCAGTTTAGGCGGTTGGTAAAAGCCTGATATGCAATACCATTCAACTTCATTCTTTATCCAACATCTGGTTCTGATAATCTCGAACGGTTTAACATCTATATTAAAAATTATTATTTAAATCATTTAAATGATGTATACTTGATGAACTGCTCATTCAAACCTTATTGTCTACCAATACAACACCCAACACATAAATAAAATAAAACAAATAAACTTGGAACCATGGAACATAAGCACATAATTCACGTATTACATAACTCAGTTCGTCAAAATTTTCAGTAACACCCCCAAATCCGGGGTCGGGTATCCGGGTCGTCACGGTCTTTCTTTCCACAATATCACTTCACTTAATTAATAAAAATAACCTTATGCTGTGACCCCACACTAACACACACCACAACCCGTTATAGTCTCAGAGATGAAATAGAAATAAGTACAAGTCTTTGAATCTACAATTTAAAGTTATTACAACCCAAAATGATTACTTGATAAATTTACAGTTAATTGCCATTATCTGCCACAAGTTATAATTATACATAATTGATTCTCAAAAGTAGATGGTCTGATCTACAATAGATCTACCTCTGCAGCTATAGCAGCTACAACATCATCGGGAAGACGCGGGACGCTTCCCACGCGCTTGTGCTGGGTCTGCTGGAGTCTGGCCATCTTTCCTAACTGTTGTTGTGTGATGAAGAAATAAAGCAAGAGTGAGCCTGATAGCTCGCAAGATAATATGTAGTGATAACAATAATATAAGTATCTAAATGGATACTTACTAGAATCTTTTATCAAATGTAAGATAATTACTTACTAGATATAAGTAAAAACAAGGGATGAAGTTACCAAATACTTCCCTACACTTATATCATTTATAAAGCTACTTGAACTACCACTGTTCAAAGTATTAAGAGTTTTCAACAGTTCATCACATAGATGAGACTACAAGACAAGATTTGAATAGATTAAATATTTGAAATATTATTAAAGGAAATGAAGTCATGATATACTTCATTAAGTTCTGATATATATATATATCCACATATACATCTTCTTTATACAATTTCCTGAAAACCTCTGTCATGTAAAGTATGAACAGAGTTTGAAATATCCAATAAATTTGGAAAGGAAAAGAATTTTGGCATAAACCAGATATCTTGCTGATCAGGCAAAGATACCCATAAGTAACCTTTTCTACTAGTAGATGGACGAATTCCCCACTGGTCATCACCCTGGTCTCAATAGGACCTTATGCTGGACTGCCACTCAGCCACTTATGCATTTGATGGACTCCCACTAAGCCACTTACACTATCATGGACGCCCACTGAGCCCATGTTGCTTATGCCGACTTAATAGATGGACTTACTTCCCGAACGTTGGGTAAGTAATCAAGTCATTTACCAAAACTGCAACCATGTTGCGAATATAAAATACACCACAGAGCCGGATCCCTCAGGTTTTGAGCGAGTATTTAAATCCCCTTAAAAAGGAAGATCTTAAATATAAAAATGAGTTTTGGGATCCGCTCTAACTTTTAAAAATCATTTTGAAGACTCGAAAACACTTTATAGAGTGTTTGGAGTAAAGCTGATTTAATGAAGTAAATCAGTCCCCAGAATATTTAGAAAATGACTGAATATTATTATTTAAATAATATTCCCATAAAGAATAATCTTTATAAAAATAATTGAAGTAGAAGTTTTAAAACTTATACTTGAAACGAGTATTAAATAACCAAAGATATACTTATATGAAAGTACTATCTTTATTTGAATAATCGAAAATAAGTTTGATTATTTACACCTTATTCTTTAATAAAATAAAGAATATATCTCAGCAAATAATCGGAGTCATAGATCCTCAAATGAATATTCAAAAATATTCATTAAATAATATAAATTGAGTCATAAGCCCTCGAATGAATATTCAAATAATATTCAGATAATAAAATAAAAGGAGTCATAAGTCCTCGAATGAATATTCAAAATAATATTCATTTAATATAAAGGAGTCATACGCCTTCGAATAATATTCGAAATAATATTCAATAATAAAATAAAGTTAAAGTTATCGAATAAACCTTATTCGATTAATAGTTTTGAAAACTATGACCATATATATATATAAGTATATATATATATATTTATATCCATATATACAAAATCTACTCGGGATCCTCGACTCCCGGTTTTAGAAAATATTTCCACCTTTGGGTCCCTATACTAAGGGTATATGCAAATTACCGTTATCCTCTAGCATAGGTATTATCAATAATTATATATATGGAAAGAATACGAAACAGGCATGCATATATATATACCATAGCAGCATGCTTCAATATATAACAACCTTTGCTAATTAACCAACATGCATCTATCGCAAGATTGTGCAAATACATATATTCATCACAACAACAGTTATAACGGGTAGAAAACTTGCCTGAGCGACGTGGGGTGATAAAAGGCTCGGGACGAGTCTGGTAACCTATAAACAACAAGTAAGTTGGAATTAAACCAAAGTCACTTGTAAATCTATTCTTTAACTAACTTAGACTCTAACGCTTGTTTTGCGCTTACTGATTTGCTTAAGTCACCCGGGTACCCTCGGCTCCACCATTTTTAATAATTTAACCTTTACGAGTTTTAAGGCGATTCCTTCGCGAGTGTCTTACCAACTGCCTAACACACTTACCATAAATGTTTCATACATTAATTAATCCTTTTTCGTCTTTAACCTATGTTTCAAAGTAAGGCGAGGGAAAAAGTTTCCTTCGCGAAACGCCGTTACTTGAAACGGTCGTTTCTCCTAAACCGTGCATCGGAATCGAACGAACTACATATCAAAACGAAGCTCGTAACATGAGCTATCTAAAAATGGCAGTGGTCATAATCTAGCAGGGGGTTCTCGGGTCCTAATGCTATGCACAAAAACAGTCCAAAGAAAATCGGACATTACGACGGCTATGTTTACGCGATTTCCAATATTTTAAACCATTCAAAACCCTCCCAATTCAACCTCAAATCCAACATACAACCAACATCCATCCTTATCACATCATAACAACCCCAACCAATTCAATTTTAACATTCATACTTATGCCTAAGCTTAACTTTAACCATACTTAAGTTCTTTTAATCAAAACCACAACATTTACCATTCCATTTCACTACCATTTCAATTCCCAAACTCTAAATCACCAACATCAAGCTACAATATCATCCTACTAATCAAAATCATCTTATAATACATAGGGATCTAGGGTTTGGAGATGATATACCTTCCTTGAAGTGGTGGGGGGAGCTAGGAAGCCTTAAGAAGCTTTGAGAAGTCTTAGGAATGCTTGGATCTTCAAGGAAAACAAGAAAAATTTCAAGTTAAAAACTTGAAAACACTATTCATAGTCTTCTTCTTTGATTAAATGAAGAAGATGGAGAAGGAATTGATGGCTTAAACTCATGATATAGCCCTAACTAAGCATGAAGATGATTAGGGAATTAACTCACCAATTTAGGAAGCTTGGATCTTTGATTTTGAATTTCTTGCTCTTTTGAATAGTAAAAAGCCGAGAGCTCTTCAAGAACAAGCCTTGGTTCTTTTTGATTTTGATGAAAAAATGATTTTGCTTGGCTTGGTTGATTTGTTTTTGTGTTTGATTTAGTCAATTACCTTGTTGCCCTTGAATTTGTGTGGTTAAAAAGCCACCACACCTCCTTCATTCCCATGTCATGCTTGTGTCATCCTCATGATGTCATCCTCCCCTCCTTGTCCTCTTTCTATTGGTTGGATGACATCATCCTCACTAATCCCTTTGATTAACTTCCTAATTGTTTGCCTAATGACCGCTGATCTGTTATACGGTTCGCTTAACTTTCGTTTTCGTTTATCGTTTGAAGGATCATACCCGGGATCTTATTACTTAGGTTCCCTTAACCTTTCTCAATACATTATATTCCTTTTTATGATCCTCTATTATAATCCTTTAATTTAAATCCTTTTTATCCTGTTACCTTATACTCAATTCTCTCCGTATCTAGTGGATTTCCGGGAAAAATCCAAGTGTTCGGAAATTGGATTCCAACGATCTTTACATACACTTATATACCACATAGAGTACTAATAATATCCCAGAATATCCATAACAGAACCCCTACATAGTGTGGCATAAAAAGTTTTCTCATTCAGCTAAAACACTATTCACCAGGGTTACAAAAAGTTGAAAATTTTGGGGGTTATTACAGTCTCCCCTCCTTAAAATGATTCCGTCCCGGAATCAAACAGAAAACAAATGGGGGTACGTTTCTAGCATTGTGCTCTCTAGTTCCCAAGTTGATTCTTCCACATTATGATTCTGCCATAGTACTCTGACTAGCTTGATCACTTTGTTCTGAAGCACCTACTCCTTCTTATCTATAATCCTTACTGGTTTCTCAACGTAAGTTAGATCTGGCTGCATATCCACCTGCTCGTACTCCACTATGTGTCTGGCATCCCAATGATACTTCCTTAGCATTGACACATGGAACACATTATGAACTTGTTGCAAATTAGGGGGTTGGGCTAGCTCGTAAGCTAACTTTCCAATCCGTCTTAATATCTCAAAAGGTCCAATGTATCTTGGGCTTAGTTTTCCTTTCTTTCCGAACCTCATTAATCCCTTCCAAGGGGATACTTTCAGCAGTACTAAGTCCCCTACTTCATATTCCTTGTCCTTTCGGGCTAGGTCTGCATATTTCTTCTGTCTGTCTTGGGCTGCTACAAGTCGCCCTCTGATAAGATCCACTATATCTTTGGTCCTTTGGACCACTTCGGGTCCGAGCATCTTCCGCTCTCCTACTTCATCCCAGTATAAGGGAGATCGACACCTTCTTCCGTACAGGGCCTCATAAGGCGGCATTCCGATGCTAGCATGAAAGCTATTGTTATAAGAAAACTCGAGCAACGGCAAGTGATCATCCCAACTCCCTTTAAAGTCTATTGCACAGACTCTCAACATATCCTCTAGTGTCTGGATGGTCCTTTCACTCTGCCCATCCGTCTGGGGATGGTACGCGGTACTCATATTTAACTTGGTCCCCGCACATTCCTGAAAGCTCCTCCAAAATCTGGAGTTGAACCTGGGGTCTCGGTCTGAGACAATGGACGCTGGGACTCCATGTCGCGTCACTATTTCCTTAAGGTAAATGTCCACCAGTCTATCGACTGTGTATCTCTCATTGATAGGAATGAAATGAGCTGACTTTGTCAGTCGGTCTATAATTACCCATATGGCGTCGTGATTGGCTTTCGTCCTTGGCAATCCTACAACAAAATCCATCACCATCTGTTCCCATTTCCATTCGGGAATCTCCAGGGGTGGTAAGAGTCCACTGGGTCTCTGGTGCTCTGCCTTTACCCTTTGGCAAGTCAAACATTTGCTTACCCATTCTTCTACGTCCCTCTTCATGTTGGGCCACCAGTAATATTCCTTCAAATCCCTATACATCTTGGTACTTCCCGGGTGAATGGAATACCTTGAACTATGGCTTTCATCCAATATCTCATCTTTAAGCTCTTGAACATTCGGAACCCAAATCCGGTAGGAGTACCTCATTATCCCTTTATCATCTTTCTCGGTATGGATCTCCTCTCCAGTCATTGACTCTCTGCCTTCATTCATTATTTTCTCCTGGCACAATCTGATCTTTTCCAATAACTCTGGCTGCATTGAGATCTCAAAAAGCTTTTCAGTTCCGGTTCCGGTTACCTTTACTTCTATTTCCATTCTCTCAAAATCCCTTATCAATTCTTCCGAAGTCGTTATCATTCTGAGTCTTTCCTTTCTACTAAGGGCATCAGCCACCATATTGGCTTTCCCTGGATGATAGAGAATCTCACAATCATAGTCCTTGATTAGTTCTAACCATCTCCTCTGGCGCATGTTGAGCTCTTTCTGCGTAAATATGTACTTGAGGCTCTTATGGTCTGTGAAAATCTCGCACTTCTCTCCATACAAGTAGTGCCTCCAAATTTTTAAGGCAAATACTATTGCCGCGAGCTCAAGGTCATGAGTAGGATATCTAACCTCGTATTCCTTCAATTGTCTCGACGCATACGCAATCACTTTACCGTGCTGCATAAGCACACATCCTAATCCTTTGTGCGACGCGTCACTATATATCACAAAATCTCCTTTTCCGTCCGGCAATGCCAATACCGGAGCCGTTATCAACCTTTTCTTTAATTCCTGAAAACTGTTCTCGCATTTCTCCGTCCATTCAAACTTCTCTGTCTTACGAGTAAGTCGTGTCAAATGGGCTGCGATCTTCGCAAAGTCCTGTACAAATCTACGATAGTAGCCGGCCAATCCTATAAAACTCCTTACCTCTATGGGTGTGGTTGGCCTTTCCCAATTTGAGACCGCCTCTATCTTGGAGGGGTCGACCAATACTCCTTCTTTATTGATCACATGTCCTAAAAACTGTACTTCATTCCGCCAGAATTCACACTTCGAGAATTTGGCATATAACTGTTCCTCTCTGAGTATTCCTAGAGCTATCCTCAAATGCTCTGCATGTTCTGTCTCAGTCCTTGAGTAGATCAAAATATCATCGATAAAAACTATCACACATTTGTCCAAGTACTTCTTAAATACTCTATTCATTAAATCCATGAAAGCCGCTGGGGCGTTGGTTAATCCAAAGGATATTACCAAGAACTCATAATGCCCATACCTAGTACGGAACGCTGTCTTGGAAATATCTTCGGGTTTAATCTTTAGTTGGTGATATCCAGTTCTCAGGTCGATCTTGGAAAAATAAACAGCATCCTTTAGCTGGTCGAACAGATCGTCTATTCTAGGTAATGGGTACCTGTTCTTTATGGTTAGCTTGTTCAACTCTCGATAGTCTATGCACAGCCTCATGCTCCCATCTTTCTTTTTAACAAATAAAACTGGTGCTCCCCATGGAGACACACTGGGTCTTATCATACCCTTATCCAAGAGTTCCTGCAATTGGATAGCTAATTCCTTCATTTCTAACGGGGCTAATCGGTAAGGTGCTTTTGAAACTGGCGCCGTCCCCAGGGCCAACTCAATAGCAAATTCAATCACTCTATCGGGTGGTAATCCCGGAAGGTCTTGTGGGAATACATCTTCAAATTCGTTGACTACTGGAATATCTTGTAAGTTGGGCACCTCCTTCTACGTGTCCACCACATAGGCTAGGTAGGCCTCATTTCCTTTTCGTAGCATCCTTCTGGCCTGGGCCATAGTCAAAAATTTCTGCGTCTGCCTCTTTCCTCTAAATATAACTTCTTTCTTCCCTGGGATATTTAGCTTAACTTTCTTCCCTTTACAGTCTATCTGAGCATCATTGCTAGATAGCCAGTCCATTCCCAAAATTACATCAAACTCCCCTAATTTAAAAGGAATCAGATCAACACTAAAAGATTGCTCCCCTATGCCTATCTCACAGGCGGGGTGAATCTGGTTAACAGGAATAATTTCATGATTGGCTATTTCTACTTGCAAGGGTTCTATCAAGGGTTCAGCCTTAAGTCTTAACTTACGCGCAAGGTCCTTTGATATAAAAGATTTAGTTGCTCCCGAATCAAATAAAACATTTGCACTGACTGAATTTAGAGAAAGGGTACCTGCTATCACATCTGAATCTTTCATAGCATCCTCGACTGTCATGTTGAAAGTCCTCGCAGTAGGTGGCTTATTAGAAGCAGCCCTGCTTGCTCCCGAAGCTGCTGGTTTGTTCATTGGGCATTCCCTCTTCCAATGACCTGGGCGTCCACACTGATGACAAGTGGTAGTTGGAATAACGGCAGGGGTTGATGATGGGCACTTAGTTGAATAGTGGCCTTCCCGACCGCACTTAAAGCAGGTTACTGGCTTTCCTTTACACTCCCCAGTGTGATTCCTTCCACATATGTTACAGGCTGGCAATGGGGGTCGAGACTGGTTGGAATAGGACATTCTTGATTTCTGGCCGCCCTGGCTCACACTCACACTCATTGGCCGCTTAAACCCAGTGTTCCTTCCTGGTAGGGACACTGCTCCTCGATTAAATCTAGTTGGGAAGCTCCTTCCTGCAGAACCTCCACCCATGCTCATACTTTTCCTCTTTATTCCTTTCTTCTCTCTTTCCTTCTGCATCTGTTCACTTCCGACTTCTACAATCGTTGCCTTTTGCACCAGAGTGGCATAATCCATAAGCTCAAGGATTGCCACCCTATTCTGAATCCACGGTTTCAGTCCCTGCTGAAACCTCCTAGCTTTCTTTTCCTTGGTGCTCACAAACTCCGGCACAAACCTTGATAACACAGTAAATTTCGCTTCGTACTCTGCTACAGACAAGTTATTCTGCTTTAGCTCTAAGAACTTGAGCTCCATTTGGTTTTCCATATACCTCGGGAAATACTTTCCCAGAAACTACTGACTAAATCTCTCCCGGGTTATAATAGCATCTGCCTCCATGTTTTTCTTGGCCTCCCACCAGTAGTTAGCTTCTCCTTTCAGAAGGTAGGTAGCAAATACAGTCTTCTGTGCCTCATCGGTACTCAAAATCTCAAAGGATTTCTCCATTTCCTTTAACCATGCCCTTGCCTCAACTGGGTCGGCTGATCCGTGGAACTCAGGGGGCTTAAGGGACTTAAAAGCCCTGAAAGAGTTTGCCACATTATTGTTATTTCCTTGAGGGGGTGGGTTGGGTTGACGTTCCATATTCTGCCTTAGAAGTTGCATGAACTGGTCCATGGGATCCATGCATGGGTTTGGTACTGGTTGCTCAACCTCTGTTTCTCCTTCTTCAGCCTCTATCTCAAATCCCTCAACATCATATGTTTCCACTTCCTTTTCATACAGGGAGTCATCCTGTTCCACATAATCCTCATCTTCCTCTTCACTGTGTTCCTGGTTCCTATCATCCTGGTTATGGCTTTCCTGGTCCTCAGATCCACGGTTCGCCCTAGTTCCAATCTTTCTTGGCGGCATGATTCTGATAATAAAAAAAATTATTGGGAAAAATTCAACGTTAGGTCACAATCATATACAACATTGTGCCATGCACAGCTCTTATAATGGGGAGAACGTATATCGCAATTCTATTATTTTATGACAGTTCTAATACGAAGTGCAGTAATAATAATGATAAAAACAGTGATCCCGTCACTAATGAACTGAACCAAAGGAAACAAATATATACATAATACGAGAAATACATAGTTTGATCTGGTCAAAAGTACAACAGTGCTACAGTCATCTGTCCCAAAAGTGATACACAAGAGTCTATCTGTCTAGTCAGAAAAAGGGATGCTATATACAAGTCAACTATCCCGGAAAATTGGCTCTTACTAAGGCCTCGGCTAACTAGACAACTAGACTATTCCATCGTCAGTCCTGAATCATACACCGGAGCGGGTCAGCTCCCATACCCTTTCCATCGCATGACGGAAGATATAGTCGGCCTGCCGCCTGGAGATCCTACCATGCCTGTCCCCCTGGAGCGATCTGAGCCTCGCTCGGGATGTGAGCTCTATCCCCGTAAGCTCCCTCCTCAAGGATTGGGGTATAGAAGCCCTAGTCTCATAAGCTCGGGTATGCCTACCCGCCCTCTCTGCATCCAACTCCCTCCTGGCCTCATCCAGTCGGGCCTCGGCAACAGCCACTCGGGTCATCAGAACATCCTGAACATATACATGAGCTAACGAAGACTGCCTGTGGGCAGGGTCAAGATGTGGTGAATCCAGAGCCGCTGAGGGTGCCTCCTCGGTCTGCCTAGGCTCGGAAGTATGGGTCTCTGAGCTGTCATCATCAGGAATCCAAGATAGTGGTGGAGGGGTAGGGGCTCTGACCACCGGAAGTGTGGGTAATGGGGTACCAGCATACACTACCATAGGTCCAACACGCTCCTCAGCTACTGGGACCTCATCCGGGTCCTCCTCATCTGGAATAGCAATAACCTCTGTCTCTGACTCCTCTGAGGGGTCCTCCTCATCTGAAATAGCAATGACCTCCGTCTCTGACTCCTCTGAGGGGTCCTCCTCATCCTCCTCCATCTCAGGCTCCTCCTGATCCTCAACATCTAGCAATGCCTCATCATGCTCACGCTCGAACATCTCAGGGTCCTCTATCTCAGGCGCCTACACATTAAACGAGCTAAGTTACTATCATGATACTTATAAGGGTTCCCGTAAGGGTTTTAACTGTCAGCACTACTTGAAGTAGTCCGACCATGAACTTGGCAAGAGTTCTTATTATCTTTGTGAGTTTGTTATTATATCGACGCATCATCTCTGAGGTTTATAACGCTTAGCTCTGATACCATTCCTGTAACACCCCCAAATCCGGGGTCGGGGATCCGGGTCGTCACGGTCTTTCTTTCCACAATATCACTTCACTTAATTAATAAAAATAACCTTATGCTGTGACCCCACACTAACACACACCATAACCCGTTATAGTCTCAGAGATGAAATAGAAATAAGTACAAGTCTTTGAATCCACAATTTAAAGTTATTACAACCCAAAATGATTACTTGATAAATTTACAGTTAATTGCCATTATCTGCCACAAGTTATAATTATACATAATTGATTCTCAAAAGTAGATGGTCTGATCTACAATAGATCTACCTCTGCAGCTATAGCAGCTACAACATCATCGGGAAGACGCGGGACGCTTCCCACGCGCTTGCGCTGGGTCTGCTGGAGTCTGGCCATCTTTCCTAACTGTTGTTGTGTGATGAAGAAATAAAGCAAGAGTGAGCCTGACAGCTCGCAAGATAATATGTAGTGATAACAATAATATAAGTATCTAAATGGATACTTACTAGAATCTTTTATCAAGTGTAAGATAATTACTTACTAGATATAAGTAAAAACAAGGGATGAAGTTACCAAATACTTCCCTACACTTATATCATTTATAAAGCTACTTGAACTACCACTGTTCAAAGTATTAAGAGTTTTCAACAGTTCATCACATAGATGAGACTACAAGACAAGATTTGAATAGATTAAATCTTTAAAATATTATTAAAGGAAATGAAGTCATGATATACTTCATTAAGTTCTGATATATATATATATATATCCACATATACATCTTCTTTATACAATTTCCTGAAAACCTCTGTCATGTAAAGTATGAACAGAGTTTGAAATATCCAATAAATTTGGAAAGGAAAAGAATTTTAGTATAAACCAGATATCTTGCTGATCAGGCAAAGATACCCATAAGTAACCTTTTCTACTAGTAGATGGACGAATTCCCCACTGGTCATCACCCTGGTCTCAATAGGACCTTATGCTGGACTGCCACTCAGCCACTTATGCATTTGATGGACTCCCACTGAGCCACTTACACTATCATGGACGCCCACTGAGCCCATGTTGCTTATGCCGACTTAATAGATTGACTTACTTCCCGAACGTTGGGTAAGTAATCAAGTCATTTACCAAAACTGCAACCGTGTTGCGAATATAAAATACACCACAGAGCCGGATCCCTCAGGTTTTGAGCGAGTATTTAAATCCCCTTAAAAAGGAAGATCTTAAATATAAAAATGAGTTTTGGGATCCGCTCTAACTTTTAAAAATCATTTTGAAGACTCGAAAACACTTTATAGAGTGTTTGGAGTAAAGCTGATTTAATGAAGTAAATCAGTCCCCAGAATATTTAGAAAATGACTGAATATTATTATTTAAATAATATTCCCATAAAGAATAATCTTTATAAAAATAATTAAAGTAGAAGTTTTAAAACTTATACTTGAAACGAGTATTAAATAACCAAAGATATAATTATATGAAAGTACTATCTTTATTTGAATAATCGAAAATAAGTTTGATTATTTACACCTTATTCTTTAATAAAATAAAGAATATATCTCAGCAAATAATCGGAGTCATAGATCCTCAAATGAATATTCAAAAATATTCATTAAATAATATAAACTGAGTCATAAGCCCTCGAATGAATATTCAAATAATATTCAGATAATAAAATAAAAGGAGTCATAAGTCCTCGAATGAATATTCAAAATAATATTCATTTAATATAAAGGAGTCATACGCCTTCGAATAATATTCGAAATAATATTCAATAATAAAATAAAGTTAAAGTTATCGAATAAACCTTATTCGATTAATAGTTTTGAAAACTATGACCATATATATATATAAGTATATATATATATTTATATCCATATATACAAAATCTACTCGGGATCCTCGACTCCCGGTTTTAGAAAATATTTCCACCTTTGGGTCCCTATACTAAGGGTATATGCAAATTACCGCTATCCTCTAGCATAGGTATTATCAACAATTATATATATGGAAAGAATACGAAACAGGCATGCATATATATATACCATAGCAGCATGCTTCAATATATAACAACCTTTGCTAATTAACCAACATGCATCTATCGCAAGATAGTGCAAATACATATATTCATCACAACAACAGTTATAACGGGTAGAAAACTTGTCTGAGCGACTTGGGGTGATAAAAGGCTCGGGACGAGTCTGGTAACCTATAAACAACAAGTAAGTTGGAATTAAACCAAAGTCACTTGTAAATCTATTCTTTAACTAACTTAGACTCTAACGCTTGTTTTGCGCTTACTGATTTGCTTAAGTCACCCGGGTACCCTCGGCTCCACCATTTTTAATAATTTAACCTTTACGAGTTTTAAGGCGATTCCTTCACGAATGTCTTACCAACTGCCTAACACACTTACCATAAATGTTTCATGCATTAATTAACCCTTTTTGGTCTTTAACCTATGTTTCAAAGTAAGGCGAGGGAAAAAGTTTCGTTCGCGAAACGCCGTTACTTGAAACGGTCGTTTCTCCTAAACCGTGCATCGGAATCGAACGAACTACATATCAAAACGAAGCTTGTAACATGAGCTATCTAAACATGGCAGTGGTAATAATATAGCAGGGGGTTCTCGGGTCCTAATGCTATGCACAAAAACAGTCCAAAGAAAATCGGACGTTACGACGGCTATGTTTACACGATTTCCAATATTTTAAACCATTCAAAACCCTCCCAATTCAACCTCAAATCCAACATACAACCAACATCCATCCTTATCACATCATAACAACCCCAACCAATTCAATTTTAACATTCATACTTATGCCTAAGCTTAACTTTAACCATACTTAAGTTCTTTTAATCAAAACCACAACATTTACCATTCCATTTCACTACCATTTCAATTCCCAAACTCTAAATCACCAACATCAAGCTACAATATCATCCTACTAATCAAAATCATCTTATAATACATAGGAATCTAGGGTTTGGAGATGATATACCTTCCTTGAAGTGGTGGGAGGAGCTAGGAAGCCTTAAGAAGCTTTGAAAAGTCTTAGGAATGCTTGGATCTTCAAGGAAAACAAGAAAAATTTCAAGTTAAAAACTTGAAAACACTATTCATAGTCTTCTTCTTTGATTAAATGAAGAAGATGGAGAAGGAATTGATGGCTTAAACTCATGATATAGCCCTAACTAAGCATGAAGATGATTAGGGAATTAACTCACCAATTTAGGAAGCTTGGATCTTTGATTTTGAATTTCTTGCTCTTTTGAATAGTAAAAAGCCGAGAGCTCTTCAAGAACAAGCCTTGGTTCTTTTTGATTTTGATGAAAAAATGATTTTGCTTGGCTTGGTTGATTTGTTTTTGTGTTTGATTTAGTCAATTACCTTGTTGCCCTTGAATTTGTGTGGTTAAAAAGCCACCACACCTCATTCCTTCCCATGTCATGCTTGTGTCATCCTCATGATGTCATCCTCCCCTCCTTGTCCTCTTTCTATTGGTTGGATGACATCATCCCCACTAATCCCTTTGATTAACTTCCTAATTGTTTGCCTAATGACCGCTGATCTGTTATACGGTTCGCTTAACTTTCGTTTTCGTTTATCGTTTGAAGGATCATACCCGGGATCTTATTACTTAGGTTCCCTTAACCTTTCTCAATACATTATATTCCTTTTTATGATCCTCTATTATAATCCTTTAATTTAAATCCTTTTTATCCTGTTACCTTATACTCAATTCTCTCCGTATCTAGTGGATTTCCGGGAAAAATCCAAATGTTCGGAAATTGGATTCCGACAATCTTTACATACACTTATATACCACATAGAGTACTAATAATATCCCAGAATATCCATAACAGAACCCCTACATAGTGTGGCATGAAAAATTTTCTCATTCAGCTAAAACACTATTCACCAGGGTTACAAAAAGTTGAAAATTTTGGGGGTTATTACATTTTCGGCTCGGTATATTTGAAAATGAAGTATGGTCAAATGTTAGGTCCTTAATACAACTGTAGAGGGGGGGGGGGGGTGAATACAGTTTATGTAGACAAATCGAATTAAGTACTCAACAGAATAAAAGAGTTTTGTATTGACTGATAAAAAATGATTACAAAACTACTCTCTCAAATGATGAACAATAATCCTTAAGAGCTGCTAGGTTACATAAAAGATATATCAATTTGTGACACATAAGGTGTAAACCTAATATGTGCTTATATACTGCACAACTTCACAATCAATAAGGAATCCTATTCTATTACAATAAGGAATCCTAAAATATATCCATGTACTGATTGTTATAATAAGTAAAGTCCTACATCGACATGTATTCAGCAATTTCGTTCCTTCTTTGATATCTCTTGACTTTCAGCTGAAGTGACCAAATGCTGATGTCAAATGCTAATAAGCAAATGCTGATGACAATTACTCATGAAGTCACCTCTGCTAAACTCTAATATCAAATACTGATAAATAAACTATGATAGTTTATATGTTGATAGCATCAGTTTCTTCTAACAATCTTCCCCAACTTGTGTATTATGTAATTATGTACAATTTCTAAATTGATGATGTCAAAACTATCTAAATGCAGAAATACAAATAAATGGTCCATCTTACAATCAGTATCTTCAGATTTTAACTCCAGTCTTGAACTCTGGTACAATCAGTAGCTTCATCAAGGAATTTCTTGAGTAAAATATCATCAAGAACAATTACATACATTTCCATTATGTTGGTATCCTTGATCTCCTCAGTAGAATCATCATTCTGATAAACAGCGGCTCTGAGGTCATGCAGATTTGCTCTTCCAAGTGACATATCATCAAGTTCCAAGAGACTAACTTTCTTTCCATCTGGATTAAAAGTGAGAACCTCTTCAAAAAAAGACTTGACTACTTTAGCTTCTCCAACAGGCATATCAACAGTATAACCAGATTCATTAATGTACTTTGGAATGTAAGTAGACTTGTATATCATTCCTTTATGCTTCATGTACACCATGTTCTTCATAAATTTTGACCATCTAGTAGTAGCATAGGTTGTTACCTTAAGTAAAGTAGTGACAAATTCCAAATCCTGCCATGGTTTATTCTTCAACTTCTATTGAGTAAGCCTCAACCTTCTTCCAGATTCTTAAAAATAAATCAGCTTTTCACCAATTCTACCATTCACAATCTGTACTAATACAATTTTCCGCAAATCTTCAAGTTTTGTATTATTCCCAATTCCTGTCAGATTTCCAGGATCCTTTGAAATTAAAGCATCAACAACATATTTATCAGCTTTTAAAAATCCCAAGCCACTTGTTCTACCAGTTCTTCTAGACTGAGAGTTTCCACTATAGATCTTGTTTATAGTCTCAGAAGAATCTCTTACTAGTTCAGGTGTCTTGCGTCCCCATAGTAACTTCTTCTTTTCTTTTAAGGTCAATTCTGGCATATCAGAGTTTACATATTCTGAACTAGGATTTGTGACATCAACTTGTAATTTACTTGATCTGTCAACAAGTTGAGTAGTATCAGTGGTTGTGACTGGTTGAGCTTCAGTAACTGTTTCTTCATCAACTTGAACATTGTTAGAGGTTGATATAAGTTATAATTTATCAGCCTAATTAGCTCCAGGAATCATCTTTCTTTTCTTATGGAACTGGTTGGCTTCTTCTTCTTGAATCTTCTCTTCATCAGCACCATCATAAGCAAAAACTACTAAATATATTGAATCTATCAGTGTTTGAGATTTTGAAACTTTAGATGCTGATTTCTTCTTGGATTTTGCTTTAGGTTTTGGCTTGGATTTCTCACCAATTTTCTCTTTCCCCTTATAACTCCTATCAGCATTTAAAATTGCTTGAGGCCTTAAAGGCCTTTCAGCATCAGTTTGACTGACCTCCTTGATCACTACTCCTTTTGTAGGTCTGCTACCAGGGACATCTTCATAAGGTGAGATATCATCAGTATTTTCTAATCCCATTGATTTGAATTCTTCCTCCATAAGACTAAGCTGTTCCATATCAACTCCAGAATTATCTCTCTCAAATATTCTTCTACTCACCTCAGACTCAAAAGCTTGAATCTTTGGATCCTTATAGAATAAAGTTATTTTCTTCCCTTTCACTTTTAGTATTTATAGATACTGACTTGCTTCAACATCATCTTCTATCTCTAGAATGCCTTGGTCATCATCAACATTTGTGACTTTCAGAGTTTGTTGAGATTTAGTCACAGTCAGCTCTTTACTTTGCATAGTCTTTAAAACTTGCCTTCCAGAACTCTTTCCGCCACCTTGTCTAGATTTACTAGTGGTTTTAGATGTACCGGTAGTACCAATTAGATCTCCACCTTGTTTCTTCAAAACTAAATCCTTCTTACTGCCTTTTCTATCACCATCAGGACCATCCTTATCAGCATTTGTCAGTTTGAGCTGCTTGCATGTAGATTTAAGAACTTTCTCCCTCTTTTTGACATCATCTCCAATTAGGAGGGAAACTATAAGCTTCATTGACTGCTGTACCTCATTCAATTGCCCAGACATCTTATTCTGAGTTCCCTCCAATCTAGCTTGATTGGCTTCCATTTGTTCATGTCAGGAAATAATGGGTACTAACTGCTTTTGGATATCCTTGGATGTGGTCAACTTGGTTTCAAGAAAAGATTCTTTGAGTTTATTGATTTGAGAGTTGGCCGATTCTTGTGTATGCTGAATTGACTTGACAAGTAAGGCGAAAGCTTTGAGATGATTCAAAATTTCAGGATTTTAAATGTTCTTCTCAGCTGTCTCCAAATATTTAACATCATGAGTAACAAATATTGGATAATGTGCATCCTTCCATTTAGAAATCCAAAGTTCATCAAAGAATTCATGTTGCCTTTTGTCATTCAATTTAACTAGTTTCCTTTTCTTTTCATATTCAAGCTTGTCTTCAGGAAAAAAAAGTTCATCAAGATCCTCATCAGGATCTAATGCTACATTAATATTTTCTCCATCATTAGAATCACTTTCTTGTACAGATTCCTCATCAGCAACTGGCTCCTTTACTAACTGAGCTACTTCATTTTCAATATCAGCATTTAGCAAATCATCATGAATTGGAGCTGTGTGAGAATCAGCTACTTCAGAAACTGCCATGTCATCAGCATTCAGCTCTATATCTTCCAGAATGGTGGCCATATAATGTGGAACATAAGGATTTATTTTCAAGACCTCAGTACCAGTAGAATGCTGTGGTGATTCTGTAATGATGGGCTCAGCTTGAGTGGACTGTTCTGCATCTACATCAACACCAGGAACATGGAGAATAACAAGAGGTGGAATGATAGATTGAGTGGACTGCAGGAAAATATATGTACTTAGACATGCAGGAAGATTATCAGCACTTGGTACATCAGAGTTTATCCGAGGGTCTACAAACTGTTGTTCAACAGCTGTTTCTTTAGTACTTTGTGCACCTGCAAAATTTTTCAGAAAAACATTTAAATCTCTATATTCTTTTAAAGTAGTCTCACTACTCCTCACACCACTCATCTCATGACTTCTAATAGTCAGAGTTTCCTCACAAAGATTAACTAAATACTAACACTCATCTACCTCTCCTTTTGCCAGGTAAGGATCCTGCCTCTCTTTAATTCTATTTTTCTCTAGATATTTTCTCTCATTCTCACATGAAAGGGTCAGATATTTTTGTCCTATAGAAATAAGAGATGGCTGAGAAGAGTTGTTTGTGATCATATGACTAGAGGTATTCCTTTTAAAGGTCTAATCATAGTCATTTCATCAAGATTTAAACTAGAAGTAAATGCTGAGAATACAAAATCAGTATTTAAATTAAATGTTGATAAAGATAAATCAGTATTTATACCTTGTGCTTCTAAAGGATTAGTTTCTCTGTAGACATCCAAAGGTTGAACTGAGAGAAGTACAACTGATATGAGTGTTGGATGAATCCTTCCTTCAGGATCAACTACTAAAATGACTGGACCAGGAGTCAAGCCTTCACTACTACTTTGAGGTAGTGGTTCTTGTGGGGCTGGAGATTTAGGAGTTGCTGGATGACTTTTGAGACGCCCTCCAAACCCGGGTCAGAAGTTTAGGGTTCACAACACACACATACACAATATATATACTTGTTTATGAAATAATATATGCAATGACCCTACCTTACCCAACCACGGATCGCAACAGATTAAAGTATAAACACAAGCCACAACCTTATTTATATTACAACGTACCAAATTCCAACTAGTGTAACTTACAACTGGATAATAAAACATTCTTATAAACTTTCAAAACTCAAAACTAAAGCATAAAGCTTCTTCTAGATCATCCCATCTCAACCTGAAATCCTAGCTCGCACACTGGTCTGGGGATCCTCGCTACCAACAACTTCCTTCTTAAATGGAAAAGAACATAAATAGATTCGCAAGAGTGAGCTAACTAGCTCAGCAAGTCACAATGACAATACTGAGTTTAAACAATGATCAACTGAAATAATTTAAAAGGATCAAGTTCTTGTTAAACAATGATTAAAATTGGATATTCACTTTTAAATTTTAAAACCAAGGTTACGCTGCTGATCAGTCACACACTAACCCCGAGCAAGGCACACAACTCTGCTCTATATACTAGATCCAAGGCACACATTGGCCTAATATAACTACCAATCTGGTCTAACCATGAATATGGTCCATATTTTAGAAAACCATCCAATTCTATAATAACAATATGATAAACAATGTAATTCAATACAACAAAATCATAAACAACATGGATAAAGCATTTGTCTCAAAGCATATATAATTCATGAGTATCAGAAGGGTATAACAAGGTGTGTATGAAGAATATCTTTAAGCCAGTAAAGAATTAAGGTTTAAGGGTTATACACGGATTTGGTTTTTGATGTTACAAGGTATTGTAGAAAGTATGAGTGTTTGTACATTGGGAAAATCCATTTCAGTGACTGGTATATTGTGTATATGTATTTGGGGAGTAGTATCATATATATGTGGTTCAGTATCTGGGAATCCAACAATTAATGGTTCACAATGAATAAGGCTCACGGTTCAAGTATCAAATGATTTGGTTAGGGTTTAGGTTTAAGCAATTCAAAGCACTTACAATATGAAACTAGAATTATTTAAAATACTTGCAATATATCTTGAGAAGGTTAAGAACACTTGCCTTATCTCGATTGACTTCTACTTTACTTGCACTCATCTATCGATTCTATTCACCAGTCACTTGTTTTCCTTTTCTACGCCTTGCTTCCTCTACTAGACATCACAAGTATCTATCAATACACATTATCATCTTATTCTAATCGTCACATAGATTTTACAAGCTTCTATCTACCCTCCGTTTCACCCAAATCTGACGTATGGATTGAAAGTAATGACGAAAACTGTCAAACAATGAACACATAGGCATATTATACATCAATCAGATCACACATAGCACATAGCACGTAAGGTATTCGATAAAAATAATTTTCCAAAAAAGGTTTGGGATTAAAAATAATTTTTCTGGTATTTAATATAAATTTTTGAATATTTTTCGGAATTCAAACGAGTAAAAGAATCATTTTATAAATAAACAACAAGGTTCGAATACCCGAATTTGACTTTAAAATCATTTAATAATAATTATCGAGCCTCGAACATAATTTAGAATAATATTTTAAAGCTCGAAACAATTTTTCCAAATTTTTAAATCAAAAAAAATAATTAATCTAATTAAATAATCAATTAAAATTAATTAATAACTAATTAAATTAATTAGTAAATTAATATTTAAATTAATTGACCAATTAAATAATTAATTATTAACTAAAATTAATTAACTAAATAATTCAGATTTATTTTTGATTTAAAAATGATTTTTGGAATTAAAATAAATGTTTTTGGAATTTTTATATATTAAAATAATTTTATGAAATTAAAATAAATAGAAAATAATTTTTTTAAAGATTTTAAACACAGGCTTCCTATTTTTGCAATTTCTCAAAACTTCAGGGACCTAACTTCATCTTCTTCAAAACTATAGCGACTAAACTGCAAATTTTACAGTTTTCGCTGGAAAATCGTCGGGTTTGCCGGAGTTTACAACTCCGGTACCCTCTGGCCACCACGAGCTCCAAAATTAAACTACAGATTACCAGGAACATAATCATGCAATAAAATCTAACAAACAACCCCTGAGTTGGCCGGAAAAGCTTGAAGAAAACTCGCAGACGGCTAGTTCTACATTGCTCCAGTCAGCTCGATTCCAGTATCGTTTGTTCATCAAACTAACACCAATCGATTCCTTTTCAGAAGATCTTTCTAATGGTATCAATCTGTTTCACTAATAACCCCTATATCAAAAACCCCTAATTTCAGTTAAGAATATTCAAACCGAATATAAACCCTAATTTCAATTTCAAAGAATCAAACCCAATTTTCAACATGTCATTGAACTCCAAATCACTATTATGACATGCCAAAATGACCATGATTCAATTATCTACAATATGCAAGCATCAAATCACACAAAAAATATAAAAAATTTATAATATAATCCAATTTAATTCGAAAATAAATAAAAATACAGAAAATTATTGATTGATTCTGCAGGTGTATAGGTTATGGAACTTGATTCTACACTTCAAGACCTTCGTTTTGGTTACTCACACGCCAAAATCCGAGTTCGCTAACGCCTTCGATTTTTGGTTTGATTACGGATAACACTATGAATTTTACTGTTTTCTCTGGATAATTATATAATTTTACTGATTATTGTGTTTATCTGAACAAAATAATATACAATATTGGCTATTCATATTTACGGAATATTGGTACCCCGTTGGATCATATCGGATAAAAATAGAATACTTACTCGTGAAGTATTAATAAAACCGATCCAATTCGGTACCGGTTTAGGATAATTATCAAAATTGGGCTTTTTACAATACAACCTTGGTTTACCCAAATGAAAATAGTATCGTAAAATTTATACCGGGAATCGTACAGGTAAAACCGTACTCCAGATCGAAAAAATCAAAACACGGAAAATGCTCGAAATAATCAAATTAGGTTAGAATGGAGATTTCCCGAGACTTCCGGGTAGTAAAAATATAAAAATCGTTGAAGTTGGACGATTCCCGAATAATCAAAATAATTTATAATTAATCCGAAAATATTTTATTAAATCCATAAATCCTTTATAAAATCATATAACAACATATAAATTACTAGAAAAATATCAAAATAATTTATACTTTATTTTAGACATATAAAAAATAAAATTCACAAATTCTATTACATATAAACATCAAACATAGATACCAATTAACAGACAATTCACCAAAAATTCATATAATAATCACATAATATTTATTTATTGACAAAAATAATTACATGTTATATCCCGAATATTACATCCTTCACCCCTTAAAATGATCCTGTCCTCAGAATCTCCTAAGTAAATAAATGAGGGTACTTTTCACGCATATCACTTTCTAACTCCCGTGTTGACTCTTCAACCCTTGAGTTTCCCCACAATACTCTTACTAAATTTACTACTTTATTCCTTAACCCTTTCTCTCTCTTCTCTAGAATCTCTATCGAATTCTCAACATATGACAAATCTACCTGAAGTTCTATCGGCTCATACTCTATCACATGCCTAGAATCTAGATTGTACTTCTTAAGCATTGACACGATAAAGACATTATGAATGTGCTCCATATGCGGGGGTAACGCTAATTCGTATGCTACTTTGCCAACACGCTTAAAAATTTTAAAAGGTCCAACGTATCTAGGACTCAGCTTTCCTTTCTTTTCGAATCTGGATAACCCCTTCCATGGTGACACTTTTAACAACACTAGATCTCCATCTGCAAATTCCATGTCTGTTCTGGCTTGGTCTGCATATTTCCTTTGATGACTTTGTGCTGCAATTAACCTTTTATGAATGACTTCGACAACTTCTTTTGTCTGTTGCACCAACTCTGGTCCAAGTATCTTACGTTCACCAACTTCATCCCAATATACCGGTGATCGATATTTACATCCATAAAGAGCTTCGTAGGGAGGCATTCCGATACTGGCGTGATAACTGTTGTTGTAAGCAAATTCTACTAAGGGCAAATGCTTATCCCAATTTCCTTTAAAATCAATTGCACAAACACGTAACATATCTTCAATAGTCTGAATCGTTCTTTCGCTTTGGCCGTCAGTCTGTGGATGATAAGTTGTACTCATATTCAACTTGGTTACCAAACATTCTTGAAAACTTCTCCAGAATCTCGAATTGAATCGTGGATCTCGGTCAGATACAATAGACACAGGGACTCCATGACGAACTACTATCTCTTTCAAATACATGTGTACCAACTTCTCCAATGAAAATCTTTCATTAATAGGTAGAAAATGAGCTGACTTGGATAGTCTGTCCACTATAACCCAAATGGCGTCGTGGTTCTCTTTCGTCCTTGGTAATTCGACTATAAAATCCATAGAAATGTGTTCCCACTTCCACTCCGGAATCTCTAACGATTGCAATAACCCACTTGGTCTATGATGCTCCGTTTTAACTCTTTGACATGTATAACACTTGCTAACCCATTCTGCAATCTCCCTTTTCATATCTGGCCACTAATAATTCTCCTTTAAATCTCTGTACATCTTGGTACTCCCTGGATGGATTGAATACTTAGAATTGTGAGCTCCCTATAGAATTTCATTCTTCAACTCGGTCACTGGTGGAATCCAAATTCTGGAAGAAAATATGAGAATACCTTGATCATATTTCTAAGTGCATTACTCTTCTCCTACCAAATGATTGATATCCTGATCCATTATCTCCTATTGACATCTCTTTATCTTTTCTAGCAACTCTGGCTGAAAGGTCATAGTATACATCTTTGCTTCAGTTGGCTTAAAAATCCTGACTTCCAATTCCAACTTCTGAAAATTCCTTATATAATTCTTCTGGTATAGTCAACACATTTAATCTCTCATTTCTGCTTAACGCGTCTGCCACTATATTTGCTTTTCCTGGGTGATAGTTAATCACACAATCATAGTCCCTGATCAACTCCAACCATCTTTATTGTCTCATGTTAAGTTCCTTTTGCGTGAAGATATATTTTAAACTCTTATGGTTCATATAAATCTCACATCTTTCTCCGTATAAATAATGTCTCCAAATCTTCAAGGCGAATACTATTGCTGCCAGTTCCAAGTTGTGAGTATGATACTTCTGCTCATGAGGTTTCAGTTGTCTAGACACATATGTATTTACTTTATCGTGTTGTATAAAAACACAACCTAATTCCTTATGAGAAGTGTTGTGCATGACATGCCTGTATCATAACAAGACTAAGTCAAATTGACAGCCCTAAGAATTAGTTGTATGATAATCTAAATTTGTATTTTGTATTGTATTACTTGATTTTGTAAAAATGTGAAAGATCAGACTAGAGTATTTTTCTAGTAAACAGTCTCAAGCCTAATAATAAACTCTGAAAGAAGATCAAGAAGGTCACACCTCAAAGAAATTGTGAAGAAGCTTGGAGTTGAATAAATCTGTTTTAGGAAAAATGTTCTAAGTCAATATATCTACAAGTCCAGATCAAGTCATATAGAGAAGTCATTCGAGAACTCCAGAATGACTTATCGAGAAGTCCAAAATAGCTTATAGAGAAGTCTCAAATATATCGACAATCCAAATGAAGACATGAAGATTGGAGATATCGACAAGTCAAATTATCATTAAAGATCTCAGAGATATCTACAAGTCAAAATGTATATAGAGATCTCTGAGATATCGACAAGTCATTTCTGCATTAGAGAACTTAGAGATATCGACAAGTCAAAATGAAGATACGAAGATTGGAGATATCGACAAGTCAATTTTCTCATCAGAGATCTCAGAGATATCGACAAGTCAAAATTCTTATAGAGATCTCAGAGATATCGACAAGTCATTTCTACATGCAGAAATTTGGAGACCTCGATAAGCCAAGTTCACCTATAGAGAACTCAGAGACCTTGACAAGATAAAGACACTTATAGAGAACTAAGAGATCTCGATAAGCCATCATACTTATCGAGATGTCAGTTCTTAATAGATCAAACCGGAGATCTCTATATGAACCTCAAGTACATAATGCAGACAAGTTAAATATTCAAGATTATCAATCAACAAACGATCTAATCTTTTAGATTGAAAAGTCTACAAAATCAGCTTGAAGAGTACATGATCAAAGGCCAAGCTTAACTGACAAAGGAAAGTCACAGACATACACGATTTGCAAAGATACACTAAGCCGGAAATGGAAAGCTTTAGAGATAACTTAAAGTAGGGTTTAGTACATCTTATTGCATGCTGTGTAAACCTGCGTTTACTAATCTATTAAGTAAACACCGGTCCTTAGCTTTTAAATTGTATCAAACAGATCTAGTTTTTTCTTGTACTCTCTCAAGGAAGAAGCCGAGTTCTTTACTTACAAAGAACCCAGGATTTATAAAAAACACTAGCTTTATTTTAATATAAAATTAAGTGAGTTTTGAAATATTGTGTGCGCTGTTTTATTTCAGCTAACATAATATTACTGCATTTTTAATATGCTTTGTTAACCAAGTAACAAACATTCAAAAAGCCTTAAAATATCTAAAACACATTCACCCCCTGTGTTGTATTCATTACCTAACAAGTGGTATCAGAGAAAAATATGAAAGCAAATAGATTAAAGATCTTGGAAGAATGAATACACAGAAGATTAGTAGTATCAAGATAACAACCTTTGATAAAACTAACTACACATTATGGAAGAAAAAGATGATGTTATTTCTAAGGATGGCCAATCCCTTGTACATCCAGATTCTGAAGAATGGACCTTTTGTTACTATGCAAAGGATTCAAGAGTCTACAGATGGAGACATGGTCATCCCAGCTTACTATGGTCCTAAAGATCCTTCAAAATACATAGACATTGAGAAGGAAAAAGTTTCTCTTGATAGTGGTCTGATAGAGTCACTTGACAATGTCATGTACAATAACATTGTCAACCGTGACACAGTTAAATAGATCTGGGAGAAAATAGAAATTCCGTGTGAAGGTACAAAGGAAGTTAGATCGAAACAAAGGAGAATACCGGTGTCTCAGTATGAGGGTTTCATGGCTAAACCAAAGAAAAGTATAACTGATGTCTTTGAAAGATTCAATAAGCTGATTAATGACTTGCAGTTTCATGATGAATACTATGAGTTGAGGAAGTTAACTTGAAGTTTTTGCTCACCCTTCCTGACCATCTAGAACATAAGATTTCAGCTATAAATGAAGGGAGAGACTTGAGCAGAATAACACTGGAGGTTTTGTATGGTATTCTAAAAACCTATGAACTGGAAATGATCCAAATAAAATCTTTAAGAGCTGGTCAAGGGCACATTGTTGATTTATCAAGTACACTAGTTGTTAATGACAGTCAGTCATCTGATAATGAACTTGAAATCCAGACTCCAGTTGTTTCAAGTAATGAGCAAAAGAACAAGGAACCACAGAAGCAAGTTATTCTTGAACTTGAAGAGGATGAATTCTATACCTTGGATGAACTAGATGAGTTAGATCAGTCCATGGATTACTTAGCAAGGAAATTATCTAACAATGGAGTAAAGAAGCCAAAGTTCTTCAGAAATAAGGGACATACATCCAACAAGGACAACATCTGGAAGGCAAAGTACAACTCTGGCAGCAAAAATGGCTACAAAACAGGATCTGTTGACATGTCAAATATCAGGTGCTTCAATTATGATAAATTGGGTCATTTTGCTATAGAATGCAGGCAGCCTAAGAAGGTGATAAGGAAAAGGCCTATCTTGAATTGGAGGCAAAATATGAGGCTCTTATGAGAAAACAACAGGGTAAAGCTTGTATTACAGAAGGAAAGAGTTGGGATGATTTAGATAATGATGATGATGAGCAAGTAGGAAACTATGCACTCATGGCCTTGGAGCAAGGAGAGTCATCCTCATAAAAAACACAGGTATCAACTCTTACCACTACTGATTTAAATGGAAGTCAATATAAGGAGACTATTGAAAAGATGAGCATAGAAATGTTCCACATCCATACTAGCATGGTAGCAGCTACTGAGGAGGTAAGTAGGTTATCAAAAACTATTAAGAAGCTTGAAAGTGAGAAATAAAAGTTTGAGCTACTACTTGAGATAGTCAAGAAATAGAATGAATATCTAAAGAATAAGCTAAAGTGTGCTAGTGAAATAGAAGCTGTGTTAAGAGAAAAGATAGAGAAGAATGAGGTGAAACTGAAATCATTCAGAAATGCATCTCAACTAGTTGGTCAGTACCATGAGAAGAACAAGCTATGTGATAACATAGCTATTGGCTTAGATTATGATGCATTGAACAAAAACAAGAAAGTTAAAGGTGATAAAGTGTTATTCCTAAAAAATCTATACAAGAATTACAGAAGAGGGGGTTGAATGTAATTCTGGCTTCTTTTTAATTTTAAGAACAATTCTACTATAAATATATAACTGTGTTTGATTTAGCAATGGTGCAGAATGAAAGTAATAAATAAATCAAATCATAAAGTAATCAAATACAAGTATTTAAAAACTTTCTGGTGGATTGAACTTTTCCACCAGAGATATATGTATTAAGTTGAGAACTCTGTGTAACAAAATTGTTCACAGCTGCTTACAAGTTGAAATACAAGAACAGAGAAATTCTTTTAAAGATTTTATCTTATTTATTTCTCTGGTAAAATTGCTTACTAATTTGGATTCAATTCAACTTGCTACACTTGGTTTATATATCACCAAGTTACATGATAAAAAGACAAGATAATAAGACAAACTGTATCTAGTCTAACTTCATGTTGCTACACTTCTCTTTCCAGCATCTTTGAATGCTTCTTTGTTCTCTAAAATCTACAAAAAGGCTGCCATATTCCATTTGCATATAACCAACACATGTGACTGTCAAGTCACCATCAACTGCTCTTTTGAATTTGAACATCCGTTGGAACTTAGATTGATCATCCATTGGAAATCTGTTTGATCATCCGTTGAAACTCTGGTTGATCATCTATCGAGACTTATGTCGATCATCCGTTGAAGCTTTGTGAATCATCCGTTGAGACTGTCTTTTTGGAAGTTAACTCTATTTTATTTATAAAAGATTACAAGGCATCTAATATTTACAATTCACCATCCTATCTTGCATATCAATCTAGTAGTCAACATGACTTAAACATTCTACAACATCTAGTTCACTAAGCCATTTAATTATGCAGAAATATGCTACAAATCTTATTGTACATAAGCTACTCTTTCAACGGATGTTGAAATGATCATTCATTGAAAGCTACAAAATCATTTAATTAAAATCTACTAAGTGTTTTATCCAAGTTATCATCAAGTACTCAACATATTCCTAACAATCTCCCCCAATTTATGTCTACAGGAATTGTAGCCATAAATTAAGAGAAACTTGATGATAACAAAATACTCTACGAATATAGTATGAGATAAACTAGATTAAAATTTACAAGTGATGTAATTTATTAAAAATTCTCACAAAGAAAAATTTGTAGATAGTCTTATAGATCATTTTCAAGGTGCTCCTCTAGACTGGGCAAATTGAGATTATTTCCTTGATTGCCATGACTTCTTTCCCAACTTCACATCATTCTCTTCAATCTGGTATTAGAGTTTTCTGAAAAATTGTGATTCTTCATTATTTGTTAAATCCAGCTTTTCTTGCATTTCATTCAGAGTTTCAGTGCTTGCAATCTTTAGCTAATCTTCCAGTCTGAAAAATCTTCTAATGTTCTTTTCATCTTTGAACTCCATAATCCAGTATGGCCTCAAATGCACCCTATCTCCAGTGAAGGGATTAGTCAATACTCTTTGGAGTGCATTTGGTCCTCTCCAGCTATTTCTTATTTCCTCAATCTTGTTTAGTACCATTTTCTTGGCAACTATGTTGAATCCCAAGTTTTTCTTGATTGAGGAGAAGGCAGTCACTAAAGTTGAATAACCTTCATTGAGAATTCTGTGAAGTGGCCATGTAATCTCTTTACCACCCTTGTAACTAAAGACTAGTCTCTCTGGAAGGTGCTTGTAGGCATCAATGGATCTGACTTCTTCAAGCTCATCCAGATAGAGATTTATGTCTGAAAATTCTTTAATGTCACATATGAAGAGTTGATCTCCTTTATTGACAGTAGGTTTGGGTTTGGCCACTTTCTTGGATTTGAGCTAGGTAGGCTTGACTGTTTTGACTACTCTTTCTTTTTTCTTCCTTTGTTTGACAAAGATAGGAAGGTTTAGATCAAGAAGAGGCAAGCTGTCCCAATCTATAGGCTCATCCTTTGGAACAACATGATCACCATGAAAGGTGATGTTGGGATCAACCTTGAACTCAGCCTCCTTCACAGTAGGTGTGACTGATTGGCTTGTGATAGTAGATTGGGCTGGCATGTAATCTTCCTTGTCTTCATCAAAATCTATCTTCCTCTTTGCATGGATCTTGTATCTAAACGTTTTCTTTATCTGCTTTGGTTCTTCTTTCTTTCCTTCATCCAGATTCTTAGATGTCTCAGTTGGCAATACAACTTCTGTGATTGCAGGATTCTTAGCTTGGTTCTTGGCATCTAAATCAGCTTGCTTTTGTTATTATTTAAGCCTCACCTTTTCCTCTTTCTTAGCCTCTTCAAATTATGGATGTCCAGCCACTACACAGACCAGTTTATCATTTATGTAGATTTTATCAATCCTTTTCTTTAGCACTGAATCTCTAGGGTCCTTGAAGAAGGCCATAGACCTTCCAAGAAGCTTCTTTTCATCTGACCTAGGGGTTTCATAGGTTAGGTCCAGTGGATTTTAGTCTGAATTCTTTGAGTAATTTCTTTTTGGTTTAAAAATAACACTGGCCTTTTGAGACTTGATTGATGAGGGTTGACCCCTTTCCATGTTCCATAGACTCATTCATTGACTGAAATTTATCTCAATTTGCAGAAGTGAGAAAAGACCTTGTCTTGCTTCTCAATTGGACCAAATTTTTTCTTGATGTTTTTATCAAGCTCCTTACTTTTTGCATCTAGCTCATGCTCAACTGCTGCAACATCAAGTTTTTTAGATTTCTCATTTGATTCCAACTTAGCAGCTGCTATCTTGATTAGATCAATGCTATCCAAGACTGGTGGCTCAGGGAAAGCAATTGTTGACACAATTACTTTACTGACTTGAATGTTTAGCACTTTCTCCCCCTCACTTGTTGACTCCCCTTGGCTAACTGGAACAATTGAGTCTTTCTCCCCCTTTTTGTTAGCATCAAGTTGAGTGGAGGAAGAAGTCTGTGCAGCCACCAGCTTCTGAAGTAGCTGAGTTTGTTGGGCTTGATGTAGATGAATTGCCATTATTGAAGCTTCCAGGGTTTTGAGCCTTGTGTCTAAGGAGTCCACTTTCCTTTCCAGATGAGAGTTTTTCCTAAGTTGTCTGTTGATATCAAGCATGGTTGTGTCAGGAAACTTGGCCTTCAATCTTTCAGCAACATCCTTTTTGACCTGACCAATTTCTGTTTCCAGTGCAGTTACATCTAGATTGTGTTGAAGAGATTGGATTTTGTGTAGTTGAAGAGAGTCTAGATGTGCTTGAAGAAGTCTCTTGGTGTTGGTATTTATAGTGGCTTGAAGAGCTGTCTGAGTTTGTTGAATTATGTGAAATAAAGTAGATTTGAAATGGTGCTCATCACATTCTTTGGAAAACACCCAAGATGGAATGTTTGACCTTGAGCTAGGGCCCGCTTCTCCCCTATATCCATGAACTCTCCTTCATCATCATCTTCATCCCCAAAAATATCCTCAGAACCACCAGTTCCATAGTCAACATCATTACTAGCTGTGGGTGGCATAGATATGATGGCATCCTTAGCCCTTTGTATAGAAGCAACAGTAGCACCAAGTTAAGTAGCTTCTCAGCCTCCTCATTGCCCTGTCCAGCTAAAAGTTGATATGCTATAACATGATGAGTAAATGTCTCAGCATCCAAAGAGATAGAATCTATGACAACTTGATATTCTTGCTAAAACAGTTTCTCTTATTCTGCATCACTGACATTCATTGACTCACTAGCAATGGTTTCCATCCTTATCTCTCATGTACCTGCTTTTCTCTCATGTTCTCTTTGTTTTTGCATCAAGGGCTCCCCTTGGCTTCCTGCCCTCACACCCTCACCTTCACCTACTAAGGTGGGACTCCACTCACTCACTTTTGCCAAGCTGGAAGAAATAGCTTGCATATTTTCACTCTTTTCCTCTCCTTTTACCTAAGGGAAACTCAGCCTCTCACTCAATTCACTCCCTTCCCTCAGTCCTAAGAGTGATTGTACAACTACTAGATCATCTACGCTTGTAACATTTGTTGAAGTTTGAAGTGGTACAGTGATATTCAACGGATGAGGAACATCAGTCAAAATAGTAGTGGAGAGTTTCAACGGATGACTGCTTTCAAGCACATCCGTCGAGATACAATCACTTGTCAATGGATGAACAATATTCGTTGAAATAGTGGAAATGAAAGAGTTTGAAGTAGAGACTACTGTAGAATCTGTGGTGATTGATTTGAGATTTTGCACAGATGTTTCAGTAGACTCAGAAAGAAATGGCAAGTGAGCCAACAAATCATCTAAAAGATGATGCTCACTTGCTTGTATTTTTGGCTCCTCCATGAGAGTTAGAGATGAAGAATCAGGAATTGATGTATGAATTATATCAACATCCAGAGAATGTGTGGGTGAGTTTGGAGTGATAGGTGCTTCTATAGTTAAAGATTTTGGCTGTGACTCCACATTTATTGGAGCCACATCAACATGACTTTGAGAAGGTGCATGTACTGAGTCTTTGACTGCAGTAGGCACAGTGTGTGCACCCTGTGTATCCCCAATGGTTTTGGATTTCTTCTTTCTAGCATAAGTTTGGGGTAAGCTTGTGTCCCTTACCCTTTTGGACTGTGCTCTTGGCTGAGAGCTTTGTTCAATAGTTACATCCTTTTGGGAGGATGCAACTAGCAATGAGCTAATATCCTTATTAATACTGCAGTTTGTTGGGAAACTGCAGTGTGGCTAGGTTGGGATTCACTCACCTCTCCAACCTTATTTCTAGGGCTTCTTTGATGTTCACCCCGTCCCTCACCAATCTCCCTTCCCTTTACACTCCCCTATTGGTTTTTAGTGGATTCTTAACTAGTTTCTTTTGAGAGACACTAGAGGGGGCTTTCTTTGATTTGGATTTAGAAATTTTTGGTTTTGTGGCTTGGGTAGGCATCTGTTTGGTCATTGTCACAGATGCCATTACCACAGTTATTTGCAAAAAAATAGGTGGTTGAGAAGTAGTAGGGACATAAATATTTATCTCACTTACTTGAGGTTGTTCCATGATTGGCAGTACACAAGAGCAATGTCCTTGTGATGATTTGCCTTGTTCAAGTCAGCAATAATTCTCCTCTCTTGGACCCAACAAGCTAACTTGTTTGTTGGGTTCTCAATGGTGAGATTCTTAGAAACAAAATTAGCTAACATCATGAAAAATCTAGCATAATAGATATTCTTAGACCTCTTCTTAATATCCCCTAATTTACTCCCTACCTCATAAATGACAGAAGTGCTAAAATTGAAATACTTATCACTAAGAAGCATGTAAAGCATGTGAACAAGTGAGTAAGATACAACATCAAAATTACTTATTTTACCGGAAAACACTTTGATAAATGAATCACACAGAAAACTCCATTTTTTGTAAGACCTAGTCTCCTAACATCACCTAATTTAGTGGCATCAAGAGCATAACCCATAGAAACTAGCATGTTACTCACATCACTCTGTGTGGAGCAAGTGTGTTATTTTCAGGCAATTTAAAACACTTTTTAATTGTATCACAGTTAACACAGTGTTCATTACCTTTGAGAGTGAATGTAATAGTCTTATCCTTTGAGTTGAACACAGTTGTAGTCCAAATTTCCTCGACAACCTCATAGTAAATGGTTGGGGACTCAAGCATGGCATAGCTCAATTTGCAGTTTAGTATGAAGTCTATCATCTTGTGATAGTCTTCAGATGTCGGAATTTGCTTGTTCACCAAAGCCACAAAGTTGTTCTTTTCATAAACAAACCCAGTTGAGGACATGATTTTGACTACACGTGCAATTGCTGTGATTGAGATTTGTTGCAGAGAGAGAAAGTTTTTGCTTTTGGGAAGAAGAAGTTAGAGAAATTTCTTTGAGAAAGATAAAAACAAAGAATTGAAATATAATTAGCTTTTACACTTTCTCAAAAATAAACTGTCAAAAAGTAAAAAGTAAAATAAAGTGACCAATCAAATTAACCCAAAATAGCTGTTTAAAAAACAAGAAAAACCGTCAAAATTCTAAGATGATCCGTTGAAATATACATATAGGCTGTAAGTAAATTCGATGGATGATGCTTAAAATTAACGGCTAAGTGTCATAACCGGTATTTTATTATCCTTTATATGATATGTATATAAGTATATTGGTTTAATTTGTAATATATATATGTGTGATTGTGTGATTTAATTGATGCCAAATATTTGTGTGGTATTATTAATTTTTTTTTAAACAAGAAATACATTATTTGCTATTTATATAAGTTATAAAATGCATTTTATTATCTAAGAAAAATCATTTTTTAAAATTATTTTTATTAATAAATTTTGAATTGTATTTTATTAAATTCCTAAAATTCTAAGTTATTTTATGATGTCACTTTTCTAATTTATAGATTAATTTATAGATTGGTGGTTTTATTTATAAAATATATTCTTGTATTTAATTAGATTAATAATTATTAGATTATTTAATTACCCTTGCATGCAATTCCAGTCACAATTCAAATCAAGGGTAGTTATGTCATTTCCTACCCCACTATCTCATCTAAAGCTTGCAAATTTCCTAATTTAGCCGTGTATGCAAAGTAATAGAGTTGTAAAATCAAGGGTAGAGTGGAAATTGAATTCTCCACTAACTTGTGTGAATGTGATAAACCAAAAGAGAGAGAGAGAGAGAGAGAGAGAGAGTCAAGTGTCATTCACACTCCACTCACCACCACCACTCTCTCCTTTCCCTCCCTCCTTCTTCCTCTCGGCCAAAGCACACACACACACACTCCTCTCCATTTTCATTTCCAAAAAAATCAAGATTTCAAATGTAATTTAACCTTCTTAAATTTGATAAACTCCTTCCATACATATTTGTGTAGTGATATGCATGTTTATTGGATGATTTGGTATTGCATGTAAGAGGTAAGTTCAAACTCAAGTGGAAAACCTTAGTTCTTATGAACTTAAGGTTAAAACTAAAGAGTTAAATTAACATAAGGGTTGTAAAGGGAAAAATAATGTGAGAATTACTCACATGCATGTGCCATTTCTCCCTCATCCACTCGGCCATGACTCCAAAGGAGCCGAATGGAGTGGTAGTTTATGTTATATTTTGAGTTTTGATTATTATATGCTTAAATCATGATTATATGATGGTTGTCTTAGTACCTTTGCATGTTATGGATTTTATATAAATACGATCTTGATAAGGTTGCATGTCAATATTTTTGGAACAAAACCAAAGTACAATTTGTATATTTTGGTTAAAATCGAATTTGTGAATGCATGTCAAAATTTATGAGATTTTGAGTCTTGATATGATTTGCATGTAATGGATAAAGCTTTATTTTGATAAACAAGAGTATACCAAGTTGTTAACTGAGTATATATAGTGGGTATCATGTTTGCATGTTATGATTTATGCTCGGATTATGCTTGAATATTTGAAAGTGTGATTTAAGTTATGGTTTTGTTATTTTGAGTAAATAATTCGGTTTTGGTGCATAAGGGTATGTAATGATCTCAATATTTACATAACTTGTGAGTTTAAGAGAGTAAGTTTAGTAGATAAGCTTGATTGATTGATTTGATATTTGGTTTATAAGTGGGAATTAAGGTGGAAGGGTTAGTATAGGGTTTGTCATTTTCGAGAAATTTGCACTAGTTTGTAGGAGAGTTTTGAATGGGCATTTGTTGGGAATTTTGAGGCCCAAGCCATCAGAAGTTAGGACTTGACCTATAGTTGATCCCAGAAGCTTTAAATGTAAGAAATCAACCCATTTAGTTAGGTACACAAGTCGAATCATGACATCTGGTCAGGACAAAGACAGTTTGAGTGAGGAACACTTTTAAGCTTATAAAGTGATGTCATTGGTAGGCCCTCATTAGTCCTTGTTTAGCATTGATACTAGGGAGTATGTGGGAGGTTTGCAAACCATAGTTCAAAGGTTTAGAGTTAAAACCAAGAGTATAAAATGAGTTCAAATCAGGGCAGTTTGATTATCACTAGGACCGGGGAGAGCCATCTTTGAGAGTAGGCCCAAGGAGGCCTAGGTTGATCCTTGGTGTCATTATAAGTGCACAAGTTAGATTTAGGATCTGAGATTCTAGTGTAGTAATTTGGGTGGCAAACTTTGAGTGGAAGGGGGATCATTGTCACTTAGTACCATTCGATGTCACCTAAGAGTTGCACTTAGGAACACTTTGTCTTTGCACTTAGCTTTTGTATTCTTAGAGATGAGGCCTGACTTGATCATTGATTTTAATTTTTAGTAAGAGGTCAGTAGAAGGTTAGGCCATAGGTTTGGCTAAGTGGAATGGGGTTTGGCTAATAAGGGCACTTCAAATTTGGAGAGCTAATTGGGTTGCACTAGACTAGTTAAGCACTTCGAGTCATTTTTGTTGGTTGAGTGAGATCATTCAATACTCAATAATGCACCATTAAATAAATGTTGTATATTATGTGATTAAATGTGTTATGTGATCCTAAATGATTATTTGGAGCATAATATGTGATTATTTGAAGCATAATATACTCAATTCTCTTGTATACCCTAAACTTGATTATAGTATTGCTTCGATATTTCCCTATATTGACAATTGCTTGTAATTCGAATCCCTTGAACTCCATTATTTGATAACTATTCTTTATTTCTTTATTAAAACTTTGTATCTGGATGTACACCATGCACTACACTTGATCTTCAGACACCCCTCATTTTGTTGATTATCGTTATGACTCTTTTTCAATACTTTCTTCCTTAGTTGTTGAATCATTGACACTCATCCTAGATGACCCAATTCATTTGGAAATAAATCTTTTCTTAGTATAATTGTTATTGAAGTTGGCCTAGAATCCCTTAA
This sequence comes from Apium graveolens, assembly GCF_009905375.1. Lineage (NCBI taxonomy): Eukaryota > Viridiplantae > Streptophyta > Magnoliopsida > Apiales > Apiaceae > Apium > Apium graveolens. The sequence goes on along the minus strand of NC_133654.1, from coordinate 198,031,494 downwards.
ATACTTATATGATTCTGTTATGCTTAAAGAGCTTTTGAAATGTTAATATTTTGGCATCTAAATTCTTATAAAATGTAAAGTTTTAAAAAATTGAATTGTCAAAGGGACAATATGTTTTCTTGAGATTAGTGGATCTGGACTAAGCCGCATGTCCTTTCCACAATTTGAGGCTTAAAAGCTGCCTCGGGATCCCACCCAAATTGTTTAGAACCCAGCGAGGTTCGGGATTACTTCGCGGCTGATCACCGACTATAATCCGTAGCGTCATAAAATGAGTTTTGATTAAAAGATTATTTTCAAAATGATGATGCCATTCCCATGCTATTTAAATTATGAACTGTTCTACCCTATGTTTATCTTTTGCTAGTAGAACTTGCTGAGAATTTGGCTCACTACTTAGTTCTCTTTATATCTTTCAGCTAGGAAATAATGGTTAGGATAAAGCAGACAGCTCGTAAGTCCACCGGAGGAGAATCATCGAACCAATCCCTGTACCATATGCGAGCTCAGGTAGTTAAGTGATCCAGCAGTGGGAGATGCGATGTAATAGAATACTTTTGGTTTGTAATAGCTAGTGGTTGGGCTGTTCAAACACTAAACCTAGCGATCTTGGATAATTTTTGTAACATGTCATAATGTATTCTCTAATAATAGCTTTTGTTGTATTAAATTTGGGGTCGTGACAGTTTTTGGTATCAGAGCTAAGGTTTAGAGTCCCTGAACAGTCCACAAAGGTTTTAAGATATATATAGGAAATATATATAGGAAATACGAGAGTGTAGGTAGATATTGTTATTCCAAAGGAACTAACAATGAGATTTACAGAAGGGGGTTGAATGTAAATCTCAAAACTTTTTCAAGTTTTGAGCAGTTTCAAAGGCTATGTGTTTTGATGAACAAGTGTTTGTGAATTGCTTTGAGCTGGTCCAGACAGATATATATTCAAACACAAATGTAAAGAACACAAAAGACTTAAAAACTTTTCTGGTGGATTTGTTGTTCCACCAGAGATGTGTTATTTCAGAAAATCTGTGATTCAAGAAATTGATCACAACTGCTTCCTAGTACAAACTAGATGATTTTCTCTCAATATTTTTCTAAACAGCTCTGGAAAATTCACACTCTAATTACTAGCTGCAACTTGGTTTATATATCACCAAGTTTACAAGTGAAGACAAAAGTACAATTAAAAATATTCTTCACATGTTTCTTCTCCATTTCTCTATCTAATGCAATCTAGGTTGATCTGTGAATCTTTGAATACTTCCTTGTTTGCACCAGAATGGAAATGCTGCATTTTCTTGATTCCTCCAAGAGGCTGCCACATTCCAATTGTCTCTGTCAACCCATGTGCCTCTGTTAGCTTATGAATTGTCACTGTCAACTGCTATTGAACTTAGCATCCGTTGAAGCTTTCATCCATTGATGGCTTTATCTGTTGATGCATTAGTAGTTGAAGCTTTATCCGTTGATGAATGTTATCCGTTAAAGCTTTGGAGACATCCGTTGAAGCTTTGTTTCTTATCCGTTGAAGGCCTTTAACTTATCAGTTGATACTACTTCACTTATACAAAATTACAAGGCATGAAATATTTACAGTTAGCCCTCCTATTTGCATATCCACTAGTAGTCAACATGACTTATAATTTCCGACAATATCTAAGAATCATAACTTGAATACAGAAACTGAAATGTGCTACAATACTAAATTTATTTCTAAGTAAAGCTACTCCATCAATGGATAGCCAGAATGGTCTTATCCGTTGAGGCTACAGACACTGGATTCCTACTTAAGTGTTTTGTTTAACTTATCATCAACTAATAGACATATTCCTAATAATCTCCCCCTATTTATATCTACTAGAATTGTAGGCATACATTTGGGTTTAATTTGATGATAACAAAACACTTAACAAATATATGAATTGAAATCAAGTAGAAATTCAAAAGTGCTGCAAAAGTGTATGTACTGAGATAGAATTGAAGGATTACATTGTTTCCAAGGATGCTCCTTTAGGCTGAGCAGATTACTTTCTTTTCCTTTGATCCCTTGTTTTCTTCCCTAGCCTCCTGTCATTTTCCTCTACTTGGAGTTGAAGTTGTCTGTAGAATTCAGCTTCATCTTCTTCACTGATGTCCAACTTAGATTGCATGTCCTTGAGAGTTTCATTACTGGCAATTTTAAGCTGGTCTTCAAGTCTGAAGAATCTTCTGACTCCTTTATTGTCTCTGAACTCCATCAGCCAATGAGGTGATTTATGAATTGTAATTCCATGCTCAGGGATGAGTAATGTTCTAGGCAAGGAATTGGGCTCCCACCAAGTTTTCCTTATGCTGGAAATCTTGTTGAGAATCTCAGTTTTGGCAGTCCTGGTAAAGCCAGAATCCCTTTTTATAGCTGAGCAGACTCTAATCAAGGTAGAATAGCCTTCATCCAGAATTCTGTAAAAGGGCCAAGTCCTTTCCCCATTACCTTTGTACTTGAATACTAATCTTTCTGGTAGTTGTCTGTAGGAATCTATTCCCCCTACTTCCTCCAGCTCATCCAGGTAGAGTTCAATGTCTGTCTGTTCCTTTATGTCACAAATATGAACATAATCATCCTTTGAGGCTTGTGGCTTAGGCTTAGGTTTCTGAGTGAATTTTCTTGAGGTTAGGGGATGTGTTGATTTGGTTTTTCTTTTCTGTTTCTTTGGTGGTGGAGAAGTATTTAAGAAGGTGGGCAATTTGATGGTGTCCCAATCAATGGGTTCCTCCTTAAGATTGATTGTTTCACCATGGATATTTAAATAGGGATTACGCACAATGGGTTCAGGAATATAAGGTAGTGGTTTGGATTTTGATTGGGTTTCCTCAGTGTTATCTACAATCTTCCTTTTTACATTGGCCTTCCTTCTGTTCCCTTTCTGCCATCCCTTTCTTTCCTCACTTCTTTCTTCCACATCCTCACTAACCATGTTCCCCATACCTTCATCTTCACCTTTGTCTTCAATTTCTTTCTTCTCTTCAATTTGACTTGACTTTAGCTGTTTTTCAAGCTTTGCTTGTGCTCTTTTGTCAGCCCTTAGCTTTTCAGCTTCTTCCTTCAGCCTTTTGGTCTCTTCCCTCTTGGCTTTTGAGAATTTGGGATATCCTTGCACCACACAGATACTCTTTCCCTCTCTATAAATGATAGCCATATTCATTCTTTCCACTACATCATTGGTCTCTTTGTGCTTTATGATGCTGCCATCCAAAACTTTGTCTTCATCAGGCTTTGGAGGAGGAAAGTCCACTTCTTTCAATTGAGCAAAGTTAAGGGGATTCTTTGTAGAGTCCTTGTTAAGTCTAGTGTTGGGCTTGAGTACCACAGGCTTGAAGTTCTTGAAGGAAGTTTCTCCAACTTTATTCCTCCTTACCGGCTTGTATTCCATAGTGATTGGCTCAACCTTTGTGCTATGTTTCATAGATAAGAATTTATTGTTGTAGAGCCAAACACTTGTTGCAACCTTTCATCAATTTTCCTTCTTGGCTCTTTTACCTGCATCTCACCTGCTGCTAGCTGGATTAGATCATTTTTCATCAAGCTTTCCTTTGATTTGAGGTGTTGGAGAAGTAGTGATGGCAGGAACTAACACTTTGGATATTTGAATGTTTGTAGATGGCTCTCCTTCCCCTTCCCTTCTATTCTCCCCCTTTTTGTTATCATCAAGGAGAGGGGTCAAGCCTTGTGCTTTTTCCAGCTGCATAAGTAGACTTGTTTGAGACTGTTGATTTTGAAGAATGGTGACCACAAAATTTTTAATGACTTGAACTCTGTCTTCCAACTTGGCCAGCCTCTTTTCAGCATCTGATTCTCTTCTCAATCTCAGTAACAAGTCCTGCATGGTAACATAGGGCATGACTGAATCCAGCTTCTCAGAATTGTAGGACTTCAAGTCAGCTATATCCTTCTTGAGTTCATCCACACTCAGATTCTGTCTTAGTTGCTGTAGTTTTATGAGATGTAGAGAATCTAGGTGGGCTTGAAGAATAGCCTTGGTACCAGTATCTGAAGTTTCCTGAAGGGCCTTTTGAATAGCCATAACTTGTTTGACCAAGGAGACATTGAAATGCCCTGGTGTAGATTCCTCAGTCAAGGCCCATTCAGGTAAATCTGGAATTGAACTAGGGCCTTCATCTCCCTCTAAGTTCATGCTTCCATCAAATGAGACAGAGTCATCATCATTAGAATGTACTCCAAATTCTTCAGATGGCTCTCCAGCTTGAGAAGGCATCCTATTGACAGCATCTTTATCTCTTTGTAGAGATTCTGATGTGTGTACTAGGTTCAAAGTCTGTTCTGCCTCCACATTACCCTGAGCAGCCAACAGTTGATAGGCTGACACAGGATGAGTAAAAGTGTTAGCATCCAAGGAAATATTATCAATTACAGCTTTGTAATGTTGCTAAAATTGTCTGTCCTTGTCAGCATCATCCACAATCATTGACTCATTAGCAATGGCTGGATCCACCCTTATACCTCCTGTACCTGCTTTTCTCTCAATTTCTCTATATTCTTGCATCAGGGGCTCCCCATGGCTCACACACCTCACACCCTCACCTTCACCTATTAAGGTGGCACTCCTCTCACTTTCTTTTGCCATGCTGGAAGAAATAGCATGCATATTTAGACTCTCAAGCTCTCCTTTTGCCTGGGAGCAACCCAACCTCTCACTCAAATTTTCACTCCCTTCCCTCAATCCTAGAAGTGATTGTACAGTAACCATGTGTTCTACACTTAGACTTGATTCAGTTATTTGTGTAGAGACTATCAACGGATAGGGTGTATCCGTTGAAGTGGGAACTGATGATATCAATGAAAAACTGTTGTTAAGCTTATCCGTCGATGAACAACCACTTGTCAACGGATGAGAAATATCCGTTGAAGAAGGAAAAGAAGTAGAAATTGAAAGTGACATGATTGTTGAATCTGTGTGGATTGATTTTAATTTAGGGGATACAGATTCTTCTACCAAATCTGAAAGAATTGGCTGATGACCCAACAAATCATCTAAGAGATGATGATCACCAGTATTTGATTGGAGCTCCTCCCTGATTTGTAAAGAGGGAGAATCAGGAATTGATGTGAATATCATGTCCACATCCAGAGATGGTGATGGAGAATTTGGTGATTGATGTGTGTCTATTTTGAGAAAATGGGGCTGTGACTCCATATTTGTTGGAGTCACATCAAGCTGAATTTGAGAAGGCATAGATACAGGTGGGTGTATCTGTGCAGTGTGTGCACCCGGTGTGGAAACTAAGGTTTTAACCTTCTTTCTTCTGGTGAAGGCTTTTACAGGTGAGTGTGTGGCTTCAGTGTCCCTCCCTCTTTTGTTCCGTGTCCCTGGTTGGGGACTATTTTTAATAGATGTACCCTTTTGGGAGGATGCAACTAGGGATGAGTTTGAATCCTGTTCAACCACCACGGTCTTTTGAGAAACCGTGGCTTGGCTAGTTGGGGTACCACTCACCTCTCCTACCTTATCCTGGGGGGTTTCTTGATGTTCACCCCTCCCCTCACCACTCACACCCTGTTCACTCCCCTCAGGGTTTATGGTAGTTGTTACAACTGTTGTCTTTTGAGACACAACAGAGGTGGCTTTCTTTGACTTTGTTCTTGAAACTTTAGGTTTGGTGGTTTTGGTAGGAATCCAGAGATGGTTCTTGAAGAAGAATTTACCTTACTTACCTGAGGTGCATTCATTATTGGCAAATATACCAATGGCACCTGATTGTTGAGGTTAATTCTCAAAAGGTCTGCAAGAACCCTTTTCTCTTGTGCCCAACATTTGAGTTTATTACTCTCATTGGTTATGACCAATCCTTCAGCAACATGGTTAGCCAATTACATAAAGAATCTAGCAGAGTAGATGTTATGGGGTCTATTAGCTTTGTTACCTAACCTGGTACCTAATTCTAGCATGACATAGTTGCTAAAATTAAAATACCTATCAGAAACTAGCATATAGAGCATATTAACTAGAGATGAAGTTATTGCATCAAAATTACTAATTTTCCCAGAGAAAACCTTGATAAAGGCATTACCAAGAAAACTCCATTCTTACTAAGGCCTTTTCTTCTAATACTCCCTAAACTAGCAGAATCAAAAGAATAGCCTATGGAATCTAACATGCTAGATACATCATTATCAGTGTGTGGTGTTATGGCATTGTTCTCAGGTAGTTTGAAACAAGACTGTATATCATCACAGTTAATACAGTAATCTTTACCTTTGAGAGAGAAAGTGATGGTCATATCTGTGGGATTGAACTCTTCAGTTATCCAAATCTCCTCAATTACCTCACAGTAAATAGTTGGGGCTTCCAGCATTGCATAGCTTAGTTTGCAATTTTTGATGAAGTCCATCATCTTGTGATAATCTGAGTGGGCTTCATTCTCTTCCACCAAGGCTACGAAAGTGTTCTTCTCATAGAAAAATCCAGACTGGGACATTATCTTTACTACTGGTGCCATTGTAGTGAGTAGAGGTTGTAGAGAAAAGTTGGGAGTTTTGGGAGAGAAAGAGAGTAAAAGCTTTTGAAAGATTGCAAGAAAGCGTAAAGTGAAAATAAGAATTCAAAAGGCTTTTATACTTTCTCGAATTAAAACGTAAGAAGAATGATTAAATAATACTTTTAAGTAAATTACAGCCGTTTGAGAATAAAGAAAACTGTATGTATTCTAAAAACTGCCTTTAATACAAATACATACAACTGTGTATATATATATATATGCATCAACGGTTAAGTAAAAGAATCAATGGTTGTGACTTACTTAAAACAACTGATGTGACACTTCAATGAATGAGGTAAATAGTTATCCGTTGAAGATTAACACAGATTTATCCGTTGAAGGATAAAATTACCAAAAATGTATTTGTCTTTAAACGGATAATGAACATCCATTGATAGAACAGTTTTGGATTTCAACGGATATGGAATATCCATTGATAGAATAATCTTTACTAAAAGCTAACTTTGTTTTTACAGCAAATTCATTTCAGGCTTCAATACAGATTATAATAAGGACATGAATTTATGAATAATTAAGCATACCTAGCTCACTTACTAATCTTGTGAATGTTGATTCATCAAGTGGCTTGGTAAATATGTCTGCAATCTGCTTTTCACTTGGAACAAAATGAATTTCCACTGTACCATTCATCATATGTTCCCTTATGAAGTGGTACTTGATGTCAATGTGCTTGGTTCTTGAGTGCTGCACTGGATTTTCAATAATGGCAATGGCACTTGTGTTGTCACAAAATATTGGAATTTTGTCAACAGTTATCCCATAGTCAAATAGTTGATTCCTCATCCACAGTATCTGTGCACAGCAACTACCAGCAGCAATGTACTCAGCTTCAGCTGTTGATATAGAAACATAATTTTGCTTCTTGCTGAACCATGACACAAGCTTATTCCCTAGAAATTGACAGGTGCCAGTTGTACTTTTCCTGTCTATTTTGTAACCTGCATAATCTGCATCTGAGTAACCAATTAGATCAAAACCAGACTCTCTAAGATACCAAATTCCTAGATTTGGAGTCCCTTTGAGATATCTGAAAATTCTTTTAATAGCCACTAAGTGAGATTCTTTAGGGTCAGCTTGAAATCTAGCACAGAGACATGTAGAAAACATTATATTAGGTCTACTAGCAGTTAAATATAGAAGTGAGCCAACCATGCCTCTATAACTTGTAATATCCACACACTTTTCAGCCTTGTTTAATTCAAGCTTGGTGGCAGTGGCCATGGGAGTTTTTGCAGATGAACAATCCATTAAGTCAAACTTCTTTAAAAGATCATAAATATATTTAATTTGACTAATAAAAATTCCACCACTAACTTGTTTAACTTGTAAACCAAGAAAATAAGTTAGCTCTCCCATCATGCTCATTTCATATTTACTTTACATTAACTTAGCAAACTTTTTACAAAGCTTATCATCTGTAGAACCAAATATAATATCATCTACATAGATTTGAACAAGTATTGTAGAGCCATTAACATTTCTAAAAAAAAGAGTTTTGTCAACAGTACCTCTTGTGAAGTGATTATCTAGAAGAAATTTTGACAAAGTCTCATACCAGGCTCTAGGTGCTTGCTTTAGTCTATAGAGTGCTTTCAATAGATAATACACATAGTCTGGAAAATTTGGATCTTCAAATCCTGGAGGTTGGCTTACATAAACTTCTTCCTCCAAATCTCCATTCAGAAATGCACTCTTGACATCCATTTGATAGACTTTGAAATTGGCATGGGCAACATAGGCTAGAAAGATTCTGATGGCTTCAAGTCTTGCAACTGGAGCAAATGTCTCATCAAAATCTATTCCTTCTTGTTGAGAGTAACCCTTGGCGACCAATCTAGCTTTATTCCTTATTACAATGCCATTTTCATTCATCTTGTTTCTGAATACCCATTTTGTATCAATAGAGCTCTTGTTCTTTGGCTTGGGTACCAGCTTTCATACCTTGTTCCTCTCAAATTGGTTTAGCTCCTCTTGCATTGCTAAAATCCAATCTGGATCTAATAGAGCTTCTTCCACTCTCTTTGGTTCCTCCTGTGATAGAAAACTACTATATAGACATTCATCTTGAGTAGCCCTTCTAGTTTCCACTTTAGATGTAGCATCACCAATGATCAATTCAAAAGGATGACTCTTGATCCATTTCCTTTGAGTTGGTAGATTAGCTCTAGATGAGGTTGCCTCAGTATTGTCATGATGTGAGATAGAGTGTTAATTGGTTGAAACTCCCCCTGAGTTACTGATCCTTTGAAAGGAACTAGGAGTTCTATCAACTGATGAGGTGAATTGATTATCCGTTGATAGACTATGATCAACGGATGCTTCATTATGTACTTCAACGGATGATGCACTTTGTCTTTCAACGGATGCTGAATTATGACTTTCAACTGATGCAACATTTTGTGTATTATCCAAAGGCAAATTTTGAATTCTTTTCTAGGTGCCTTCTCCATCATTCTCATCTTCACTATCATCACAATATATCTCAATGTTATCAAATTTGAGTCCTTCATGATGTCCCTCATCTGTTAGTCCATCAATCTTTTATCATCAAACACAACATGCACAGATTCCATGACAATGTTGGTTCTTAGATTGTAGACCTTATATGATTTTCCAGCAGAATAACCAACAAATAGGTCTTCATCAGCCTTTGCATCAAACTTCCCTTTGTGATCAGGTTGATTTCTTAGAATGTAACATTTGCAACCAAAGACATGAAGAAAGTTTAAAGTTGGTTTTCTTCTCTTGAGTAATTGATAGGGAGTCATGCCTTTTGCCTTATTGATTAGAGAAATATTCTGAGTGTAACATGCACAGTTAATAGCCTCAGCCCAAAAGTATGTTGGGAGTTTTGATTCTTCAAGCATTGTTCTTGCAGCTTCAATTAGTGATCTGTTCTTCCTTTCCACCACACCATTCGGTTGTGGAGTCCTTGGAGCTGAGAACTCATGCATGATCCCATTTTCTTCACAGAATAACCTCATGGTAGAATTCCTGAACTCAGTTCCATTGTCACTCCTCATATTCCTACCTTAAAATCTGGATGATTGTTGACTTGCTTGATATGATTGATGATGATTTCACTAGCTTCATCCTTTGATCCAAGAAAGTAGGTCCATGAAAACTTTGAGAAATCATCTACAATCACTAGGTAATATCTTTTTCTTGAAATTGACAAAACATTGACTGGTCCAAAAAGATCCATGTGTAGCAGTTGTAATGGTTTATCAATTGCTGATTCAAGCTTCTTGCTGAATGATGCTCTCTTTTGCTTTCCTTTCTGACAGGCATCACATAGTCCATCCCTTGTAATTCCACTAGAGGTATTCCTCCAACTAAGTCCTTTTTGACTAGATCATTCATTGTCTTGAAATTCAAATGAGACAGCTTCTTGTGCCATAGCCAACTTTCATCTGGACTTGCTTTGCTGAGAAGACAAGTAATTGATTCTGCATCTGTAGAGTTGAAGTCAGCCAAGTACACATTCCCTTTTCTAACTCCAGTTAGAACCACTTTGTTGGCCTTCTTATTTGTGACAACACAGGCTTCAGAATTGAAGGAAACAGTATTCCCTTTGTCACATAGTTGACTGATGCTCAATAGATTGTGTTTGAGACCATCAACTAATGCAACTTCATCAATGATGACATTTTCTTTTGAAATCAAGCCATATCCCATAGTGAACCCTTTGCTGTCATCTCCAAAGGTTATGCTAGGGCCAGCTCTCTCCTTGAACTCTGTGAGCAGGGTGAAATCTCCTGTCATGTGCCTTGAACAACCACTGTCCAAGTACCATAGATTCCTTCTTTTTCCCTGCACACAACAAAATCAATCAAGTTGATTTTGGTACCCAAGTTTCCTTGGGTCCAGCCTTGTTAGTCTTTTTCCTAGACTTCATACCTCCAACATCTTTTGACTTAGGTAACTTTGGATCAACCTTGGTCTCAGATGTAGTTGATTGAAGTGTAGGGTTAGTCACAGAATTATTTAGCACATTTGGTTGAATTTGATAAGGCATACATTGTGCAAACACATTATTCCACATAGGCATGTTGTATGGCATTTGAGGCATACTGAATGCAGTAAAATAAGGATTATTAACATATGGTATATTTGCAAAATGTGCATGAGGATTCTGTTGAGACATAACAGGCATAGCATGCAGAGGTGACATAGACATGTTAGGCATGGAAGGAGTTAAAGGCATGGGAGCATTCTTAACTGACTTGCAGTTAGCAGATAGATGATTAACACTTTTGCAATGCACACAACTTTTTCTAGGAGCAATTTTATCAGGTGTGTAATTGTTGTGTTTGTTAATCCCTACCTTCCCATTTCTATTTGATTTTCTTTTAGTTTCCTCCATCTTAAGCCTATTTTTGAACTGATCTAAAGTCATGTGTCCTATATTCACCTTACTGGCATCTTTGGATGTGCTAGCTTCTTCTTTGACAAAGTTCTTGGAAGTTGAACCAAACTTCTTATTGAGATTTTTCAAATTGTTCTTTTTAGAGTCATTTGCCTGTTTTAATTGACGAACCTTCAACGGATGCTCCTTTTCTTCCTTCAACGGATAACTTTCATCATCCGTTGATTCCACATCCGTTGATAATCCATCAATTAATTCTACTTCCTTTTTGTTTTTCTTCCAGGCATTCTCACAGAGTGATTCAATTCCCTGAACCTTGACAATCTGAGCACTAACATCCCTAGATGTTTTCCAGGCCTTGATTACATCTTGTTCACGTTCTAATTGTTTAGAAAGAATTTCCACTTTCTTAACAGATTCTTTAAGTTCATTCTCAACAATTAAGCATTTCATTTTAATCTTTTCAAGCTCAATTACCTTACCCTCTAACACAGCATTCCTATCACTTAAAGACAAATTATTCTCTTTAATTCTTGTGTTTTCTTTAGCTAGTGATTTAAGAGAAACACGCAAATGATATAATTCATTGGACATATCATTTATAGCTTCATTGCATTCAATCTTAGAAAGCTGAGTGAGGTCAGTAGTAATTACCTGGTTGCTTGATGAACTAGTTTCATTTTTATCAGAATTAGCCATCAGGGCTAGGTTGACATATTCCATATCATCATCTTCATTGATTCCATCTGCTGCCCAGTCATCCTAAGTCAGAAAAGCTCTTTCCTTTTGTCTGAGCAAATTGAAATATTTCTTTTTATAATCCACCTATTCAAATTTCTTCTTATCAGCGGTTGGCTTTCTGCACTCATTTGCAAAGTGTCCACTTATGCCACAGTTATAACATTTGAACTTAGATTTGTCCACCATGTTCTTGTTTGACTTAGTAAATTTAGCATTTTTCTTGAATTTCATCTTTGCAAACCTCCTGGACAGAAAAGCCAGATGTTCATCAACATCATCAGAGTCATCTTGACTGGAATTATCTTCAACCTCAGCTACTTACTCTTTTCCCTTGCTTGATTCTGATTTGCTTGTGCCAATTTTGAGACTTGGCATTATCTTTTCTTCATTCCTGGCTTCAGTCTTCTCATTGTCAGCTACAAGTGGAACTGATCCACCTTTTCTCTTTCCCTTTTCCAACAGCTCATCTTGCTCCATCTCAAGTTCATAGGTCTTCAAAATTCCATATAATCTTTCAAGTGTGAAGTCCTTATAATCTTGAGAATTCCTTAGTGAAACAGTCATAGGCTTCCATTCCTTTGGTAGAGACCTCAGAAATTTTAAGTTGGAGTCCTTGACTTGGTACACTCTGCCATACAGCTTCAATCCATTCAACAGTTTCTGAAATCTATTGAAGGTATCATTCAGTGATTCTCCTTCTTCAAAGTGAAAGTATTCATACTGTTGAATGAGAAGCTGCATTTTGTTTTCTCTAACTTGTTCAGTACCTTCACAGATAAGTTGCACAGTATCCAAATTTCCTTAGCAGTTTGGCTGTTAATGACATTATCAAACATATCTTGATCTAAACCATTGAACAGAATGTTCATGCCTTTCTTGTCCTTGTGAACCTCTTCAATATCTTCATCAGTCCATTCTACTTTTGGCTTGGGAATAAACTGTCCAATAGCAACTGTGGCAGTTGCAGCTGTGGCCACCTTGTGAGGAATGTGAGGACCATTTTCAATGCAGTTGATGTAGCTTTCATCTTGAGAGAGAAGATGTAGATGCATCTTCACTTTCCAGTGATGATAATTATCTCTTTCCAGGATTGGAATCTTTACACCAATATCCTTCTTACTCATGATGTTAGTAGAATAGATCTTTAAACTCTTTGTAAGTTAAGAGCTTGCTCTGATACCAATTGTTATTCCCAAGGAACTAACAATGAGATTTACAGAAGGGGGGTTGAATGTAAATCTCAAAACTTTTTCAAGTTTTGAGCAGTTTCAAAGGCTATGTTTTTTGATGAACAAGTGTGTGTGAATTGCTGTAATAACCCCAATTTTTGGAATTTTTGAAACACGGATGAATAGTAACTTTTGCTGATGATGCTGATTAAGGAAAATTATCATACCACGCTATATAGGAGTACTGTTATGGAAATTCTAAGATCGTATTAGTATTCCATGAAGTAAATAAGTGTATGTAAAGATCGTCAGAATTCAAATTCGAACACTTTGATTTTTCTCGAAAATCCACCAGATACCGAAAGAATTGAGTATAAGGTAACATGATTAAAAGGATTTAATTCAAGGATTATAAGAGATGATCATAAAAGTAATATAAAATATTGAGAAAGGTTTAGGGGAACCCAATAATAAGATCCTGGGTATGATCCCTCAAACAATAAACGAGAATGAAAGTTAAGCGAACCGTATAACAGATCAGCGGTCATTAGCCAAGTAATTAGGGGTTAATCAAAGAGGTTAATGGACGATGATGTCATCACACCAACAAGAGGAAGACAAGTGTAACAAGATGACATAAGCAGATGACATAAGCATGACCAAAAAGGGAAGGAAGTGTTGGTTGATTATAAACCACATAAAATTTACCATGGTTAAAAGGTTAATTAATCAAAACAAAAACAAAACAACCAATCCAATGCAAAACAAATCACAAAACACAAATTAGAAGTTGACTTTTGCTTTCCAAGAACAAAAGCTCTCGGCCAAAACCAGAGCAACAACTTCAAACTACCATATCTCCTTCAATACTTACTGAAATAGTATGTTCTATAGATCTTCGGAAAGGTATTGAGATGGACTACAACTCTTGTTCACAAGTCTTGTCCAAATAAGCATGGTAAGACCCTCGTTTTGACAGTTCTTTCAATCTGACTTTTAGAAACTTCACAACCTAACTTTATGTTCTTGATTTCTTTGGAAAGATCAAGCTTGTAGGAGGTTAGATTAAGGCTCCCTAAGGCTTTCTAGAAACTTAACACCTACCAAGGAAGGTATCAACTTCAAACCCTAGGTTTGATTTTATGATTCCATTAAGTTTTATTGAAGCATTGTTAGTATTAAGGCTTGATCTTTGATTATAAATAGTTTTGGTGGATTTGTATTGGTTTTGAATATTGGGTCTTTGATTGGTTTTATAAATTGGAAAATCTTGAGGTGTGGGGACTGATGTAGTAAGGTTTGGATGAGGGTTGGTTGTATTGTTGGTTGTGAGTTGAATGGTGGTTGTTTGGAGTGGTTTAAAACTTGGTAATCGCGTAAACATAGCCGTCGTAATGCCCAATTTTATACAACTGCTTGTTCTTAGTGTTCGGGACAGAGATCTAACTATTTAATCTGTGAATTTTCCATGCTTAGTTAGATTATATCGTAAGCTTCATTTTGATATGTGGTTCGCTTGAATCCGATGTACGGTTTAGGAGGAACGACCATTTTAAGTAACAGCGTTTCGCGAACAAACCATTACCCCTTGCCTGACTTTGAAACCTTGGTTAAGGCCCTTAAATGACTAATTGGAGTATGAGATAATTATGTAAAGTAGACTAGGCAGTTGGTAGGGTATTCGCGAAAGCGTTGCCTTAAAATTCTTAACGGTTAATTTATTAAAAATGGTGGAGTCGAGGGTACTCGAATGACTTATGTGATTTGTTATGCGTAGAAATGACCATAAGCAAACGTTAGGGTTCAATTGGTTAAAGTCTAGTTTCTTAAGCGACCGTGGTTTAATTCCAGATTATGTTATTGTTCATAGGTTACCGGACCCACTCTAAGCTTAAGTCTACCCCGGAGCACTCAGGCAAGTTTTCCACCCGTTATACTGTTGTTGTGATGTATATATGTATATGCATTATCTTGTGATAAGTGCATGAATGTTATTAGCAAATCTTGCGATATATTGGAGCATGCTGATATGGTATATATGCATGTCTGTTTCATAATCTTGATATCTAATGGTTGATTCAATTGCTTATAAGTTGCATAATACCTATGCTAGAGATAAGCAGTAGTTGCGCATACCCTAAGTATAGGGGACCCAAAGGTGAACATATTTCTAAACCGGGAGTCGATGTTCCCGAGTATAATATATATATATATATTTATATATATATATAGATAGATATAGTTTTCAAAACTATTAATCGAATAAGGTTTATTCGATAACTTTATTTTATTTAATGAATATTATTTTTTTCATTCGAGAACTTATGACTCCGTTTAGTTTATTTAATGAATATTATTTTGAATATTCATTCGAGGACTTAAGACTACATTTATTTTATTTAATGAATATTATTTTGAATATTCATTTGAGGACTTATGACTCCGCTTATTTATTAAATAATATTCTTTATTTTATTAAAGAATAATATTTCGATAATCAAACTTATTTTCGATTATTCAAATAAAGATCGTACTTTCATATAAGTATATCTTTGGTTATTTATTATTCATTTCAAGTATGAGTTTTAAAACTTTTACTTCAATTATTTTTATAAGGATTATCCTTATGGGAATATTATTTAAATAATAATATTCAGATATTTTCTAATATATCGGGACTGATTTATTTCATTCAATCAGCATTACTCCAAACATTCTTAAAAATATTTTCGAGTCTTCAAAATGATTTTAAAAGTTAGAGCGGATCCCAAAAACTCATTTTCAGATTTAAGATCTTCCTTTCGAAGGAGACTTGAATATTCGCTCAAAAATCTTAGGGATCCGGCTCTGTGGTGTATTTTATATTCGCAACGAGGTTGCTGTTTTGAGAAAACAATTTGATTACTTGCCCAATTTTCGGGAAGTAAGTCCATCTAATTGAGTCGGCATAAGCGACAGGCCGGGGTACAGTCTATGAAGGTGTAAGAGGCTGGGTGACAGTCCATCCATGCGTGAGTGGCCGGGTAACGGTCTACCGCGAGGTCCTAATGCGGCCAGGGTGATGACCGGCGAGGAATTCATCCATCTACACTAGAAAAGGTTACTTATTGGTATCTTTGCCTGATCAGCAAGATATCAGGTTGATGCCAAAATTCTTTTCTTTCCAAATTCATTGGATATTGCAACTCTGTTCATACTTTACATGACAGAGGTTTTCAGGAAATGTATGAGAGATATATATGGATATATATATCGTGACTTAATGAAGTATCTTGTAACTTCATTTCTTTTGAATGATATTATAAAGATTGAATCTATTCAAATATTGTCTTATAGTCTCATCTATGTGATGAACTTTTGAAACTAATTATAACTTGAACGGTGGTAGTTTAAGTAGTATTCGGAAAAGATATAAGTATATTGGAGTATCTTTTAACTTCATCTTTTAAACTTATATCTAGTAAATGATTATCTTATGCGTGTCAAAGATTTTCAGAAAAATGTTGAGACAAGATTAGATATATGAGATCACCTTGCAATGATATTTTTATACAGTTATAAACTGGAACTCTGTGTTTATTATGCATGGAAGAGGACTTCCAAGATTTTTAAAAGTATATGTACATATATACTGAATATTTTGCGACTTGGTCGCGTTAAGAGATCAAACTTGGTTCATTTCTTCTTGACCAAGACTTTCATGAGTACTATGAGAATGCTCATATATTGTTAATTATTATACATATTATTTCGGTGGGCTTGTTGCTCACCCTTGCTTTCTTCTTTCATCACACAACAACAGATAGACAAGATGAACATGATCAAACTCCCAATTCGCGAGCGGATAGGAAATGTTCCATAGTTTCCTGTAGGCGTTGATGCCGTTGTAGCTGAGGTAGGATCTACCAATAGGCTAGGCTTTCAACTTTTGATTTACCAGCCTTATGTATATTATGAATTGTAATAATGGCAAGGAATATGTAAATTATTCAGAAACCTTTTTTAAGGTAAAATGGTTTATAATTGTGGAATAAAATGACTTGTGTTATTTTTGGTATTCATCTCTGAGACTGTAACTTGTGGTGTGTGTATAGTGGGGTCACAGTATGCAGTAGTTGGTTGATTATTAAGATTATGTATTATTAAGGGAAATGGAACTCATGACAACCCGGATCCCTGACCCCGGATTTGGGGGTGTTACAGAAATGGTATCAGAGCTAAGCGTTATAAACCTCAGAGATGATGTGACGTTAAGATAATAAGTTCCCTAAGATAATAAGAACTCTTGCCAAGTTCATAGTCGGGCTACCTGACGTAGTACTGACAGTTAAAACCCTTATGGGAACCCTTATAAATATCATGATAGAAGCGTAGTTCGTTATCGTATATGGTAGCGGGACTCCGAACCCTGAGCTTGAGGAGCAACATCGCGATGATGTTTTATTACTAATTGGGGATCGGATTGTGGATCCGATAGAGCGTTCTAACGCAGGACCGGATGATGTTCATATTGAGGATGTAGAAGTTGAGGATGTTGTCCTAGAAGGGATTGTTGCTGAGGAGGATCCCGTGGAGGATCCTGACAAGAATGAATAAAGGACCACTGAGGAATTGATAACCATGGTTAGGGAGACTACCAGAGGTAGGATTGGCCGGTCACTATCGGAGGTTCATTCAAGTTTGTAAAGATAGTAGCCCCTTTAATGCGGCTTACTCGTAAGACTGAAAAGTTTGAATGGACAGAGAAATACGAGAAAAGCTTTTAAGAACTGAAGCAAAGGTTGGTGACGGCCCCTATGTTGGCGTTGCTGGATGGAAAATGAGATTTTGTGAAGTGTAGTGACGCTTCGCATTAGGAATTAGGGTGCTTCTTATACAGCACAGTAGGGTAATCGCGTACGCGTCAAGACAATTAAGGGAATACAGAATTCGATATCCCTACCCATGAGCTTGGGCTCGTGGTAATAGTTTTGCCCTAAAGATTGGAGGCACTACTTATATGGAGAGAAGTGCGAGATTTACACAAGACATAAGTGCTCTAGTGCATTTTCACGCAGAAAGAGCTCAACATGCGCCAGAGGAGGTGGTTAGAGCTAATCAAGGATTATGATTATGAGATTCTTTATCATCCAGGGAAAGCCAATATGGTGACTACTGCCTTAGTAGAAAGGAGAGACTCAAGATGATAATGTCTTTGGGAGAATTGATAAGAGATTTTTAGAAAATGAAAATAGAAGTGAAGGTAACCGGAGCCGGTACCGAAAAGCTGTTTGAGATTGCAATACAGCCCGAATTATTGGAGAAGATCATATTGTGCCAAGAAAAAGTGATGAATAGAGGCAGATAACCAATGACTGGAGAAGAGATTAATACCTAGAAAGATGATGAGGGAATAATGAGGTATCCCTACAGAATTTGGGTTCCAAATGTTCAAGAGCTTAAGGACTGGATCTTAGATGAAAGTCATAGTTCGAGGAATAAGATTTAGGGCAAACCCTGAATGTGATAGTCAGGGAGGAGAAGGAACCCATAACATAATGAAGTGGAAAATGAGGATTTAAAACATGTAGGATGACCCCAATTATGGAGAGGATGAGAAAACATTTCATACTGAGAAAAAAAAAAAGTCGAGCAAGATAGGGAGAACCAGGACGATACTCCTATGGGGAAATTCATGGACATGCCTAAACAAAACTTATACTTTTATTCCTAACCACCACCTTGAGGAAACGATGCGGTAGGAAATTCTTTCATGACCTTTAAGTCACTAAGAGTTCCAAGGAACAGGTTGACCCAGTCGAGGCAAGAGCCTGACTAAAGGAAATATAGGAATCATTTGAGATTCTAAATGATTGACGAATCACAAAAGACTATTTTTGTCACTTACCCTCCTAAGAGAGAGGCCACCCGTTGGTGAAAGGCCAAGAAAGGCACGGAGCCAGAGGTTATAATAAATTGATTAAAGTTCAGACAATTGTTTTCGGGAAAGTACTTCCCAAGGTTATGAAGGTAGTATAAAAGCTTTAGAGCCAGAACAAAAGCGGACAAGTGTAACATCTGGGAAATATCGTATAATTATTTATATCAATATATGATTATTATGTGAATATTATATGAATTTTTGGTGAATTATCTGGTGTTTGATAATAATATTTGGATGTTTGTATGTAATAAAATGTGAGTATGTTAATTTTAATATGTCCAGAATAAAATATAGATAATTAAGGTATTTTTCTAGTAATTTTTGGAGTATTAGATGATTTTATAATAATGTATGAAATTATTAATTATTTTCTGAATAATTACAAAATTATTTTATAAAGCCGGGAATCGTCCGACTTCAATCGTTTTTACGTTTTTACAGCCCGAAACACTTCCGAAAACTCCTTCCTAACCTAATCTGGTAATTCCGGACATTTTCCGTGTTTTGACTTTTTCGATCCGGATTACGGTTTGACCCGTGCGCGGCCCGACGCAAGTTTTTCGATACGATAATCATTTCGGTGAACCAACGAAACCCGTATTTTCAAAAGACGGGATATTATTACATTATTTTCGTATAAAGTATTTTATAAAAAGCTCGGTTTTGATAATTATCCAATTTCGGTATTAAATCGGATCGTTATTGTAGTTACTTAGCGGCTAAGCAACTAATTTAATGATCCAAAACGATCCAAATACGATCCAAAACGATCCAAAATTCCATAAATATAAATAGCCTATTTCTTATTTCGTTTATTCCGTTTATTCATTTGTAACCAGTTAAAATACCGAAAATACAGAGAAAACCCGAGAAAAACCGATACGTTCCCGGGAATCAAACACACGAACGAAGGCGTTATCGAACTCCGATTCGGGCGTGCAGCATATCAAAACGAAGCTCTCGGAATCCTCTATCTGAATCAATCATCAGTTTCTTTCCAGAAATCACAGTAATTTTCTTATTTATTTATTTATATTCGAATTATTTAAGGATTAAATTATGAATTTTTGTTCTTGATGTTGTTGATGTGATTTGATGCTTCCATGTTGTAGAGCATGTTTTTCTGGTCAATTTGGTATATAATATGTCAGATTTTGAGCTCTGCATCATGTAGAAAAGTTGGTTTGATTCTCGAGTTTAAGTGTTCTTGGTGTTCTTGAAGATTTCTGAGAATCAAACCCAAATTTGAGGGTGATGCAGACTTCAGAATTTAGAGTATGAATATCCGTTGTGAAGCCCTTGATGAGAGCTATCTGTTCGTACCTGTATCATCAACAGAGGTTGATCATTTAGTAATTTCGATTTTTTCAATATTACTAGTTAAATTCGGTTTTTTGATTTTGAATACTTGTTTGATGATTATGATGACTGAATATGATTGTACGTATTCTGAGGATTAATTTCATATATAGATTGTTAAATTTGGTTTAGTATTTAGTAAAAACGGGATTTTCGCCGGAAAACCGACTTGAATCCGTAAGTTTGATCGGAAAACGATATTGATGGATCGTTGTTAGTTGTTGTTGGTTTAGATGAGTTTTTGGGATCGCAGAGGTCGTTTTGGCATCAAAACCCGGCTGAACCTGTACGTTTTAGCCATATTTTTTGCTCGCCGGAACTCGGCCGGAAATCTGGAAAATTTCCAGAAAACCGGCGAGCTGCCGACCATGTTCTTCACTCTGGCCACCGTTTGATTCGGTGGGGAAGGTGACCCCAAATCCGAAACCTGTTTCTGTAATTTTACTTAATTACTTTTATTTCTATAAATTCAAAATTTTAATTATAAATTCTAAAAATCTAATTTAAATTTGGAAAATTATTAATAACAATTTCTGAATTATGTTATTTATTTTGAAATTCGAATTTAATTATTTAATTATGTAATTATTTATCTAATTATTTATTAGTTATCTAATTAATTACTAATTAGGTAATTAATTAATAATTAGGTAATTAATTAATAAATAAGGATTAAATAATATGATTTATAATCCGATAAATTAGTAAATAATACGAGTAACTCGTATCTATGCGAGTAGTGATTCGATAATGAGAATTATTATTCGAACAATAGTTATTCGAATAATATTGCGGTAATTATTTGTATTGTATAATTAAATACCGATAAGTAATTGATTAACGAATCGTTTAAATTCCGATATTAATATATTAATTCGGTAGTATTCGAAAATAGTGTGTAGCTCGTATTTATACGAGTGATTAATCGTTGAGTTGATTTATAATTTGAGTAATTCGTAGTTATTCGATAAATAGCGTATCAGTTAATTAAGTTGATTGATTATTTGTAAATAATCGATCTAATCAAATAAATAACGATGAGTTGTAAATATTTGTAATAAATTGTGATTAATCCTAATAATTAGGGATTAATTATTTTAAATTAGTAAATAATTATCTATTAATTATTTATTAGTTATTTATTTATTAAGTGATTAATTATTTCAATAATTAATCACATAATTTTCAATAAATCGTAACTTCTTCGTTTTAACTCCAAAAATTATAAAAAAATTATTTTTGACTTTGATTTTCTTAAATAATTATTTAAAAATATAATTAAGGATTGTTTAATTATAATTAATTATTTATAATTAAGTATTAATTAATTAAATCTTGTTTAATTCATAATAAATCAACCGTTCGTCCGTTTAATACGAAACGAACGCCTCTAGACTCAGAAAAATATTCTGCTTCTATTAAAAATATTTTCAAGACCTAAATTCTTTTATATTAAAAGGATGTTTGTTTCACGAATCATCCTGAGTCGGTAATTGATTGATAAAATGTTCTTTTTGACCCAATTTCAACTCTAAACATATCGAGACCTATCTTTGGACGATTCAACTTATATGTTACGTGAATTACATGATTACGTGTTATCTGGATAATATGATTGCCTGTCCTATGTGTATGTATTATGCAAATAATGAGTCAGCATGTCTTTTAAATACTATCTGAATGAGATGTGATTCTTATATATTATTATTATCGGACGGGTAGACGATAGGGATAAGTGTATAGACTAGTCAAATATATATTGTCAGTTCATTGAATAGTATTATTTGTGATAAAGGCATATAGTATGAGACGTTCAAAGCCAGATAGAGATGGTAGAAGTGAAGCCTGATTCCGTGTAATACTGAAACAAGTGGATTTGGGATAAAGATAACCTAAGAAGGTAAATGATAAGAAGGGTCAAGTAGCTCGTTAAGGGTAGTACAGAGGCGACAGGACTGAGTGATATGTCAACTAGTTAAAGATCAGAAGGATTCTCAATTGAGGCAAGTATTCCTATCATCACTTATTGTTCAAGTGATATTTATTTTAAAGCTTATTATGCAAGTATTTGCTTTCCCTATTCTCAGTTCGAAATAGATAAATGTTTTACATATCGCTGAATTAAATAATTCTGTTTATGCAAGTATTCCCGAACTTTCTTTTAAATACTGCAAGTATTCCTAACCTTTCTCTTTAAATACTGCAAATATTTATTCGCTCCTATTCTAAGTTCAGAATAGTTAACTGTTTTATATTTCGCTGCAATTACTCTTATTTATGCAAGTTCCTTTCACTATTATTTCTTTATCATCGATGGCTCTCTTGAGCAAGTACCCAAAGTGATTTGACATTAAAATACTCCACGGACTGGATGGTTACTATATATATATATATAAGGACCAGTGATGAGCTGGATCCTATGGGCCGGAGATGGACCGGACCCTTTAGGCCATAGTTGCCTGAGTACTCCTAATGTTGGTTGGGTCTATGCAGTTGGGTATAGATCCGCACTATCTCCTGACTGATCAGCAGGTTATAGTGCATATGTTGGTTTCTAGTGTTCAGTCCAATTTATTGTTGTTCGCCATTAATGGCATTCCCTCTTGAAGTAAAATGTGATTATGGGTTAAAGTTATTCTTTCTTAGCCCTCAGATTCGGGAAATTACAGTGTTTATAAATGAATTCGAGGTTCAGAGTGTTGCTGCAGCATTTGTTGCTCAGTAATATTTAGAATCTTGAATGAATTGGGATTTTCTTAATTATTCAACCCGTCCTTATCAGGCTGGTTTAGCAGGCTAAGTCTATGGAAACTTAGTCGATAGTGATGGATACTGAATAGTTAGGAATTTCTTGAACATCGTTTTATGAATAGTTAGTGCATCCATTGCTCAATTATGAGATGATACCAGAAGCTATTTTGAAAACACGCGATCTCTAAAAGCTCTGACAAAAATGTCATTATGTCCTTTGTGATTTATAGCAATACAAATCAAATTGATTTAAGCTGATAAAGTATATCCTTTAAATGATTTCGTGTTTCGCTCTTCAAAATATTTCAGAGATTTTGTCTGGAAGTTTTCTTTAAAATTAATATTTGAAACTCAAATTATATGCTTGCTGGGCATTTTTGGCTCACTCTTGCTTTGTCAATTCTTACTCTGCCAGAAACAGATAAGGTCTAAAGTGAATAGCTTTGATAGACAGCAGAAGTTAGAGAAGTTTCCGTTGCGAGAGGTTGAAGGTGTTAGAAGAATGTGACAAGAGCATTAGTTCAAAGGTATATATACTTGTGTTATAGTTGAAGTAAGTTGTAGAAGGTTAGATTCTTGTTTCATACCATGACCTGTAAAAGATCCGGACTCAAGGGGTTATTTATTTATTTCTTTACTTTATGTAATAATGGTTTAGTAACACCAAATCTTGACCCCGGATTTGGGGCGTTACAGTTTGGTATCAGAGCTGCAGGTTATTGGTCACTGAAATAAGAATAGGTGAGAGTAAGATAGAAATGATAGGTAGTACAGGATAGGAAATACCCTAGGCATACTCAGGTTAAGTTGAGTTGAGTGCGAATTAGGGTTAGCAGATCCGAGATGGAGTTGCTAAGATAGGATCGTTGAGAAAGTGTAAGGTGAATATCACAACATCATAGGTATATTGAAACCTCAGATCATACCATAATGAGAAATCGATGGATCGACGAAGACTGGGTATGTTACCCTACTTTTCATGTGGTTTGAAGGAAATGCGGGTGATCTCGTAAGCATTTGTGTAAGGGGAAACTAGGTGAGTGATGGTATGATTTAATTTAGAATTAGGTAGAAGGAAAGCTTATCGTCGGAGGCAACCAGTGAATGGAAGCTGATGAAGAACCAACGTTGCACGTTTTGAAGGCATCACCATTGCGAGAAGATTCTTACCATTTATCGGGAACTGTGCAAGGAATAATATCTACCTTATTAGATGGAGGTAAGACTAGCAAGAAGGTGCGCCCTTATCTATAGACAGAACATCGAATTGCATGCGTGGTTGTAAGCATAACGTCAAGGACGATGACAAGAATATGAAAGACCAGGGCAGGCGTTAGCATTGGGGTCGATCTATGAATAAAATGATATACAACGGTAAATGAGGTTTCATTGACTAAGAAATGCGAATCGAAGGAAAAGCATAGAAGGCGTATCGAAGAAGAAGGACCTTTATATGGACATTCTTTCAATTAGATATTTTAGTGGTAAACCATAAAAATAGCAAGTAATGTATATAGTAATGACGACCAAAATAATTGATTTCCAAAACTTTAAAAATGAGATTTCGGAAAAGATTTTCTTAATCAACCTTCAGAAGATTTTTGCATGAAATGAGTTTTACAAATGATTTGTCAAACTACTACTTATGTTCTTGTTATTATAAAGAGAAAATGATCCAAAAAGAAGAACGAAATTAGACTCAGTGTTGTTATTCAAAGGGCCAAGTAGACCCATCAGCAGGAAGAAGGTTTAAGGTTGCTGTGAAGAATGAAAGTAAACGTTGTTTAATAAAATCAATAATTGAATCAACGTATTAAAATATTATTTCCCCATTTTATAAGATTAATAAAATTTAACAAGATTCGTGAATCGAATGAATGAAGGATGATTGAAGGAAATGGCAGAATCTTCCAGATAGTTGGAGAGGAATCGTATTTTTATCGATGAAATTGAGGCATTACGTGATCAATGGGTATTTTAAATGACATAGATGAAATCTGAAGCCGTGATTTTAACTTCGGAACAACGCGATTAAGATCAAAGTATTGAAATAGTCGATGTGAAGGCGTTTCCAGGAAGCATTTTGAAGCAATGATGTGACTTGAATCGTGAACCTGTGTCCGCACGATCCTGAAGGCATACGTAAGTGAATCGTGGAAGGTAATCGGCATTGATATTCTTTCTTCTAATACGATAGCATATGTTCTTCTCGACTTTGAATATGTATGAGCTTCTTCTGTTAATAAATCATATGAGGCGGAAACGAAAGAACATTCTTGTATCCCTCCTAAATTGTTGCTTTTCTCAAATTCTTGATTCCCAATTAAGACAACAGTGTTATGATATGACGCTTTGTCGAAATGACGAAAAGTCGGGTGGGACGCCACCTAATCATGGGCTGTATGCCATATAGTATGAAAG
This sequence comes from Apium graveolens, assembly GCF_009905375.1. Taxonomy (NCBI): domain Eukaryota; kingdom Viridiplantae; phylum Streptophyta; class Magnoliopsida; order Apiales; family Apiaceae; genus Apium; species Apium graveolens. The sequence goes on along the minus strand of NC_133654.1, from coordinate 198,006,203 downwards.
ACTGGCCATCTTAAGTACGAATATGGTTGTCTCATTCTTCACTCATTTTTCTTCCTTCAATCAGTTGTCGCATTGTTATTTCTTATTCAATTTTCAATCAAAAATCAGATTCACAAACTCTCCTCTTGCATCGAGTCTATTCTTTGACGATTCCAAAAGAAATAGAATAGTCAGTGCGACAGGTAGAATTATGTGTCAAAGGAGAATATGATTGTAAGTTGATAAATAATGCACTTCAAACTAGAGGATTTCGACGCGAAATGAATGGTTAGTGAATCGTACATTTATTACAAAATAAGGAAGCAGAGTTGTGTGTGTCAGACGAAGTAAACGAGTATCGGGACGACGATCAAAGATCAAGGAAATTCTGAGCGATGACTCAGACAGGCGGTTAATACACGAGGCATCCCTTCGTCATGAAAAGATATTAGTCGTCAAATAAAAATCAGACTTCGAACGTGTTCTTCAAGAAATTGTAAAATTTTCTAATTTGCGTAAGTAAGGGATGATGAATCCAATGCTCATACCCGGGTCAGTAACGGAAGTTCGATGCAAAGCCATAAATAGAGATGAAGCAATGGTGACTCGATTGTGAAACTTTTCAAGAAATAATAATCTAACGATTGAGTTTCTACCAGATTGTGATGGTAATAATGGAGACCATGCGCAGTTATTAAAAGATAAACCGATTAATAATGGTCAGAAATAAATTAACAGAATCATGAAATCAAACCTTAAATTCATTAAGAACAATTCGTAATATTCTAAGAAAGGTATGGTTATATTAATCATTGTGGGTTTCAGATCCAATCCCAATTAAAAAGAGATATGCTATACTAGTTAGATGCTGATCAAAGGTGAATTGTGGGAATTGATGATTTGGTTGATGGAAGTGGATGTATATGATTGTGGATGACTTGGTTGATTAATGGTGTCGGCTTGAGTCCGACTGGTAGTCAATGGTGTAGGGGAAGTGCTGCCCAAATTTTCAGAAATTACCCTATAGTTAAGAACAAAGAAGTATATGGTCATTCTCGTCAGCATTCCAGATAATTGCAATCTCGGTTCTTGAGAAAGTTGTTATGACTAAACCGACTTTATGTAATTGGTCTTTGATTCCAGTTAACTAGTTATCACTTGGTTTAAGTGATCATTTAAAGGAGTTGATTGAACCACTTTGCCAACTAATGGTTAGTTAAATGGAAATCGATTCCAATTAGATTGAGTCAAGCTCTAACATGATTTCCAGATCTGAAATGAAAGCGATAAGAAATTTGAGAAAAAGTAATGGCGTTAACGTAAATTGAAGGCTTAGTTTAATTAACGTGGTATTACAGGAAGTGGAATCAAAAGAATGATAAAGAAATTTTATAAAATAATCCAGAAAATGTGCAAGTTGGGAACGTCGATAATTGAAGATAGGAATTTTATAAAAGGAATGCGTGTAAACAGGAATGATTAAACTAAGGTATTGATGGCGACTGCTGAAGAAGAACGTTGCAATGAATCTCATGTCGGAATTCTTTCAAATTAAAGTGAAGTCCCGGAGGTTCGAACAAATGATTTACCAAGGGTACCTCAGGGAAGGAGGTAAGAATTTCTCGTCGGTTACTGTACATAGTCAAACTGGTATTAAAAAAAAAAAAAAAAAAAAACCCTGTATCTTCTAACTTAATAGGGATAAAATAATAAGTAAAGGAAAACTTCAGAAATGTGGAATGAAAGAATAATGAAATAAAGGGTACCGTGCGCTATGCACAAAAGCGGTCATAGAAAAGAGAATGAAGGTATGAAGATACGCGTCGATTATCAGAAATTGTAAGTTTGAAGGTTAAGTGAACACAATGTACCAGGAGTATTGAGATAGTATGATTGTATTTATTGATAACATCCTCGCTAATTCAAGGACTAAGGAAAACTAAGTCGAACGATTGAAGATATGCTTGCGAAGAACTGGAAAATAGCAGCTGCATTCTTAGCTTCAAAGATATGAACTCTGGTTATGAGCTCCAGTGTGTGGGTAAATATCAAACCGGAAAGGTCCATTTAGAAACAGATGTTCCAAATAGAAAGAAAAGAGGAAATACCATTAAGATTGTTGCGAAATGGTTAAAAGAATTGAAAAAAAAAAAAAAAAAGTTAGAAATTGAAGAATAGATTTTGATCCGTCTTCTGGGTTATGCTGATACTTACTTTTTTGTTGAATACCAAAGGTGGTATTAATGCAGATGATTGATGTTGACTTCAGTAGGAAACGTGGTGAGCATCAAAGTTCGTATTGATATCTATTTTGATAGGACAACAAAATGAGTATTAATATCAAGAGACCGGATTTTGAACAAAATTCTAATTCATTCCGTTCCTAATTAATGTACTTTCTTTTAGATATTAGGGGATTCTCGCTTGATGAAGCTACTTAATAGTGATTGAAAAGAAATGGAAGTATGCTACCAAGTGGTGAGTAAATGCAATTGTCGAGATTTTTCTTTTTAGCATTTGAATAGATGTAGAACATTTCGAAGCATCAGACGTCATGAACTCAGGACATCGGGTGCAGACGAATAGGAAATGCAAAAGACCGATTAAAGATTCTTGAATACGATTAGAAACGATTATAGGTCAATTTAACCAAACAGAAGGAGACATGATAAGTAGAGAAGAACAGTCAGTGAAAATAGAAATTTCATGAACAAGAAATATTAGAATTGGAAAGAAAAGAAGGGTAGTGTAAATTGAGTGAGTCCTTTGAAACAGTGAGATAGAAAGAATGATGGTGAATGAGTTGGTCTTGTTGTCACAGGTGTACGAGTCTATAAGGCATTCATGTGTGTATGACTATGAAGAGTAATTTAGCTCTCAATGTGAGAAGTAGAAGATTGAATTAGGAGTTGCATGAGCAACTGATAAATTGATGACGGCAGGAGACCGTTGAAACGAGATTAGAGTAGTGAGTCCTAAGAAATTTTAAGTAGATACTCGAAATGTATCAGTGTCTGTTCTTTAGCATGATTCTGAGGACAGAATCCTTTTAAGGGGGGAAGGATGTAACATCTGGGAAATATCGTATAATTATTTATATCAATATATGATTATTATGTGAATATTATATGAATTTTTGGTGAATTATCTGGTGTTTGATAATAATATTTGGATGTTTGTATGTAATAAAATGTGAGTATGTTAATTTTAATATGTCCAGAATAAAATATAGATAATTAAGGTATTTTTCTGGTAATTTTTGGAGTATTAGATGATTTTATAATAATTTATGAAATTATTAATTATTTTCTGAATAATTACAAAATTATTTTATAAAGCCGGGAATCGTCCGACTTCAATCGTTTTTACGTTTTTACAGCCCAAAACTCTTCCGAAAACTCCTTCCTAACCTAATCTGGTAATTCCGGACATTTTCCGTGTTTTGACTTTTTCGATCCGGATTACGGTTTGACCCGTGCGCGGCCCGACGCAAGTTTTTCGATACGATAATCATTTCGGTGAACCAACGAAACCCGTATTTTCAAAAGACGGGATATTATTACATTATTTTCGTATAAAGTATTTTATAAAAAGCTCGGTTTTGATAATTATCCAATTTCGGTATTAAATCGGATCGTTATTGTAGTTACTTAGCGGCTAAGCAACTAATTTAATGATCCAAAACGATCCAAATACGATCCAAAACGATCCAAAATTCCATAAATATAAATAGCCTATTTCTTATTTCGTTTATTCCGTTTATTCATTTGTAACCAGTTAAAATACCGAAAATACAGAGAAAACCCGAGAAAAACCGATACGTTCCCGGGAATCAAACACACGAACGAAGGCGTTATCGAACTCCGATTCGGGCGTGCAGCATATCAAAACGAAGCTCTCGGAATCCTCTATCTGAATCAATCATCAGTTTCTTTCCAGAAATCACAGTAATTTTCTTATTTATTTATTTATATTCGAATTATTTAAGGATTAAATTATGAATTTTTGTTCTTGATGTTGTTGATGTGATTTGATGCTTCCATGTTGTAGAGCATGTTTTTCTGGTCAATTTGGTATATAATATGTCAGATTTTGAGCTCTGCATCATGTAGAAAAGTTGGTTTGATTCTCGAGTTTAAGTGTTCTTGGTGTTCTTGAAGATTTCTGAGAATCAAACCCAAATTTGAGGGTGATGCAGACTTCAGAATTTAGAGTATGAATATCCGTTGTGAAGCCCTTGATGAGAGCTATCTGTTCGTACCTGTATCATCAACAGAGGTTGATCATTTAGTAATTTCGATTTTTTCAATATTACTAGTTAAATTCGGTTTTTTGATTTTGAATACTTGTTTGATGATTATGATGACTGAATATGATTGTACGTATTCTGAGGATTAATTTCATATATAGATTGTTAAATTTGGTTTAGTATTTAGTAAAAACGGGATTTTCGCCGGAAAACCGACTTGAATCCGTAAGTTTGATCGGAAAACGATATTGATGGATCGTTGTTAGTTGTTGTTGGTTTAGATGAGTTTTTGGGATCGCAGAGGTCGTTTTGGCATCAAAACCCGGCTGAACCTGTACGTTTTAGCCATATTTTTTGCTCGCCGGAACTCGGCCGGAAATCTGGAAAATTTCCAGAAAACCGGCGAGCTGCCGACCATGTTCTTCACTCTGGCCACCGTTTGATTCGGTGGGGAAGGTGACCCCAAATCCGAAACCTGTTTCTGTAATTTTACTTAATTACTTTTATTTCTATAAATTCAAAATTTTAATTATAAATTCTAAAAATCTAATTTAAATTTGGAAAATTATTAATAACAATTTCTGAATTATGTTATTTATTTTGAAATTCGAATTTAATTATTTAATTATGTAATTATTTATCTAATTATTTATTAGTTATCTAATTAATTACTAATTAGGTAATTAATTAATAATTAGGTAATTAATTAATAAATAAGGATTAAATAATATGATTTATAATCCGATAAATTAGTAAATAATACGAGTAACTCGTATCTATGCGAGTAGTGATTCGATAATGAGAATTATTATTCGAACAATAGTTATTCGAATAATATTGCGGTAATTATTTGTATTGTATAATTAAATACCGATAAGTAATTGATTAACGAATCGTTTAAATTCCGATATTAATATATTAATTCGGTAGTATTCGAAAATAGTGTGTAGCTCGTATTTATACGAGTGATTAATCGTTGAGTTGATTTATAATTTGAGTAATTCGTAGTTATTCGATAAATAGCGTATCAGTTAATTAAGTTGATTGATTATTTGTAAATAATCGATCTAATCAAATAAATAACGATGAGTTGTAAATATTTGTAATAAATTGTGATTAATCCTAATAATTAGGGATTAATTATTTTAAATTAGTAAATAATTATCTATTAATTATTTATTAGTTATTTATTTATTAAGTGATTAATTATTTCAATAATTAATCACATAATTTTCAATAAATCGTAACTTCTTCGTTTTAACTCCAAAAATTATAAAAAAATTATTTTTGACTTTGATTTTCTTAAATAATTATTTAAAAATATAATTAAGGATTGTTTAATTATAATTAATTATTTATAATTAAGTATTAATTAATTAAATCTTGTTTAATTCATAATAAATCAACCGTTCGTCCGTTTAATACGAAACGAACGCCTCTAGACTCAGAAAAATATTCTGCTTCTATTAAAAATATTTTCAAGACCTAAATTCTTTTATATTAAAAGGATGTTTGTTTCACGAATCATCCTGAGTCGGTAATTGATTGATAAAATGTTCTTTTTGACCCAATTTCAACTCTAAACATATCGAGACCTATCTTTGGACGATTCAACTTATATGTTACGTGAATTACATGATTACGTGTTATCTGGATAATATGATTGCCTGTCCTATGTGTATGTATTATGCAAATAATGAGTCAGCATGTCTTTTAAATACTATCTGAATGAGATGTGATTCTTATATATTATTATTATCGGACGGGTAGACGATAGGGATAAGTGTATAGACTAGTCAAATATATATTGTCAGTTCATTGAATAGTATTATTTGTGATAAAGGCATATAGTATGAGGCGTTCAAATCCAGATAGAGATGGTAGAAGTGAAGCCTGATTCCGTGTAATACTGAAACAAGTGGATTTGGGATAAAGATAACCTAAGAAGGTAAATGATAAGAAGGGTCAAGTAGCTCGTTAAGGGTAGTACAGAGGCGACAGGACTGAGTGATATGTCAACTAGTTAAAGATCAGAAGGATTCTCAATTGAGGCAAGTATTCCTATCATCACTTATTGTTCAAGTGATATTTATTTTAAAGCTTATTATGCAAGTATTTGCTTTCCCTATTCTCAGTTCAAAATAGATAAATGTTTTACATATCGCTGAATTAAATAATTCTGTTTATGCAAGTATTCCCGAACTTTCTTTTAAATACTGCAAGTATTCCTAACCTTTCTCTTTAAATACTGCAAATATTTATTCGCTCCTATTCTAAGTTCAGAATAGTTAACTGTTTTATATTTCGCTGCAATTACTCTTATTTATGCAAGTTCCTTTCACTATTATTTCTTTATCATCGATGGCTCTCTTGAGCAAGTACCCAAAGTGATTTGACATTAAAATACTCCACGGACTGGATGGTTACTATATATATATATATAAGGACCAGTGATGAGCTGGATCCTATGGGCCGGAGATGGACCGGACCCTTTAGGCCATAGTTGCCTGAGTACTCCTAATGTTGGTTGGGTCTATGCAGTTGGGTATAGATCCGCACTATCTCCTGACTGATCAGCAGGTTATAGTGCATATGTTGGTTTCTAGTGTTCAGTCCAATTTATTGTTGTTCGCCATTAATGGCATTCCCTCTTGAAGTAAAATGTGATTATGGGTTAAAGTTATTCTTTCTTAGCGCTCAGATTCGGGAAATTACAGTGTTTATAAATGAATTCGAGGTTCAGAGTGTTGCTGCAGCATTTGTTGCTCAGTAATATTTAGAATCTTGAATGAATTGGGATTTTCTTAATTATTCAACCCGTCCTTATCAGGCTGGTTTAGCAGGCTAAGTCTATGGAAACTTAGTCGATAGTGATGGATACTGAATAGTTAGGAATTTCTTGAACATCGTTTTATGAATAGTTAGTGCATCCATTGCTCAATTATGAGATGATACCAGAAGCTATTTTGAAAACACGCGATCTCTAAAAGCTCTGACAAAAATGTCATTATGTCCTTTGTGATTTATAGCAATACAAATCAAATTGATTTAAGCTGATAAAGTATATCCTTTAAATGATTTCGTGTTTCGCTCTTCAAAATATTTCAGAGATTTTGTCTGGAAGTTTTCTTTAAAATTAATATTTGAAACTCAAATTATATGCTTGCTGGGCATTTTTGGCTCACTCTTGCTTTGTCAATTCTTACTCTGCCAGAAACAGATAAGGTCTAAAGTGAATAGCTTTGATAGACAGCAGAAGTTAGAGAAGTTTCCGTTGCGAGAGGTTGAAGGTGTTAGAAGAATGTGACAAGAGCATTAGTTCAAAGGTATATATACTTGTGTTATAGTTGAAGTAAGTTGTAGAAGGTTAGATTCTTGTTTCATACCATGACCTGTAAAAGATCCGGACTCAAGGGGTTATTTATTTATTTCTTTACTTTATGTAATAATGGTTTAGTAACACCAAATCTTGACCCCGGATTTGGGGCGTTACAACAAGTATGATGATTTATGAATCTAACTTGTAAAAGTTGTCAAGATTCGTTCTGAGGACACAAATCTAGAATGACGGGATGTTTGAAGTCAATGCTTATATTGTGTTGGTTCATGTAATGGTTGTAATGGAAACGAAAATAAAAGACTGAAAAGGGCAGGAGTATAAAGGGATATAAAGGAAATAGAGTTGAGAAGTGATAAGGGAGTTAGGTATGGAAAACCCTAAGAAACCCTTGCAATAAATATAGAGAAGTGTGTCATAATCAGCGCGATGGTGACTGATCATGAGATAAATTCAAGGTTTGAAGGCGTAAGCGATACGTATAGTTAATTCCCTTGAAGTTGACAGTATTCGATGAAACTTTGAGATAGATCGATTGATTAATAAGGAAACACGGATGGACTGAGGAGACAAGAAAGTAAGAAATTAGGAAAAATTGGATGAAGGAAGTGACCTTCAAGAATGTGAAGTGTAAGACCGGTGGCAGGATACCCAGAAAGGGAGACGCCAGGTAGGAAAGATATCCCAACATTGAGATGATTGTTGAGATAAACAACAAAAATAAATGAGGAATTATTAAGAAGAAGTTCACGTTGAACACGACCAATATCTTCCAGAACACCCCTGTTATCATTACCGAATCAGGCAAGAAAAGTGGATAACCGTTATTATCTTTTGGAGGCTATATGGATTGACCTCATTTTGGATAAGGATACTATTATGAAATTTGGTATAGAATATCGAGGTGGAAATGATTGAATAAGATACCCTTATCAGGGATATATGACTTGATTTATCCATGAAAGGATGCAAGTACCTTTTTAAAGGTAGGATTAAGGACATAACCTCAATAGCTTGAGATGAACCATGGGGGATGCATAAAGGATGTCATTTCACCCTTAATAGGGACATTATGAGTTTGGGTAGTATGGAACGAAGGACTAAGGTAACAACAACCTTTAAAGATCAGTAGAGAAATTTTTCAGAAGTACATATACAATGGTTCTAGTATTAGTAAATGGTATTTTAATATGCCCTGTATCTAGGGAATACATGAGGAACGATTCGAGGATAACCTTAGAGGTTTTACAAGGAAAAAAAGGTAATATTCAAAGTTCTCAAGAATAGAAATTTTGATAAAGGAAATGTGACGTAATTATAATAATGCCAGGTGGGCACGTGTTGAACCATAAGAAAGTATAGATCGACCCAATGAAGGTCGAGATTGGTGAAAACAAGTAGGACCCAAGATAAGAGACGTCCTAAGTATGATCGAGAGTCAGTCATGACAATGTTAACCTCTAAAAGACCGAGGCAATAACTTATGGAAAAATGGTGATTTTTTTTTCTTTTCACCAAAGCGTAAGGAAGAGCATTTTCACACAAGCAGTGATTGGAAATGAGGTAGCAAATTTAGTTGAAGATCATTTAAAAGACATTGATTGTAAGGAAATTTTACTATCAGGAAAAGCCAAGGAGGTGGCCAACACTTTAAGTGTAAGAGGACAATTATAGGCGCTCGTGCCAGAGGAATACAGTGATAATGGTTAAAGCCGTGAAGGTTGTATTATGGTGTGGAAGATTGACATTCCTTCTGATGATTGAGAGATACTCAACCGTGATAGTAGTTTGGTAAAGATTTAATTTATGTAATCGCCGTGAGCGGGCTATCAATCTTATAAGGTCATATCTTGAGATAAGCCAGGTCCATGTTACGAATGGACTAAATGAACCTTTGAGCTTCATGTCTCCTAATAAAGACATATGGTTAATAATGGTATTAACCTGCTATCTTTGCTTTTATTGAAACTCTTCTACAATTTTATCTGCTTCATGTCATGTATGTACGTCAGGATCAGGAGTGTTCTTCATGAATCATGAATGGTGATTATGTTACCTCCTTGGAAGGATTCGATACGATATGTATGGACTCTGTATGGTTAGCTATTAAGATTTCGAGGAAAGTGAATGACTACAGTAGGTCAACGGTGGACTATGGTAATGCATCAACGATTCTTTGAATAATGAGCCGATTACAACCGTGAGAGTTGTATAGTAAGGGATGTTGAGATTGAGTACCCCTAATCGGATCGTGGTGATGCATAAGTCATCATTGATAGACTAATTAAGTCGATTATCTACCAATTAAATATTTATTCCTTCTTATCAATAGAGAGTCGTATTACTATACGAGGAAGGTTGCGGTGCAAGCATAGAATTCTGGTAACGATGATGTTTAGAATGAAATTCCAGAATCGATTTTTGATATCGAGGGAGTTTCAAAGGTGATTGTGTATAAGCTCGAGCAAGAGCATTGGTCCATAGAATAATGGACGGAATAGTAAATATTCAGACACGTGAAATACGATGCTATAATACTTGATGTTGATAGATATACATATATGTTTTGTTCTCCTATGACAAACCTCTATAGTTCAGAGGTAGATTCCAAGCCAGATATTTTGTGGCAGTATATTTTATATATATATAATTCTCTTCAATTCGTTCTTTTCTCTCCTTTTCATTTCATATAAGCTGAGAAGAACAACCCTTCCAGAAGGGGAGGTATTGCCGAATGACTATCTATCTGTGTGATAGAAGCCTAGTAGGATACCATCTATTGTTTAATTGTTTATCAAGTACTAAAGGCTGGCCACCTTCTGTACTAACTATGCAATGTAACAAGTGTTCATGATCATAGTGATCTCTCAATAAATTCTTTTACTTCTATATGAAGGACCAAGCTTTCGAAGATGGAGGCAGCTAGAGATGAAGTGGTACCAAGTATGGTGGTATTCTGAATCTAACACGTTCGTGATACTAAGGTTGACGTGGTTATTAAAAGGTTATAGAACGCTAACGAGCAAAAGTATAACCAGTATAATATTAGGAACGAAAGCTAGTAACGATTACGAACTGGAAAAGAATGGGTATTGAGAAGCAAAAGCTATAACGCTAGAAGTTATGACGAGGGTCTGTGCAATAAACTTGAAAAAATTTGGAACGATCACTTAACACGGATTGAGTTTTCTTACAACGATAGATGATATGTTAGTATTAAGATGTCGCCTTATGAGATCCTTGAGGGAAGACAATGTCGATCTCCCTTATGTTAGGATGAAATTGTAGAGCGCAAGATGCTCGAACCCGCAGTAGTCCAAAGGACCAAGGATATAATAAATCTAATCAGAGGACGGCTGGTAGTAGCCCAAGATGGACATAAGAAGTATGTTGATTTGACATAAAAGGACAAAGAGTAGGAAGTAGGGGACCTAGTGATGATTATAGGTATCCCCTTGGAAAGGATGGATGAGGTCCAGAAAGAAAAGAAAGCTAAGCCTACGAAATTTTTGGACCCTTTGAGGTATTAAGACGTATTGGGAAGTTAGCATATGAGCTAGCACTACCCCCGAATATGTAGCAAGTTCATAACGTGTTCCACGTATCAATGTTAAGGAAGTGTAATTCGGATGCCAGACAAATAGGGGCATATGAGCGCATAGACATGCAACCAGACATAACGTATATGGAGCAACCAGGAAGGGTATAGATTAAAAAGGAACGAGTGCTTAGGAGAAGGGTTATCAAACTAGTCAGAGTTTGATGGTAGAACCACAATGTGGGAAAATTGACTTGAGAGTTAGAAAGTGCAATGCTAAGAAAGTATCCCTATTCATTTTCTATCTGATTCCGGGACGGAATCCTTTTAAGGAGGGGAGACTGTAATAACCCTAATTTTTGGAATTTTTGAAACACGGATGAATAGTAACTTTTGCTGATGATGCCGATTAAGGAAAATTATCAGACCACGCTATATAGGAGTACTGTTATGGAAATTCTAAGATCGTATTAGTATTCCATAAAGTAAATAAGTGTATGTAAAGATCGTCAGAATTCAAATTCGAACACTTTGATTTTTCTCGAAAATCCACCAGATACCGAAAGAATTGAGTATAAGGTAACATGATTAAAAAGATTTAATTCAAGGATTATAAGAGAGGATCATAAAAGGAATATAAAATATTGAGAAAGGTTTAGGGGAACCCAATAATAAGATCCCGGGTATGATCCCTCAAATAATAAATGAGAACGAAAGTTAAGCGAACCGTATAACAGATCCGCGGTCATTAGCCAAGTAATTAGGGGTTAATCAAAGAGGTTAATGGACGATGATTTCATCATACCAATAAGAGGAAGACAAGTGTAACAAGATGACATAAGCAGATGACATAAGCATGACCAAAAAGGGAAGGAAGTGTTGGTTGATTATAAACCACACAAAATTTACCATGGTTAAAAGGTTAATTAATCAAAAAAAACAAAACAACCAATCCAAGGCAAAACAAATCACAAAACACAAATTAGAAGTTGACTTTTGCTTTCCAAGAACAAAAGCTCTCGGCCAAAACCAGAGCAACAACTTCAAACTACCATATCTCCTTCAATACTCACTCAAATAGTATGTTCTATAGCTCTTTGGAAAGGTATTGAGATGGCCTACAACTCTTGTTCACAAGTCTTATCCAAATAAGCATGGTAAGACCCTCGTTTTGACAGTTCTTTCAATCTGACTTTTAGAAACTTCACAACCTAACTTTGTGTTCTTGATTTCTTTGGAAAGATCAAGCTTGTAGGAGGTTAGATTAAGGCTCCCTAAGGCTTCCTAGCAACTTAACACCTACCAAGGAAGGTATCAACTTCAAACCCTAGCTTTGATTTTATGATTCCATTAAGTTTTATTGAAGCATTGTTAGTATTAAGGCTTGATCTTTGATTATAAGTAGTTTTGGTGGATTTGTATTGTTTTTGAATATTGGGTCTTTGATTGGTTGTATAAATTGGAAAATCTTGAGGTTTGGGGACTGATGTAGTAAGGTTTGGATGAGGGTTGGTTGTATTGTTGGTTGTGAGTTGAATGGTGGTTGTTTGGAGTGGTTTAAAACTTGGTAATCGCGTAAACATAGCCGTCGTAATGCCCAATTTTATACAACTGCTTGTTCTTAGTGTCCGGGACAGAGAGCTAACTATTGAATCTGTGAATTTGCCATGCTTAGTTAGATTATATCGTAAGCTTCGTTTTGATATGTGGTTCGCTTGAATCCGATTTACGGTTTAGGAGAAACGACCGTTTTAAGTAACGGCGTTTCGCGAACGAACCATTACCCCTCGCCTTACTTTGAAACCTTTGTTAGGGCCCTTAAATGACTAATTGGAGTATGAGACAATTTTGTAAAGTGGACTAGGCAGTTGGTAGGGTATTCGCGAAAGCGTCGCCTTAAAATTCATAACGGTTAATTAATTAAAAATGGTGGAGTCGAGGGTACTCGAACGACTTATGTGATTTGTTAAGCGTAGAAATGACCATAAGCAAACGTTAGGGTTCAATTGGTTAAAGTCTAGTTTCTTAAGCGACCGTGGTTTAATTCCGGCTTATGTTGTTGTTCATAGGTTACTGGACCCACTCTAAGCTTAAGTCTACCCCGGAGCCTCAGGCAAGTTTTCTACCCGTTATACTGTTGTTGTGATGTATATATGTATATGCATTATCTTGTGATAACTGCATGAATGTTATTAGCAAATCTTGCGATATATTGGAGCATGCTGATATGGTATATATGCATGTCTGTTTCATAATCTTGATATCTAATAGTTGATTTAATTGCTTATAAGTTGCATAATACCTATGCTAGAGATAAGCAGTAGTTGTGTATACCCTAAGTATAGGGGACCCAAAGGTGAACATATTTCTTAACCGGGAGTCGATGTTCCCAAGTATAATATATATATATATATATATATATTTATATATATATAGATAGATATAGTTTTCAAAACTATTAATCGAATAAGGTTTATTCGATAACTTTATTTTATTTAATGGATATTATTTTGAATATTCATTCGAGAACTTATGACTCCGTTTAGTTTATTTAATGAATATTATTTTGAATATTCATTCGAGGACTTAAGACTCCATTTATTTTATTTAATGAATATTATTTTGAATATTCATTTGAGGACTTATGACTCCGCTTATTTATTAAATAATATTCTTTATTTTATTAAAGAATAATGTTTCGATAATCAAACTTATTTTTGATTATTCAAATAAAGATCGTACTTTCGTATAAGTATATCTTTGGTTATTTATTATTCATTTCAAGTATGAGTTTTAAAACTTTTACTTCAATTATTTTTATAAGGATTATCCTTATGGGAATATTATTTAAATAATAATATTCAGATATTTTCTAATATATCGGGACTGATTTATTTCATTAAATCAGCATTACTCCAAACATTCTTAAAAATGTTTTCGAGTCTTCAAAATGATTTTAAAAGTTAGAGCGGACCCCAAAAACTCGTTTCCAGATTTAAGATCTTCCTTTCGAAGGAGACTTGAATATTCGCTCAAAAATCTTAGGGATCCGGCTCTGTGGTGTATTTTATATTCGCAACGAGGTTGCTGTTTTGAGAAAACAATTTGATTACTTGCCCAATGTTCGGGAAGTAAGTCCATCTAATTGAGTCGGCATAAACGACAGGCCGGGGTACAGTCTATGAAGGTGTAAGAGGCTGGGTGACAGTCCATCCACGCGTGAGTGGCCGGGTAACGGTCTAGCGCGAGGTCCTAATACGGCCAAGTTGATGACCGGTGAGGAATTCATCCATCTACAGTAGAAAAGGTTACTTATTGGTATCTTTGCCTGATCAGCAAGATATCAGGTTTATGCCAAAATTCATTTCTTTCCAAATTCATTGGATATTGCAACTCTGTTCATACTTTACATGATAGAGGTTTTCAGGAAATGTATGAGAGATATATATGGATATATATATATATATATCGTGACTTAATGAAGTATCTCGTAACTTCATTTCTTTTGAATGATATTATAAAGATTGAATCTATTCAAATCTTGTCTTGTAGTCTCATCTATGTGATGAACTTTTCAAACTAATTATAACTTGAACGGTGGTAGTTCAAGTAGTATTCGGAAAAGATATAAGTATATAGGAGTATCTTTTAACTTCATCTTTTAAACTTATATCTAGTAAATGATTATCTTATGCATGTCAAAGATTTTCAGAAAAATGTTGAGACAAGGTTAGATATATGAGATCACCTTGCAACGATATTTTTATACAGTTATAAACTGGAACTCTGTGTTTATTATGCATGGAAGAGGACTTCCAAGATTTTGAAAAGTATATGTACATATATACTGAATATTTTGCGACTTGGTCGCGTTAAGAGATCAAACTTGGTTCATTTCTTCTTGACCAAGACTTTCATGAGTACTATGAGAATGCTCATATATTGTTAATTATTATACATATTATTTCGGTGGGCTTGTTGCTCACTCTTGCTTTCTTCTTTCATCACACAACAACAGATAGACAAGATGAACAGGATCAAGCTCCCAATTCGCGAGCGGATAGGAAACGTTCCGTAGTTTCCTGTAGGCGTTGATGCCGTTGTAGCTGAGGTAGGATCTACCAATAGGCTAGGCTTTCAACTTTTGATTTACCAGCCTTATGTATATTATGAATTGTAATAATGGCAAGGAATATGTAAATTATTCAGAAACCCTTTTTAAGGTAAAATAGTTTATAATTGTGGAATAAAATGACTTGTGTTATTTTTGGTATTCATCTCTGAGACTATAACTTGTGGTGTGTGTATAGTGGGGTCACAGTATGTAGTAGTTGGTTGATTATTAAGATTACATATTATTAAGGGAAATGGAACTCATGACAACCCGGATCCCTGACCCCGGATTTGGGGGTGTTACAATTGCTTTGAGCTGTGCAGACAGATATATATTCAAACACAAATGTAAAGAACACAAAAGACTTAAAAACTTTTCTGGTGGATTTGTTGTTCCACCAGAGATGTGTTATTTCAGAAAATCTATGATTCAAAAAATTGATCACAGCTGCTTCCTAGTACAAACTAGATGATTTTCTCTCAATGTTTTTCTAAACAGCTCTGGAAAATTCACACTCTAATTACTAGCTGCAACTTGGTTTATATATCACCAAGTTTACAAGTGAAGACAAAAGTACAATTAAAAAGATTCTTCACATGTTTCTTCTTCATTTCTCTATCCAATACAATCTAGGTTGATATGTGAATCTTTGAATACTTCCTTGTTTGCACCAGAATGGAAATGCTGCATTTTCTTGATTCCTCCAAGAGGCTGCCACATTCCAATTGTCTCTGTCAACCCATGTGCCTCTGTCAGCTTATGAATTGTCACTGTCAACTGCTATTGAACTTAGCATCCGTTGAAGCTTTCATCCGTTGATGGCTTTATCCGTTGATGCATTAGCAGTTGAAGCTTTATCCGTTGATGCACTCATCCATTGATGGATGTTATCCGTTGAAGCTTTGGAGACATCCGTTGAAGCTTTGTTTCTTATCCGTTGAAGGCCTGTAACTTATCAGTTGATACTACTTCACTTATACAAAATTACAAGGCATGAAATATTTATAGTTAGCCCTCCTATTTGCATATCCACTAGTAGTCAACATGACTTATAATTTCCCACAATATCTAAGAATCATAACTTGAATACAGAAACTGAAATGTGCTATAATACTAAACTTATTTCTAAGTAAAGCTACTCCATCAGCGGATAGCCAGAATGGTCTTATCCATTGAGGCTACAGACACTGGATTCCTACTTAAGTGTTTTATTTAACTTATCATCATACTAATACACATATTCCTAACAGATATTATATGAGTAAGTCGCTAATATTCCCTTCGTATATATAGTGTACTGTAGGATGAATGCATCATTCTTCATTGTCCTCGGTGCCATACGATACTATTGCTTTCTCCGTGTACGCTGGCTTGAGGCTTCAGTACGATATGCTCCAAGGGAAGTACGAACGACTTATGGAACAACTAGATGTAGCTTTCCAGAATGATACTCGTCTTAAGGAGGAACCTAAAGCACAGTTGATTCTGAGACTCGAGTCCTTAATGCAGTTCGTTAACACTAAGCTCAGGGAGATGCCAGCACACTGCAACTGCAGGAGACAGTACACCATCCATATGGTAGCAGATGGACCTCAGGGCATCGTGAAGGTACTTCAGGGGGAGCAGTGGGAAGAGATCCCCTTAACTCGAGACGATAACGAGGAGACTTAAGAAGATGACCATTAGTCCGAATTAGGAACCAGATTTCTTATTTTCTTTCCAGTTGGCTATCCTTTATGTTGTTGTATCTTTCGAACTATATAGTTTTCTTATTTGCCTTCAGAACCATGATGTTGTCTTTTAAATTCAGACCTTATTCAGTTATGAATGGAATGTAACTACGTGTCTAAGAAACTTCCGAGAAACAATCAATGAATATTTTTTTTTCATACTTCAGAAGCATAAATTTTATTGACTCCTAAGGTAGTATGAATTTATTTTATACTACTTACTCTCTTTTAGTATAATTTGTTTCGTCCAATTTTTGTTGTCATCTGATTGAGAGAAATGATGCATATGGTGTGACTATTTGTCTTTTTGACAAAAGTCCGGTGGGACGCCACCCAATTATGTATTGTAGACCGTATAGTACTAAGACCGGCCATCTTAAGTACGAATATAGTTGCTCCTAGTCATATCAAAATTATTTATTTATTCTTTCTTCTTTCAGAAGTGATTTATTTATTCTCACTTTCCATCAACCGTTTCGTAGCAATGCATTTCATCTATAAGCTTTTCAAAATGTGAACCCCCCCAGATTTTCATGATACCACCGATCCAGTTGTAGCCAACACTTGGATAAGTGAAATAGAGAGATCTTTCTAGTTGGATCGATTAGGGGAAGATCAGAAGACTGTATATGCCACGTATTTTCTGAAAGGGGAAGTAATTTATTGGAGGGATTCAGTCAAAGCTTTAGAAGAGGTTCAACCAGTTATTTGGGCAAGATTTAAGGAATTCTTTTTTAGAGAAGTATTATCCCAAGTATGTGTAACATCCGGGACATAACGTCTACTTATTTTGTATCCATAAATGATTATTATGTGATTATTAAGTGAATTTTTGGTGAATTATCTGATGATTGATAATAATATTTGGATGTTTGTATATAATAAAATGTGAGTATGTTAATTTTAATATATCCAGAATAAAATATAGACAATTAAGGTATTTTTCTGGTAATTTTTGGAGTGTTATATGATTTTATAATGATTTATAAATTTATTAACTTTTTCTGAAAAATTACAAAAATGTTTTATAAAGCCGGGAATCGTCCAACTTCAACCGTTTTTACGTTTTTACAACCCGAAAGTCTTCCGAAAACTCCTTCCTAACCTAATCTGGTAATTCCAGACATTTTCCGTGTTTTGACTTTTTCAATCCGGATTACGGTTTGACCCGTACGCGTCCCGGCGTACAATTTTCGATACGATAATCTTTTCGATATATCAACAAAACCCGTATTCTCAAAAGACGGGATAATATTATATTATTTTCATATAAAGTGTTTTATAAAAAGCCCGGTTTGGATAATTATCCAATACGGGTATCAAGTCGGATCGTTTTTGTAGTTACTTAGCGGCTAAGTAACTAATTTATCGATCCAATACGATCCAAAACGAACCAATATTCCATAAATATAAATAGCCCTTTTATTATTTATTTTATTCGTATAATCATAATCAATCAGTAGAAACCGATAAAATACCGAGAAAATCCTAAAAACATCGCATTCTTGATAATCAAACCTACAAACGAAGGCGTTATCGAACTCCGATTCAAGCGTGCCATATATCAAATCGAAGCTCTCGAAAAGTTCTTTCATAATCAATCATCAATTTCAGTGCAGGAATCAAGGTTATTTCCTATTTATTTATTTTAATTCAAATTTAATTATAATTAAAATATGAAATTTTAATTTTGAAGTTGTTTGTGTGATTTGATGACTGTATCATGTAGGTAATTTTGTCCTGATCATTTTGGTATATTATATGTTGAATTTGGAGTTCAATAACATATTTAAAATTGAGTTTGATTTCGAATTTCGGAAAATTAGGGTTTATAGCTTTGAATGTTCTTAATTGAATTTAGGGCTTTTTGATTCTAGGGTTGTTTAACTGACTTGATTGTTTATATAACTTCATATGATTGTTTATAGTTGATTTCCACTATCGATTTCATCAAACTATAACTAGGAAGTATAATACGATTTCTAGGGTTCTAAATAATTTTTGAATTAATCGTTCTGGTTTTTGAATGATCTGAGGTAGGGGTGTACACGGTTTGGCCAACCCGACCAATCCAAACCGAACCGACCCTATTTCGGTCGAACCAAACCGATTTTTTTCAACCCGATACATATTTGGGTTGAAAAAATGTCAATCCGATTTAATTGGGTTGGATATGGTTTTCAATAATTTTAAACAAATCCATCCCAACCCGATTAAAAAATATATGTACATGCTAATAAGTTAATCCAAAAATTATGTTTAGGCCTATTACATACATCCATTTATCTGTAACTCTAAATGTAACTTATAACCTCCGTGTTCATAGTTCATTTCATAACAACAATAGATGTTTGATTAGTGTTATGTTTTTGCATTTATGATTCATTCCAATATTTAAAGCGTAAGCAATATAATTAGTCCTTTTGGTGTCAAAAATTAGATGCTTAAGACTATTCAATATGAAGGATTGTAATATTATTTTGAATTATTTTCAAGTGTTTTAGACTTTGAAACCTTATGTTTTATTATACTTTTTTATATTAATTTTGTAAATTAATAAATCGATCAAACCGATCCAAACCGAACCAAACCGAAGTATACAAATTGGTTTGGATTACAAATTTAAACGGTTTGGGTTGGGTTGAAATTTTGAAAACCCGAATTAATTGGGTTGGGTTGCTAAATTCTCCCAACCCGCCCAACCCGATCTGTGTACACCCCTAATCTGAGGTATGTGTAATGTTAGGGCTTAGATTACACAAGTTGTAAGCATCAATTTGGTGTATCAAAATCACATTTTCATATACAAATTAGTTAAATCAATATGTGGTCGGAAAATTTCTGATTTTGGTCGGGGAATGGAATCCTGAAATGATTTTGGTTGTCTAATGATTGATTCATGTTGTGGATATTGTTTAGAATCAAAACCCTATAGAAACGAGCCCAATACATACTGATTTTAGTCGAATTCGTCATTGCCCGAATTTGGAGAAGGTCGTCGGACTTCTCCGATGTTTCACCGGAGAAGACGGCTTCCTGATCGTTTCTGGTGGTTGAAAGCAGTACTGTGTTGCCATGTTGTTACTGAACAGAATCGACAAAAAAGGGAGCAAAGCATAACGGGTGTGGCCGGATTAAACTTGCCGGAAACCGGCCAAAAACCACCGGAATCTGGGTTCATACATCCCGACCCGGTGGAGTTCTTCTCGACCCGGTCATTTGACCCGGGTTCGATCTGTAAAACCCAATTCAGAAAATCTTAAAAGTATTTCTGGATTTTTTTTTTATTTTAAATCTAAATTCATTTTTAAATTATTTTTAATTTCCAAAATTCCTTATTTTATTATTCCGAAAATTATTTTTAATTCCAAAATAAATCTAGATTATTTAATTAATTAATTTTAGTTAATAATTAATTATTTGATTAGTCAATTAATTTGAATATTAATTAATTAATCAATTTAATTAGTTATTAATTAATTTTAATTGATTATTTAATTAGATTTAATTATTTAGTTTTGATTTAAAAATTCCGAAAAAATAGTTTCGAGTTTTAAAATATTATTTTAAATTATTTTCAAGACTCGATAATTATTATAAAGTCACATTCGGGTACTCGAATCCTATTATTTAATTATAAAATGATTCGAAGATCTGTTTTAATTCTAAAAAATGTTCAAAAATTCATAATAAATCAACCATTCGTCCGTTTAATACGAAACAAACGCCTCTAGACTCAAAAAAATATTCCGCTTCCAATAAAAATACTTTCGAAACCTAATATCTTTTGTATCAAAAGATCATTTGTTTTGTGAATCATTCTAAATCAACTATTGATCGATAAATACTCTTTTTGACCTGATTTTAATTCTAAAAGTATCAAGACCTATCTTTTGACGATTCAACTTATGTGCTACATGAATTAGGTGATTATGTGCTATATGAAAAATATGATTACATGCTCTATGTGTACGCGTTATGTGGATAATGAGTTAACGTGTCTTTTAAACGTTATCTGATTGAGATGTGATCCTTATATGTTATTATCAGGCGGGTAGACAATAAGGATAAACGTATAGCCTAGACAATTATATATTGTTAGTTAATTGAATGGTATCTTTTATAATAGATACATATAGTGCGAGGCATTCAAAGACATACAGAGATTGTAAAAGTAAAGCCTGATTATGTATAGTAATGAAACGAGTGGATTCAGAATAGAGATAAACCCGAAATGGTGAATGATAGGAAATGTCATGTGTCTATCATTGGAAATGCAGATGCATCAGGACTGAGTGATACGGCCGATAGTTAAAGATTAGAAGTTTATCAATTGAGGCAAGTATTCCTACACTTTCTTTTAAAATACTGCAAATATTTCTTCGTTCCTATTCTAAGTTCAGAATAGTTAAATGTTTTTATATTTCGCTGCAATTACTCTTACTTATGCAAGTGACTTTTTATCTTGTCCCTTGATTATCCATTGATGTCTTGAGCAAATACCGATTCTTTCGGGTTATTTACGAACCCTGAATTGGGATATTTTGAAATCAAAATTATTTGACATCAAAATACTCCACGGACTGGATGGTTATGATGAGGGCCAGTGATGAGCTAGACCCTAAGGGCCAGGGATGGCTGGACCCTTGATTATTAGGCTATAGTGCCTGGGTACCCTATATGTTGGTGGGTCTATACAGTTGGGTATAGATCTGCGCTATATCCTGACTGATCAGCAGGTTATAGTGCATATGTTGGTTTCTAGTGTCCAGTCTAATTTATTATTGATCGCCATTAATGACATTCTTTATTGAATAGATTATGATTACAAAATCAAACAAAGATTTGATTCAAAGAGATGATTCAGTGAAATGTTCACTGTTCTTTTACAGAAAAAGGTGATTTATGAGTAAAGGCCAATGAGGGCCGATGTTTTATTCGCTGAACTATTTTAAATAAATAAAGGTGTTTTGAAATCATTCAAAAATTGTTTCTAGAAGTTTCTTTGATCTAATACCCGGAAACCATTTATGAAACTTGCTGGGTATTTTTGGCTCACTCTTGCTTAGTGAAATCCTATTTCTTTCAGTATCAAATGAGGGCAAAAGTGAATAGCTTTCAATAGACAGCAAAATTAAAGAGATTCCAGCTGAAGGAATTTGGAGATGTCAGAGTGATCAATACGATAAATTTAGTAAAGAGGTAATGGAATTGTATTTTAGATATTGTAATTTTAGAAGGTTAGATTCTTGTTTCATACCATAACCTGTAAGCGATCCGGATTAATGAGGGGTTATCTATATATTTGTTTTAATATACATGTTTATATTATTTAAAGTTATCTAGTGACACCCAATCCTGACCCCGGATTTGGGGATGTTACAGTATGTACAGAAGTAAATAGAAGTGAAGTTTCTTGAGTTGAAGCAAGGGAATATGACAGTCTTGGAATATGAGAAGAAGTTTACGAGATTGTCAAGATTTGTGACCAAGTACGTGAAGACTGATGAAGAGAAGGCTTAGAGATTTCAACAAGGGCTAGAATATTGGATTCGAGATAGAGTGTTGATGCTTGAGATTGATACATATGTCGGGGTTGTTCAGAAGGCGGCATCGATTGAGAGTAATGGAGTACAATCTAGAAAGAAAGAGATAATAAGGAGAGGAAAATTTATCATCAGAAGGAGAGGTCAGATTCAAGATATCAGCAAGACAAAAATGTGAAGAGAATTGGATTCCAGAAAGGATGGAATGCACAGAAGAAAGGGGAAGTGAGCAAGAGATAAGATAATAAAGGGAACCCTCAACATAATAAGGGTCAAGCGAATGAGGATAAACAACCAAGGGTCAAATGTAGGCATTGTGGGAAGAAGCATTCGGGAATTTGCAATATGCTCAACATGATGTGTTATTGATGTAATCAGAACGGACATTTGGCCAATGAATGTAAAGTGCAAAAACCTGGAGTAACACGCTACAAGTGCGGGAAAGTTGGACATATCGCCAAGGAGTGCAGGTCAACCGGATCAATCAGAAGCATGATGAATGTAGCAAGCACTAGTACTACGATATATATAGAAATGATGGCATTACCTCCACCACCTACCATGACTCCTCAAGCATTAGCGGAGACCTTTAACCTGAAAATGAAGGATGCTATTCAGAATCCAGAAGTGATAGCAGGTAAGCTTTTGATAAATAATGTTGAAGCAAAAGTATTGATAGATTCAGGAGCTACAAGGTCTTTTATATCATAAACCTTTCCTAATAGAATAAATCGTGATAAAAAGAATATGAGTGAAATGATGAGCATAGTAATTTTTAATCAAGAAAAGGTACCAGTAGACTAATTTTGCCCTCAATATAAGATTGATATCTCCGGGCATAAGTTTTCAGTCGACTTGATACTTTTTAGGTTAGGGGAGTTTGATATAATATTAGGAATGGATTGGTTAGAAGAGAATGGTCCTCAGATAGATTGTAGGTCTAAGAAGGTTTATTTAAGAACAAAGAATGGGAATAAAGTGATGTTTAAAGGAAAGAAACAAGAGCAATTATTTCTCACCGTTATGCAAGCCAGTAAGTTACTAAAAAAAGGATGCGAAGTATATTTAGCCTATGTAGTACATTCAAAAAGGAAGTTCCTGTGGTGAAAAAGTTCCCAGATGTTTTCCCAGAGGAATTAACAGGATTACCGCCAGATCGATAGATTGAATTCGAAATTAATCTTGCCCCAGGCACTGAACCCGTCTCAAAGTCACCTTATAGGATGGAAATAGCAGAAATGAAGGAATTAGCAACTCAGTTATAGGAAATTTTGGATAAAGGAGTTATAAGGCCAAGTATGTCGCCATGGGGAGCACCAGTTCTATTTGTAAGGAAAAAGGATGGAAGTATGAGGCTATGTATTGATTATCGAGAATTAAACAAGATGACGATTAATAATCGATATCTGTTGTTGAGAATAGATGATTTGTTTGACCAACTGAAAGGAGCAAAGAGTTTTTCGAAGACCGACTTAAGGTCAGGATACCATCAGTTAAAGATCAAACCAGAAGACATCCCGAAAACGGCATTTAGGACAAGGTATGTACATTATGAGTTTTTAATAATGCCATTCGGATTAACAAATGCTCCTGCAGCTTTTATGGACTTAATGAATCGAGTTTTTAAGAAATACTTGGACCAGTTTGTTGTAGTATTCATTGATGATATTCTAATATATTCGAAGACGGAAGAAGAGCATGAGCAACACTTGTGGATAGTTTTGGAGATTGTTCGACAAGAAAGATTGTATGCAAAATTTTCAAAGTGAGAGTTTTGGTTAAAAGAAGTGCAATTTTTGGGACATATAATTGGAAGCGAAAGAATTAGAGCGAACCATGCCAAGATTAAAGCGGTTATAAGTTGGAAGAGACCAAAGACTCCTACGGATGTAAGAAGTTTTTTAGGATTGGCCGGGTACTACAGAAGATTTGTGGAGGACTTCTCAAAGATCGCTACGCCACTAACCAAGCTAACAAGAAAGAGTCAAAAGTTTGAATGGAATGAGGAATGTGAATTTTTTTTTCAAGAATTAAAGCAGAGGTTGGTTACCGCTTCAATATTGGTAGTACCTGACGACAAGGGAGATTTTGTGATATATAGCGACGCATCACATAAGGGCTTAGGATGCGTGCTAATGCAACACAATAAGGTGATTGAATATGCCTAAAGACAGCTAAAGCCTCATGAATTGAGATATCCAAACCATGATCTGGAATTGACAGCCATAATGTTCGCACTCAAGATATGGAGACACTACCTGTTGTTGAAGTGTATTTTTAGATGTTCGTTCTCAGGGAAGGACTGATATCAACACCGATTTCAAGTCATTTATCTCTTACAGTTCAGAAGTGTGAAGAATAATTTTGTGGGTGTATTAAGTATCCACCAATTTAATCTAATAAACAAATAAAAGTTATATAAGATATATAAGAGAAACAATCCAAGAATAAGGGTTCTTCAATGGCTATCATGAATGTCTAGTTTGTGTCTCTTGTTTTGTTAAAAACAATCCTTCTAATATTTATTGTGACGGCCTCAACCCCGGGGTCAAGAGTTTATGTCATCAACAACAACCATAAGATAAACAATTTAATAATAGGATATAACTACGACCCCTTTACCAAGATCTTTGCCAGTTTTAAGTATGATTTAGGTTAAAACTAACACAAACCAACTTACAACAATCATCCTGACGCAGCTAACTTAACACATCAACTCAACAGACCACCCTTGGTCCAACACAACCATCCTAGAGGAGTCTGACACAAAGGGAACTGGAACTCTTCCCTGACTACCGCGAAAGAATCTCCTAGGCATCTACAATACATATATAAAACATTCTGCAAGGGTGAGCAATCATTTTCTCAGCAGTACCACTATATGAATAATAAGTAAAGCAATTTATGATAAAACAGTGATAGGAACAGAGATTATAGCTCGCTTGCAAAACATGTAAAACATTCATAAACTGGATACTCAAAACTAACATGCTTTTAACTAAACAAACGTAGTAGTGTGCTGTGTACAAATACCAGAGTTTAATTCTAGCATGCCATTTTCATTTCCAAATCCACTATATAACTCACTTGTTCCGTTATGAGAATCGCAAAGCCAAATCAGATACTTACGGATATGTGAAGACAGCTGATCAGGATATCAATAATGGACGGCTATCACTGCCATCCTATATACCTGTTCCGGAACTCAGAGACTAGCTAGGTCTCTGACCTGCTGGACTAATTGGTTATATAATGCGCGCAACCGAATTAGCCTCTTACGCCACCTTAATAGGCCTACTCTGGCCCCAATGTATCCCATATTTGATCGTTTTATCCAGTTTTCAAAACACTTGTACCTATCTCATTTTTCAAAATCATTTATCTTGCCAGCACACATATAAAATCCAGTTCGCAAATCATTTCATTCGAGATGGGTATCTTTCGAAGTTACTTTTCCCCAAAACAATTTGAAAACAGTGATTTATAACTACAGGGGATACACAACTTAAAATGTTTTTGTTCCATTATGAAAGTAAAACATTTAGCTATTCATACGTACTGAACCATAAAAGAATGGTCAGGGGCACTTTCCTTGAAGAGCTTACGACTATCTCTGATTGACCTTGGATTGACGTGGACACTCAGATTTATCGCCTTACTATCAGACTATCCTGGATCTGACTTCAACGCTCAGGTTCTTCGCTTTGAACCTCGCTGTGCTTGTCGATTGATCACTAGGTTATCTTTAGTCCAATGCCAACTCTCGGGTCTTTCAACTTCGGATTTTTTTTCAACTAATACCTACAAAGCCGAAATACCCTACGCTAGACGTCTAGGTATGCTTGACATATCCTCGATACCAATTCTACCCAACGATATTCAAACCCGACTCATAATTATGTATATTATAATAACACACGCAACAATTAGGGTTCAAAATCTCGAAAATCGGTTCGGTGTTCATTTTCAGATAATACGTATACTCGTCATTTTACGAAATTAGGGCTATTAGTTTTGAAAAAATATTTCATCACATCTTACAATCAAGTTTCGTATAAAACACATATGTATTTATATAGCCACTTGACGTCCCGATAATCATCAGATACGCTCCCGTATTCTCGTAGGTCAATTTCCCGGAAATCGGGCAGCGTCTCCTTTGTTTATCGGACTACCCGTCGAATCAATTCGACGTCAAATCAACAAAAAACAACCCACAATTAATCCAAATACAATTCCCAACCTCTGATTCAATCCAATCATAACACTTAAAATTCCACAGATTTCCAAGTTTCAACTAAATTATAATTATTAATTGTTATTCGTATTTTTTTTAATTTCAAAATATTAGGACTCAGAACAAATCATCACAGTCCACCGTTAACTCACCGAAGTTCATCGTCAACGGCGGTACAATTTATTGGTGCCCGATTTAATACAGATTTCCAAATAAATTGCACCGATTAAATTGAATAATTGGAACAACCATTTGATTACTCACCAAAATTCATTCAAATTTTTTAGAAATAATTTCGAACAAACAAAATAATAATAATCGAATAATTTATTCAAAAAATTTATGAAGCACCAATCGAACAAGGAGGGGAGTATTCGATTTAACCGAATAACTCGACCAAGACACAATAGAGAAGCAACAGGGACGGCTGCACACACACGCGCCGATGCGCCACACACGTATACAACACTCGCCGCCTGGTCACCACCACCGCCTCATCGGAAATGTCGAGGAAGGGCGGCAATACAGGGCAACGGAGCCAAATTACAGAAATATATACACAATTGCACAAACCCAGTAGTACATATGCGTATGTATATGCATATAATCAAGCAAAATAATACAGAACTGAAACCACCAAGCCAACCGGAGTTAGGCGGAGGCTTACCGGAAACGGCCGGGGAAACAAAGAATCAGTCGCCGGAAACATCGAACAGAAATGCAGCCATAAAAGCAAGAATAAGAGAATCATGTATCAGGACCTTCGATTTACTCGAAGTCAAGTGATAATCGAGAGGAAAGGACCCGAAAATGGTGATAATGAGAACCGAGTGAGAAGACAGGGAATACAGGGGAGGTGTGGTTGTTTGCATATATATATATATATATATATTTTATTATCCCCCAATCAACAACAAACACGAAGCAAAGAAAATGCTAGAAGCTTAACACGCGTCCCTCTACTGTTTATAGGCCCGATCTCTGATCCGAAATTCCATTTTAGCGAATCAAGTTATACTTAAAACAAATTCGAAAAATCATGGAAACAGCCTTAAAATTTTATAAATATCCCAAAGTTAATAAAACATAATTTTCGTAATTTTAGGACAATTTTTAAAATGCAATTTATACCCGCTTTTAACAATTAAATGAATCAATGCGCGGGTGAAATTAATCCCAAAAATTTCCAAAATAATTTTAAAATTCTCGGAATATTCCAAACTTAAATACATATGAGTTTCATAATTTTTGAAGAATTCGGGAATTAAATACAGATTTTACAAATAAATGCAACCAGGAAATCATACAGGGTTAAATAATTGATGAAATATTGATTTCTAAATTTTGTAAAATCCCAAAAACAAATATTGAAATTATAAAGTCATAAAAACAATTTTAGAGACAATCCACATATTTACACAAATAAACTTGTATTAAATCCATTTTTAAAAGTGAAAACAATTCAATACAAGTCCATAATTAATTACACGAACCACCCTGGACACCATAATTTACATACATAGATAAAATTAAAACAACACATAGCTGACCGAAGCTATACACATATATTATTCATTTAATAATTCCATAATTACACTTTAATTAAATATAAAAGTAAACGAGTCGTTACATTTATAAAATCCTCTCCCAAGGTAGATTATAGTGCCTATAATTATCCCTTGAAAGCCACTCCCATGGTCCTACAAAGTAAAATCATAGACTATTAAAAACCAAGGATTACATGTTTCACAATTTTCATATTAATCTTCCGATCCAATACTTAAATTATGTCTATCATATCATGTACTAGAATTAAAACTCTTCTCCCGATTCGTTATGATTCCTATAGATTCAATCAAAAGTTCGCGACTCCCTCAATTGTGTTAAGCCCTCAATGACAAATTAACAATCACAAGAAAATCACAATACAACTAAATAAACACAACAAGCCAAAGAATACTACCCAACTCTTGGATTAAGGGGTTAGCTACTCATGATATATGAAGAAAACAAATATATATTAAAACCACAAATCATGAGTTAAAAATTTGAATACAGAGAATACAACTTGAAGAGTTCCTTTAAAATCTGGACGAATCCCTTCGCTCCTTCTCCCAATCCCGCTTTCTAGCTGCCTTTCTCCCTTCTCTCTCAAGAATAATAGATATCTCTATTCTATTCTCTAATACAATATGTTATGGTTCTCTATATAATATATAAAACCTAATATATAATAAAGAGTTTTAATGCTTTTCCCAAAATTAATTGGATTCTGATGTAAAATTCGTAGGCTGTCTTTCAGGACTGATTCTGGGTTTCTAAAATTGGATTATTGATTTTGGACCACTTCTAAACTATAGATAATTCTGTTAGCTTCGCATGGGCTGTAAGACCGCCCAATTCTGATGTCTAGAACTCAAGTTACGTCCCAAACAGTGATGTATGCACGTGCAACCCAATAAATCCGAATTTTCTTATGATTTAAGTCCAAATAAGCCCAATTCCATATAAAGTTGGGAATTCTTTATTTCCTGTCATAAACCAATAAACTCTAATTAATAATATCCAATTAATAATATAATATTATAAATATGAAAATAAATTCCTTTTATATATATACTCTATCAAATATCCCCACACTTAGTATTTTGCACGTCCTCGTACAAACTAATATAATATATTATTAACTAGTACCACTTTCGTAAGGTGATCACGGTTGCATTTGGCATATGTAACAATCCCCTTAAACCCCAAGGTAGCCCTAGTGGACGAGTAAGGTCTCGTGAGGGCCTGTAGTGAATGTACCCACAAAACCCATCTAACCCGTGTAATATGCAACTATATGAATGCAACTAAATGATTGACAATACGAAAGATCTCAAATATAACAGTTCATGCCAAGTCAGATAGAACCCTCAACTCATGCACCAAGTTTAGACATATCAAGCTCACACACAATATCACAACATAGTTAACACAAGTACAGAGTGTGCGTATGTGCTTAGCTTAACAAAACGCTCTCTAATGAACCAAAAACAAAGACGTAAAAGTTTCAACATGACAAGTCATGCGAGTTAATAGCCCCAAGTTGAGTATTTGAATAGATCTTAAACACTTCGTTACTTAGAACTAGCCATCATTCATGTTTAGCAAGGGATTTTCATGTCTTTCTTTATTACTATAATACTACAACTATATGTACATACGATTTTTTTTACTGCTCGGTCTAAGGTTGGGTGGCTCCTCAGTGTAAGTGAGTTACGACCTCCATAAGACTTCACAAGCTCGGGCTAAGGTTGGGTGGCTCCTCAGTGTAAGTGAGTTACAACCTCCATCAGACTTTGCCAACCATACTATACACACATATATTCAATTGTTTATTAACTGTGCAATGGTCGAGATCCCTAAAGATTTATGCACCAATACCCATGTAGCGAGTATTGGGTCAGCAATCCCAAACCATAAAAGGCTTTAGGTTTCTAGGCACAAAGTCCCCTCAGACTTAATTACTCGAGTATTAATGAGCTCAACCTAGTCAATTATACCGCATTTATTCTTTTTGCGTGTTACTTATTACTACTATCATACATATATATTTTTTGTTGTTTATTAAAGACATGTACACACCACTGCTTCCCTCAAACTTAAGCATTTACGTACTAAGCTCAAAAGGGAATAGCCAAAATTCTAATCATCAACAAGCAGCTACCCCTGAAGAAACAAACATATCTAAGTCTCAACTCAAGAGCATAATAATAGTGTATTAAAAAATAAGCTCTGCACTAGTGACACTACGCATGTAACATCTTTAGCATGTGATCATAGCAAGACAGTCAAATATAAGGTACACAAAGTATCATCATAGGTCACCAACTTGGGCTACTACTAATTTGAGATCATGCTATGATATAAAATATAATGCAATACAACTAGCATACAATGTCACTATATGATATAATGCAATCTATATGAACTTTTTTTATTTTTTTTATGTATATTGCAACTACTGAAAACACATCCCCACACTTAAATGAGTCAATGTCTTCATGGCACGCTACACTAATAATTCTACAATATAATAGAATGAAAGAAATACTCCCCTATGTATATGCTTGAAGTGTCTGATCCATGTCCGGCTCGATTGAGTCTTTGCAAACTCGTAGCGCTTCTTTTGTTGATGTAGTTATGTTGCATGAGCATGCTAATAAACTACACGAGCATGCCAATCCAGCGCGTGATCATGCCAATAGCATGCATGACCATGCTAAACCCTTAAAAACAAGCCGTGGGTTTTTTTGTCCAGCTGCATGATCATGATAATGAAGTTGCGTGAGCATGCTAAACCACCAAAAAGAAGCCGACGGTGTTGGTTTGTTCTGCGTGAACATGCCAACATGCTGCATGACCGTGCCAAACCTCAAAAATTTGGCCGTGAGTTATTTTTTCCTACTGCATGAACATGCCAAAAATCTGCATGATCATGCCATTTTCTTAAAAATCAGCCGAGAGGTATAGGTTGTGCTGCATGACCATGTTGACACCCTGCATGACCATGCTGTTTCTCCATTCTTGTCCAAATTCATTCTAAACACCTGAATCACTTCAAACAAACACATCAAGGCAACACGTGGGAGTAAAAAAACAAAAAAAATAAAATCTAACTAATCTTATAATCTTGGGTTACCTCCCAAGTAGCGCTTCTTTAATATCATTAGCTTGACGTGTACATACAACTAGCATCATTAATGTGGTGAAAAAGCAAATAAATGCACATATCTACGAATTAGTATTAACATTATGATGTGCAAATATATCTTAGATCCATAAAAATATAAGAAACTTTTTATGATCCACACTTTCTCAAGAGACTCAGAAAAATCAAAGTAGCTAGAAAAAGTCGTCAGAATAATCATCATAAATATGACTCATAAACTCCTCCCAAATTGGATCCCTATATTTCAAAGCAAGACTTCCAATTTCATCAATCTTAAATCCCTCCTCAATTTTAATTGGACACTCATCAATTTTTATCTCGTCTACCAATTTATTAAGCTCAACACCATTCTCTAAATTTGGTAGAATTTCAATTGCATCCAAATTATCGTTATCACACATGGGACTATTATTAACTAAATAAGTAGACTCATTAGACACAAAATTATCATCAATTTCTAAACAAGAATCATGGATCGTTGGAAATTTGACACAAGGAGGAACTTGAAGACAGCCATCAGGCATCACAAGTTGAACTTCCTTAATAAAACTATTCCTTTTAGCATTCTCCTTGTACCAACCTATTGATTCTACTTCACATGAATATCACATTTATTAGCAATCTTAAAATTTGAGTCATCAAAGTGTTTAAGAAGTCCTAAAGAAAGTAAAGAAGGATTATAATGACTCAAACTCTCATCAACACTGTAACGTCTGGGAAATTACGTCTGTAATATATCATATTTATAATAAATTATGTGTGTTAATGTGTCATTTATGTGGAATTATCTGTCTAACCTTAATTGCTATTTGTTATGTGCATTTTGCGTCGTTCCGATATTTTTAAGGTATTTTTCAGATATGTTATTTTGCATTCATAGTTTTCATTTTAAACGTTTTACGACCCGAATCATGTTAAAGCAGGTATTTCAAATAACATAATGAGCCTTATTTTTCATCAAACAGCTTTTACCATCACATTATTCTGAACATCTAGGCATTTTATAAATTTTCTCGTTTTGCGAAAAATGACTTTTCCAGGCCCCATTGGGTGTTAAAAACCCCACAAAAATCACATTTTTATTTTTATAAAATTATAAGACTTTTATTTATACCATTTCCTTATATTTTTGCATTATTCACAATTTTTGGGAAATTTTGGCATATATATTGTATATATAAATTATTTATAAATTAAATTTTAATACTCAAAAAATTATAAAATTAGGGGCTTATTAATTTTAAAAAGAGTAGAATTAGGACCTTAATTTTTATTAGGAGTATTAATTTTACTACTATAAATAGCCTAATAATTATTTAGTTATAATTAATTAATTATAATTAATTAATTATAAAAATTCTGCAAATTTTCTGGAAATTCTCTGAAGAACAAGTCGGGTCGGATTTCGGGTCGAGAATCAATCACTGATTTTGAACGTTTCTGGGCATCAAATCAATCGATGTGAGTATCCAAATTGATCCTCTCAATCTGTTCTTTCGGTTTCTGGTACAAAAATCATGTTTTGAAGTGTTATTTTTCAATTTCAATTTCTAGGGTTTATACCGGATTTGGTACTTTTTGATTCTGGAGTTATTTGTTAAAATTGATGTTGTAAATAACTTTATTTGATGATTTATGATCGAATCCTGCTAATTAATTTTACAGACGATTGCTTGAATTGATAGAACTATATCTAGGGTTTATGTATTTTTTTGTTTGATCGTTTTTGATTGTAGAGATAACTGAGACATGATAGAGTATAGGGGTTTGATTGTGTGTGTTATAAGCTTTATTTTCATATATAGAACGTGAATTTTGATGTAAAAATTAGTGAAATCGGATTTTGGCCGTACTTTAAGTCGGTTAGATCGGAGAACTCAGCCTGAGGGTTATTGGGTGATGTTAATGGTTGAATAATGTTTAGAACTGAATTTGGAATCGATTCCCAGTAAAAACGAGTACAAACGATTCGTGATTTGGCCTAAAAATAACTTCATCGGAATCTGGAAAAACTCATCGGAGTTTGATGGTTTTCACCGGAGAAGAAGATACAGGCGTCGTTGATGATTGATGAAGACGGTGATGGGTTGCTGTGTTGATTTCAAAGAAAATGGACACAAAAGGAGCAAAACAGAGTCGAATTGAGGGGTAATTAGACTGGCCGGAAAACATGTCGGTGACCGGAATCCTCACCGGATTCTGGGTTCATCCCGACCCGTTTCCTGTTCTTGGTGACCCGGTTGCAACCCGATTTGCAACCCGTGTTTGATCTGTTTTTGTCAGGATTTGTTGTCTGACAAATGTTTCTGCAAATTATTTTTATTTTCTTTTTATTTTAATTATAAAATCAGTTTTATTTATTTTATAAATTGACTAATTAATTATTTAATTTATTGATTTATATTATAAATAATTCTGAAATATTTTCTAAAAATTAGATTTAATTATTTTCTCAATTATTTATTATTTATTTATTATTTATTAATTATTTAAAAATGATTAATTATTTTGATAATTAATCAAATAGTTTTCAATAAATCATAATAAATTTATTTTAATTCCAAAAATTATAGAAAAATCATTTTTAATTCTGATTTTTCTTAAATATTTATTTAAAAATTATTTTAGGGTTTAAAAATTAGTAATAATTATTCATATTGAATAATAAATTGATTTACCCGTGTTTAATATATATTAATTAGACCGTTAGTCCGATTCGAGCGAAACGAAAGCCCTTTGATTCAGAAAAAAGAATTCTTTTCCTTAAAAATAATATTAGAGCCTTATTTCTTCTAGAAATTAGTTGAATTTATTACTTGTCTGGTTATTAGTCGAATTGCGTGCCGAGACGAGTACGAAAAATTCCGAAAAATAGGAAACGAGTCAGATAATGATCAATTGAGCGATCAGCGAGTCGATTTTGATTCTAAAAATTATTTTTAATTATAAAAATGATTATGTGCTTATGTGCTTATGTGTATTATGTGGTTAATCTAGTATTACTTGCTAATATATAATATATGAGTCAGTCATAAGCGCATGGGTAGACAATAGGAACGATGTGAAGTCTATTCAAGACGCAATTGAAGTACGAAATGACTAAACCAGTCTATTTTTCTAACAGAAGCTAAGCCAGCAAGGCAGGTTGAGTAGGTTATAGACGAAGGTGATTTAATTACAGTGAGTCGCGCAGGAGGCAAGTTTTTTTTCCCTATTCTACTTTCAGAATAGTGATATTTCTTCAAATTCTTATTACGCTTGCACTCTTTTGATTCTTGTTCATATTTTATTTCGATTCTTGATTTCTCCTTTTCATTTAAATTAATTGTTCATACTCCTATTGTTACTCACAATTATTGATATATTCTGGTGATTAGAATATGTCAAAGCATACCGATTGTTCTGGTTGCTATTCCATGGACCGGGACATAACCGGATCCTTGAGATGGGTCGTAATACCTGGGTGCCCGATGAGATCTATATAGTGGGATATAGATCTGCACTGTATCCTGGTTGATCAGCAGGGTATATATGCGAACTTGTGTCCAGTTTAGTTCGTTTGTATTCGCCAGTAATGGCCTTCTTTTTATTCTCGCGGGGTTATATCTTTACAGATATACCCAGATTACGAATTCATTTAAATTGCTTTAACACTGTTTATATTTTACGGACTTGTTGAGCAATTTTTGGCTTACCCTTTTTGTTATTATCCACCTTATTGTTTTCAGTTAAGAAGGAATATGAAACCCATCAGGACTCGAGTGGTAAAGAAGCGGGTCAAGCCTCGGGATCCTCTCATACCCAAGGTGTTGATCCCAATCCAGGAAGAAAGCTTTGAGTTGCCCGAACAGGTGGAGTGTAGATAGTTAGTGTGTGTGTGTTTGAATAAAAAATGAAATTAGTTTAAAACTGGTTTGATAATGGTTTGTAATGAAGAGAGTTTGTAAGATTTTGAATTTGGTTTGTAATAAAGTAGTTAGTGGTTCTTGTTTTCATACTTCAACCAAAAAAGGTCCTGGTTAGTATTAAAAGGGGTTTAGATTCATTTCTTTATTATTTATTAATCAGATTGTACAGGTTTGGTGATTAGCTAGTAACCCCCAGACTTATACCCCGGGTCTGAAGGGCGTCACAAACACCATTGCATACATATGAATCATCATGGTATTGATTATCAAAAGAATATGAAAAATCTGTGCTAGAAGGGTATGGAGCATAATATGAGTTGTAATAATCAAACCAGTTCATCTGATACGCATTAAATCCTGAAAGGAATTAAAATCTTGAGCGTTATTCCAGCCAAAATTGTTGTACATGTCGTCTCCCAAACTCAAAACTTTACGTTGTCTAAAAAACCTGTAGACACACCAAAAAAATAAAAAGAAGGGAAAAAACTATATACAAAGATAAAATCAAAACTACAAGAAATAATAAACTCAGAATCAGTAATGCTGCCTTCCCCGACTGCGGCGCCAATTTGTTGAAGTGTATTTTTAGATGTTCGTTCTCAGGGAAGGACTGATATCAACACCAATTTCAAGTCTTTTATCTCTTACAGTTCAGAAGTTTGGAGAATAATTTTGTAGGTGTATTAACTTCCACCAATTTAATCTAATAAAAAAATAAAAGTTATATAAGATATATGAGAGAAACAATCCAAGAATAAGGGTTCTTCAATGGCTATCATGAATGTCTAGTTTATGTCTCTTATTTTGTTAAAAACAATCCTTCTAATGTTTATAAAATTCTCTCCCAAGGTAGATTATAGTGCCTACAATTATCCCTTGAAAGCCACTTCCATGGTCCTACAAAGTACAATTATAGACTATTAAAAACCAAGGATTACATGTTTCACAATTTTTATATTAATCTCCCGATCCAATACTTAAATTGTGTCTATCATATCATGTACTAGAATTAAAACTCCTCTCCCGATTCATTATAATTCCTATAGATTGAATCAAAGGTTCGCGACTCCCTCAATTGTGTTAAGCCCTCAATGACAGATTAACAATCACAAGAAAATCACAATACAACTAAATAAACACAACAAGCCAAAGAATACTACCCGACTCTTGGATTAAGGGATTAGCTACTCATGATATATGAAGAAAACAAATATATATTAAAACCACAAATCATGAGTTAAGAATTTGAATGCATAGAATACAACTTGAAGAGTTCCTTTGAAATCTGGCCGAATCCCTTCGCTCCTTCTCCCAATCTCGCTTTCTAGCTGCCCTCTCCCTTCTCTTTCAAGAATAATGGATATCTCTATTCTATTCTCTAATACAATATGTTATGGTTCTCTATACAATATATAAAACCTAATATATAATAAAGAGTTTTAATGCTTTTCCCAAAATTAATTGGATTCTGATGTAAAATTCGTATGCTGTCTTTCAGGCTTGATTCTGGGCTTCTACAGTTGGATTCTTGATGTTGGACCACTTTTAAACTGTAGATAATTCTGTTAGCTTCGCATGGGCTGTAAGATCTCCCAAGTATGATGTCTAGAACTCAAGTTATGGCCCAAACAGTGATGTATGCGCGTGCAACCCAATATATCCGAATTTCCTTATGGTTTAAGTCCAAATAAGCCCAATTCCATATAAAGTTGGGAATTCTTTATTTTCTGTCATAAAATAATAAAATCTAATTTATAATATCCAATTAATAATATAATATTATAAATATGAGAATAAAATCCATTAAAATATATATAAATATATACTCTATCACCAGTATGGAGAAAAGTGTGAAATCTATACGGATCATAAAAGCTTGAAGTATATTTTCACCCAGAAGGGACTCAATATGAGACAACAGAGATGGTTGGAGTTAATCAAGGACTACGATTGTTCGATATATTATCATTCTGGAAAGGCTAATGTAGTAGCCGATGCCTTGAGTATGAAGGAAAGGTTGAATATGATGCCAAGGGAAATATCAGAAGAGATTGAAAGATTTGAGTTAGAACTCTGTGTTTACGGGACATCGAAAGAGATTTGTAACGCCATGACTTTTCATCCAAAATTATTACAGAGGATAAAGAAATATCAAGAAAAAGTAATGAGTCAAGAGAATAATAAACTGACGGGAGAAGAAGCATGTACGAAAAAGGATGAGCAAGGAATATTAAGATTTTCATTAAGGATTTAGATTCCTCAAGTGATTGAATTGAAGAACGAGATACTACAGGAAGCACACAACTCAAAATTTTCGATTCACCCGGGGAGCACCAAGATGTACCAGGATTTGAAAAAGAAATTTTGGTGGCCAGATATGAAAAGAGAGATTGCATAATGGGTCTCTAAGTGATACACTTGTCAAAGATTAAAAGCGTAACATCAAAGACCAAGTGGATTGATTCAGCCATTGAAGATTTCTGAGTGGAAATAGGAAAATATCACCATAGATTTCATAGTGGGACTGCCTCGAACAAAATCCGGACATGATTCCATATGGGTTATAGTTGATCACCTCACAAAATCAGCACATTTCTTACCAATCAACGAGAAGACTTCATTGGATATGTTGGTGCATATGTACATTCGTGAAATTATGTTACGACACGGCATGCCGGTATAGATAGTTTCGGATCGAGATCCACGATTCAACTCAAGATTCTGGAGACAGTTTCAGGAAAGTTTGAGCACGAAGCTAAATATGAGCACAATATATCATCCACAAACTGACAGTCAAAGTGAGCGAACTATTCAAACAATCGAAGATATGTTGCGCAGTTGTGCAATTTATTTTGCAGGAAGTTGGGATGATCACCTACCACTTGTAAAATTCTCATACAATAACAGTTACCACTCCATCATCGGAATGCCTCCATATAAAGCTTTATACAGAAGAAAATGCAGATCTCCGACAAATTAGGACGAGGTAGGAGAAGGAAAATTTATTGGTCCAGAATAGGTTCAGCAAATGAAGGAAATGGTCGCCTTAATTCAGAAAAGATTAACTGCTGCTCAAGACAGACAGAGGAAGTATGCAGATCCTCCTGAAAGGATGTGAGTTTCTAAGTAGGTGAAGCCGTATTGCTGAAAGTATCGCAATGGAAGGGTTTAACCCGATTTGGGAAAAAGGGAAAATTGGCACCTCGTTATTGTTACGACCGGCATTTTGTGTAATATTAATTTTGGACTTGGTATAATATTATAGCCGAATGTAAATATACTTAATGGTTGTACGTTGTATGAATGAAAATTTCTGCATTTTAAATTTGCTTTATGTAGTATATGATTTTTCAAAGCAAGAGTTTATTTATTTCCCTTATTTTTGATTTATAAGGAATATTCTAAACCTTGGAAAATTTTCTTATAAAAGTTATTTTGTTCACAAATTTCAAAAGTGATTTTATAAAATTTGTAAAAATCCAAGTTATTTTATGGCATAAATTTCATAATTTTTGAACTTGTATTTTATTTTATAAAAATGAATCTTTACAAATTTTATTTGTTATAATTAGCAAATTACATAGAAGCCCTTGCATACAAATCACCCTTCTATTCTCTCAAAGGGCAAAGAAGATCTTTCCAACCCCACTAACTCATTTGTTGATTACCAAATTACCACAATAACCTTGCATGCAAAATGGCCTAACTTTACTTTGAGGACATTTTTGTACATTCTCACTTCCACTCATTATTTTGTCAACCCAAAAGCATAAAACCAAAAACCAAGTGGCATAAGTCATTTTCACTCACTCCACACTCCAACACACCTCATTTTTTCTCTCCTCCCATCCCTCCCATGTTGCTCTCGGCCGAAGCCCCCCATCCCCCACTCCCTTCCATTTTTCATTTCATTCCCCATCTTTCCTAGTGTAAATCTTCTACCTACATTCATTTTATATACTTCCCAAGAGTTTTGTGACTTGGGAGTTGAAGTTTCATGGTTGCATGTGTAGTTCTTGTGTGATCTCCAAAGAGAAACTCTTGATTCTTGTGAATTCAAGAGCTCTCTATGAGATATATTTTATATATGTGTTAACTAAGTATTTTAAGGAGAAACCATGCTTTAAAATCCTTTGCATGCTACTGAAATTTCATTATATATTCATGGTTAGCCATGCATGCTAGTTTTAAGATATTAAAATGATGATCAACCGTGTTTTGCATGCTACTCTTTTCGAAATCATGTTCCTATGTCTAAAAATCTATAAATTCAAAATATGTGTGCTTAAAATAGATTGTTTCCACGATAAATTTCTTATTAATAGTTAAGAGAAGATATATTTCATGAATATTAAAGATGAGTAATAGGTACAAGTCGAATTTGCAAGCATTTAAACTTTATGCTTTAGCCGAAATCTTGTTAAGTGTTTCCATGAGTTGCTTGTTATATTTTTTAGTTGCATGTTGTTGTTCTTGGGCATGGCTGATCTCCCCTCTTATTGAGGCACTATTTTAGGACATTAATGCACTAGGTTTGGTTTGGTAAGGGTTGGATACTTGGTTATTAAGTGGGAGTTAAGGTGGAAAGAGATTAGTTAGTGTTTGCATTTTTTCCAGATTTGATGCACTAGTTTATGGGGAAGTTTTGAATGAGCATTTGTTGTGCACTTTGAAACCCAAGACACCAGAAGCTAGAACTAGGAGTATATAAAAGGTTTTAGGTGTTTGTTGGAGGTTTATAAGTCATTTGGTTAGGTGCACGAGTGGAATCACAAAGTTTGTCCAGCAGAGGACAGTTTTGTTGCAACTTAGAAATAGGAAATTTTGACCATGTCATAGGTAGACTCTCATTAGGCCCTGTTGGGCCTTAGTTATAGGGAGTGTCAGAGGAGTTTTTCCAGCCATCGTTCATAAGATTTGAGTTAGAACCATGTGTCACAAGTTAGTTCAAGTTAGGGCGTTTTCTGCCCAAAAAACAGGGGAACCATGGACTTTAAGCTTAGGCCCAAGGAGGCCCAAGCTAGGCCCTTGAGCCACATCGAATTTGGAAGATGCCTTATGGTCAGAAGAGTCTATTGTAGAAGTTTTGGTGGTAAACTTGTAGTGTAAGAGTGTCTAAAGCACTCAAGAAACCATAGATATCATTCTGAAATTTACCTTAGTGAGCACTTTCACTTATCACATAGTTTTAGAGCACTTATGAGTGATACCTAGGTTGACCACTATGGTTGCAAGATAGTATAAAGCCAGTAGAGTAAAAGGCCTAAGTGAGGGTCAATATGTTTTGGATAGTTTAGTAAAGGCACATCGAGT
Source organism: Apium graveolens (assembly GCF_009905375.1). Taxonomy (NCBI): domain Eukaryota; kingdom Viridiplantae; phylum Streptophyta; class Magnoliopsida; order Apiales; family Apiaceae; genus Apium; species Apium graveolens. The sequence goes on along the minus strand of NC_133654.1, from coordinate 197,965,538 downwards.
TAGGAGGCCAAAATTTGGAGACTTTGTCTAGTTTAGCGATCAAGTGACTTAGTTGGGGATCGAGATCATCCAAGCCTAGTGTTGTATTATGGTGTGTGTGATATTATTTGATTTTAAAATATGATATGTGAGTATATGTGGCTATGTGTAATGTTGTATTTATAAGGTGATTAGAAATTGCGTGCATATAGGCCTAAGTGCCATTTGTATTTAATTTCGGGTCGTAAATAGGTTGAGTTGGTGAGAATATATTATAATGAGGTTATTATTATTTATGTAGGATCTCGAGACGAGGGTAAACTTGCCATAAAGGTTGAGTAAAGCTTCCAGTTGCTCCTACCAGCCAGACCAGACCATCCTTTCTCAAGGCAAGTGATTCAACCTGTTTTTCGTTTACACTACAAATGTGTGATAATTAGTTCATATATATTGATGTGAGTATCCTGAGTTATTTTGATATACTTGAACCAAGAGATTCTTAAATCTATCTTCGTATTATATAGAAATGCCATGAACCCTCAAGTACATATTGCAAGTAGATCAAAAGTCGTATCACGCTAGTATATCAAAGTAATTGGAATGCCATGATAAAATAAAGATTTGATATAATATTTGATTGATCCTCTTGATTATCATGCTATTGATTCCTAAAATATTGACATCTCATCCTGATGTTTGAACCCCAATAGAAACTTTACCTTGATACCTAAAAGCCAGATATTCTTCAAAGTTGTTCTTAATTGATTGATAACCCTTTTTCTTACCCTAAAGTTTGACAATCCTGATATACCTTGAGCTGAAGATCATTTTCTTCATACCTTAACACCCCTAGTATTCATGAAGCTTATCTTCTTGATGTTCTAGTACTTGTACCTTGTCGAAAACCATTGCTTTAAGCCTAGTTTGGCACTACTCTTTTATATTATCCAATAGCCTTGCTAAATCTCCTTGTCAAAGTTCTTGTATATGGAAACTTTTCAATTACCCTAATATAGTAAAGTCTAGTGGATCATGGCCCTGAAATTTGGTGACATATTTCCAGTGTTTCAAAGTTGATCTATAATCCCTTAATAAAAATGTTTACTATTTAAGAGATTTTATTATAAATCGGCATCGGTTTTTGAAATGATTAAAATATGGATTTTCAGTCCCAAGGGGGATAAATCTTTTCTTTGAATAGTGGATCTGGACTGAGACACGAGTCCTTTTCACACTTATATTGTAGGCTTAAAAGTTGCCTAGGGATCCCATTAATGTTTTAGAACCCAGCGAGGTTCGGGATTACTTCGCAGCTGATCACCGGCTATAATCCGTAGCATCATAAAATGGTTTTGATTAAGTTATGGTTTTAAAAATGTTTTGATTCAATCAAATGATGCCATCACTTAAAATTTCATCTCTTGTAATTATTAGTTATATCTTCGCATTGTCATTCTTTAATATATATCTCAATTTATGTTTCGTATTGTACTGTTTAGCACTTGTTGAGCATTTGGCTCACTCCTTGCTTTAACCCTGATATTACAGCTAGCAGCTATGGTTAGATTCAATCAAACAACACGTAAGACTTGTGACGCCGATGCGTATGTCCGAGCTTAGGTAGAATAAGATATAGTTTTGTGTGAGGACTCGATATTAAAATCAGTTGTAATAGATGGTAGTGTTGGGCTGTTCCAAACCCTAAACTATAAGATCTTGGATTCGGTTATATTTACATTCTTTTAAATATTATAATAGTTATATATTTTATTTGTTAAGTTGGGGGTGTGACAGGTTTTGGTATCAGAGCTACGGTTTAGAGTCCCTGGACAGCCCAAATAGGTTATAGGATATATGTATAGGTTATAAATATAATGCGAGAGAGTAGGTTAAGTAAATTTATTATTAATACTCCTCTTATTGGTTTGTCAGCAAAGAGCGCATTCCTCGTCATCCTCCGGGTCGGAGGACACTATTGCTTTCTCCGTATATGCTGAGTTGAGGCGCGAGTTTGACATGCTTCAGGGCAAGTACGACCGATTGATAGACCGACTGAAGAACGTGTATCCGGACAGCCGAAACTATGAAGGGAAGCCTAAGGAGCAGATGACTGCGAGACTTGAGACTTTGGTTCAGTACGTCAACACTAAGCTTGAGGAAATGCCATCACACCGAGACCGTACCAGTCAGTATATCATCCAGATGGTGGCGGATGAGCTCCAGAGCATTGTGAAGACGCTTCGAGAGGAGAAGACTACCAAGCCCCGTTCCGATGGAGTGGAGCCTTAGTTCTTTCCATTATCTACCTTCCATGTTGTAGTATTATCAGACTTCGTAGAAATTCCCAGTTGTTTCCTTTAAATAAGCATGTTATTCCTAGAATCAGACTTTATCCTGATCTTGATGTAATGAGACCTTTAGATTTCTAATATTATGCACTATCGTTCCATTTATTATCAACTGTTATCTTACGTCTTTATATGCATCACCATATTTGTTAATTTGAAACTTGACCTCATATGTAAATAAGAATGCCATACGATACCCCGAATTATTTCATTATTCATACCTGTTTTGATATAACTCTTATTTCAGGATCATGCCACCCAAAAAGAAGAACCCAACAACCACATCCACCACAGATCCAAATATTCTTCGATTACTGGAAACCTTGCAACAGCAAACCAACGCTATAGCTCAACAACAACTAACTCTTCAACAACAATTTGAAAACCAAGATAACCGTGAACCACACCAACCACCTGATCCACTAGTACCACCTCGATAAGTTGTCACTTTCAAGGCTTTTCAGAATGTGAATCCACCTGCATTTCATGATACCACTGATCCAATAATAGCTAACACATGGATTAAAGAAATGGAAAGGGCTTTTGAGTTGGTACAGTTAGGAGACGATCAGAAGACACCATATGCTACTTACTTCTTGAAGGGCGAAGTCATCTATTGGTGGGAATCAGTAAAAGCTATGGAAGCAACTCAGCAAGTTTCTTGAGAAAGATTTAAGAAGTTATTTCTGGAAAAGTATTACCCTAAGTACATGCAGAATCAGATGGAGCTTAAATTTCTTGAATTGAAGCAAGGGAACATGACTGTACTGGAGTATGAGAATAAATTCACAGAGTTGTCAAGGTTTGTGACAAAGTATACCAGCAGTGAGGAGGAAAAAGCAAAGAGATTTCAACAAGGATTAGAGCCTTGGATCAGAGATAGAGTGGCTATGTTTGAGCTTGATACTTATGCGGGAGTAGTACAGAAAGCTGCTCTGATTGAGAATAATGGGATGCAGTCAAGAAAGGAAAGGGATAACAAGAAGAGAAAGGTTCCATTTTATGGAGAAAAGTCTGAAGCCGGAAATTCACAAGATCGGAATGTAAAGAGGTTTGGATTCCATAAAGGAGGAAATTTTCAAAAGAAAGGGAAATTGGGAAAAAGACAAGAATCAAAAGGGAACAACCAGACAAGTCACAGGCAAGTTGGAGAAAACAGATTCCAGAGACCGGAATGCAAGCATTGTGGAAGAAGGCACCCCTGAATGTGTAATAAGTTGAGCATGACATGCTATAGGTGCAACCAGAAGGGACATTTGGCAAATGAGTGTAAGATGCCGAAGCCAGGAGTTACATGTTACAAGTGTGGAAAGACTGGACACATAGCTAGGGAGTGCAAGACAACCGGACCAGTCAAAGCTCTAATGAATGTGGCAAGTACTAGTGCAAGCGTGCCAGCCGAGGTATTGGCATTACCTCCACCACCTACAACAACTCCGCAAGCAACAACAAGGAAATTCGATTTGAAAATGAAGGACGCTGTTCAGAACTTTGAGGTGATAGCAGGTACACTTTTACTAAATAATGTCAAAGCTAAAGTATTGATTGATTCAGGAGCAACGAGATCTTTCATATCAGAAACTTTTGTTGATAAACTTCAATGTGATAAAATGATTATGAGAGAGGTAGTAAAATTGCGAACCAAGAGAAGATTCCTGTGAATCAATTCTGTCCAAAGTGTGAGATTGATATTTCGGGGCATAAGTTTTCAGCCGACTTGATACTCTTCAAGTTGGGAGAGTTCGATATAATTTTAGGTATGGATTGGTTAGGGAAGAATAACGCCCAGATTAATTGTAAGACCAAGAAGGTATATTTAAAGACGAAGAGTGGAGAGAAGGTAGTATTTAAGGGACAGATGCAAGAGCAATTGTTTCTTACAATCGTTCAGGCTAAGAAGCTACTTAGAAAAGGTTGTGAGTCGTTCCTAGCTTATGTAGTGGATTCAGAAAAGGGCAACCCAGCATAGAAGATATTCCCGTAGTTAACGAGTTCCCAGATGTGTTTCCAGACGAACTACCAGGCTTACCACCAGATTGACAAATCGAGTTCGAGATCAACCTTGCTCCGGGCATAGAACTAGTTTCAAAGGCCCCATATAGGATGGCACCAGCAGAAATGAAAGAGTTGGCGAGCCAGCTACAAGAATTGTTGGATAATGGAGTGATACAGCCAAGTACGTCGCCATGGGGAGCACCTGTTCTGTTTGTAAAGAAGAAAGATGGAAGTATGCGGCTATGTATAGATTATCGGGAGTTGAATAAGGTGACGATTAAGAACCGCTACCCGCTACCAAGAATAGATGACCTATTTGACCAGCTGAAGGGAGCAAAGTGCTTTTCAAAGATTGACTTGAGATCAGGATACCATCAATTAAAGATCAAAGAAAAAGATATTCCCAAGACAACATTCAGGACTAGATACAGACATTATGAATTCTTAGTAATGCCTTTTGGATTGACTAATGCCCCGGCCGCATTTATGGATCTGATGAATCGGGTATTTAAAAAGTATTTGGACAAGTTCGTAGTGGTATTCATTGATGATATCCTTATTCATTCAAAATCGGAAGAAGAACATAAGCAACATCTATGGATAGCGTTGGAGATACTCCGGCAAGAGAAGTTGTATGCCAAGTTTTCCAAATATGAGTTTTGGTTAAAGGAAGTTCAATTTTTGGGACATGTCATTGGAGATGAAGGAGTTAAAGTAGATCCGGCAAAGATTGAGGCGATTATGAGTTGGGAGAGGCCAAAGACACCTACGGAAGTGCGAAGTTTTCTAGGATTGGCAGGGTATTATAGAAGGTTTGTCAAGGATTTTTCGAAAATCACCACGCCATTGACTAAGTTAACCAGGAAGAATCAGAAGTTCGAATGGAGTGCAGAATGTGAGGATAGCTGTCAAGAGTTGAAATAGAGATTGGTAACAGCTTCGGTGTTAGTACTACCAGATGACCAAGGAAACTTTGTGATTTTCAGCGATGCTTCACATAAAGGATTGGGCTGTGTGCTAATGCAACACAATAAGGTGATCACGTATGCGTCAAGACAGTTAAAACCGCATGAATTAAAGTACCCAATGCATGATTTGGAACTAGCCGCCATAGTGTTCGCACTTAAGATTTGGAGACATTATCTCTACGGAGAAAAGTGTAAAATCTATACGGATCATAAGAGTTTATAGTATATTTTCACTCAGAAGGAGCTCAATATGAGGCAAAGGAGATGGTTAGAATTGATCAAGGACTACGATTGCTCGATAAATTATCATCCTGGAAAGGCGAATGTTGTAGCCGATGCTTTAAGTAGGAAGGAGAGATTGAATATGATGGCAACACCAAAGGAACTGTCTAAAGAGATTAAGAAATTTGGATTAGAACTTTGTGATTGTGGAATAGTTGAAGAAGTTTGTCGTGCAATGACTTTTCAGCCAACACTAGTGGAAATGATAAGAAAATATTAGGAAGAAGTAATGGAGAGAGAAAAGAATCAGCTAACGGGAGAAGAGATTGGCACTCAAAGGGATGAGCAAGGTATACTAAGGTTTTCCTCAAGAATTTGGATTCCTTATGTACTTGAATTGAAGAATGAGATCCTATAAGAAGCCCACAATTCAAGATTTTTAATCCACCCGGGGAGCACCAAGATGTATCGGGACTTAAAGCAGAACTTTTGGTGGCCAAATATGAAGCGAGATGTGGCATAATGGGTTGCAAAGTGTTATACTTGTCAGAAAGTGAAGGCGGAACATTAACGACCAAGCGGATTCCAGAATGGAAATAGGAAAATATTGCTATGGACTTTATAGTGGGACTACCGCGAACGAAATCCGGACATGACGCTATATGGGTTATAGTTGATCGCCTTACGAAGTCGGCGCATTTCCTTCCAATTAATGAGAAGTCGTCATTGGACAAATTGGTTCATCGGTACGTGCATGAAATCGTACTAAGGCATGGAGTACCCGTATCGATAGTTTCAGACAGAGATCCCCGATTTAACTCGAGATTTCGGAAGTAATTTCAAGAAAGTCTTGGCACGAAGTTGAACATGAGTACGGCGTACCACCCGCAGACCGATGGTCAGAGCGAAAGGACAATTCAAACAATCAAAGACATGTTGCGCAGTTGTGCAATCGATTTTGCAGGAAGTTGGGATGACCACTTGCCATTAGTAAAATTTTCTTACAACAACAGCTATCACTCCAGTATTGGCATGCCACCATACGAAGCTTTGTACGGACGAAAATGTAGATCACCGACAAGTTGGGATGAAGTAGGAGAAGGAAGGATTCTAGGCTCGGAATTGGTACAACAGTTGCATGAAACATTCAAGTTAATTCAGAAAAGGTTGCTTGCTGCTCAAGATAGATAGAGGAAGTATGCGGATCCAGCGCGTAAGGATGTTAGATTTCAAGTAGGCGAAGGCGTTTTGTTAAAAGTATCACCAAGAAAATAGTTGTCTAGATTCGGCAAGAAAGGGAAGTTAGCACCTAGATATATATGTCCTTTTGAAATTTTGAGTCAAGTGGGGAAGGTAGCCTACGAGTTAGCCTTACCACCTCAGTATCAGCATGTGCATAATGTGTTCCATGTGTCGTTGCTTAAGAAGTACAATCCTGATGCCAGCCATGTGATAGAATATGAACCTGTAGAAATTCAGGCAGACCTGTCATTTATGGAACAACCTGTCAAATTACTCGACTGGCAAGTAAAGAGTCTTAGGAATAAGTCGGTAAAGTTAGTGAAAGTACTTTGGAAGAAACCCAATGTCGAAGAATCAACTTGGGAATTAGAGTCTGATATGCGTTCCCGGTATCTTCATCTGTTCTCTTAGATTCTGGGGACAGAATCCCTTAAGGGAGAGAGGATGTTACGACCGACATCTTGTGTAATATTAATTTTGGACTTGGTATAATATTAGAGCCGAATGTAAATATACTTAATGCTTGTACGTTGTGTGAATGAAAATTTCTGCATTTTAAATTTGCTTTATGTAGTATATGATTTTTCAAAGCAAGAGTTTATTTATTTCCCTTATTTTTTATTTATAAGGAATATTCTAAACCTTGGAAAATTTTCTTTTAAAGTTATTTTGTTCACAAATTTCAAAAGTGATTTTATAAAATTTCTAAAAATCCAAGTTATTTTATGGCATAAATTTCATAATTTTTGAACTTGTATTTTATTTTATAAAAATAAATCTTTATAAATTTTATTTGTTATAATTAGAAAATTACATAGAAGCCCTTGCATGCAAATCACCCTTCTATTCTCTCAAAGGGCAACGAAGACCTTTCCAACCCCACTAACTCATTTGTTGATTACCAAATTACCACACTAACCTTGCATGCAAAATGGCCTAACTTTACCTAGAGGACATTTTTGTACATTCTCACTTCCACTCATTATTTTGTCAACCCAAAAGCATAAAACCAAAAACCAAGTGGGAGAAGTCATTTTCACTCACTCCACACTCCAACACACCTCATTTTTTCTCTCCTCCCCTCCCTCCCTTGTTGCTCTCGGCCAAAACCCCCCATCCCCCACTCCCTTCCATTTTTCATTTCATTCCCCATCTTCTCTAGTGTAAATCTTCAACCTATATTCATTTTATATACTTCCCAAGAGTTTTGTGACTTGGGAGTTGAAGTTTCATGGTTGCATGTGTAGTTCTTGTGTGATCTCCAAAGAGAAACTCTTGATTCTTGTGAATTCAAGAGCTCTCTATGAGATATATTTTATATATGTGTTAACTAAGTGTTTTATGGAGAAATGATGCTTTAAAATCCTTTGCATGCTACTGAAATTTCATTATATATTCATGTTTAGCCATGCATGCTAGTTTTAAGATATTAAAATGATGATCAACCATGTTTTGCATGCTACACTTTTCGAAATCATCTTCCTATGTCTAAAAATCTATAAATTCGAAATATGTGTGCTTAAAATAGATTGTTTCCATGATAATTGTCTTATTAATAGTTAAAAGAAGATATATTTCATGAATATTAAAGATGAGTAATAGGTACAAGTCGAATTTGCAAGCATTTAAACTTTATGCTTTAGCCGAAATCTTGTTAACTGTTTCCATGAGTTGCATGTTATATTTTTTAGTTGCATGTTGTTGTTCTTGGGCATGGATGATCTCCCCTCCTATTGAGGCACTATTTTAGGACATTAATGCACTAGGTTTTCTTTGGTAAGGGTTGGATGCTTGGTTATTAAGTGGGAGTTAAGGTGGAAAGAGATTAGTTAGTGTTTGCATTTTTTCCAGATTTAATGCACTAGTTTATGGGGAAGTTTTGAATGAGCATTTGTTGTGCACTTTGAAGCCCAAGCCACCAGAAGCTAGCACTAGGAGTATATAAAAGGTTTTAGGTGTTAGTTGGAGGTTTATAAGTCATTTGGTTAGGTGCACGAGTGGAATCACAAAGTCTGTCCAGCAGGGGACAGTTTTGTTGCAACTTAGAAATAGGAAGTTTTGACCATATCATGGGTAGGCACTCATTAGGCCCTGTTGGGCCTTAGTTAGAGGGAGTGTCAGAGGAGTTTTTTCAGCCATAGTTCATAAGATTTGAGTTAGAACCATGTGTCACAAGTTAGTTCAAGTCAGGGCGTTTTCTACCCAGAAAAACAGGAGAACCATGTACTTTAAGCTTAGGCCCAAGGAGGCCCAAGCTAGGCCCTTGAGCTACATCGAGTTTGGAAGATGCCTTATGGTCAGAAGAGTCTATTGTAGAAGTTTTGGAGGTAAACTTGTAGTGTAAGAGTGTCTAATGCACTTAAGAAACCATAGATGTCATTCTGAAATTTACCTTAGTCAGCACTTTCACTTATCACATAATTTTAGAGCACTTATGAGTGAGACCTAGGTTGACCACTATGGTTGCAAGATAGCATAAATCCAGTAGAGTAAAAGGCCCAAGTGAGGGTCAATAGGTTTTGGATAGTTTAGTAAAGGCACATCGAGTTAGGAGGCCAAAATTTGTAGACTTTGTCTAGTTTAGCGATCAAGTCACTTAGTTGGGGATCGAGATCATCCAAGCCTAGTGTTACATTATGGTGTGTGTGATATTATTTGATATTAAAATATGATATGTGAGTATATGTGGCTATGTGTACTATTGTATTTATAAGGTGATTAAAAATTGCGTGCATATAGGCCTAAGTGTCATTTGTGTTTAATTTCGGGTTGTAAATAGGTTGAGTTGGTGAGAATATATTATAATAAGGTTATTATTATTTATGTAGGATCTCGAGACGAGGGTAAACTTTCCATAAAGGTCGAGTAAAGCTTCCAGTTGCTCCTACCAGCCAGACCAGACCAGCCTTTTTTAAGGCAAGTGATTCAACCTATTTTCGTTTACACTGCAAATGTGTGATAATTAGTTCATATATATTGATGCGAGTATCCTGAGTTATCTTGATATACTTGAACCAAGTGATTCTTAAATCTATTTTCGTATTATATAGAAATGCCATGAACCATGAAGTACATATTGCAAGTAGATCAAAAGTCGTATCACGCTAGTATATCAAAGTAATTGGAATGTCATGATAAAATAAAGATTTGATATAATATTTGATTGATCTTCTTGATTATCATGCTATTGATTCCTAAAATATTGACATCTCACCCTGATGCTTGAACCCCAATAGAAACTTTACCTTGATACCTAAAAGCCAGATATTCTTCAAAGTTGATCTTAATTGATTGATAACCCTTTTTCTTACCCTAAAGTTCGACAATCCTGATATACCTTGAGCTAAAGATCATTTTCTTCATACCTTAACACCCTTAGTATTCATGAAGCTTATCTTCTTGATGTTCTAGTACTTGTACCTTGTCGAAAACCATTGCTTTAAGCCTAGTTTGGCACTACTCTTTCATATTATCCAATAGCCTTGCTGAATCTCCTTGTCAAAGTTCTTGTATATGGAAACCTTTCAATTACCCTAATATAGTAAAGTCTAGTGGATCATGGCCCTGAAATTGGGTGACATATTTCCAGTGTTTCAAAGTTGATCTATAATCCCTTGATAAAAATGTTTACTATTTAAGAGATTTTGTTATAAATCGGCATCAGTTTTTGAAATGATTAAAATGTGGATTTTCAGTCCCAAAGGGGGATAAATGTTTTTTTTGAATAGTGGATCTGGACTGAGACGCGAGTCATTTCCACACTTATATTGTAGGCTTAAAAGTTGCCTAGGGATCCCATTAATGTTTTAGAACCCAACGAGGTTCGGGATTACTTCGCGGCTGATCACCGGCTGTCATCCGTAGCGTCATAAAATGATTTTGATTAAGTTATGATTTTGAAAATGTTTTGATTCAAGCAAATGATGCCATCACTCAAAATTTCATCTCTTATTATTATTAGTTATATCTTCGCATTGTCATTCTTTAATATATATCTCGATTTATGTTTCGTATCGTACTGTTTAGCACTTGTTGAGCATTTGGCTCACTCCTTGCTTAAACCCTGATATTACAGCTAGCAGCTATGGTTAGATTCAAGCAGACAACACGTAAGACTTGTGACGCCGATGCGTATGTCTGAGCTCAGGTAGAATAAGAGATAGTTTTGTGTGAGGACTCGATATTAAAATCAGTTGTAATAGATGGTAGTGTTGGGCTATTCCAAACCCTAAACTCTAAGATCTTGGATTCGGTTATATTTACTTTCTTTTAAATATTGTAATAGTTATATATTTTGTTTGTTAAGTTGGGGGTGTGACAGTTATATTGGTCCTTTTGAGATTCTAAATCAAGTAGGAAAAGTATCCTATGAGCTAGCCCTACCGCCTCAATATCAGCATGTTCATAACATATTCCACGTGTCTTTGCTTAAAAAGTATAATCCGGATGTTAAACATGTGATAGAGTATGAGCCATTAGAAATTCAGAAAGATTTGTCATTTATGGAGCAACTTGTCAAAATACTTGACTGGAAAGAAAAGAGTCTTAGAAATAAGTCGGTAAAGATGGTAAGAGTGCTTTGGAGAAATTCCAAAGTCGAAGAATCGACATGGGAATTAGAGTCAGAAATGCGAGTCCGGTATCCTCACCTATTTTCCTTAGATTCCGGGGTCATAATCCTTTAAGGGGAGAGGATGTCATAACGGTATTTTATTATCCTTTAAATGATATGTATATAAGTATATTGGTTTAATTTGTAATATATATATATATGTGTGATTGTGTGATTTGATTGATGCCAAATATTTGTGTGGTATTATTCAATTTTTTTAAACAAGAAATACATTATTTGCTATTTATATAAGTTAAAAAATGCATTTTATTATCTAAGAAAAATTATTTTTTTTAAAATTATTTTTATTAATAAATTTCGAATTGTATTTTATTAAATTCCTAAAATTCTAAGCTATTTTATGATGTCACTTTTGTAATTTATAGATTGGTGGTTTTATTTATAAAATATATTCTTGTATTTAATTAGATTAATATTATTAGATTACTTAATTACCCTTGCATGCATTTCCACTCACAAGTCAAATCAAGGGTAGTTATGTCATTTCCTTCCCCACTATCTCATCTAAAGCTTGCAAATTTCCTAATCTAGCCTTGCATGCAAAGTAGTAGAGTTGTAGGATCAAGGGTAGAGTGGTAATTGCATTCTCCACTAAATTGTGTGCATGTGATAAACCAAAAGAGAGAGAGAGAGAGAGAGAGAGAGAGAGAGAGAGTCAAGTGTCATTCACAGTCCACTCACCACCACCACTCTCTCCTTTCCCTCCCTTCTTCTTCCTCTCGGCTGAAGCACACACACACTCCTCTCCATTTTCATTTCCAAAAAAATCAAGATTTCAAATGTAATTTTACCTTCTTAAATTTGATAAACTCCTTCCATACATATTTGTGTAGTGATATGAATGTTTATTGGATGATTTGGTGTTGCATGTAAGAGGTAAGTTCAAACTCAAGTGGAAAACCTTAGTTCTTATGAACTTAAGGTTCAAACTAAAGAGTTAAATTAACATAAGGGTTGTAAAGGGCAAAATAATATGAGAATCACTCACATGCATGTGCCATTTTTTCCTCATCCATTCGGTCATGACTCCAAAGGAGCCGAATGGAGTGGTAGTTTATGTTGTATTTTGAGTTTTGATTGTTATATGCTTAAATCATGATTATATGATGGTTGTCTTAGTATAAAACCTTTTAATGTTATGGATTTTATATAAGTATGATCTTGATAATGTTGCATGTCAATATTTTTGGAACAAAACCAAAGTACTATTATTATATTTTGGTTAAAAATTGAATTTGTGAATGCATGTCAAAATTTATGAAATTTTGAGTCTTGATTTGATTTACATGTAATGGATAAAGCTTTATTTTGATAAAAAAGAGTATACCAAGTTGTTTACTGAGTATATATAGTGGGTATCATGTTTGCATGTTATGCTTTATGCTTGGATTATGCTTGAATATTTGAAAGTGTGATTTAAGTAATGGTTTTGTTATTTTGAGTATATAATTCGGTTTTGGTGCATAAGGATATGGAATGATCTCAATATTTACATAACTTGTGAGTTTATGAGAGTAAGTTTATTAGATAAGCTTGATTGATTGATTTGATGTTTGGTTTATAAGTGGGAGTTAAGATGGAAGGGTTAGTATAGGGTTTGTCATTTTCCAGAAATTTGCACTAGTTTGTAGGAGAGTTTTGAATGGGCATTTTTTGGGAATTTGGAGGCCCAAGTCATCAGAAGTTAGGAATTGACCTATAGTTGATCCCAGAAGCTTTAAATGTAAGAAATCAACCCATTTAGTTAGGTGCACAAGTCTAATCATGACATCTGGTCAGAACAGAGACAGTTTGAGTGATGAACACTTTTAAGCTTATAAAGTGATGTCATTGGTAGGCCCTCATTAGGCCTTGTTTAGAATTGATACTTGGGAGTATGTGGGAGGTTTTTCAAGCCATAGTTCGAAGGTTTAGAGTTAAAACCAAGAGTATAAAATGAGTTCAAATCAGGGCAGTTTGAGTATTACTAGAACAGGGGAGAGCCATCTTTGAGAATAGGCCCAAGGAGGCCTAGGTTGAGCCTTGGTGTCATTTCAAGTGCACAAGTCAGATTTAGGACCTGATATTCCAGTGTAGTAATTTGAGTGGCAAACTTTGAGTGGAAGGGGGATCATTGTCACTTAGTACCATTCGATGTCACCTAAGAGTTGCACTTAGGAACACTTTGTCTTTGCACTTAGCTTTTGTATTCTTAGAGTTGAGGCCTGAGTTTATCATTGAGTTTAATTGTTAGTAAGAGGTCAGTAAAAGGTTAGGCCATAGGTGTGGCTAAGTGGAATGAGGTTTGGCTAATAAGGGCACTTCAAATTTGGAGAGCTAGTTGGGTTGCACTAGACTAATTAAGCACTTCGAGTCATTTGTGTTGGTTGATTGAGATCATTCAATAATCAATAGTGCACCATTAAATAAATGTTGTATATATATTATGTGATTAAATGTGTTATGTGATCCTAAATGATTATTTGGAGCATAATATGTGATTAGTAAAGAGTCGAATGTGTAAATAGGCCTAACTGCCGATTTGAGTCGAATTTTCTATAACTAGGATTTGGAATTTGTAAGAATATATCTTGATGAGATTTAATATTATTGTGTAGGATCAGGAGAAGATAGTAAGCTTGCCGTCAAAGTCGAGTAGTGCTCCCGGTTGCTCCCACGATCAAGACGAGAGTTGGTTAAGCCTTCTTAAGGCAAGTATTCCCGGACTTCCTTGATATATTGCAAGTGTTTTTCCCCTTGCCAATTCTATATATTGTAAGTGTAGTAAACCTTTCTTGAGATATGAAGCAAGTATTCCCTTATTCAACTTATGATTATTACAAGTGTCCTGCACCCTTCTTGATATATAGCAAGTGTTCGAACTTTCTTATTCATATAATGTTATTAAATCATTTGAATTGATGCAAGTAACTCAGTTTTCTCTTATAAATTGATATTGCTAATGCCATGATAAAGTAGTGATCCTTTTTGATACTTGTGATACACCTGTTATTGATTTTTGATAAAACCCCAATATTGATTCTTGTGATAACATGTTCTTGAATCCTGTTCCATCATTTACAACAACTTGATTGATTCTAGTTTTGCTTCGATATTTCCCTATATTGACAATTGCTTATAATTTGAATCCCTTGAACTCCATTGTTTGATAACTATTCTTTATTTCTTTATCCAAACTTTGTATCTAGATGTACGCCATGTACTACACTTGATCTTCGGACACCCCTCCTTTTGTTGATTATCGTTATAACTCTTTTTCAATACTTTCTTCCTTAGTTGTTGAATCATTCACACTCATCCTAGATGACCCAATTCGTTTGGAAATAAATCTTGTACTAGTACAATTGTTATTGAAGTTGGCCTAGAATCCCTTAAATACTTATATGATTCTGTCATGCTTAAAGAGCTTTTGAAATCTTAATATTTTGGCATCTAAATTCTTGTAAAATGCAAATTTTTAAAAAATTGAATTGTCAAAGGGACAATATGTTTTCTTGAGATTAGTGGATCTGTACTAAGACACATGTCATTTCCACACTTATTATTTGAGGCTTAAAAGCTGCCTCGGGATCCCACCCAAATTGTTTAGAACCCAGGGCGGTTCGGGATTACTTCATGGCTGATCACCGGCTCTAATCCGTAGCGTCATAAAATGAGTTTTGATAAAAAGATTGTTTTCAAAATGATGATGCCATTCCCATGCTATTTAAATTATGAATTGTTCTACTCTATGTTTATCTTTTGCTAGTAGAACTTGCTGAGCATTTGGATCACTACTTCATTCCCTTTATATCTTTCAGCTAGGAAATAATGGTTAGGATAAAGCAGACAACTTGTAAGTCCACCGGAGGAGAATTATCGAACCAATCCCTGTATCATATGCGAGCTCAGGTAGTTAAGTGATCCAGCATTGGGAGATACAATGTGATAGAATACTTTTGGTTTGTAATAGTTAGTAGTTGGGTTGTTCAAACACTAAACCTAGCGATCTTGGATAATTTTTATAATATGTCATAATGTATGTCTCGAATAATAGCTTTTGTTGTATTAAATTTGGGGTCGTGACACTAAGATTGAGTACAATTCGACGGATGATGACAAAATTACCCAGAGTGACAATTGATACTACTATGGATAATAAAGTTACACAAATGTTCATTTTCAACGGATAATGAACATCCGTCGAGATATAAATTTTGACTGAGCCAAAATTTACATTACTGACAAGAAATATCAAGTATTATTCTGGCTGCAATTCAATTTTCTTAGACATCAAAATAGATTATGAGTAATTAAGCATACCTAACTCACTTACCAACCTAGAGAAGGTGGATTCATCAAGTGGTTTGGTAAAGATGTCTGTAAGTTGTTTCTCACTTGGAACAAAATGAAGTTCCACAGTACCACTCATAACATGCTCCCTAATGAAGTGGTACTTGATGTCAATGTGCTTGGTTCTTGAATGTTGTACTGGATTTTCAGTGATGGCAATAGCACTTGTGTTATCACAGAAAATGGGAATCTTATTTACCTGAAGACCATAGTCTAACAGTTAATTTTTCCTCCATTAAATCTGTGCACAACAACTGCCAGCAGCAATATATTCAGCTTCAGCTGTAGAAGTAGAAACTGAATTTTTCTTTTTACTGAACCATGGGAGTTTTTGCATATGTGCAATCCATTAGATCAAACCTTTTCAAAAGATCATAAATATATTTGGTTTGACTAATAAATATTCCATCACTAACTTGCTTAACTTGTAAACCAAGAAAATAAGTCAGTTCTCCCATCATGCTCATTTCATATTTACTTTGCATCAATTTGGCAAACTTTTTGCAAAGTTTTTCACCTGTAGAGCCAAATATATTATCATCTACATAAATTTGAACAAGTATACTAGAGCCATTAACATTTCTAAAGAATAAGGTTTTGTCAACAGTACCTCTAGTGAAGTGGTTTTCTAAGAGAAACTTTGACAAAGTGTCATACCAGGCTCTAGGTGCTTACTTCAATCCATAAAGTGCTTTCAAAAGCTAGTAGACATATTATGGAAAATTTGGGTCTTCAAAACCAGGAGGATGACTGACATAGACTTCATCCTCCAAATCTCCATTTAGAAAGGCAGTTTTGATATTTATTTGATAGACTTTGAAATTGGCATGGGCTGCATAGGCTAAGAAGTTCTGATGGCTTCAAGTCTTGCAACAGGAGCAAAAGTTTCATCAAAATCAATTCCTTCTTGTTGACAGGTTTCATGATTACCTTATCACATGCGAGTCATTTATCTGTAACTATTCAATATCCCTACGAAAAATTGATTACATCAGAGCATTTTTGCGGCCGAATCTACTTTGAATTTGATAAATGCATTGCTTGTGAAGTATGTGTAGCCCTTAGCAACCAATCTAGCTTTGTTCCTGACAACTATGCCATTTTCATCCATCTTGTTTCTGAATACCCACTTAGTATCAATAGTATTCTTTTTTTTAGGTTTGGGTACCAGCTTCCAAACTTTATTCCTTTCAAATTAATTTAGCTCTTCCTGTATTGCTAACACCCAATCAAGATCCAACAAAGCTTCCTCTACCTTTTTAGGCTCTTTCTGAAATAGAAAGCTGCTATATAGACATTCATCTTGAGTTGCTTTCCTTGTTTGCACTCTTGAAGATGCATCACCAATGATCAGTTCAAATGGATGATCTCTAGTCCATTTTCTCTGTTGAGTTAGATTAACTCTAGATGAAGAGGCCTCATTGTTGTCTTGATGTGTGACAGAGTTTTGATTAGAAGAAACTCCCCCTGAGTTTGTGGATCTTTGACTTGTAGTTGGGGTTCTTTCTAATTGTGATCTGTATTGGTCCTCAAAATCCATTGAAGGTTCAATGGATGTTGAGTTCTGCATTTTGATGGATGATGCAAATTGTCTCCCAACGGATGATGCACTTTGTCTCTCGACGAATGTTGAATTATGTACTTCATTTATTGTAGACTTTTCTGCATTATCCTTAGGTCTTTCTTCGTGATCACTATCATCATCACTATCATCACAAATCATCTCAACATTATCAAATTTGAGGCTTTCATGGAAATCTCCATCTTACAGTCCTTCAATCTTTTTATCATCAAACACAACATGTGCAGATTCCATAACAATGCTGGTTATGAGATTATAAACTCTACATGCTTTTCCAACTGTATATCCAACAAAAATTCCTTCATCTGCTTTGGCATCAAACTTCCCATGCTGATCAGTTTAATTCCTTAAGATATAGCATTTACAGCCAAAGACATGAAGAAAGTTTAGTGTTGGCTTCCTATTCTTGAATAATTGGTAGGGTGTCATGCATTTTACTTGATTAACCAAAGAAATATTCTGAGTGTAACATGCAGTATTTATAGCTTTAGCCCAAAAAATATGTTGGTAACTTTGATTCCTCTAGCATTGTCCTTGCAGCTTTGATAAGAGATCTGTTTTTCTTTTCCACCACACCATTTTATTGTGGGGTTCTTGCTGCTGAGAATTCATGCATGATCCCATTCTCTTCACCGAATGATCTCATCACAGAATTCTTGAACTCAGTTCCATTGTCACTCCTGATTCTTCTTACTTTGAAGTCAGGATGATTGTTGACTTGCCTTATGTGATTGATGATGATTTCACTAGCTTCATCTTTGGATTTTAGAAAATATTTCCAAGAGAACTTTGAGAAATCATCCATAATTACTAGGCAGTATCTTTTCCTTGAGATTGACAACACATTGACTGGTCCAAAAAAATCGATGTGCAATAGTTGTAGAGGTTCTTCAATTGTTGAATAAAGCTTCTTTCTG
Organism: Apium graveolens; assembly: GCF_009905375.1. Taxonomy (NCBI): domain Eukaryota; kingdom Viridiplantae; phylum Streptophyta; class Magnoliopsida; order Apiales; family Apiaceae; genus Apium; species Apium graveolens. The sequence continues at coordinate 197,947,320 of NC_133654.1, read as the reverse complement.
AATGATGCTCTGATTTGCTTTCCATTCTAACATGCATCACAAAGTCCATCCTTTGAGAATTCCACTTGAGGAATACCTCTCACCAAGTCTTTCCTGACTAGCTCATTAATAGTCTTGAAATTAAGGTGGGATAGCTTCTTATGCCACAACCAACTTTCATCTTGATTTGCCTTGCTAAATAGACAAGTGACCGATTCTGCATTTGATGAATTGAAGTCAGCTAAGTACATATTTCCTTTTCTCACTCTAGTGAGAACCACTTTGTTGCTCTTCTTGTTGGTCACAACATATGATTTAGAATTAAATGTTACTGAGTTGCCCTTGTCACAAAGCTGGCCGATACTCAAAAAATTGTGCTTGAGTCCATCCACTAGGGCAACCTCTTCAATGATGACATTATCCTATGAAATCAAGCCATATCCCACAGTATAACCCTTGCTGTCATCTCCAAAAGTAATACTTGGGCAAGCTCTTTCCTTGAACTCAGTGAGCAGGGTAGAATCTCTAGTCATGTGCCTTGAGCACCCACTATCCAAATACCAAAGATCCTTTCTGTTTCCCCCCATACAACAAAATCAAATCAGGTTGATTTTGGTACCCAAGTTTCCTTGGGTCCTGTTTTGTTAGCCTTTTTCTTAGGTTTCTTAGGTTTGTCTTCATTTGACTTAGGTACTTGAAGTTCATCCTTAGTCAATTGAGTAGAACCCTTAAAAACCATTCATCATTGTAGAATTGTCATGCACAACTTGATTAACATGGAAAGGCATATTTTGAGAAAATATGGTATTTCAGTATGGCATGCTAAATGGCATTTGTGGCATACTAAATGCAGCATAGTAAGAATTTTGTGCAAATGGCATATTAGCATACTGTGCATTCAAATTATGTGCAGGTATAACATTCACAAACATTGTAGGCATACTGGGAAATGAAGGAGGTGCAGACATGGAAGCAGGCATAACAAGTTTGCAATTAACAGACAAATGATTAACACTACCATACTTAACACAGATTTTTCTTGGTGCATATTTATCAGGTGTGTAGTTGTAACACCCCCAAATCCGGGGTCGGGAATCCGTGTTGTCACGCGTTCCATTTCCCTTAATAACAATTAATCTTAATAAACAACCAACTACTGTGTACTGTGACCCCACAATATACACACCACAAGTTATAGTCTCAGAGATGAATACCAAAAATAACACAAGTCATTTTATTCCACAATTATAAGTCATTACACCTCAAAAGGGGTTTCTGAATAAATTTACATATTCTTTGCCATTATTATAATTCATAAATATACATAAATCTGGTACATCAAAAGTTGAAAGCCTAGCCTATTGGTAGTTCCTACCTCAGCTATAACGGCATCAACGCCTACAGGAAACTGCTGAATATTTCCTATCCGCTCGCGAATTGGGAGATTGGTCATGTTCATCTTGTCTAGCTGTTGTTGTGTGATGAAAGAATAAAGCAAGGGTGAGTAACAAGCCCACCAAAATAACATGTATAATAATTAACAATATATAAGCAATCTCACAGTACTCACGAAAGTCTTGGTCAAGAAGAAATGAACCAAGTTTGATATCTTATAGCGGCCAAGTCGCTAAATATTCAGTATATATATGTATATACTTTTGAAAATCTTGGAAATCCTCTTCCATGCATAATATACATAGAGTTCCAGTTTATAACTGTATAAAAATATCGTTGCAAGGTGATATCATATATCTAACCTTGTCTCAACATTTTTCTGAAAATCTTTGTCATGCACAAGATAATCATTAACTAGATATAAGTTGAAAAGATGAAGTTACAAGATACTCCAATATACTTATATCTTTTCCGAATACTACTTAAACTACCAATATTCAAGTTATAATCAATTTCAAAAGTTCATCACATAGATGAGACTACAAGATAAGACTTGAATAGATTCAATCTTTGAAATATCATTTAAAAGAAATGAAGTTACGAGATACTTCATTAATTCCCGATATATATATACTCACATATATATCTCTCATACTTTCCTTGAATACCTCTGTTATGAAAAGTATAAACATAATTGTAATATCCAATGAATTTGAAAAAAAAACCTTGGCATAAACCTGATATCTTGCTGATCGGGCAAAGATACCAGTTAAGTCACCTTTTCTACTAGTAGATGGATGAATTTCCCACTGGTAATCACCCTGGCCGCATTAGGACCTTATGTTGGACTGCCACTCAGCCACTTACGCTTTGATGGACTGCCACTCAACCATTTACACCTTGATGGACTCCCACTGAGCCCATGTCGCTTATGCCGACATATTTTGATTAGGCTTACTTCCTGAATGTTGGGCAAGTAATCAAACTCTTTTATCAAATTAGCAACTTCGTTGCGCCAAAAATATACCATAGAGTTGGATCCCTTAGGTTTTGAGCGAGTATTTAAATTCTCTTAAAAAGAAAGATCTTAAATTTGAAAATGAGTTTTGGGATCCGCTCTAACTTTTAAAATCATTATGAAGACTCGAAAACATTTTAAAGAATATTTAGAGTAATGATGATTTAATAAAATAAATTAGTCCCGATATGTTAGAAAATATCTGAATATTATCATTTAAATAATATTCCCATAAATGATAATCTTTATAAAAACAAATGAAGTAGAAGTTTTAAAACTCATACTTTAAACATATAATAAATAACAAAAGATATACTTATATGAAAGTAAAATTTTTATTTGAATAATCAAAAATAAGTTTGATTATTATTCAAAACTATCGAATATACTTTATTCGATTAATAGTTATAGAAAACTATGTAATATATACTCGGGAACCTCGCCTCCTGGTTTTAGGAAAATGTTCAACTTTGGGTCCGCTATACTAAGGGTATACGCAAATAATGCCTATCTCTAGCATAGGTATTATACAATTTATAACAAATAAATTGACAATGAAATATCAAGATTTTGAAACAGGAATGCATATATATATATATATCATATCAACATGCTCCAATATATCGCAATACTTGCTAATAATAACCATGCACTTATCTCAAGATAATGCATCAATGTATTACATCACAACAACTGTATAACGGGTAAAAAACTTGCCTGAGTGTTCCGGGGTAGACTTAAGCTTAGAGTGGATCCGGTAACCTATGAACAACAACATAATACGGAATTAAACCACGGTCGCTTAAGAAACTAGACTTTATCCAGTTAGACCCTAACGTTCGCTTTTGCGCTTAAGGATTTACATAAGTTGCTCGAGTACCCTCCGCTCCACCATTTTTATAAAATTAATCGTTAAACGTTTTATGGAGACTCTTTTGCGAGTACTTTATAAACTTCCTAATACACCTTACATAATTATTTTGTAATCCAATTAATCTTTGAAGAGCCTTAAACAAGGTTTCAAAATTAGGCGAGGGGTAAAGGTTCGTTCGCAAAATGTCGTTACTTAAAATGATCGTTTCTCCTAAACCGTAAATCAGATCTAAGCGAACCACGTACCAAAACGAAACTTCCGACATGATCTAGCTAAACATGGAAACTTTATAGTTTGTTCAGTAAGATTTATACTACAAATACTAAGCACAATAGTCTACATGCAAACGGGCCTTACACCGGTTATGTTTACGCAATTTTCAATTTAATTACCACTCTAAATCTTCATCAATTCACTCACAACCACCAACACAACAATATTCAACCATCATACTACAAACTCAGTACCCAAATCCAATTTTTACCAATTTATCCAACCAATCAAAGACCCAATATTTAAAACCAATACAAATCCACCAAAACTACTTATAATCAAAGATCAAGCCTTAATACTAACAATGCTTCAGTAAAACTTAATGGAATCATAAAATCAAAGCTAGGGTTTGAAGTTTATACCTTCCTTAGATCCTTAAACCACTAAAAAGAGATTATAATCCTTAGGAGAGCCTTGATCTATGTTTATCATGTTCAAACTTGCAAAGGAGTTCAAGAAATGAGTTAGAACTTTTGGAGTTACAATTAGTCCGATTGAAAGAACTATAAAAATAAGGGTCTTACCATGATTATTTGGACGATACTTGTGAACAAGATTTTTAGGCCATCACAATACCTTTCCAACGAGCTATAGAACACAACATTTGAGTGAGTATTGAAGGAGATATGACAGTTTGAAGTTGCTGATATTATTTTGGCCGAGAGCAAAATGATGAAATGGAGAAATGGAAAAGCTTCTTTAATTGCCTTGGAGTTTCTGTGGTGTTTTTGGCCTTGGTTACCTTAAACTAGGTTTAACCAGGGTTAAAACACTTGGCTATAATTGATCCTTGCATAAATATCTTCTCCCTTGATGACATCATCCATCATGCATCACTTTCTTGCCATGTGTCAATCCCTTGTGGTTCGATGATGTCATAATCCTTGGCTTCTTGTACAAGTTTGTCTCTTGGTCACTTATTGGTTTTACGGTACGCTAAACTCTCGTTCTCGTTAATAGTTTGAGGGATCATATCCGGGATCTTATTACTTGGGCTTCCCTGAACCTTTATTAATATCTTTTATTCCTTTAATGATCCTTTACTATAATTCTTAAATAAAAATCCTTTTAATTAAGTTACCTTATACTTAAGCCTTTTGGTATCTAGTGGATTTTCGGGGAAAACCAAAGTGTTCGAATCCGAATTCTGACGACCTTTACATACACTCATTTACTTTATGGAATACTAATACGATCTTAGAATTTCCATAACAGTACTCTTATATAGTGTGGTTTGATAATTTTCCTTAATCAGCATCATCAGCAAAAAGTTACTATTCAACCGGGGTTCAAATATTTCCAAAAATTGGGGTTATTACAGTCTCCCCTCCTTAAAAGGATTCCGTCCCGGAATCAGATAGAAAATAATTTGGGATGCTTTTCTAGCATTGCGCTTTCTAACTCTCAAGTCAAATTTTTTTCCACATTGTGGTTTTACCATAAAACTCTGACTAGTCTGATAACCCTGTTCCTAAGCACTTGCTCCTTTCAATCTATAACCCTTACTGGTTGCTCCATATAGGTCAAGTCTGGTTGCATGTCTATGCACTCGTATTCTCCTATATGTCCGACATTCAGATTATACTTCCTTAATATTGATACGTGGAACACGTTATGAACTTGCTACAGGTTCGAGGGTAGGGCTAGCTCATATGCTAACTTCCCAATACGTCTTAATATCTCTAAGGGTCCAACAAATCATGGATTTAGCTTTCCTTTCTTTCCGAACCTCATTAATCATTTCCAAGGGAATACCTTTAACAATACTAGGTTCCCTACTTCATACTCTGTCCTTTTGGGCCAAACTGACATACTTCTCTAGTCGATCTTGGGCTGCTACCAGTTGTCCTCTGATTAGATCTACTATGTCCTTGGTTATTTGGACTACTTTGGACCTGAGCATCTTGCGTTCTCCAACTTCATCCCAATATAAGGGAGATCGGCATCTTTTTTTTTGTACAGGGACTCGTAGGGCGATATTCCGTAAATGTCATATCATCTATCTTCGTAAGAAAACTCAATCCGTGCTAAGTGATCATTCCAAATTTCTTTCAAGTCAATCACAAAGACTCTCATTATATCATCTAGCTCTACAGCTTTCGCTTCTCAATACTTATTCTTTTCCTGTTTGCAACCGTTACTATCTTCCGTACAGAATACTATTCTGGATATACCTTTACTCGCTAGAGTTTTATAACCTTTTAATAAACGCGCCAACCTTAGTATCACGAACGCGTTTCCATTCCAAATACCACCATACTTATACTACTCCTTTTCTAGTTGCTTCTATCTTCCAAAGTTTGATCAATCATATAGAAGTAAAAGAATTTATTGAGAGATCACTATGATCATGAACACTTGTTCTATTGCATAGTTAGTACAGAAGGTGGTCAGCCTTTAGTACTTGACAAGAAATTAAACAAAATGTGGTATCCTACTAGGCTTCTATCACACATATAGATAGTCATTCGGCTATACCTCCCCTTTTGGAAGGTTGTTCTTCTTAGTTTACACGAAAATGAAAAGAAGAGAAAAGAAAGAATTTAAGAGAATTATATAAAAATATTGCCACAAAATATCTGGCTTGGAGTCTACCCTTGAACTATAGAGATTTATAACAGGATGATAAAACATATATATGTATATATATCTCAACATCAAGTATTATAGCATCACAATTCATGTTCCTGAATCTTTTACTATTCCGTCCATCGTTCTATGAACCCATGCTCTTGCTCGAGCTTATAAACAATCACCATCGAAACTCCCTCGACAGCGAAAATCAAATCTGGGATTTCATTCTAGACATCATCGTTACTAGAATCCATTGCTACACCGCAACCTTCTTCGTATAGTAATACTACTCCTTATCTATAAGAAGGAATAAATATATCATAGGTAAATGTTCGGCTTAGTTGGTCTATCAATAATACATCACCACGACCCCATATGTGGTGTAACGTCTGGGAAATTTACGTCTGTAATATCATATTTATAATAAATTGTGTGTATTAATGTGTTATTATGTGTAATTATCTGTCAAACCCTAATTGCTACGTGTTACGTGTATTCTGTGTCATTCTGGTATTTTTAAGATATTTTTCAGATATTTTATTTTGCATTCATAAGTTTCATTTCAAACGTTTTACGACCCAAACCATGATTTTAAAGACAGTATTTCAAATAAAATAATGAGCCTTATTTTTCATTAAACGGCCCTTTACCATCGCGTTATTCTAAATATCTAGACATTTTATAAATTTTCTCGTTTTGCGAAAAATGACTTTTCCGGGCACCAGTGGGTGTTAAAAACCCCACAAAAATCACATTTTTATTTTTATAAAATTATATGACTTTTATTTATACCATTTCTTTGTATTTTTGCATTATTCACAATTTTTGGGAAATTTTGGCATATATATTGCATATATAAAATAATTATAAATTAAATTTTAATACTCAAAAATTATAAAAATTAGGGCCAAATATTTTTATTAGATGTGTAATTAGCCCCTTAATTTTATTTAGGGGTATTATTTTTCATACTATAAATACCCTATATATTATTAATTTATTTAATTAAAAATCAGAAAATTCTGCAATTTCCCCAAATTTTCCAGAAATTAGGGTTTGGTGTTCTCGTGTTCAACCAGCGATTTGATTGTGATTCCGACCTCCAAATCAGACATGTAAGTAGTCAATTGAAAGCTCTTGAGCTCTACTATCTGATTATACTATCAATTTCATGTTTTATATCTTCGATTTTCAATTCGTGTTTTTAGGGTTTATGTTTGATTTAGGCGTTTTTGATTCAGGAATCGTTTGATTATTTTGAGGGTCTGTATAGCTTTTTCTTGAGTTTAGGAATGATTTTCCGTATTTATTTGGTTCGTATAACCCCTGGAAGTAGTTCCCGAGTTCTTGTGTTTTAGTAAATTTTGAATTCGTTTTTGTTAATTTCTGGATGTTTTTGATTGTTGTGGCCTATTGGGATCGATTAGGGAGTTATGTAGCTTCGATTTCATGTTTTAATCGATAAGTTTTGTTGTATTTTGGGGGAGATGCTGTTTTCCGGTGAAGCCACCGGAGAAGCTTCGGGTTGTGATCGGAGAAATCGAAGGAGGGATGGAGAGGGGTGGTTGATGGTGTAGGCGAGTTCCTAGGAGCATCATGGATCGATTCCAGCCGAAATCGAGGGTCACAGCTTCGAAATGGCACACCGGCGAGGCTACCGGAGTTTTACGATGAGTGACGGCCGGTTCCGGTCATTTCCCTAGATTCCGTCACCGACGAACCGACCCGGTTCGTGTTCTTAAAGACCCGGTGTCAACCCGGTTGGTTGACCCAGTTTCAATCCATTAAAACCCAATTCCATTTCCTAAAAAATTGTTTCTGATATTTTTATTGATTATTTCTATTTTATAAAATCAGAAATTAGTTTTGTAAATTCTAAAAATATAATTAAAATTCTGAAAATTATTAATAATAATTTCTAAATTATTTTGTTAATTTAGGAATTCGAATTTAGTTATTTAATTAATTAACTATTTAATTGCTTATCTAATTATTTATCTATTTATTTGTTTATTATTTAGTAATTAAGTAATTAATTAATAATTAAGGATTAAAATTAATCGAATAGTATTATTTAAAGATTCGATAATTAGTTAAACAAAACGAGTAGTTGATCGGTGAATTGGATTATGATCCGAATAATAACTGATTATTCAGTAAATAACGTAACAGTTAATTGTATCGATTATTTATTTGTAAATAATCGATCTAATCGAGTAAGTAATAGTAAATTGTAAATGTTTGTAATAAATTGTAATTGATCCTAATAATTAGGGATTAATTATTTTAAATTATTAAATAATTATTTATTATTTATAAATTTGTTATTTATTATTTATTAATTAAAAAAATGATTAATTACTTCGATAATCAATCAAATAATTTTCAATAAATCATAACATATTCATTTTAATTCCAAAAATTATAGAAAAATCATTTTTGACTCTGATTTTCTTAAATAATTATTTAAAAATTATTTTAGGGTTTAAAAATTAGTAATAATTATTTATATTGAATAATAAATTGAATTATCAGTGTTTAATTGATATTAATTAGACCGTTAGTCCGATTTGGGTGAAACGACAGCCCTTTGACTCAGAAAAATGAATTCTTTTCATTAAAAATAATATTAAGACCTAATTTCTTCTAGAAATTAGTTGAATTTGTTATTTGTTTGATTATCAGTCGAAGTGTGTGCCGAGAAGAGTCCGAAAAATTCCGGAAAAATGGGAAACGAGTTAGATGGTGATCAGTGGAGCGATCAGCGAGTTGATTTTGATTCTAAAAATTATTTTAACTATAAAAATAATTATGTGCTTATGTGCTTATGTGTATTATGTGGTTAATCGAGTCTTGCTTGCTAATAGGTAATATACGAGACAGTCATAAGTGCATGGGTAGATAATAGGAACGATGTGAAGTCGATTCAAGATGCAATTGAAGTACGAACTAACTTAACCAGTCTATTTGTACTAACAGAAGCTAAGCCAGCAAGGCAGGTTGAGTAGGTGATAGACGAAGGTGATTTAATTGCAGTGAGTCGCGCAGAAGGCAAGTTTCTCCCCTATTCTATTTTCAGAATAGTGATATTTCTTTAGATTCTTATCACGTTTGCACTCTTTTGATTCTCTTGGTCATATTTCATTTCGATTATTGCTTATCCTTTTTATTTGAATTTATTGTTTATATTCCAATTATTACTCACAATTATTGATATATTCTATTGATTAGATTATGTCAAAGCATACCGATTGTTCCGGTTGCTATTCCAGGGACTGGATAATGATATTTTGGGGATTAAGTTTACTTATTCCTAAGGACCGGGACATAACCGGATCCTTGAGATGGGCCGTAGTGCCTGGGTGCCCGACGGGATCTATATAGTGAGATATAGATCTGCACTATATCCTGGCTGATCAACAGGGTATAGATGTGAACTTGAGTCCAGTTTAGTTCGTTTGTATTCGCCAATAATGGCCTTCTTTCTATTCTCGCGGGGTTATATCTTTGCAGATATACCCAGGTTACGGATTCATTTAAAATGCTTTAGCACTGTTTATATTTTGCGGACTTATTGAGCAATTTTTGGCTCACCCTTTTTGTTGTTATTCACCTTATTGTTTCAGTTAAGAAGGAATATGAAACCCATCAGGACTCGAGTGGTAAAGAAGCGGGTCAAGCCTCGGGATCCTCTCATACCCAAGGTGTTGATCTCAATCCAGGAAGAAAGCTTTGTGTTGCTCGAACATGTGGTGTGTAGATAGTTAGTGTGTGTTTGAACAAAAGATGATGGTTTGTAATAAAGAGAGTTTGTGAGATTTTGAATTTTGGTTTGTAATAAAAGTAGTTAGTGGTTCTTGTTTTCATACTTCAACCGAAAAAGATCCTGTTTAGTGTTAAAGGGGTTTAGATTCATTTCTTTATTATTTATTAATTAGATTGTACAGGTTTGGTGATTAGCTAGTAATCCCCAGACTTATACCCCGGGTCTGGAGGGCTTTACAGGTTTGGCATCAGAGGTGTAGGTTTGGTCCCTGAAAACAAGAACCTTAGGGTTAAGATAAGATAGGGAGATCACATAGGATAGGAATAGTCAAATAGGAAGAGTAGTGTTAGGATTTAGGTTAGATTAGAATAGGAAAGTATAAATCTTAGGATTGTTCAGTGACCTTTCTTCTTTCTTTGGTAGATTATCAGATGGCGTCTTCAGGTTATTAGGCTTCTTCTGAGAGGATAGTCACCGGGTCAGTAGCACCAGTTATACCTCCAGTATCTGAGTACATGTTTCCTCCTCTACCACCTCCACCACCATTTCCACAGGAGCCAGTAACTCCAGTACAGGGGATAGTCCATGACCCTATAGAGATGTTCGATCCATTTGAGTTCTTTGAGCTGATGGTTCCTTTACCAGTTGAGCATCAGGTTATACCGGGGATTGAGCCGGAGTTACCACCACCACCAGTGTTGCCTCCTATACCAGTGCATGCCCCAGAGCCGGACGTATTTCAAATGATTCCAGTCGAGGGGATGGGAGAACATGATGTGGATCTACAGTTAGGGTTACCACAGCAGTGTGCAGGTATACCGAGGGTTCCGTCACGGGAGTCAGTGGGTCAGGTTGCACAGCCGCATATGGTACCATACCATGAGTACAGGGTTATGAGAGAGGACATGGAGTATTGGAGAGCACAGTGCCGGGAGATTATGCATTTATTTGACCAGAGGGACAGAGGACCGTTAGCGGCCCTACAGCCAGATTACTATATGAGACAGAGGTTGCAGTCGGTTTTGATAAGTGCCACTTGGGAGCTAGATGATTTGACCCATGAGGGACCGCCTTCTTTCACAAAGTTCTACAGGATATTCCGCTTGGCACAGACTTTGGTCCAGGCACTTAGGGATGAGCTGAGGCGTATTCCGCCTGGGTTTTGAGACAGTGACTTCAGAGTAGAGATATATATAGATACAACATAGTATAATATAGTGAGTAGTGTGTATGTATGTAGTAATAGTTTGACCTATAGTAGTAGCTTGACATGTAGTAGTTAGTGTGACTTGTAGCCGCGGTGATAACCAGCAGAGTGAGACTTTTTGTATCAAGCATTTACACCTGAGGCTGGTGTCATATATATATATAACGAACTTTTTCAAATTTCTTTTATTTAAATTTCAGTCTTTACAGTTTTACAGCATTTACCTTCACTTTATTGTTTTACAGCTTTTCATATTATAAATTCTGTCAAAAAAAGAGAGAAAAGAACAAACATTTTATTTAACTGCTTACATTTCCTATTTTTATATTCAGCAACTGTTTTCTTTATTGAAACCACGTGATTAATACAGGATAAATTGTTTTCTTACATACTGTCAATTGTTTATTAAACTGTTAAAGAAATATCACTTGTTTTATTATCAGAAGATGACACCAAAAAGAAAGACTATGACTGAGACTTCTAACAGAAATTTCGAAGGACAGACTAATGAGACCATGAACCAAATGTTCCATCTGATGCAACAATATATGGTAATGATGTAGCAACAGATGCAGCATCAACAACAACAGATTCAACAACAAATGTTACAACAGCCACGTCGTCCTGAGCACCAAATACCACCGGCATTACCTGTTGTTACTTTTAAGCAGTTTCAGTCGGTTAAACCTCCAGAATTTGATGGGTCAGCTGATCCTATTAAAGCTACCACCTGGTTGAAAGAAATAGAGAAAGCGTTTGCACTAGTGAAGATAGGTGAAGACCAGAAGACTAACTTTGCTAGTTATTTGTTGAAAGAAGAAGCAAATTATTGGTGGGAATCTAAAAAGGCTTTAGAGGGTGAAGATGTTATTACATGGGATAGGTTTAAAGAATTGTTTTTAGAAAAACATTTTCCTCGCTATATGAAAAATCAAATGCAGATAAAGTTTCTGGAACTGAAGTAGGGAAGTATGTCCGTGATAGAGTATGAAGCCAAATTTACTGAATTGGCTAGGTTCATCCCAGAATAAGTGGATACTGAAGAGAAACGAGTTCAAAGGTTTCAAGAGGGATTACGACCGTGGATCCGTGGACAAGTTACAGTTCTTGAATTAACAACATATACCACTGTAGTCCAGAAAGCCTTGACCATCGAAGGAGAAAGTAAAAAATCTCAAAGGGATAGAGGACAGGGAAGTTTCCAAGACCGCTCTAGCAGGAAGCCGGGATTTCAAGCCCGAACAAATTTGAATTTCGAAAGGATAGGACAAGGTACCCAGAAAACAGGTAATCATTTCCAAGCCCCCAAACAGCAGGGAATTGTCAGAGTCCCAGTGCCGTACTGCAGAACTTGTGGACGCAAGCACACTGGCGTATGTATCAAAGCAGATGTGAAATATTTCAAATGCAAGCAGAAATGGCACTATTCTAACGAATGTCCAACGGGAAAGACATCAGAAATTACTTGCTACCAATGTGGAAAGAAAGGACATATCGCTAGGAATTGTAAAGGACCAGCAATGGCAGCTAGTATTCCTAAAATATTGGCATTACCTCCGCCACCGCCGCCTAATCAACCCAGAGCAAGAACTTTCAACATAACAATGAAAGAAGCAATACAGAGTCCGAGTGTAATTGCGGGTACGCTTTTGATGAATTTCATATATTAAAAAGTATTAATTGATTCTGGAGCTACCCATTCATTTATTTCTGAAGAATTTCTTGATAAATTACATTACGAAATCGAATGGTTGGGCGAGACGTTAATTATAAAATTAGCGAATGACAACCAAGTTCCAGTAGATCTAGTATGTCCTGCGTGCGATATAGAAATAGCTGGACATCATTTTTCTGTAGACTTGATTCTTTTTAAGTTAGGAGAGTTTGATATCATTTTGGGAATTGATTGGTTAGCTTGTCATAATGCTCAGATCGATTGCGCAAATAAGAAAGTCAAATTGCGAACTGCGGAAAATGCAACGATAATGTTCAAGGGTGAAAAACAGCGGAAAAAATTTCTAACAGTAATGCAGACCAAATGATTGCTTCGACAAGGATGTGAGATGTACATAGCTTACGTGTTGGATACTAAAAAAGGAAGTCCTAAGCTAGAAGAGATTCCAGTTGTATGTGTGTTTCCGGACGTCTTTCCAGAGGAGCTTCCAGGGTTACCGCCAAATCGAGAAATTGTATTCACGATTGATCTAGCACCGGGTACATAACCAGTTTCGAAAGCTCCATATCGAATGGCTCTAGTTGAGATGAAGGAATTATCAACACAACTGCAAGATCTTCTAGACCGAGGAATTATACGACCTAGTGTATCCCCATGGGGTGCACCAGTATTGAGATGGCAAGATGTGACTATGCATTGACTATCGGGAATTGAATAAGCTCACTATTAAGAATAAATATCCTTTACCGAGAATCGATGATTTGTTCGATCAGCTAAAAGGAGCCGCATGGTTTTCGAAGATAGATTTGCGATCAGGCTATCATCAATTGAAGACTAAATCTGAAGATATTCCTAAGACTGCGTTTTGTACGAGATATGGACATTACGAGTTTCTTGTAATGGCATTCGGTTTGACTAACGCGCCAGCAACATTCATGAATCTGATGAACAGAGTATTCAAGAAATATTTGGATAAATTCGTGATTGTATTTATTGATGAATTCTTAATTTACTCAAAGACAGAAGAAGAGCATGCTGAACACTTGAGAATAGCTTTAGAAATTTTGAGGAAAGAGCAACTGTACGCGAAATTCTCGAAATGTGAATTTTGATTAAAGGAAATACAATTTCTAGGGCACATCATCAGTAGAGAAGGCATCCAAGTCGATCCAGCAAAGATTGAAGCTGTGTTAAATTGGGAAAGACCAAAGGCACCGATAGAAGTTCGAAGTTTCTTGGATTTGGTAGAATATTATAGAAGATTTGTTAAAGATTTTGCGAAAATAGCTACGCCGTTGACCAAGTTAACTCGAAAAAGTGAAAAGTTCGTATGGGACGACAAATGTGAAGGGAGTTTTCAAGAGCTGAAGAATCGGTTAGTAACCGCACCGGTACTCGTATTACCAGACAAGCATGGGAATTTTGTCATTTACAGTGACGCCGCATATCGCGGATTAGGATGTGTACTGATGCAGCACGGTAACGTCATTGCATATGCTTCGAGACAACTCAAACCTCATGAACAGAAATATCCTACTCATGACCTGGAATTAGCAGCGATCATATTTGCGTTGAAACTCTGGAGACACTATCTCTACAGTGAGAAATGTGAAATCTACACAGATCATAAAAATCTGAAGTACATCTTCACGCAAAAGGAACTGAACATGAGACAACGTCGATGGCTGGAATTGATTAAAGATTACGATGTTACGATCAGTTATCATCCAGGGAAAGTAAATGTTATGGCAGATGTACTAAGCAGGAAAGAAAGATTGAATTGGTTAACTTCATGTGAGGAATTATCCAAGGAATTTGATAAGTTGGAAATCGAAATTCGTGTTCCCAATGAATCTACAGAAGCTATCTACGCTATGACTTTTCAGCCGGAGTTATTAGAAAAGATTCGCCATTGTCAAGAAGAAGTGATGGGTCAAGATGATGACTTAACCGGAGAAGAAATCACAACTCAGAAGGATATTGAAGGAATTTTACGCTTTGCATCAAGAATCTGGATCCCTAACGTGGCAGAATTAAAAGAAAAAATATTGCGAGATGCGCACAGTTTGAAGTATTCCATTCATCCAGGAAGTACAAAAATGTATCGCGATCTGAAAGAAAACTTTTGGTGGCGGAATATGAAGAAGGAAATAGCGGAATGGGTAAGTAAATGCTACACATGCCAGCGAGTTAAAGTGGAACATCAACGTCCGAGCGGATTACTACAACCGTTAGATATTCCAGAATGGAAATGGGAACATTTAGCGATGGATTTTATGGTAGGACTACCAAGAACTAAAGCAAATCATGATGCGATATGGGTAATCATTGACAGACTAATGAAGTCGGCACATTTTCTACCAATTAACGAAAGATATTCACTCGACAAGCTAATGCACTTGTATCTCAAGGAAATTGTGATGCGACAAGGTGTTCCAATATCTATCGTGTCTGATCGAGATCCCCGTTTCAACTCAAGATTTTGCAGACAATTTTAAGAATGTCTTGGAACTAAATTAAACATGAGTACCACGTATCATCCGCAAATCGATGGGCAAAGTGAAAGAACTATCCAAACGATTGAAGATATGCTACGAGTTTGTGCGATTGATTTCGAAGGCAGTTGGGATGAGCATTTACCTTTGGTTGAATTTTCTTACAACATCAGTTATCACGCAAGCATTGGAATGCCACCCTACGAAGCATTATACGGAAGAAAATGCAGATCACCAGTACATTGGGATGAAGTGGGAGAACGCAAGATTTTGGGTCCAGAATTAATCCAACAAACCAAAGAAAAGATAGAACTTAATCGGAAACGACTCGATGCAGCACAAAACAGGCAACGCAAATATACAGACCAAGCAAGAAAGAATATGGACTACCAGGAAGGAGAACACGTATTACTCAAAATATCGCCATGGAAAGGATTAACCAGATTTGGCAACAAGGGTAAATTGAAACCACGATACGTCGGACCATTTGAAATTTTGAAGAAAGTGGGAAAAGTTGCGTACGAATTAGCTTTACCGCCTCATATGCAACATATTCACAATGTGTTTCACGTATCGATGCTTAAGCGATATAATCCTGATTCTAGGCATGTAATCGAGTATGAACCGATAGATATCCAACCTGATTTGTCTTTTGTAGAACATCCGATAAGAATTTTAGATCGGCGAGAGAAAGTGTTGAGAAATAAGTCTGTATCTTTAGTGCGAGTTTTGTGGAGAAACCCTATGGTTGAAGAATCAACCTGGGAACTTGAGAGTGAAATGTTAGAGAAATATCCTCATTTGTTTTCATAGTGAGATTCTGAGGACAGAATCCTATTAAGAGGGGAAGGATGTAACGTCTGGGAAATTTACGTCTGTATTATATCATATTTATAATAAATTATGTGTATTAATGTGTTATTATGTGTAATTATTTGTCAAACCCTAATTGCTACATGTTACGTGTATTCTGTGTCATTCCAGTATTTTTAAGATATTTTATTTTGCATTCATAAGTTTCATTTCAAACGTTTTACGACCCAAACCATGATTTTAAAGCCAGTATTTCAAATAAAATAATGAGCCTTATTTTTCATTAAACGACCTTTACCATCGCGTTATTCTAAACATCTAGACATTTTATAAATTTTCTCGTTTTTCGAAAAATGACTTTTCCGGGCCCCAGTGGGTGTTAAAACCCCCACAAAAATCATATTTTTATTTTTATAAAATTATAGGACTTTTATTTATACCATTTCTTTGTATTTTTGCATTATTCACAATTTTTGGGAAATTTTGACATATATATTGATATATAAAATAATTATAAATTAAATTTTAATACTCAAAAATTATAAAAATTAGGGCCAAATATTTTTATTAGATGTGTAAATAGCCCCTTAATTTTATTTAAGGGTATTATTTTTCATACTATAAATACCCTAATTATCATTAATTTATTTAATTAAAAATCAGAAAATTCTGCAATTTCCCCAAATTTTCCAAGAATTAGGGTTTGGTGTTCTTGAGTTCAACAAGCGATTTGATTGTGATTCCGACCTCCAAATTAGACATGTAAGTAGTCAATTGAAAGCTCTTGAGCTCTACTATCTGATTATACTATCAATTTCATGTTTTATATCTTCGATTTTCAATTCGTGTTTTTAGGGTTTATGTTTGATTTAGGCGTTTTTGATTCATGAATCGTTTGATTGTTTTGAGGGTCTGTATAGCTTTGTCTTGAGTTTAGGAATGATTTTCTCTATTTATTTGGTTCGTATAACCCCTGGAAGTAGTTCCCGAGTTCTTGTGTTTTAGTAAATTTTGAATTCGTTTTTGTTAATTTCTGGATGTTTTTGATTGTTGTGTCCTATTGGGATTGATTAGGGAGCTCTGTAGCTTCGATTTCATGTATTAATCGATAAGTTTGGTTGTATTTTGGGGGAGATGCTGTTTTCCGGTGAAACCACCGGAGAAGCTTCGGGTTGTGATCGGAGAAATCGAAGGAGGGATGGAGAGGGGTGGTTGACGGTGTAGGTGAATTCCTGGGAGCATCACGGATCGATTCCAGCCGAAATCGAGGGTCACAGCTTCGAAATGGCACGTCGGCGAGGCTATCGGAGTTTTACGACGGGCGACGGCCGGTTCCGGTCGTTTTCCCAGATTCCGTCACCGGCGAACCGACCCGGTTCGTGTTCTTGAAGACCCGGTGTCAACCCGGTTGGTTGACCCGATTTCAATCCATTAAAACCCAATTCCATTTCCTAAAAAACTGTTTCTGATATTTTTATTAATTATTTCTATTTTATAAAATCAGAAATTAGTTTTGTAAATTCTAAAAATATAATTAAAATTCTGAAAATTATTAATAATAATTTCTAAATTATTTTCTTAATTTAGGAATTCGAATTTAGTTATTTAATTAATTATTTATTTAATTGTTTATCTAATTATTTATCTATTTATTTGTTTAATATTAAGTAATTAAGTAATTAATTAATAATTAAGGATTAAAATTAATTGAATAGTATTATTTAAAGATTTGATAATAATTAGTTAAATAAAACGAGTAGTTGATCGGTGAATTGGATTATGATCCGAATAATAACCGATAATTCGTTAAATAACGTAACAGTTAATTGTATCGATTATTTATTTGTAAATAATCGATCTAATCGAGTAAGTAATAATAAATTGTAAATGTTTGTAATAAATTGTAATTGATCCTAATAATTAGGGATTAATTATTTTAAATTATTAAATAATTATTTATTAATTATTAATTATTTATTAATTTAAAAAAATGATTAATTACTTCGATAATCAATCAAATAATTTTCAATAAATCATAACATATTCATTTTAATTCCAAAAATTATAGAAAAATCATTTTTGACTCTGATTTTCTGAAATAATTATTTAAAAATTATTTTAGGGTTTAAAAATTAGTAATAATTATTTATATTGAATAATAAATTGAATTATTAGTGTTTAATTGATATTAATTAGACCGTAAGTCCGATTTGGGTGAAACGACAGCCCTTTGACTCAGAAAAATGAATTCTTTTCATTAAAAATAATATTAAGACCTAATTTCTTCTAGAAATTAGTTGGCTTTGTTATTTGTTTGATTATCAGTTGAAGTGCGTGCCGAGAAGAGTCCGAAAAATGGGAAACGAGTTAGATGGTGATCAGTGGAGCGATCAGCGAGTCGATTTTGATTCTAAAAATTATTTTAACTATAAAAATGTTTATGTGCTTATATGCTTATGTATATTATGTGGTTAATCGAGTCTTGCTTGCTAATAGGTAATATACGAGACAATCATAAGTGCATGGGTAGATAATAGGAACGATGTGAAGTCGATTCAAGATGCAATTGAAGTACGAACTAACTTAACCAGTCTATTTGTGCTAACAGAAGCTAAGCCAGCAAGGCAGGTTGAGTAGGTGATAGACGAAGGTGATTTAATTGCAGTGAGTCACGCAGAAGGCAAGTTTCTCCCCTATTCTATTTTCAGAATGGTGATAGTTCTTCAGATTTTTATCACGCTTGCACTCTTTTGATTTTCTTGGTCATATTTCATTTCGATTCTTGCTTATCCTTTTTATTTGACTTTATTATTCACATTCCAATTGTTACTCACAATTATTGATATATTCTGGTGATTAGAATATGTCAAAGCATACCGATTGTTCCGGTTGCTATTTCAGGGACTGGATAATGATACTTTGGGGATTGAGTATACTTAATCCTAAGGACCGAGACATAACCGGATCCTTGAGATGGGCCGTAGTGCTTGGGTGCCTGAAAGGATCTATATAGTGAGATATAGATCTGCATTGTATCCTGGCTGATCAACAGGGTATAAATGCAAACTTGAGTCCAGTTTAGTTCATTTGTATTTACCAATAATGGCCTTCTTTCTATTCTCGCGGGGTTATATCTTTACAGATATACCCGGGTTACGGATTCATTTAAAATGCTTTAACACTGTTTATATTTTACGGACTTGTTGAGCAATTTTTGGCTCACCCTTTTTGTTGTTGTTCACCTTATTGTTTCAGTTAAGAAGGAATATGAAACCCATCAGGACTCGAGTGGTAAAGAAGCGGGTCAAGCCTCGGGATCCTCTCATACCCAAGGTGTTGATCCCAATCTAGGAAGAAAGTATTGAGTTGCCCGAACAGGTGGTGTGTAGATAGTTAGTGTGTGTTTGAACAAAAGATGAAGATAGTTTAAAACTGCTTAGACAATAGTTTATAATAAATAGAGTTTGTGAGATTTTGAATTTTGGTTTGTAATAAAATTAGTCAGTGGTTCTTGTTTTCATACTTCAACCTAAAAAGATCCTGGTTAGTGCTAAAGGGGTTTATATTCATTTCTTTATTATTTATTAATTAGATTGTACAGGTTTGGTGATTAGCTAGTAACCCCTATACTTATACCCCGGGTCTGGAGGGCGTTACAAGTGGTACTCAATCTCAATATCCATTCCAATAAAACTCTCACGGTTGTAATCAGTTCATTACTCGCAGAATCATTGCTGCATTACTATGGCCCACCGCTGACCTACTATAGTCATTCGTTTTCTATGAAATCTTAATATCTAACCATACAAAGTCCATACCTACCATATCGAATTCTTCTAAGGAGGTAACATAATCACCATTCATGATTCATGAAGAACACTCCTGAACTTGACGTACATATGACATGAAGCAAATAAAATTGTAAAAGAGTTTCAATAAAAGCAACGATAGCAGGTTAATACCATTATTAACCATATGTCTTTATTGGGAGACATGAAGCTCAAAGGTTCATTTAGTCCTTTCGTAACATGGTCCTGGCTTATCTCAAGATAGGACCTTCTAAGATAGATAGCCCGCTCACGATGATTACATGAATTAAATCTTTGCCAAACTACTATTACGGTTGAGTATCGCATAATCATCAGAAGGAATATCATCTTTCACACCATAATACAACCTTCACGTCTTTAACCATATCACTGTATTCCTCTGGCATGAGTGCCTATAATTTCTCTCTTATATTTAGAATGTCGGCCACCTCATTGGCCTTTTCTGATAATAATAGTTCCTTATAATTAATGTCATTTGAACGATCTCCAACTAAATTTTCTACCTCATTTTCAATCACTTCTTGTGTGAAAATGCTCTTCCTTAAGCTTTGGTGAGAAAAAAATATCACCATTTTTCCAAAAGTTATTGCCTCGGTCTTTAGAGGTTAACATTGTCACGAATGACTCTCGATCATACTTA
Source organism: Apium graveolens (assembly GCF_009905375.1). NCBI lineage: Eukaryota > Viridiplantae > Streptophyta > Magnoliopsida > Apiales > Apiaceae > Apium > Apium graveolens. The sequence goes on along the minus strand of NC_133654.1, from coordinate 197,926,781 downwards.
GGACATCTTTTATCTTGGGTCCTTCTTTTTTCACCAATCTTGACCTTCATTGGGTCGATCCATACTTTCTTATGGTTCAACGCGTGCCCACCCGGCATTATTATAATTACGTCATATTTCCCTTATCAAAATTTCTATTTTTCAGAACTTTAAATATTACCTTTCTCCTTGTAAGACCTCTAAGGTTATCCTTGAATCATTCCTCCTGTATTCCCTAGATACATGGCATATCAAAATACCATTTACTAATACTTGAACCATTGTCTATATACTTATGAAAAATTTCTCCACTGATCCTTAAAGGTTGTTGTTACCTTAATCCTTTCCAATTCATATTGTCAAAACTCATAATATCCCTATTAAGGGTGAAATGCCAACCTTTATACATTCCCCTAGGGTTCATCTCAAGTTATCGAGTTTTTATACTTAATTCCACCTTTAAAAAGGTACTTACATGGATAAATCAAGTCATATATCCTTGATAGATTATATTATTCAATCATTCCCACCTCGATAGTCTATACCTAATTTCATAAAAGCATCCTTATTCAAGCTGAGGTCAATTCATATGGCCTCCAAATGATAACAATGGTTATCCGTTTTTCTAGCCTGATTTGGTAATGATAACAGGGATGTTCTGAAAGATATTGGTCGTGTTCAATGTGAACTTTTTAGTTCTAACTATTCATTTATCTCCATTATTTATCTCAACCGTTATCTCAATGTTGGGATATCTTTTATACCCGGCGTATCCCTTTCTGGGTATCAAGCCACCAGTCTTACATACACTTCACATTCTTGAAGGCCACTTCCTTCATCCCATTTTCCTAATATCTTGTTATCCTGTCTCCTTAGTCCATATGTGTTTCCTTATTAATCCATCGGTCTATCTCAAAGTTTCATCGAATACTCTCAACTTAAAGGGGATTAATTATACGTATCGCTTAAGCCTTCAAACCTTGACTTTATCTCATGATCAATCACCATCGCACTGATGATGACACACTTCTATATATTTATTCTAGGGTTTTTTAGGGTTTCACAAACCTAACTCCCTTATCGTTTCTCAACTCTATTTCCTTTATATCCCTTGTTAGGAATATGTTGTGAACTTGATGATATATCATACAAAACACCTTAGTAGATTTAACTTAGTGAATTTTGTAGCACTCGACGGATGATCAGATATAGTCCCGACGGATGATGATTTGACATCCATCGAGTGAGTAGCTTATGTAATAATAAGTATTATAGCACATTTCTGCAAACATCTTTGTGTAGATTCTGTAGGAGCATATGAGTCATGTTGACTACTAGTAGATATGCAGAATAGGTTGATTAATTGTAAATATGAGATGTCTTGTAATTTTGCATAAATGAAATGGAGTCAAGTGTCAAATAGCTACCCGACAGATGATCAACAAAGCTACCGGACGGATGATCAACAAAGCCACCCGACGGATGACAAGCATGTACCCGACATATGATCAAATTCAAATATCCATTGACAGTGACAACACAGTCACATGCGTTGGGTGTTTGTAAAAGGAATGTGGCAGCCAGTTTAACAGGAAATTGAGAACAAAGAAGCATTACCATTTCCATGCTATTATGAAAATATTCCAAGATGCTGGAATAGAGTAATGAAGCAACATGAAGTTAGACTTGATAGGTTTTATTTTATTATCCTGTCTTATTACCATGTAAACTTGGTGATATATAAACCAAGTGTAGCTAGTAGAACAACTAACTAAGCAAACACATTTTAGGAGAGAAATAGAAAAAGCTGTCTCTGTCAAGAATTTCTCAGTATTTTGTTTTTCAACTTGTAAAGCAGCTGTGAGCCAATTTGAGCTTCACAGAGTTCTCAAATTATATATATATATATATATATATATCTGGTGGATACATTCAAATCCACCAGAAAGTTTTAAAGACTTGTGTTTTTATTATTTGTGTTTGATTTATTTAATCCTTTCATTCCACACTTTGCAAATCAAGACACATATATATTTGTCGAGTTAAGAACTGTTTTTAAATCTTGAAAAAGAAGCCAAAATTACATTCAACCCCCTTTTGTAATTCTTGTTGTATTGTTAGGGAATAACAATTGGTATAAGAGCAAGCTCTTGAAGTACAAAGAGTGTGAAGATCACAACAAACAGCAAGATGAACAAGAAGGATGTTGGAGTTAAAATTCTTTTTCTAGAAAAAGACAATTATCACCACTGGAAGGTGAAAATGCATCTACATCTTCTTTCTCAAGATGAGGCCTATATGGATTGCATAGAGAGAGATCCTCATGTACCAATGAGAGCTGCAACAGGAAATGAACCATTTGTTCCCAAGCCTAGGCATGAATGGTCAGATCCCGATATTGAACAAGTCAGGAAAGACAAGAAGGCCATGAATATATTTTTCAATGGAGTTGATGGTGATATGTTTGATAACATCATTAACTGCAAAACAACCAAGGAGGTTTGAGACACTATCCAAATTATTTGTGATGGTACTGAGCATGTAAAGGAGAATAAGATGTAGCTGCTAATTCAGCAATATGAGCACTTCCATTGTGAAGATAGTGAGTCTCTCACTGATATTTTTAGTAGATTTCAAAAACTACTAAATGCTCTGAAGTTGCATGGAAGAGTCTATCGGAAAAAAGACTCTAACCTCAAGTTCCTTAGATCTCTTCCAAAGGAATGGAAACCAATGACAGTCTCATTGAGAAATTCTCAGGATTACAAGGAGTTTACCTTGGAGAGACTGTATGGCATCCTGAAAACTTATGAGCTTGAAATAGAGCAAGATGCGAGGATGAAGAAAGGAAGGAAGAAAGGAGGGTACATAGCACTGGTTGCTGAGTTAGAAAAGGAGAAAGAGATGAAAGTAGAAGCTGTTGAGTCTACATCAAAGGTCTGTGAGAACAAGGGCAAAGAGCTGGTAGCTGAAAATGAAGATCATTTGAGCCAATATGACATGGATGATATTGATGAGCATTTAGCATTCCATTCTAGAAGATTTGTTGTTACAACCGGTATTTCTAAACCCTATAATTATGTGTTTATAATTGAGATTTAAATTATGTTAAATTATAAATGTGGATGATCTATATTTTGAGTGCCTATAAATTAAGTGTTTAATGTATTAGTTTATATAAAAAAATTTGAAAGAAGAATCTTATCATTTAGTATTTTTAAATAATAATCAAAAGTACTTCATTTTATATGAAAAATCAATTTTAAAAATCTTTTAACAATATATTTTCAAATTTTATAGCATTAAATTTCTAAAATCATAAGCTATTTTATGTCATATATTTTGTGATTTATGGAGGTGCATTTATATTTATAGAAATTGTTTTATATAAATTAGTCGATTTTTAATTTGCAAATTACTTAGTTGCCCATACATGCATTTTGCTCCCAAACACAAGTTAAGGGTAAACTTGGAATTTCCAACCCCACTAACTACTAATTCACTAGCCAAATTACTACATTATCCTTGCATGCAAAATAACACAAGTTTTCTTGAAGGTTACTCTTGTTAATTCTCAATTCCATTCACTTCTTTAAGTCAAATCAAAATAATTAAAATCAAGTACAAGATGTTATAATCATCTCACTTCACTCCACACTCCACCCTCACCTCACTCTCTCCTCCCTCTCCACTCTCTCTCTCGGCAAAGCCCCCCTCGGCCTTTCCCTTAGCCGAAGCCCACCCCCTCATTTTCTTCATTTTTCATTTAAACATCCATCTTCCAATTAAGTAATCTCACTCCCCATATCTTGTTCTTTAATAATCCAAAGAGTTTAGGGTGAAAAGTTTATGTTTTGATCTTGCATGTCATAGTTTTAACTAGAACTCAAAATATAATCTTGATCCTGATGGATTTAAGGTTGTATTATTGAGAGAACCACAAGGAATGGTGAATGCGAAGTTATGAGAGTGAAACTCTTGCTTATATGGTCATTTCCCTTCCATTTCATTCGGCCATGACCATAAGGGAGCTGAATAAATTGTTCTTAATTGTGTTTCTTTGTTACTTTGTTGATTTTCGAATGTTTATGTGATAATAGCTTGGTTTTGGAAATAAAAATTTGATAAAACTCTTTGCATTCTAAGTGATCACATAGTTATGGTTAATGCTAGGCTTGCATGTTGATTTTATTATGAAATTATTTTGGAAACTATATTGTTTTTGGCTTGTAAACTCGAAAGCATGCATGCATAAGTTCAACTCATGATTTTTGAAAGTTCTTGATCATTTGGTTTGATTTTTGTTAATAATCTCTAATTTCAGTTGAGTTAAGATATCAAATATGATTTGTGCTCCTTGTTATGTTTTTTTGATTTGTATATATTTGAAGGATTTAAGTGTTACTTTCGAATTTGAGATGACTTGTAATTAGTATATTGTGTTAACTCTTGTTTTGCTATATTGCACATTAGGTAAGGATGATCTCCACTAAGCCAATGTTGTTTGTAGGAGTTTTAGTTCAGTAGGTTGCCTTGGTTGGGGTTTGGTTTGGTTTGTCAAGTGGGAAATATGGTAAAAAGGGGTACATTAGATTCTGCAGAATTTCAGTTGGTTCCATGAGGTTTAGGGTGATATTTGACCTTGTCATGGTAATGCACTTTGAGGCCCTAGTCACCAGAAGCTAGCACTAGGAATATACTTTATATTTCAGGTGTTTATTAGAGGTTTGTAGGTTGTTTAGTTAGGTGCATGAGTGAAAATATTAAATCTATCTAGCAGGGGACAGTTTTGTTACAACTTAGAAATGAGGAGTTTTGACCATGTCATGGGTAGGCCCTCACTAGGCCTTGGTTAGCCCTAGGTAGAGGGAGTGTAAGAGGAGTTTTTACGGCCATAGTTCATAGGAATTGAGTTAGAATCATGTGTCATATGTTAGTGCAAATCAGGACACTTTTCTATCCATAAAACATGGGAACATTGGACTTTAAGCTTAGGCGCAGGTAGGCCCGAGCTAGGCCCTTGAGCCAAACCAAATTTGGGAGTTGCCTTATGATCAGAAGAGTCTAGTGTAAAAGTTTGGGAGGTAAAATTGAAGTGTAAGGGTGTCAATTGTACTCAAAAACCCATTGGTGTCATCCTGAAATCACTATAATGAGCACAATCACTTAACATTAGTTTTAGGGAACTTATGAGTGAGGCCTAGGTTGACCATCATAGTTGTAAGATAGTATGAGATCAGTATAGTGTAAGGCCTAAGTCAGGATCCATAAGAACTTGATGGTTTAGAAAAGGCACTTCGAGTTATGAGGTCGATATTAAGAGTTTTAGCTAGTTTAGCATGACTAAGTGACTTGAGTAAGTGGAGTAAGATCATCCAAACTTAGTGATGCAATATAGTGTGTTGATATATTATTATGTACTTAAATGTGTTATGTGAGCATATGTTATGTGAACTATTATGCTTATAAAGTAATTATAAGCGTGTATGTGTATATAGGCCTAAGTGCCAATATGCGTAATTTCGGTTTATAATTAGGTTGAGTTAGTGAGTATATATAATAATGAGGTTATTATTATTTTGTATAGGCTCTCGAGACGAGGGTAAGCTTTCCATTAAAGTCGAGTGAAGCTCCAGTTGCGCCCACCTGCCAGTCAAGTCAAGCCTTTCTCAAGGCAAGTGTTTTAACCTACCTTTTTGTTTACACTGCAAGTATGTTATAACCCAGTTCTTATATATGATGTGAGTGTTCTAATTCACCTTGATATATTTGAACCAAGTGGTTCCAAATCGATCTTTCATATTATATGCAAGTGCCATGAACCCTCAAGTATTTATTGCAAGTAGTTTAACTTTACTTGAAGATTTCTATGCAAGTAAATCAAAAGTCATACCATGCTAGTATACCAAAGTAATTGTGATGTTGAACCCTGTGCAAGTTATACTCAGTAACCTTATCTTGATACCTAAAACTCAGTTATTCCTTAAAGTCATTCATGATTGCTTGATAACCCTATTCTTACCCTTAAAACATGATACCCTGTTATACTTTGAACTGATGCTCACCTTCTTTATATTTTAATACCTATATCTTATCTAGAACCATTACCTTGAACCTAGTTTGACTTAGTTTCTTTATACTATCCAACAACCCTGTGAAACCTCATTGTCAGATTCCTTGAGAATAGAAACTTTGCGATTCCATTTGATAAGGTATCAGTCTAGTTGATCATGGCTTTGAAGTTGATCTATTCTCCTTGATAAAGTTGTTCATTATTTAATAGTTTAACAATCACTTGGCATCAAATAAATTTTTAAAATGAAAAAGTTAAAAAGTGGATTTTCAGTCCCAAAGGGGGAAAAATATTTTCTTTAAATATTGGATCTGGACTGAGACGGAAGTCCTTTCCGCTCTTAATTTGTAGGATTAAAGGTTGCCTAGGGATCCCATTAATGTTCTAAAACCCAGCGAGGTCCGGGATTACTTCGCGGCTGATCACCGGCTGTAATCTGTAGCGTCATAAAATGGTTTTTGATAAAGAAATGGTTTTGAATTGTTTTATTGCAAGAAAAGATGCCATCACCTTGAAAGTTTATCTCTTGATACTATATTGTTGAATCTTTCATTTCCATTGTTACTCTTTCATTCTTGTTTATGTATATCATAGCGCTTGTTGAGCATTTGGCTCAATACTTGCTTTCACCCTGATATTAAAGCTAGCAGATATGGTTAGATTCAAGCAGACATCGCGTAAGACTTGTGATGCCGATTCATATGTTCGAGCTCAGGTAGATTGGTGATCGTTTTGTGTGAGGACTCGATGTTAAAAATCAGGTTGTAGTAGTTAATAGTATTGGGCTGTTCCAAACCCTAAACTATAAGATCTTGGATTTAGATGTATTTATTTCCTTTTGATAACTATTGTAATGATTTGTATAATATCTATTGTTAAGTTGGGGTGTGACAGGTTTTGGTATCATAGCTACGGTTTAGAGTCCCTGGACAGCCCAAATAGGTTATATATGTATATAGGTTTATAGTATTATACGAGAGTGTAGGTATAGGATATTCGAGTCATCCACTAATAATTCTCTTATATATATGCATTATTTGGCAGCAAAGGGCGCATTCCTCATCATCCTCTGAACCGTCCGACACAATTGCTTTCTCCATGTATCCTGAGTTGAGGCGTGAGTTCGACAGGCTTCAGGGCAAGTACGATCGACTGTTAGAGCGATTGAAGAACGTGTATCCGGACAACCGAAATTATGGAGGAAAGCCTAAGGAGCAGATGACTGTGAGACTTGAGACTTTGTTTAAGTATGTTAACACTAAGCTTGATGAGATGCCATCGCACCGAGACCGTACCAGCCAGTATACTATCCAGATGATTACGGACGAGCTCCAGAGTATTGTGAAGACGCTTCGTGAGGAGAAGACTACCAGACCCCGATCTGTTGGAGCGGAGCCTTAGTTCTTTCCATTATCTACTTCTCATGTCGATTGTATTGTTGGAATTTGTAGAATTCCCTATTGTTTTCCTTTAATTAAGCATGTTATCCCTAAGTTCAGACTATATTTCGATCTTGATGTACCTTGACCTTAATTTCAATAATTATGCACTATCGTTCTATTTGCTTTCAATTGTTCTTATGCCTTTATATGCACCACCCTTATTGTTTAACTTGAAACCCGATTGAATGAATATAATGACTTGTGACACCTTACCCTTGAAATTTTCCGCATTGTTCATACCTGTTTTGATATAACTACTAGTTCAGGATCATGCCACCTAAAAAGAAGAACCCGATAACAATTTCTACCACAGATCCTAATATTCTTCGATTACTGGAAACCTTACAACAACAAACAAATGCTATAGCTCAATAACAAAGAACTCTTCAACAACAATTTGAAAACCAAGATAACCGTTAACCACACCAACCACCTGATCCACCAATACCACCTCGACAAATTGTCACTTTCAAAGCTTTTCAGAATATGAATCCACCTGCATTTCATGATACCACTGATCCGGTAATAGCTAATACATGGATTAGGGAAATGGAAAGAGCTTTTGAATTGGTTCAGTTAGGAGAAGATCAGAAGATGCCATATGCTACTTACTTTCTGAAAGGGGAAGTCATCTTTTGTTGGGATTCAATGAAAGCTATGGAGGCAAATCAGCCAGTTTCTTGGGAAAGGTTTAAGAGGTTATTCCAGGAAAAGTATTACCCTAAGTACATGCAGAATCAGATGGTGCTTAAATATCTTGAATTTAATCAAGGAAGTATGTCTGTATTGGAGAACGAGAGGAAGTTTACGGAGCTGTCAAGGTTTGTGACGAAGTATACCAACACTGAGGAAGAGAAAGCAAAAAGATTCCAACAAGGATTGGAGCCTTGGATCAGAGATAGAGTGGCTATGTTTGAGCTTGATACTTATGCTGGAGTATTACAGAAAGCTGCTCTGATTGAGAGTATTGGGATGTAGTCAAGGAAAGAAAAGGATAACAAGAAGAGAAAGGTTCCATTTTATGGAGAGAAGTCTGAAACCGGAAGCTCACAAGACATGAGTGTGAAAAGGATTGGATTCCACAAAGGAGGAAATTTTCAGAAGAAGGGAAATTTGAATAAGAGACAAGATCCTAAGGGGAACAAACAGTTAAGCCAAGGACAAGTTGGAGAAAATAGATTTCAGATACCAGAATGCAAGCATTAAGGAAAAAGACATCCAGGAGTGTGTAATAAGCTGAACATGACATGCTTAAGATGCAACCAGAAGGGGCACTTGGCTAACGAGTGTAAGATATCGAAGCCGGGAGTTACATGCTATAAGTGTGGAAAGGCTGGACACATAGCTAGGAAATGCAAGTCAATTGGACCAGTCAAGGCTTTGATGAACATGGCAAGTACTAGTGCTCATATGGCAGCTGAGGTATTGGCATTACCTCCACCATCTACAATAACTCCACAGGCAACATCAAGGACATTTGATCTAAAGATGAAGGATGTTGTTCAGAATTCTGAGGTGATAGCAGGTAAACTTTTAATGAATAATGTTGAAGCTAAGGTATTGATTGATTCTAGAGCTACTAGATCTTTTATATCAGAAACTTTTGTTGATAAAATTAAATATGATAAAATGACCCTGAATGAGGTAATAGATGTGGTAATTGCGAACCAAGAAAAGATTCTTGTAAGTCAATTCTGTTTGAAGTGCGAGATTGATATTTTGAGGCATAAATTTTCAGCAGACTTGATACTTTTCAAGTTAAGGGAGTTTGATATAATCTTAGGCATGGATTGGTTAGGAGAGAATAACGCTCCGATAGATTGTAAATCTAAGAAAGTGTATTTAAGGACGGAGAATGGAGAGAAAGTGGTATTTAAGGGGCAGAGGCAAGAGCGATTGTTTCTTATAATCGTCCAGGCTAAGAAATTGCTTAGGAAAGGTTGCAAATCGTTCCTAGCCTATGTAGTAGATTCAGAAAGAAAGAGCCTCAGCATGAAAGATATTCCTGTAGTCAATGAATTTCCAGATGTGTTTCCAGATGAACTACCAGGTTTACCGCCCGATCGACTAATCGAGTTTGAGATCAACCTTGCTCCAAGCATGGAACCAGTTTCAAAGGCACCTTATAGAATGGCACCAACAGAAATGAAAGAGTTGGCGAGCCAACTACAAGAATTGTTGGACAAAGGAGTGATACGGCCAAGTACGTCGCCATGGGGAGCACCTGTTCTGTTTGTAAAGAAGAAAGATGGAAGCATGAGGTTATGTATAGACTATCGGGAGTTGAACAAGATGACGATTAAGAACCGTTACCCGCTACCAAGAATAGATGATTTATTTGATCAGCTAAAAGGAGCTAAGTGCTTTTCCAAGATTGATTTGAGATCATGATACCATCAACTGAAGATCTAAGAAGACGACATCCTGAAAACAACATTTAGGACAAGATACGGACATTATGAATTCTTAGTAATGTCCTTTGGGTTGACTAATGCTCCTGCAGCATTTATGGATTTGATGAACCGGGTATTTAAAAAGTATTTGGACAAGTTTGTAGTGGTATTCATTGATGATATTCTTATATACTCAAAGTCAGAAGAAGAATACATGCATCATCTATGGATAGTATTGGAGATACTCCGACAAGAGAAGTTGTATGCCAAGTTTTCCAAGTGTGAGTTCTGGTTAAAGGAAGTTCAATTTTTGGGACATGTTATTGGAAGTGAAGGAGTCAAAGTGGATCCGGCAAAGATTGAGGCAGTTATGAGTTGGGAGAGACCAAAGACACCTACGGAAGTGCGAAGTTTTCTAGGATTGGCGGGGTATTATAGAAGGTTTGTTAAAGGTTTCTCGAAAATTGCCACGCCATTGACTAAGTTGACCAGGAAGAATCAGAAATTTGAATGGAATGCAGAATGTGAAGATAGTTTTCAAGAATTAAAACAGAGGTTGGTTATAGCTCTAGTGTTAGTATTACCAGACAATCAAGGAGACTTTGTGATTTTCAGTGATGCTTTACACAAGGGTCTGGGGTGTGTGCTAATGCAATATAACAAGGTGATTGCATATACGTTGAGACAGCTAAAACCACATGAATTGAAGTATCCTACACATGACATGAAATTAGCAGCTATAGTATTTGCACTTAAGATTTGGAGACATTACCTTTACGGAAAAAGGTGTGAGATCTACACAGATTACAAGAGTTTAAAGTATATTTTCACTCAGAAGGAGCTCAACATGAGGCAAAGGAGATGGTTGGAATTGATTAAGGACTATGATTGCTCGATAAATTATCATCCGGGAAAGGAGAACGTGGTAGATGATGCTTTGGGTAGGAAGGAGAGGTTGAATATGGTAGCAATACCAAAGGAATTATCTGAAGAAATTAGGAGATTTGAATTAGAACTTTGTGGATGCGGAAAAGTTGAAGAGATTTGTCATACTATGACTTTTCAGCCAACATTATTCAAAAAGATAAAGAAATATCAGGAAGAAGTGATGAAGCAGGAAAATAATCAACTGACCAGAGAAGAGATTTGTACTCAAAGGGATGAATAAGGTATACTAAGGCTTTCTTCAAGAATTTGGATTCCCCATGTGACTGAATTGAAGAATGAGATACTGCAAGAAGCTCACAATTCTAGATTTTCAATCCACCCGGGAAGCACCAAGATGTACCAGGACTTGAAGCAGAACTTTTGGTGGCCAAATATGAAGCGAGAAGTAGCAGAATGGGTTGCAAAGTGCTATATTTGTCAGAAAGTGGAGGCAGAACATCAAAGACCAAGCAGATTAATTCAGCCATTAAAGATTCCAGAATGGAAGTGGGAAAACATTTCCATGGACTTTATAGTAAGATTACCACGAATGAAATCCGGATATGACGCTATATGGGTTATAGTTGATCGCCTTACGAAGTCGGCACATTTTCTTCCGATTAATGAGAGGTCTTCATTGACAGATTGGTCCATCTGTATGTGCGTGAAATTGTATTATGACATGGCGTGCCCATATCAATAGTTTCAGACAGAGATCCCCGATTTAACTCGAGATTCTGGAGGTAATTTCAAGAAAGTCTTGGCACAAAGTTAAACACGAGTACTACGTATCATCTGCAGACTGACGGTCAAAGCGAGAGGATAATTCAAATAATTGAAGACATGCTGCGTAGCTGTGCGATTGATTTTGCAGGAAGTTGGGATGACCACTTGCATTGGTTGAATTCTCCTATAACAACAACTATCACACCAGTATTGACATGCCACCATACGAAGCTTTATACAGATGCAAGTGCAGATCGCCAACCAGCTGGGATGAAGTGGGAGAAAGAAAGATTTTAGGCCCGGAATTGGTGCAAAAAATGCATGAGACGGTCAAATTAATTCAGAAGAGATTATGCTGCTCAAGATAGGCAAAGAAAGTATGTAGACCCGGCATAGAAGGATATCATATTCCAAGTAGGTGAAGCCGTATTGCTGAAAGTATCACCAAGGAAAGGATTGTCTAGATTTGGTAAGAAAGGGAAGTTAACACCTAGATTTATTGGTCCTTTTGAAGTTTTGGGTCAAGTGGGAAAGGTGGCCTATAAATTAGCTTTGCCGCCTCAGTATCAGTATGTGCATAATGTGTTTCATGTGTCATTACTTAAGAAGTATAATCCTGATGCCAACCATGTGATAGAGTATGAACCTATAGAGATTCAGGCATACCTGTCATTTGTGGAGCAACCTGTCAAAATACTCGAATGACAAGAGAAAAGTCTTAGAAATAAGTTGGTCAAGTTGTTAAGAGTACTTTGGAGGAATCCCAAGGTTGAAGAGTCAACATGGGAACTAGAGTCGGATATGTGTAGCCGGTATCCTCACTTATTCTCCTAGATTCTGAGGACAGAATCCTTTAAGGGGGAGAGGATGTTACAACCGGTATTTCTAAACCCTATAATTGTGTGTTTATAATTGAGATTAAAATTATGTTAATTTATAAATGTGGATGATCTATATGTGAGTGCCTATAAATTAAGTGTTTAATTTATTATTTTATATAAAAAAATTTAAAAGGAAAATCTTATCATTTAGTATTTTTAAATAATAATCAAAAGTACTTCATTTTATATGAAAAATCGATTTTAAAAATCTTTTAACAATAAATTTTCAAATTTTATATCATTAAATTTCTAAAATCATACGATATTTTATGGCATATATTTTGTGATTTATGGAGATACATTTGTATTTATAGGAATTGTTTTATATAAATTAGTTGATTTTTAATTTACAAATTACTTAGTTGCCCATGCATGCATTTTTCTCCCAAACACAAGTTAAGGGTAAACTTGGAATTTCCAACCCCACTAACAACTAATTCACTAGCCAAATTACTACCTTATCCTTGCATGCAAAATAGCATAAGTTTGCTTGAAGGTTACTCTTGTCAATTCTCAATTCCACTCACTTCTTTTAGTTAAATCAAAATAATAAAAATTAAGTACAAGATGTTATAATCATCTCACTTCACTCCACACTCCACCCTCACCTCACTCTCTCCTCCCTCTCCACTCTCTCCCTCGGCAAAGCCCCCCCCTCTCGGCCTTTCCCTTAGCCGAAGCCAACCCCCTCATTTTCTTCATTTTTCATTCAAACATCCAGCTTCCATTTAAGTAATCTCACTCCCCATATCTTGTTCTTTAATAATCCAAAGAGTTTAGGGTGAAAAGTTTATATTTTGATCTTGCATGTCATAGTTTTAAGTAGAACTCAAAATATAATCTTGATCCTCATGGATTTAAGGTTGTATTATTGAGAGAACTACAAGGAATGGTGAATGCCAAGTCATGAGAGTGAAACTCTTGCTTATATGGTCATTTCCCTTCCATTTCATTCGGCCATGACCATAAGGGAGCAGAATGAATGGTTCTTAATGGTGTTTTTTGGTTGCTTTGTTGATTTTTGAATGTTTATGTGATAATAGCTTGGTTTTGGAAATAAAAAACTTGATAAAACTCTTTGCATGCTAAGTGATCACATAGTTATGGTTAATTCTAGGCTTGTATGTTGTTTTTATTATGAAATTATTTTGGAAACCATATTGTTTTTAGCTTATAAACTCGAAAGCATGCATGCATAAGTTCAACTCATGATTTTCGAAAGTTCTTGATCATTTGGTTTGATTTTTGTTAATAATCTCTAATTTTAGTTGAGTTAAGATATCATATATGATTTGTTCTCCTTGTTATATGTTTTTGATTCGTATATATTTGAAGGATTTAAGTGTTACTTTCGAATTTGATATGACTTGTAATTAGTATATTGTGTTAACTCTTGTGTTGCTATATTGCACCTTAGGTAAGGATGATCTCCACTAAGCCAATGTTGTGTGTGGGAGTGTTAGTTCAGTAGGTTTCCTTGGTTGGGGTTTGGTTTGAATTTTTGTTGATGTTTGGTTTGGTTTGTCAAGTGGAAAACGTGGTAAACAAGGGTACATTAAATTCTGCAGAATTTCAGTTTGGTTCCATGAGGTTTAGAGTGAGATTTGACCTTGTCATGGAAATGCACTTTGAGGTCCAAGTCACCAGAATCTAGCACTAGGAATATACTTTAGATTTCAGGTGTTTATTAGAGGTTTGTAGGTTGTTTGGTTAGGTGCAAGAGTGAAAACATTAAATCTGTCCAGCAGGGGACAATTTTGTTACAACTTAGAAATGATGAGTTTTGACCATGTCATGGGTAGACCCTCGCTATGCCTTGGTTAGCCTTAGTTAGAGGGAGTGTCAGAGGAGTTGTTCCAGCCATAGTTCATAGGAATTGAGTTAGAATCATGTGTCATAAGTTAGTGCAAATCAGGACACTTTTATGTCCAGAAAACAGGGGAACATTGGAGTTTAAGCCTAGGCCCAGGTAGGCCCAAGCTAGGCCCTGGAGTCACACCAAGTTTGGGAGTTGCCTTATAATCAAAAGAGTCTAGTTTAAAAGTTTGGGAGGTAAAATTGAAGTTTAAGGGTGTCAATTGTAGTCAAAAACCCATTGGTGTCATCCTGAAATCACAATAATGAGCACAATTACTTAACCTTTAGTTTTAGGGCACTTATGAGTAAGGCCTAGGTTGACCATCATAGTTGTAAGATATTATGAGGTCAGTAGAGTATAAGGCCTAAGTCAGGGTCCATAAGAACTTGATGGTTTAGAAAAGGCAGTTCGAGTTATGAGGTCGATATTAAGAGTTTTAGCTAGTTTAGCATGACTAAGTGACTTGAGTAAGTCGAGTGAGATCATCTAAACTTAGTGATGCAATATAGTTTATTGATATATTATTATGTACTTAAATGTGTTATGTGAGCATATGTGGCTATGTGAACTATTATGCTTATAAGGTAATTATAAGCGTGTATGTGTATATAGGCCTAGGTGCCAATGTGCGTAATTTCGGTTTATAATTAGGTTGAGTTAGTGAGTATATATTATAATGAGGTTATTATTATTTTGTGAAGGCTCTCGAGACGAGGGTAATCTTGCCATTAAAGTCGAGTGAAGCTCCAGTTACTCCCACCTGCCAGTCAAGTCAAGCCTTTCTCAAGGCAAGTGTTTTAACCTACCTTTTTATTTACACTGCAAGTGTGTGATAACCCAGTTCTTATATATGATGCGAGTGTTCTAATTCACCTTGATATATATGAACCAAGTGGTTCCAAATCTATCTTTCGTATTATATGCAAGTGCCATGAACCCTCAAGTATTTATTGAAAGTAGTTTAACTTTACTTGAAGATTTCTATGCAAGTAAATCAAAAGTCATACCATGCTAGTATACCAAAGTAATTGTGATGTTGAACCCTGTGCAAGTTATACTCAGTAACCTTATCTTGATAACTAAAAGTAAGTTATTGCTTAAAGTCGTTCATGATTGCTTGATAACCCTATTCTTACCCCTAAAACATGATACCCTGTTATACTTTGAACTGATGCTCACCTTCTTTATATTTTAATACCTATGTCTTATCTGGAACCATTACCTTGAACCTAGTTTGACTTATTTCCTTTATAATATCCAACAACCCTGTGAAACCTCATTGTCAGATTCCTTGTGAATAGAAACTTTGCAATTCCATTTGATAATGTATCAGTCTAGTTGATCATGGCTTTGAAGTTGATCTAGAACCCTTGATAAAGATGTTCATTTTTAATAGTTTAACCGTCATTTGGCATCAAATAAATTTTTAAAATGAAAAAGTTAAAAAGTGGATGTTCAGTCCCAAAGGGGGACAAATATTTTCTTTAAATAGTGCATCTGGACTGAGATGCAAGTCCTTTCCGCTCTTAATTTGTAGGCTTAATGGTTGCCTAGGGATCCCATTAATGTTCTAAAACCCAGCGAGGTTCGGGATTACTTCGCGGCTGATCACCGACTGTAATCTGTAGCGTCATAAAATGGTTTTTGATAAAGAAATGGTTTTGAATTGTTTTATTACAAGAAAAGATGCCATCACCCTGAAAGTTTATCTCTTGATACTATATTTGTTGAATCTTTCATTTCCATTATTACTCTTTCATTCTTGTTTATGTATATCATAGCGCTTGTTGAGCATTTAGCTCACTACTTGCTTTCACCCTGATATTACAGCTAGCAGATATGGTTAGATTCAAGCAGACAGCGCGTAGGACTTGTGATGCCGATTCGTATGTTCGAGTTCAGGTAGATTAGTGATCATTTTGTGTGAGGACTCGATGTTAAAAATCAGGTTGTAGTAGTTAATAGTATTGGGCTGTTCCAAACCCTAAACTGCAAGATCTTGGATTCAGATGTATTTATTTCCTTTTGTTAACTATTGTAATGATTTGTATAATATCTATTGTTAAGTTGGGGTGTGACATTTGCCAAGCTCAAGTTCAGAAAGAACTTTGGAGCAGCCAAGCCAAGTAGAAACATGGTGGATAAATCTAAATTCAAATGTTTCAAATATGGCTTGGCAGGGCATTTTGCCAGTGAGTGTAGAAAGTCAGATTTCAGCAAAAAGAAGTTTGATCCTGTTGATTACAAACATAAATATTTTGAGTTGCTCAAGGAAAAGGAAAGGGCTTTCATTACACAGAAAAATGACTGGGCAGCTGATGGATAGGATGAAGATGGAGATATAAACTATGTCAATCTAGCCCTGATGGCCAAGTCTAATGAAACAGAAATAAGTTCTTCAAGTAATCAGGTAATCACCACTAACCTAGCACATCTATCTAAAGCTGAGTGTAATGATGCAATCAATGACATGTCTACAGAACTGTATCACTTGCGTGTTACACTTAAGTCCCTCATTAAGGTAAATGCTAAAATTAAATAAAATAATTTGTTTTTAAGTGAGAGGAATAATGTGATAGAGTCTCAATTTATTGAATTTGAAAAATTGAGAATTGAGTGTAAGATTGCTAAGGATGAATTAACTGAATCCTTGAAGAAAGAAGAGATTTTGAAGAAGCAGCTTGAACGAGAACGAGAAGTGATTAAAGCATGGAAATCTTCCACAGATGTTCATGCTCAAATCACTAAAGTTCAAGATATTGAGTCCTTTTGTGATGCATCATGGAAGAAGAGTAAGGAGAAGCTGGAATCCAATTTGGTTGAAGGATTGCTAACAGATGTGGACTCGACAGATGATGAGAATCATCCGTCGGATAATTAAAAGGATTATCCATCGAGTTACAAAAAGCCACATCCATCGGCTGTGAGTAAACCTATGAGCAAAGCTAAGCTTGACAAGCTGAATGAAAAATATGGATCCGTTTCTAAAAACTTTGTTTCAGGAGAATCAAGTCAAGTGAAGAAGGAGAAGAAAGTTAATGTTGATCATCTGTCCATCAAGCAATTGAATGACAGATTAGAAAAGATTGAGGTTAAGACAAAAACTAAAAAGAAAAATAATAGAAATGGAAAAGTAGGAATTAAAAGGCATAACAACTATACACCTGATAAATATGCACCAAGAAAATTCCATGTTAAGTGTGGTAGCGTTAATCATCTGTCTATTAATTGCAAACTTGCCATGCCTACTCCTGTGTCTGTGTCTCCCTCCTTTCCTACCATGACTGCTATGCCTACCATGCCTATGAATGCTATGTATACTCAGAATATGAATGCACAATTTGTTAATATGCCATTTGCACCTACTTCTTATTATGCTGCATTTACTATGCCTGTTAATCAAAATGTAAATTCTGGTTTAATGACTGGTTTCAAAGGTCCAACTCAAATGACTAAGGATGAATCAGAAATTCCCAAGTCAAATCAGATCAAACCTAAGAAACCAAAGAAGAAAGCTAACAAGGCAGGACCCAAGGAAGCTTGGGTACCAAAATCAACTGACAAGCAACAAGTAAAGTAAGAAAGAGTACAAGAGCTAGCGCAGATGAGTTTGGACTGATCGACTAAAAAAAACTTGATTTGGTTTTGATGTGTACAGGGAAACAGAAAGAATCTTTGGTACCTGGATAGCGGTTGTTCAAGGCACATGACTGGAGATTCTACCCTGCTCACAGAGTTCAAGGAAAGAGCTGGCCCAAGTATCACTTTTGGAGATGACATCAAAGGTTATACTGTGGGATATGGATTGATTTCAAAAGACAATGTCATCATTGAAGAAGTTGCCCTAGTGGATGGTCTCAAGCACAATTTGTTGAGTATCAGCCAACTTTGAGATAAGGGAAATTCAGTAACCTTCAATTCAGAAGCCTGTGTTGTGACAAACAAAAGAAGCAACAAAGTGGTTCTCACTAGAGAGAGAAAAGGAAATGTGTATCTAGATGACTTCAACTCATCTAATGGAGAATCTGTCACTTGTCTTCTCAGTAAAGCAAGTCAAGATGAAAGTTGGCTACGGCACAAGAAGCTTTCCCATCTAAACTTCAAGATCATGAATGAGCTTGTCAAGAAAGAACTGGTTAGAGGTATTTCTCAAGTGGAGTTTTTTAAGGATGGAATGTGTGATGCCTGCCAAAAAGGAAAACAGATCAAAGCATCATTCAGAAAGAAGCTTGATTCAACAATTGAAGAACCTTTGCAATTGCTACACATGGATTTATTTGGACCAGTCAATGTGTTGTCCATCTCAAGGAAAAGATTTTTCCTAGTAATTGTGGATGATTTCTCAAAGTTCTCTTGGACATATTTCCTAAAGTCTAAAGATGAGGCTAGTGAAATCATCATCAATCACATAAGGCAAGTCAACAATTATCCTGATTTTAAAGTAAGGAGAATCAAGAGTGACAATAGTACTGAGTTCAAGAATTCTGTGATGAGTTCATTTTATGAAGAGAATGGGATAATGCATGAGTTTTCTGCAGCAAGAACTCCACAACAAAATGGAGTAGTGGAAAGAGAGAACATATCTCTTATTGAAGCTGCAAGGACAATGCTTGAAGAATCAAAGTTACCAACATATTTTTGGGCTGAAGCTGTGAATACTGCCTGCTACACTCAGAATATTTCTTTGATTAATCAAGCAAAATATATGACACCCTACCAATTGTTCAAGAACAAGAAACCAACTTTGAATTTTCTTCATGTCTTTGGCTGTAAATGTTTTATCTTGAGGAATCAAACTGATCAACAAGGGAAGTTTGATGCTAAAGCAGATGAAGGAATTTTTGTTGGATATGCTGTGGGAAAGGAATATAGGGTCTACAATCTAAGAACCAACATTGTTATGGAATCAATACATGTTTTGTTTGAAGTCAAAAAGATTGAAGGACTGCAAGATGGAGATTTCCATGAAAGCATCAAGTTTGATAATGTGGAGATGGTTAGTGATGACAGTGATGATGAAAGTGATCAAGAAACAGTGAATAAGGATAATGCAGAAAAATCTACTACTAATGAAGCACATAATTCAACATCTGTCGAGTTGCAAAATGATTCATCCGTCTGGAGACAATCTGCCTTATCCGTCGGGAGACAATCAGCTTCATCTATCGGGACATAAAATGCACCATCTGTCGGGTCATTAAGAGAAGCTGAAAGTTAGAATAAGTCACTTACAGAAAATTCCCCTTTCTCAAAATCAAAGATTCACAAACTCAGAGGGAGTTTCTAATAATCAAAAATCAATCACACATCAAGACAACAATGAGGCCTCTTCATCTAAAGCTAATCTACCTCAACAAAGAAAATAGACTAAAGATCACCCTTTTGAGCTCATCATTGGTGATGCATCTTCTAGAGTTCAAACAAGGAGAGCAACTCAAGAAGAATGTGTATATAGTAGCTTCCTATCTAAGGAAGAACCAAAGAAGGTAGAAGAAGCTTTGTTGGATCCTGATTGGATTTTAGCTATACAGGAAGAGCTAAATTAATTTGAAAGGAACACGGTATGGAAGCTAGTACCCAAGCCTAAAGGAAAGAATCCAATTGACACCAAATGGGTATTCAGAAACAAGATGGATGTCAAAAGTGCTTTTCTGAATGTAGATTTGGAGGAGGAAGTCTATGTTAGTCAGCCTCCTGGTTTTAAAGATCCAAATTTCCTAAATCATGTCTACTATCTTTTGAAAGCACTTTATGGACTGAAGCAAGCACCTAGAGCCTGGTATGACACTTTATCAAAGTTTCTTTTGGAAAATCCCTTCACAAGAAGTATCGTTGATAAAACTTTATTCTTTTAAAATGATAATGGCTCTAGTATACTTGTTCAAATTTATGTAGATGATATTATATTTGGCTCTACAGATGAAAAACTTTGCAAAAAGTATGCCAAATTAATGCAAAGTAAGTATGAAATGAGCATGATGGGAGAACTAACTTACTTTCTTGGTTTGCAAGTTAAGCAAGTTAGTGATGGAATATTCATTAGTCAAACTAAATACATTCATGATCTTTTAAAGAAGTTTGATCTAATGGATTGCACATCTGCAAAAACTCCCATGGCCACTGCAACTAAGTTTGAATTAAACACTACTGGAAAGTCTGTGGATATTTCAAGCTATAAGGGTATGGTTGGCTCACTTCTGTACTTAACAGCTAGTAGGCCAGATATAATGTTTGCTACTTGTCTTTGTGCTAGATTTCAGGCTCATTGTAGAGAATCTCACCTAGTAGCTATTAAGAGAATTTTCTGATAACTCAAGGGAACACCAAAACTTGGTATTTGGTACCCTAGAGATTCTGGTTTTAATCTAACTGGTTATTCAGGTGCAGATTATGCAGGTTGTAGAATAGACAGAAAAAGTACAACATGAACCTGTCAATTTCTAGGGAACAAGCTTGTGTCTTGGTTCAGTAAAAAGTAAAATTCAGTTTCTACTTCTACAGCTGATGCTGAATATATTGCTGTTGGTAGTTATTCTGCACAAATTTTGTGGATGAAAAACCAATTGTTGGACTATGATCTACAAGTGGATAGAATTCCTATTTTCTGTGATAGCATAAGTGCAATTACCGTCACTGAAAATCTAGTGCAGCATTCAAGAACAAAGCACATAGACATCAAGTACCATTTCATAAGGGAACATGTGATGAATGATACTGTGGAACTGCATTTTGTTCTAAGTGAAAAATAGCTTGCAGATATCTTTACCAAGCCACTTGATGAATCCACCTTTTCAAGGTCAGTAAGTGAGTTAGGTACGCTTAATTATTCCTGAATCATTTCAGATATTTTTGCAAGGTTTAATGCAGCCAGAAATTTAATTGATTTTTCTGTATTGGATGAAATTTTGGCTAAGTCAAAATTTACATCCCGACGGATGCTCATTATCCATCGAGTTTGATCATCCATCGGAATATTAACTGTTAATAAAAATCAATTATTTTTCTGGAGTATTTTATAACTCGACGGATAACTGATTTATCCTCATCCATCGAATTGCCTCAATCCTAGCCGTTAAAACTCTGAACATTATCCATCAGGTATACTTACAGTTTGTAAGCATAACACGAAAGATAATTGAAGTAATTTTTACAGTTTTTTCATTTTTAAACAGCTATTTTGGGCAATTTTTATTGGCTACTTTATTTTACTTTATTATTTTTGACAGTTTATTTCTGAGATAGTATAAAAGAAGAATTCATTTTTATTCTATTCTTTTATCATTCTCAAGATTCAATTGCTCTAACTTCTCTCTTCTCAAAAGCAAAACTTCTCTCTGCAACTTTCAAATCTTTAGCAATGGCACCTGTTGTAAAAATCATGTCCCAAACTGGTTATATCTATGAAAAGAACAACTTCACAACTCTAGTGAACAAGGAGATTCAACAATCTGGAGACTATCATAAACTGATGGATTTTGTGCAAAGCTATAAACTCAACTATTCTATACTGGAATCTCCCATCATCTAATGTGAGGTTGTAGAGGAGATATGGACAATTGCAGTGTATAACTCAACTGACAAGACCATCACTTTCACTCTTAAAGGTAAGCAGTTTTGCATTAATATTGATATTGTCAAAGCATGCTTTAGAATTCCTGATAATACTGTTACTGCTCCACACACAAACACTGATATAGTTAACATGCTAAATTCCATGGGCTATGCACTCACTACCTCTAAATTAAGTGAAATTAGAAGGTTGAGTCTTAGAAAAGAATGGAGTTATCTGTGTGATGTGGTAACTAAAGTGTTTTCTGGTAAAATTAGTAACTTTGATTCTATTAACATATCCATGCTTAACATGCTTTACATGCTAGTTATTGATAAGTATTTCAATTTCAGTGACTTGGTCTTGTTTGAGTTAGGTTTTAAGTTAGGAGAACTCAATAAGAGAGGTAAAAGTGTCTATTATGCTAGATTCTTTATGATGCTTGCTAACCATCTCATTGAGAACATTGTGATTGAGAACCCAACCAATAAGCTGAATTGTTGGGTTCAAGAAAGAAGAATTATTGCAGATCTTAATAGAGCAAATCACCACAAGGAGGTGCCCTTATTCTATTTTCCAATCATGGATGGACCTAGCACCACTGTCTCAACTCTTCCAACCTCACACATTTCTTTGCCTTCTAATGTAGCTATGACATCTGTGTCAATGACCCAACAGATGCCTACCCAAGCTACCAAACCAACAATTTCAAAATCCAAATCTAAGAAAGCCCCCTCTGGTTTCTTTCAAAAGAAACCAGTTGCAAAATCCACTAAAACTAAAGAGGGGAGTGTGAAGGAGGGTAAGCAAGCTGAGGGACAGGGTGAAAATCAAAGAAGCCATAAGAATAAGGTTGGAGAGGTGAGTGATTCCCAGCTTAGCCACACTGCAGCTTCTCAACAAGCTGCAGTGCTTAAAAAGGACTTAAGCTCATTACTAGTTGCATCCTCCCAATAGGATGTGATTATTGAACAAAGCTCTCAGCCAAGAGCACAGGCCAAGAGGGAAAATGACACAAGCTCACCCCAAACTTATGCCAGAAAGAAGAAATCTAAACCAACTGGGGATATACAGGGTGCACACACAGTGTAAACTGAAGCAATAGACTTAGTCACTGCACCCTCTCAAAGTCAGTTTGATGTGGCTCCAGTAAATGTGGAGTCACAGCCAAAATCTCTAGTGATTAAAGCACCTCAAACACCAAACTCACCCACACACTCACTGGATGTTGAAATGATCAATACATCACTTCCAAATTCTCCATCTTTAACTCTTTTGGAGAAGCCAAAAATCCAAGCAAGTGAGCATCATCTTTTAGATGATTTGTTGGCTCACTTGCCATTTCTTTCCGAGTCTGTTGAGACATTTGTGCCTAAATTTTCATCAATCTGCACAGAGTCTACAATAGTCTCCACTCCAAACCCATTCATTTCTTCTATCCTGATGGATATTCATCATCCGTCGAGTAGTGATTGTATCCCGACGGATAAGCTTAACAGCAGTCATCCGTCGGATAGCCATACCACTGTCTCGATGGATATTCCTCATCCATCGGGTGTCTCTGCATAACTTTAAATTTCTTCAATTCTTACAAGTGCAGAAGACTTAGTAGTAGTACAATCACTCTTAGGACTGAGGGAAGGGAGTGAATTGAGTGAGAGTCTGGGTTGCTCCCAGGAAAAAAGAGAGAAAATGAGTGACCAAATGCAGTCCATTTCTTCAGGACTGGAAAAAGTGAGTGAGAGGAGTCCCACCTCAGATGGTGAAGGTGTGAGGGTGGGAAGCCAAGGGGAGCCCTTGATGCAAAAAGAGAGAGATCATGAGAAAAGAGCAGGTACAGGAGTGATAAGGATGGAAACCATTGCAAGTGAGTCAATGAGTGTCAATGATGCAGAAAGGGAAAGGCTATTTCAGCAAGAATATCAAGCTGTCATAGATTCTATTTCCCTCGATGCTGAGACATTTACTCATCCTGTTACAGCTTACCAAACTCTAGCTGTGCAGGGCAATGAGGAGGCTGAAAGGATGCTGAATTTGGTGCACACTACACAATTTCTTCAAAGAGACAAGGATGCAATAACTACTATGCCTTCCATCACTGACAGTGATTTTGAACAAGCTGAAGATTCATTTAGGGATGCTTGTGGGGATGATGAGGAAGACAGCATGAGCATAGGGGGGAGATGTAAATACTCCTTCCTGGATGCTAACAAAAGAATGTTCCTACTCACATCTCCAATCAACACTATTCAAGCTGATCCATGACACCCAAGCTGTAATATCCAGGATATATCGTGTAATTATTTTTGCTATTAAATAATTATTATGTGTGTTCAGTATCTATTCTGTGAGTTAATTGTTAAGTGTTATCTATACTTGGATATTCAAAAATAATATTAATTGAGTATTTTAATTTTTATATGTCCAAAATAAAACATAGATAATTGTCATATCATTCTAATTATTTTTATGTTGATTTATGGATTTATAACGATTATATGAAATTTATAAAATCTTTTTCCGAGTATTTAAAATCTATTTTATAAAAACGGGAACCAACCGACATCAACCGTTGTTACGTTTTTGAAACCCGAAACTCTTCTGAGAACTCCTTCCTAACCTAATTGTAATATTCCGAGCATATTCCATGTTTCGACTTTTTCGATCCGGCGTACGGTTTGTTCTGCGCGGGTCCCGGCGCAACATTTTCGATACAATATTCGTTTCGGTAAATCAATAAAACCCGTATTTTCGATAAACGGGACCTTTTTATTAAACTATCCCAATTATCACTTCGTATTACGTGTAACCAGGCGCTGAGACCAAGACCGCAGTACAAATTGTACTGATTTGGATAATTATCCCGAAAACCGATATCGTTTGGATCAGTTTTTATAAATAAACGTACCGTTTTATATCTGGAATGATCCAACGGGATACTAATTTTCCGTAATTATAAATAGTCTTTTTCCGTATTTTATTTCGTATCAAAATTATTTAAAAATAGTTAATTTTATAATTTTCAGAGAAAAATCCTAATTACATAAACTGTTCTAAGAATCAAACAGCAAAACGAAGGTGTTACCAATCTCTGTTTTCAAAGCTTGAGTAACCAAAATGAAGGATTTGAAGTGTTCTACCAGATTCCGAGCTTTGTTTTACTGCAGAAATCAAGGTTTATTTTCTATAATTTTATTTATTTTCGAATTAAATTTATTAAAAATATGAATTTTTGTTTAGATGATTGTTTGTATGATTTGATGATTGCATGTTGTAGAGCTTGTTTTCCTGGTGATTTTGATATATTATACGTCTGATTTGGAGTTCAATAACATGTTAAAAATTGAGTTTGATTTTCGAATTTTAAAATTAGGGTTTATAACCCGTATGAATGTTTTTTTTTGTTTTTTTTATCGTAGGTAACCCGCAGCCGCTACCCTTCGGGTGCGCACTGGGTAAACCCTACGGGCTCACGCAATAGCCTGCAAACCACGTGAATCAAGGTAAACCGCATTTAAGCGACAGGCTCTGACTCAGGAGGCATAATTATAAATTCTCCTCCCGTGGGATTCGAACCTGTGACCAAGAGGACAAGTTTCCTCCCTTTAACCAACTGAGCCAACCCTTGCGGGCCCCGTATGAATGTCCTTAATTGAAATTTGGGGGTTTCTTATTCTGGAATAGATTGATGTTGTGGTATAGTGGATTGTATTCTCTGTGAAATTTGCAATCTAGTCGTATAAGTTTCATGAATCACCGAGGTCTGTAGAGAAGGGAGTTGTCTTTTGAAATTTTCCGAAGTTCGCCGGAAACTGGCAAACTTCACGGCCAAATTCCGGCCAACTCAGGGATGATTAGAATGATTTGTTGGTATGGTTGAGTTCCTGGTGAAATATAGATGTGATCTGGAGGTGTTGGTGGGGTGAGGACGCCGGGAACGTGTTCTCCGGCCACCCCTGTATTTTCCGACGACGGGGCTGGAAAATTACAGTTTAGTACCTATAATTTTGAAAATGATGCAGTTTGGTCCCTGAAGTTTCCAGACCTTGCAAATTTAGGATTCCTGTTTTAAAAATGTTTAAAAATCATATTTCCTATGTATTTTTATTATAAAAATTCATTTTTAATTTCTGAAAATTCTAAAAATTAGTATTTTAATTCCGAAAATTATTTTTAATTCAAAAATAAATCTGAATTAATTAGTTAATTAATTTCAGTTAATTTTTAATTGATTAATTGGTCAATTAATTCGAAAATTAATTGATTGATTGATTTAATTAATTATTAATTGATTTTAGTTAATTATTTAATTAGATTTAATTATTTAAAAATGATTTAAAAATTTCAAAAAATAGTTTCGAGCTTTGAAATATTATTCTAAATTATTTCCAAGGCTCGATAATTATTATAAAATTGTTTCGGAGCCAGAATTGGCCAACCGAACCCTGTTTATTAACCCGAAATTGATTCAACGATCCGTTTTAATTCCGAAAAATGTTTTAAAAATCATTTTAAATACCAGAAAGCCTATTTATGACCCGAGACTTCTTTATAAATGATATATCATTGATTACGTGATGTATTATGTGTTATACGTGACTGGTTGATTGACTATTGGTCTATATATTCGGTGTTTACTTGATTATTGCATAACTTTCAATCCGTTAATCGGATTTGGGTAAAACGAAGGGTAGATAGAAGTATGTGTTGAATAGAACTCTATGAGCCAATTATTGATAGATGCTTATGATATGTGAGCAAAAGAGACAAGGCGTAGGAAAGGGAAACAGGTAGTTGAGGAGTAAAACGATTGTGATTGGAAGCGAGTGCAGTGTAGTAAGCTAATACCAGGCAAGTGTTCTGAACTTTCTTGAGATATTGTAGTATTTGATAATCTTGTTGATATTGCAAGTGCTTTGAAGCACTGAAACCCAAACTCTGATTCCAGTCATTGTTCTTGAGCCATGAACCTTATTCTTTCTAGACCATTGATTGTTGTATACCCAAACACGAACCTCAAGTATACGATACTACTCCACAACTACATGCAAACAAAATCCCAAACACCGAACTGAATTACTTATATACTCAAACATTGTATCCTATGCTTTGAAAGCCTAAATCTTTGAAACCCTAAAATGTTGATTCCTTTTTTATCCAATTCTTTCAATACCAGCATCCAAGCTTTTAAATTATCTTATTGATCCTTACAAGGATTGAAACCCTTTCATTGTTAAACACTCATTATTGTTAATGATTCTGGTTATTATTTATTATTGCTTATTCTGTTATTATGTTAGAATTGGATTGTTTTTATAAAATTATGGACCAGATTCATGGTCAGACCATATAATGGTCAAGTTAGGCCAATGTGTGCCTTGGATCCAGTAGTTAGAGCAATGATGTGTGCCTTGCTCGGGGTTAGTGCGTGACTGATCAGCAGCCTAACCTTGGTTTTTAAATTAAAAGTATAATATCCAATTCTAAATCATAATCCATTCTTCACCTGATATCATAATCATGTTCTCTTGATGATCATTATTCTCAGTTTTGTCATTGTGACTTGCTGAGCTAGTTAGCTCATTTGTGCGATGTTGTTTATATTCTTTCTAGTTAAAAAGGAACCAGTTGATAACGAGGATCCCCAGTCCAGTGCGAGAGCTAGGGGTTCAGGTTGAGATAGGTGAGCTAGTAGGCTTCTTTTGGAATAATTTAAGTTTGTAAAAGTTGTAATAAAGTTTAATACCCAGTTTGAGTTTAAATGATTGGGATTTGAATGGTTTGTAATATAAGTAGATGTGTGGCTTGTGTGCATACTTTAACCTATTGCGATCCGTGGTAGTTGGTAAATAGGGTCACTGCATATTATTGTTATCTTTATTATTGTTATAAGCAGGTTATAAATAAGGCGTGTGTATGTGTGGACCCCAAACTTCTGACCCGGGTTTGGAGGGCGCCACAGGTTTGGTATCAGAGCTACAGGTTATAAGTCACTGACACAAGCCTAGGTTGACGGGAATGGGTAGAGGGTTAGGATCAGAAGTAAGGAATAGAAAGATAGAACATCGAGAGGTTGAGTGCTTGGTATATCAGGTATTAGTGTAATTCATGTTATGGTTCGAGATTCTTATATTGCGATATGATTTCAGATAGCAGCGACGGCCGACTCTTTTATTCCCGTATCAGCTGATCACTCAGAGCCTTCAGTTGGAGTGCCATCTTCGGATCCACGTCCTGTTGTTCCACCAGTGTTGGCTATACTACCTCCACCTGTGTTGCAGCCCGTACCATTGCAGGCTATTCCACCTCCAGGCATGAGGCCACCTATCAGAGGACCCCCACCTGCTGATTCAGGCTTTACTAGTCATTCAGTCATAGGAGTACCTTTCCAGTTCTCTTCCTATCCTGTCCCATATCATCAGTTTGAGGCTTGCGTTATGGAGCAGTGATTCCTACAGGGTCAGATCCAAGAGTTATTGCATATCATACGTACCAAAGAGATGGGGAGTGGTGAGAGGCGACTTAGGGAGAGGCTCCAGGCATTTCGTAGAGCAGCTGCTGTGAGGATTGCTGAGGCTACACATGAGGACATCACCCCTGATTTCCTAGTGGAGTGGGCTAAGTGGGTTCTAGAGGAGCTTGAGGAGATAGGAGGTCCAGATTTGCCATGAGCCAGAGATTCAGAGATGGAGATGCTGAGCAGTGTTGTTATGGTTATGTAGTATGTACAGTGGTGTGTAGTATGTACCAGTAGATTTTTGAGTTGTCTTTATAGACTAGCTATGCTGACTAGTGAGTAGGTTGTTGTACCCTTTTGCTTTTACTTCCGAAGCGTCTTTACGCTTGTACTACCTAAAACTTTTGATCTATATATATCAGCACCTTTTTCTTTCCATTACTGTCATTTACTTTATTGCACCTATGTTACCTTACCTTATTTATTGCACCAGTTATACCCTTGCGATAGCATGTACCCTGTTTTCCATAACTGTTCATATTTTGTAAAGAAGCATGCAATTTACTTAGTTACAACTGTTTTCAAAAAGAGATATTTCTGTTTTGCAAAACTGTCCTTTTATGCAAAAGATTGATTTAAAAGCTAAATAAGTTGATTGATTCTTTACAGAAAATGCCTCCCAGAAGAAATACCCGCACCAACACCCAGAATGAAAAAACCAACAACAATAACAACCAAGATGATACGAATCCAAATGTGAACCCAGGACCCATGGACCCAACAATAGCCCAGATTCTTTAAATCTTGGTCCAACAAACAGTTCACCTGGCACAACAACAACAAAGACAGACCAACCCCCAGGTAAGTTTTAATACTTTTCAGGTAGTAAACCCACCAGAATTCAAGGGTTCCTTGGAGCCAATTGAAGCAAATGTTTGGTTAAAGGAAATAGAGAAGGCATTTGCCTTAGTGAAAGTAAAGGAAGAATAGAAGGTTGAGTTTGCAAGTTACTATATGAAGAATGAGGCCACCTATTGGTGGGAAATGGTGAAGACATTGCAAGGCACAGATGTTAATTGTTTTTAGAAAAATATTTTCCTCAGTTTGTTCAGGATCAAATGGAGCTGAAGTTTTTAGAATTAAAGCAAGGGAACATGTCGGTAACAGATTATGAGGGTAAGTTTGAGGAATTGTCAAGGTATGTACCGTCGTATGTGGATACTGACAGGAAGAAGGCTAAAAGATTCCAGCAAGGTTTGAAACCCTGGATCAGAGGGAAGGTAGCCATTTTTGAATTGGATACCTATGCAGGAGTAGTACAGAAGGCTATGATCGCAGAGACAGAGAGTAAGATGTTCCAGAAGGAAAAGGAAAGCAAGAAAAGGAAAGTTGAGGGAAGTGAGGGTCAGCCACAAACAGAGAAGTTTCCAAATTTTAAGAAGGGTAAGTTTCAGCCAGGGAGAAATTTTAATTTCAGGAGACAGAATGCAGGAGACGGAGGCCAGAGCAACCGTCCAGTTAATACAAATCAGCCAAGTCAGTTGAGACTAACTTTTCCGGATTGTCAAGTATGTGGGAAGAAGCATGGAGGAGTTTGTAATAAGTTGAATGTGGTATGTTTCAAATGTAACCAGAAAGGGCACTATTCGAGGGAGTGCCGAAATCAGCCAGCAAGAAAACCATCAAGTAAGGATCAGCCTATCCGGAATCTAGTAGTAAAGGTTCCAGCCATTAGATTTATGTGCTTTAAATGTGGAAAGCCAGGACATATGGCCAGGGATTGCAAGACATCAGCCCCAGTCAGTAATGCATTGAGGATTATGGGATCTACCCCAACAGTGAATGAGACTCAAAGGGCTAGAGTTTTTGATATGTCGGTGAAGGATGCTATCCAGGATACGGTTGTCGTGGCAGGTACGCTTAATGTGAATTCTTTATGTGCCAAAGTGTTAATAGATTCGGGAGCAACTCGATCGTTTGTTTCACAAGATTTTGTTAGTAAGTTAAATTGTCCAGTTGAGTGTTTAAATGAAATAATGACTATCAAGAACGTGTATCTGTTAATCAAGTTTGTGGGAATTGTGAGATTGAGATTTCTGGTAGTAAGTTTTGTGTAGATTTGATACCATTTAAGTTAGGAGAATTTGACGTTATATTAGGGATGGATTGGTTATCTAGGCACGATGCCCAGATAGATTGTCGAAATAAGAAGGTAATGGTGAAAACGCCAGACGAAAGGATAGTAACGTTCAAGGGTCAAAAATAAGTAAAGAAGTTCTTAAAGATGATTCAAGCCAAGAAGTTACTATGACAAGGATGTGAGCATTTCATGGCATATGTGATTGACAGAAGTCAAGAACCAACAAAACTTGAAGATATTCCCGTTGTGAATGAATTTCCAGACGTATTTCTTGATGAATTACCCGGACTTCCTCCAGATAGAGAAATTGAATTTGCGATCGACTTAGCACCGGGAACAGAACCAGTATCCAAGGCCCCGTACAGAATGGCGCCTGTTGAGATGAAAGAGCTAGCGAAGCAATTACAGGAATTGTTAGAGAAAAGAGTAATCAGACCTAGTATATCCCCGTGGGGAGCCCCGGTATTATTTGTCAAGAAGAAAGATGGAAGCATGAGACTGTGCATCAACTATAGGGAGCTCAACAAGCTGACAATCAAGAACAAGTATTCGTTACCCAGAATCGATGATCTGTTCGACCAGTTGAAGGGAGCCAAGTACTTCTCCAAAATTGATTTAAGATCGGGATATCATCAACTGAAGATCAAGCCAGAAGATATACCAAAGACAGCTTTCAGAACAAGGTATGGTCATTACGAGTTTTTAGTGATGTCTTTTGGATTGACCAATGCCCCGGCAGCGTTTATGGACCTGATGAACAGAATTTTCAAGGAGTATTTGGATAAGTTTGTTATTATGTTTATAGACGATATTTTAATCTATTCAAAGACGGAAGAGGATCATGCGGAACATGTGAGAACGACTTTGGAGATTTTTAGGAAAAAGAAATTATACGCTAAATTCTCGAAGTGTGAGTTTTCGCTACAGGATGTTCAGTTCTTAGGACACATAGTCAGTAACGAAGGGATCAAAGTGGACCCAGCAAAGATCGAGGCAATTACAAATTGGGAGAGACCGAGAACACCCACTGAGGTAAGAAGTTTCTTGCGATTGGCAGGATATTATCGATGATTCGTTCAGAATTTCTCAAGGATTGCAACACCATTGACAAAGCTTACACGAAAGAATGAAAAGTTTATATGGAATGACAAGTGCAAAGAAAGTTTTCAGGAATTGAAGCGAAGATTAATCAAGGCACCTGTTTTGTCGCTTCTAGATGATCAAGGGAATTTCGTAATTTATAGTGATGCTTCTCACAAAGGACTAGGATGTGTTTTAATGCAACACGAAAAGGTGATTGCGTATGCGTCAAGGAAATTGAAACCACACGAACAGAAGTATCCTCCTCATGATTTGGAGCTAGCAGCCATAGTTTTCGCTTTGAAGATTTGGAGACATTATTTGTATGGAGAAAAGTGCGAGATTTTCACGGATCATAAAAGCTTAAAGTACATATTCACACAGAAGGAACTTAATATGAGGCAAATGAGATGGTTAGAGTTGATCAAAGACTATGATTGCTCGATTAATTATCATCCCGGTAAAGCGAACGTGGTAGCAGACGCATTGAGTCGGAAGGAAAGGTTGAATGTGTTATCAGTACCTGAAGATATATATAAGGAATTTCAGAAATTGGAATTGGAGATTAAAGTTTGCAAGCCTGAGGATGCGAAAGTATACAGTATGACTTTCCAATCGGAATTATTTGAGAAAATAAAGAAATGTCAGGAAGATGTAATGGATCAAGATATAAATCGTTTGGTAGGTGAAGAGTTATGCACGTAAAAGGATGATCAAGGTATTCTGAGGTTTTCTTCTAGAATTTGGATTCCACCAGTGACGGAGCTGAAAAATGAAATTTTACAGGAGGCACATAATTCAAGGTATTCCATCCATCCAGGGAGTACCAAAATGTACAGAGATTTAAAGTAGAATTATTGGTGGCCAGACATGAAGAGGGAAATTACGGAATGGATTAGCAAATATTATACCTGTCAGAGAGTTAAAGCAGAGCATCAGAGACCAAGTGGATTGTTACAGCCATTGGAGATTCCATAGTGGAAATGGGAACATATTGCCATGAATTTCATAGTTGGATTACCAAGGACAAGGCCTAATCATGATGCCATTTGGGTTATAGTGGATAGACTTACCAAGTCAGCTCATTTTCTGCCTATAAATGAAAGATTTTTGCTCGATAAGTTGGTCCATATGTACCTGAAGGAAATTGTAGTTCGTCATGGAGTCCTTGTGTCTATTGTATATGATCGAGATCTAAGGTTTAATTCAAGATTTTGGAAGAGTTTTCAAGAATGTTTGGGAACAAGACTGAATATGAGTACGGCCTATCACCCCCAGACGGATGGCCAAAGTGAAAGAACGATCCAGACAATCAAGGACATGTTACGTGTTTGTGCTATTGATTTCAAAGGAAGTTGGGATGAACATTTACCTCTGGTAGAGTTTGCTTACAACAACAGTTATCATGCCAGCATTGGGATGCCACCCTATGAAGCCCTTTATGGACGCAAATGTAGATCTCCAATATATTGGGACGAAGTAGGAGAACACAAGGTACTTGGACCTGAACTGGTACAGCAGACAAAGGAAATTGTTGAAATTATCTAGAAGAGATTGATAGCCGCACAAGATCGTCAGAGGAAATATGCAGATCAGTCAAGGAAAGACATGGAATTTGAAGAAGGAAGCTTGGTATTACTGAAAGTATCACCGTGGAAAGGACTAACGAGGTTTGGAAATAAAGGAAAGCTGAGTCCAAGATATGTCGGACCTTTTGAGATCCTAAAGCGCGTTGGCAAAGTAGCTTACGAGTTGGCGTTACCACCGCACATGGAGCACATTCACAATGTTTTTCATGCATCGATGCTCAAGAAATATAATCCAGACTCCAGGCATGTAATAGAATATGAGCCAATAGAGCTTCAGGCAGATTTGTCATATATAGAGAGCTCGATGGAGATTCTAGAGGAGAGAGAGAAAGTATTGAGAAATAAAGTGGTAAAGTTAGTAAGAGTATTGTGGAGAAACCCAAAGGTTGAAGAGTCAACCTGGGAGTTAGAAAGTGATATGAGAGAAAAGTACCCTCATTTGTTTTCTTAGGAGATTCTGAGAACAGAATCCTTTTAAGGGGGGAAGGATGTAATATCCGGGATATATCGTGTAATTATTTTTGCTATTAAATAATTATAATGTATGTTCAGTATCTATTCTGTGAGTTAATTTTTAAGTGTTATCTGTACTTGGATATTCAAAAATAATATTAATTGAGTATTTTAATTTTTATATGTCCAAAATAAAACATAGATAATTGTCATATCGTTCTAATTATTTTTATGTTGATTTATGGATTTATAAGGATCATATGAAATTTATAAAATCTTTTTCCGAGTATTTAAAATCTATTTTATAAAAACGGGAACCAACCGACATCAACCGTTGTTACGTTTTTGGAACCCGAAACTCTTCTGAGAACTCCTTCCTAACCTAATTGTAATATTCCGAGCATATTCAATGTTTCGACTTTTTCGATCCGGCGTACGGTTTGTTCTGCGCGGGTCCCGGCGCAACATTTTCGATACAATATTCGTTTCAGTAAATCAATAAAACCCGTATTTTCGATAAACGGGAGCTTTTTATTAAACTATCCCAATTATCACTTCGTAGTACGTGTAACCAGGCGCTGAAACCAAGACCGCAGTACAAATTGTACTGATTTGGATAATTATCCCGAAAACCGATACTGTTTGGATCAGTTTTTATAAATAAATGTACCGTTTTATATCCGGAATTATCCAACGGGATACTAATTTTCCGTAATTATAAATAGCCTTTTTCCTTATTTTATTTCGTATCAAAATCATTTACAGATAGTTAATTTTATAATTTTCAGAGAAAAACCCTAATTACATAAACTATTCTAAGAATCAAACAGCAAAACGAAGTCGTTACCAATCTCTGTTTTCAAAGCTTGAGTAACCAAAACGAAGGATTTGAAGTGTTCTACCTGATTCTGAGCTTTGTTTTACTGCAGAAATCAAGGTTTATTTTCTATAATTTTATTTATTTTCGAATTAAATTTATTAAAAATATGAATTTTTGTTCAGATGATTATTTGTATGATTTGATGATTGCATGTTGTAGAGCTTGTTTTCCTGGTGATTTTGATATATTATACGTCTGATTTGGAGTTCAATAACATGTTCAAAATTGAGTTTGATTTTCGAATTTTAAAATTAGGGTTTATAACCCGTATGAATGTTCTTAATTGAAATTTCGGGGTTTCTTATTCTGGAATAGATTGATGTTGTGGTATAGTAGATTGTATTCTTTATGAAATTTGCAATCTAGTCGTATAAGTTTCATGAATCACCGAGGCCTGTAGAGAAGGGAGTTGTCTTTTGAAATTTTCCGAAGTTCGCCGGAAACTGGCAAACTTCACGGCCAAATTCCGGCCAACTCAGGGATGATTAGAATGATTTGTTGGTATGGTTGAGTTCCTGGTGAAATATAGATGTGATCTGGAGGTGTTGGTGGGGTGAGGACGCCGGGAACGAGTTCTCCGGCCACCCCTGTATTTTCCGGCGACGGGGCTGGAAAATTACAGTTTAGTACCTATAATTTTGAAAACGATGCAGTTTGGTCCCTGAAGTTTCCAGACTTTGCAAATTTAGGATTCCTGTTTTAAAAATGTTTAAAAATCATATTTCCTATTTATTTTTATTATAAAAATTCATTTTTAATTTCTGAAAATTCTAAAAATTAGTATTTTAATTCCGAAAATTATTTTTAATTCAAAAATAAATCTGAATTAATTAGTTAATTAATTTCAGTTAATTTTTAATTGATTAATTGGTCAATTAATTCAAAAATTATTTATTAATTGATTTAATTAATTATTAATTGATTTTAGTTAATTATTTAATTAGATTTAATTATTTAAAAATGATTTAAAAATTCCAAAAAATAGTTTCGAGCTTTAAAATATTATTCTAAATTATTTCCAAGGCTCTATAATTATTATAAAATTGTTTCGGAGCCGGAATTGGCCAACCGAACCCTGTTTATTAACCCGAAATTGATTCAACGATCCGTTTTAATTCCAAAAAATGTTTTAAAATCATTTTAAATACCAGAAAGCCTATTTATGACCCGAGACTTCTTTATAAATGATATATCATTGATTACGTGATGTATTATGTGCTATACGTGACTGGTTGATTGACTATCGGTATATATATTCGGTGTTTACTTGATTATTGCATAACTTTCAATCCGTTAATCGGATTTGGGTAAAACGAAGGGTAGATAGAAGTATGTGTTGAATAGAACTCTATGAGTCAATTATTGATAGACGCTTATGATATGTGAGCAAAAGAGGCAAGGCGTAGGAAAGGGAAACAGGTAGTTGAGGAGTAAGACGGTTGTGATTGGAAGCGAGTGCAGTGTAGTAAGCTAATACCAGGCAAGTGTTCTGAACTTTCTTGAGATATTGTAGTATTTGATAATCTTGTTGATATTGCAAGTGCTTTGAAGCACTAAAACCCAAACTCTGATTCCAGTCATTGTTCTTGAGCCATGAACCTTATTCTTTCTAGACCATTGATTGTTGTATACCCAAACACGAACCTCAAGTATACGATACTACTCCACAAATACATGCAAACAAAATCCCAAACACCGAACTGAATTACTTATATACTCAAACATTGTATCCTATGCTTTGAAAGCCTAAATTTTTGAAACCCTGAAATGTTGATTCCTTTTTTATCCAATTCTTTCAATACCAGCATCCAAGCTTTTAAATTATCTTATTGATCCTTACAAGGATTGAAACCCTTTCATTGTTAAACACTCATTGTTGTTAATGATTCTGGTTATTGTTTATTATTGCTTATTCTGTTATTATGTTAGAATTGGATTGTTTTTATAAAATTATGGACCAGATTCGTGGTCAGACCATATAATGGTCAAGTTAGGCCAATGTGTGCCTTGGATCCAGTAGTTAGAGCAATGTTGTGTGCCTTGCTTGGGGTTAGTGCGTGACTGATCAGCAGCCTAACCTTGGTTTTTAAATTAAAAGTATAATATTCAATTCTAAATCATAATCCATTATTCACCTGATATCATAATCATGTTCTCTTGATGATCATTATTCTCAGTTTTGTCATTGTGACTTGCTGAGCTAGTTAGCTCATTTGTGCGATGTTGTTTATATTCTTTCTAGTTAAAAAGGAACCAGTTGGTAACGAGGATCCCCAGTCCAGTGCGATAGCTAGGGGTTCAGGTTGAGAAAGCTGAGCTAGTAGGCTTCTTTTGGAATAATTTAAGTTTGTAAAAGTTGTAATAAAGTTTAATACCCAGTTTGAGTTTGAATGATTGGGATTTGAACAGTTTGTAATATAAGTAGATGTGTGGCTTGTGTGCATACTTTAACCTGTTGCGATCCATGGTAGTTGGTAAATAGGGTCACTGCATATTATTGTTATTTTTATTATTGTTATAAGCAGGTTATAAATAAGGCGTGTGTGTGTGTGGACCCCAAACTTCTGACCCGGGTTTGGAGGGCGCCACACAAGCAGCTATTCAAGCATCTACTAATGCCAGCACAAAGAAGCTACTCACAGCTCATTTTGAAGCACTCTAACTGCACAAAATTCAAGCCCTCCAACACAATCAGAGTGTGGATAAAATCAAGCAAGAAATATCTGAAGTAAAACAGGATTTCATAACAAGGTTGGATGCTAGAATTCATGGAACCATGATTGAAATAGCTCACAAGCTAATGAAGGAGGCTGATCTCAATAGAAGAGTTGAGGCCATGGACTCAAGATTATCTGATGTAGAGAAGTCAATGTGTAAGATATTCACTAATCAAGAAACTCAGACTGCTCTACTCCAACAATTGGTAGCTGCTCAACTCCCTCTCACTCAACAACTTGATGCTAATAAAAAGGGGAGAAAGGCTCAAGTAAGGGGGAGAAAGGCTCAAGTGAGGGGGAGAAACAGCTCAACAAAAGAAGTCAGCAAAGTGATTGTGCCAGCAATTGCTTTCACAAATCCACCATTCATGGATAGCATTGACATCATAAATTTGGCAGCAGCAAATTCAGAAGCCAGACAAAAGTTTGGGCTAATTCAGAAGCCAGACAAAACATTCATTCATCACTCTCAAGTCAAAAAACTTTCTGTGAATGAAATGAGTATGAATTATCTGGAAAAAGGCCGAACGTCTTGCATCAAATCTCCAAAAGCAAATTTCATCATGAAGCCTAAAAGAAACTACTCAAAGTTTTCAGACAAGAATCCTATGAATATTGTGTATGAGACACCTAGACCAGATGAGAAGAATCTGTTGGCTAGGTCAATTGCCTTTTACAAAGATCCAACTGATTTAGCACTCAAAAGAAGATTAGCCAAGATTCATAGAAATGGTAAGGAAATTTGTGTGGTGGCTGGACACCCCATGTTTGTGGAAGCTAAGAAGGAAGAGAAATAAAGAATCAGGCAAGAAAATAAGCAAACTGCTCTGGATGCTAAAAAGCTTAAACAAAAGAAGAAGCAAGCTGCTATCTTGGCCAAGCTTCAAGCTGTAAAAACCACAACAGAAATTCCTGCACAACCAACTGTAATTGCTGAACCTAAGGATCAGAAAGTGCAAGAAGAACCACAGCAGAAAAGAAGATTCAGATACAAGCTCTATTCTAAGAGAAAATTGGACTTTAGTGATGAGGAAAAGGAAGACCACATTCCCAAAAAGTCTATAACTTCAACTCAGACATCAAAACCCTCAGGGGTATTTGAAGAATTCAAGGTGGTGGATCCAACTAAGAACATTCATAGTGAACTCATTATTCCTAAGGATGAGCCAGTAGACTGGGATAGTTTGCCAATTCCTGAGCTAAACTTTCCTATCTTCAAGACAAAGAAGACAAAGAC
Organism: Apium graveolens; assembly: GCF_009905375.1. Lineage (NCBI taxonomy): Eukaryota > Viridiplantae > Streptophyta > Magnoliopsida > Apiales > Apiaceae > Apium > Apium graveolens. The sequence goes on along the minus strand of NC_133654.1, from coordinate 197,888,400 downwards.
AAAAGCTAGCAACAAAGTGAAACCAGTGACTCTCAAATCCAAGACCCTAGTCAAATCTCAATCCACAGTCAACAAAGGAGATATATTGTACATTTGTGACATCAAAGAGTTTTCTGACATTAACCTCTACTTAGATGAATTTATAAGATGTTAGAGGAATTGATGCTCACAGACATCTTCTTGAAAAACTAGTATTCAAATATAAGGAAGGAAAAGAGATCAAATGGCCACTTCACATGATTCTTCTAGAAAGCCAATCGGTGCTAATAAAGATCTACTCATCCTTCAAAAAGAAGTTTGGATACAATATAACTGCTAGAAGATTAGTTATAAAGAAGATTGAGGATCTGAGGAGTAATAGAGCCAAATATGCACTTCCAAAAACTCTATCAATTCCCTTCACAGGAAAGAGAATATATTTGAGGCCTTATTGGTTGATGGAATTCAGGGATGAAAAGGGAGTTAGAAGATTTTTCAGATTGGAGGACCAGTTGAGTATCTCTAGCAATGAGACTCTAATGGAAATTCAAGAAATTCTAGATCTCTCAGAAGCTGATGAACTTGAATTCCGCAGACAACTCCAAAACCAGATAGAAGAGAACGACATGAGGCTTGGGAAGAAACCTAGATAGTCAAGGAAATAGATTTATCTGCTCAGACTAGAGGAACACCTTGATAATGATTGTGAGCTATTCTTTATATACTTTGCATTGTTCAATTTTCAGTAAATATTGCAGCACTTATCAGTTTCATCTACTATTTTTAATCTGTATTCTTAGAAGTGTTTTGTTATAATCAAGTTTCTCTTAATTTATGGCTACAATTCCAGTAGACATAAATTAGGGAGATTGTTGGTAATATGTTGTGAACTTGATGATATATCATACAAAATACCTTAGTAGATTTAACTTAGTGAATTTTTAGCACTCGACAGATGATCAGATATAGTTCCGACGGATGATGATTTGACATCCATTGAGTGTGTAGCTTATGTAATAATAAGTATTGTAGCACATTTCTACAAACAACTTTGTGTAGATTCTGTAGGAGCGTATGAGTCATGTTGACTACTAGTAGATATGCATAATAGGTTGATTAATTATAAATATGAGATGTCTTATAATTCTGCATAAATGAAATGGAGTCAAGTATGAAATAGATACCCGACGGATGATCAATAAAGCTACCCAACGGATGATCAACAAAGCCACCCGACGGATAGCAAGCATGTACCCGATGGATGATTAAATTCAAATATCTATTGACAGTGTCAACACAGTCACATGCGTTGGGTGTTTGTAAAAGGAATGTGGCAGCCTATTTAGCAGGAAAATGAGAACAAAGAAGCATTACCATTTCCATGTTATTATGAAGATATTCAAAGATGCTGGAATAGAGTAATGAAGCAACATGGAGTTAGACTTGATAGGTTTTGTTTTATTATCCCGTCTTATTACCATGTAAACTTGGTGATATATAAACCAAGTGTAGCTAGTAGAACAACTAACTAAGCAAACACATTTTAGGAGAGAAATAGAAAAAGTTATAACTGTCAAGAATTTCTTAGTAGTTTGTTTGTTCAACTTGTAAAGCAGCTGTGAGCCAATTTGAGCTTCACAGAGTTCTCAAATCGATATATATATATATATATATATATATATATATATATATATATATATATATATCTGGTGGATACATTCAAATCCACCAGAAAGTTTTAAAGACTTGTGTTTTTATTACTTTGTGTTTGATTTATTTAATCCTTTCATTCTGCACTTTGCAAATCAAGACACATATATATTTATCGAGTTAAGAACTGTTTTTAAATCTTGAAAAAGAAGCCAGAATTATATTCAACCCCCCTTCTGTAATTCTTGTTGTATTGTTAGGGAATAACATCCCTTTATAATCCTTCCCCTTTTAGTCTTTTATTTTCGTTTCCATTACAGCCATTTCATGGACCAACACAACATATACATTCATTTCAAACATCCCGTCATTCTGGATTCGTGTCCTTCAGACGAACCTTGATGACTTTCACAACCTAGATTCATGATTCATCATACTTGTCCACCTCTGGCCTGGTTTTAAAACTTCTACACTATCTCTCTATCTTCCTTAGCTTTCCACCAATGGGTGGCCTCTTTCTTAGGAAGGTAAGTGGCAAAAACAGTCTTTTGCACTTCGTCAATCATTTAGAATCTCAAATGATTCCTCTATTTCCTTTAGCCAGGCTCTTTCCTCGACTGGGTCAACTTGTTCCTTGGAACTCTGAGAGCTTTGCGACTTAAAGATCCTGAAAGTATTTCCCACCGCATTGTTTCCTCAAGGTGGTGGTTGGGGGTAAAAGTATAAGTTTTGTTTAGGCAGGTCCATGAATTGTCCCATAAGAGTACCGTCCTGGTTCTCCCTATCTTGCTCGACTTCTATTTTCTCAGTATGAAATGTTTCATCCTTCTCCCATAATCGGGGTTATCTTATACGTTAAAATCCATGTTTTCCACTTCATTATGTTATGGGTTCCTTCTTTCTTGATGGCGACCTCCCTGACTATCATATTCAGGGTTTGCCCTAAATCTTATTCCTCAGACTATGGCTTTCATCTAAGATCCCGTCCTTAAGCTTTTGAACATTTGTAACCCAAATTCTATAGGAATACCTCATTATTCCCTTATCATCTTTCTCGGTATTAATCTCTTCTCTATTCATTGGCTCTCTGCCTTCATTCATCACTTTTTCTTGGCACAATATGATATTTTCCAATAATTTAGGCTACATTACAATCTCAAACAACTTTTCAGTACCGGCTTCAGTTACCTTCACTTCTATTTCCATTTTCTCAAAATCTCTTATCAACTCTTCCGAAGACATTATCATCTTGAGTCTCTCCTTTCTACTAAGGGCTTTAGCCACCACATTGGCTTTCCCTGGATGATAAATAATCTCATAATCATAATCCCTTAATAGATTTAACCACCTCCTCTGGAGCATGTTGAGCTCTATCTGCTTAAAAATGTACTAGAGCTCTTATGGTTTGTGTAAATCTCGCACTTCTCTTCATACAAGTAGTTTCTCCAATCTTTTGGGAAAAACTATTGCCGTGAGCCCAAGATCATGGGTGGGATATCAAATTTCATATTCCCTAAATTATCTTGACACGTACGCAATTATCTTTCCATGCTGTATAAGAATGCACCCTAATTCCTTGTGCGAAGTGTCACTATAAATCACAAAATCTCTTTTTCCATCCGGCAACGCCAATATAAGGTTGTCACCAATCTTTTCTTTAGTTCTCGGAAGCTGTTCTCGCATTTCTCTATCCATTCGAACTTCTCAGTCTTACGAGTAAGCCGCGTTAAAGGGGCTGCTATCTTTGCAAACTTGAACAAACCTATGGTAGTAACCGGCCAATCCTACCTCTGGTAGTCTCCCTAACTACGGTCATCAATTCCTCAACGGTCCTTTCTTCATTCTTGTCAAGATCCTCCACGGGATCCTCCTCAGCAATAATCCCTTCTAAGACAACATCCTCAACCGCTACATCCTCAATATGAACAAATCTGGTCCCTCATTAGGGTGCTCCATTGGATCCACAATCTAATCCCCAATATGTAGTAAAACATCATCATGTTGTTGCTCTTGAACTTCAGGGTTCGGTGCCCCGCTACCTTATTCGATAACAATTTATGTTACTCTCATGATATTTATAAGGGTTCCCGTAAGGGTTTTAACTGTCAGTACTATGTTAGATAGTTCGACTATGAACTTGGCAAGAGTTCTTATTATCTTAGTGAACTTATTATTTTAACGACACATCATCTCTGAGGTTTATAACGTTTAGCTCTGATACCGTTTCTGTAACACCCCCAAATCCGGGGTCGGGGATCTGGGTTATCACACGTTCCATTTCCCTTAATAACAAATAATCTTAATAAATAACCAACTACTGCGTACTATGACCCCACAATATACAAACCACAAGTTATAGTCTCAGAGATGAATACCAAAAATAACACAAGTCATTTTATTCCATAATTATAAGTCATTACACCTCAAAAGGGGTTTCTGAATAAATTTACATATTCTTTTCCATTATTACAATTCATAAATATACATAAGTCTAGTACATCAAAAGTTGAAAGCCTAGCCTATTGGTAGTTCCTACCTCAGCTACAACGACATCAACACCTACAGGAAACTGCGGAACATTTCCTATCCGCTCGCGAATTGGGAGCTTGGTCATGTTCATCTTGTCTAGATGTTGTTGTGTGATGAAAGAATAAAGTAAGGGTGAGCAACAAGCCCACCGAAATAACATGTATAATAGTTAACAATATATGAGCATTCTCACAGTACTCACGAAAGTCTTGGTCAAGAAGAAATGAACCAAGTTTGATATCTTATCGTGACCAAGTTGTAAAATATTCAGTATATATATGTATATACTTTTGAAAATCTTGCAAATCCTCTTCCATGCATAATATACATAGAGTTTCAGTTTATAACTGTATAAAAATATTGTTGCAAGGTGATCTCATATATCTAACATTGTCTCAACGATTTTCTGAAAATCTTTGTCATGCATAAGATAATCATTAACTAGATAAAAGTTGAAAAGATGAAGTTACAAGATACTCCAATATACTTATATTTTTTCCGAATACTACTTGAACTACCACCGTTCAAGTTATAATCAGTTTCAAAAGTTCATCACATATATGAGACTACAAGATAAGACTTGAATAGATTCAATCTTTGAAAATCATTTGAAAGAAATGAAGTTACGAGATACTTCATTAAGTCCCGATATATATATTGTTGGATTTTAATCGCAGCGGGGGAATGGTAAAACACTTTTACACATATAAAATCCAAATAAAAGCATATAAATCGTGAATAAAAATTCGAGGGATCGAATCTAACCTTTTAAAATAATTTGGAGACAACGATCAGAGATCCATAGCAGTTGCTCCTCAAGTGTGAAGCACTCCACCGGTATCCACCAAGAAAACGATGTTAAGGAGGAGGAAGGAGGTGGAGAGAATTGGGTTTTCCAAACTTTTTGGGTTTTCGGGTTTGATCTGGGTTAGAATAAAATAGGGTCTATAATAATGTATTTATAGGCAAAATTTTCAGCTGAAATTTTTCCATAAATAATATTATTATTATCCCATTTATTATTCTCATTAATAATTAAAACACCTTTTAATTATTAATCCTTTTTCTAAACACTTTAGAAATAATTCTCTCTCTTGATTTAATTTCCAAAAATTAAATCCTTTAATTAATAATATTAAGAACTTTTCTTAATTAATTTATAATCAATTAAATCTCATTTAATCAATTATTAAATTTGCCAATTAATTATTTATTTCATAAATAAATAATTATTAGCCATTATTAATTAATTCCTCCACCATTAAATCATTCTCTTTTTATGGTGTGACCCTGTAGGTTCAATATTAAGCCGGTAGTAGAAATAAATAATAATAAAACTATTTTATCATTATTTATATAAATTCTCTAATTTATTAAATATGATTAATTAATTAATCACATTTATTCTACATCGTGAGGTATACTTCTCAGCATATCGTGACTATCCGGATAATATGAATTCACTGCTTAGAATACTAAGAACCTATTCAGTGAATAGTTACCGTACAATAAACTCCTTCTACCCTACAATGTCCCGATTAAATACAAGGCATGGATCTCGTGTCAAGCCTATCTAATTCAATCACTTTGCTTACCATTTACTATGCGTAGTTCTATGCAAATTAGAAACTCCTTTCTAATTTCATTCACTCTGGCCAGAGATTCCTGAACTAGCACAAGTGGATCAGCCTTGAACATTCGCTTCCTTCACTGGAAGGGGTAGATTCTTTATTGATCATACACTATCTTCGTGTACAAATTCTTATACCCAGAAGAGCCCTAATAATTGTCCCTGGAGACTAAGAACTAAACCAAAGCATAGTTCAGTGTACACAAGATGACTATGATGACCTCAAGTCTAATGATACTTGTACAACTATCACTATGTGAACAACTGCTGACACGTGAGTGAACTCCATCAGTTGTTCCGCTGTGCGAGTCATGTTCAGTGAACTTATTCTATAATAAGCACCTATATACTAGCTATAGTGTCACCATACAAATGTCTATGAGAACAGACATCCTTCATAATGAAGCAAGCATAGTATGTACCGATCTTTGCGGATTATTAATTACCAGTTAGTAATCCTATGACCAGGAACTATTTAAGTTTAGAGTTATCATCTTTTTAGGTCTCACTATTATGATCTCATCATAATCCATAAAAAGCTTTACTCTAAACTATGGTATATCTTATTTAAATACTTAAATAGATAGAGCCCGTAATAAAAATAAAACAAGTCTTTTATTAATATCAATGAAATCAAAACAGATTACATAAAAGTTATTCCTAAATCCTAATACATGATTGGACTTAGGACATATTCCTTTCAATCTCCCACTTGTACTAAAGCCAATCACTCTGGTGTCTAATACCCATCTTGTCTTCATGACGATCAAAGTGACTTTCATAAAGTAGCTTTGTGAGTGGGTCTGCTATGTTGTTATGTGTGTCAACTCTAATTCAATACAATACAAGAAATGTTACCGCACTCCCACTAACCCTTTTGTAGACGCATGGTTCATCTGCGTTTTTGATAAAATCAAACTCTTTGATTGTCTCATCAAAATGAATGTTCCATCTTTCGAGAAGCTTGCTTTAAACCACATATGGTTCGCAGTAGCTGTAACACCCCCAAATCCGGGGTCGGGGATCCGGGTTGTCACGAGTTCCATTTCCCTTAATAACACCCAATCTTAATAAATAATCAACTACTCTGTACTGTGACCCCACAATAAACACACACACCACAAGTTATAGTCTCAGAGATGAACACTCAAAAATAACACAAGTCCTTATATTCCACAATTATAAACCATTACACCTTAAAAAGGTTCTGAATAAATTTACATATTCCTTGCCATTATTACAATTCATATTATACCTAAGTCTGGTTCATCAATAGTTGAAAACCTAGCCTATTGGTAGCTCCTACCTCAGCTACGGCGGCATCAACGCTTCCAGAAGACTGCGGAACATTTTCTAACCGCTTGCGAATCGGGAGCTTGGTCCTGTTCATCTTTTCTATCTGTTGTTGTGTGATGAAAGAAGAAAGCAAGGGTGAGCAGCAAGCCCACCAAAATAATATGTATAATGATTAACAATATATAAGCCTTCTCATAGTACTCATGAAAGTCTTGGTCAAAAGAAATGAACCAAGTTTGATATCTTAATGCAATGAAGTCGCAAAATATTCATTATATATACATATATACTTTTCAAAATCTTGGAAGTCCTCTTCCATGCATAATATACACAGAGTTCCAGTTTATAACTGTATAAAAATATCGTTGCAAGGTGATCTCATATATCTACCCTTGTCTCAACGTTTTTCTGAAAATCTTTGATATGCATAAGATAATCATTAACTAGATATAAGTTGAAAATATGAAGTTACAAGATACCCCAATGTACTTATATCTTTTCCAAATATTACTTGAACTACCAACGTTCAAGTTATATCAGTTCAAAAGTTCATCACATAGATGAGACTACAAGATAAGATTTGAATAAATTCAATCTTTGAATATCATTATAAATAATGAAGTTACGAGATACTTCATTAAATCCCGATATATATATATACACCTATATATATACATTTCATACACTCCTTGAAAACCTCTGTTATGAAAATTATAAACAGAGTTGCAATATCCAATAAATTTGGAAAGGAGAAAACCTTGGCATAAACCTGATATCTTGCTGATCAGGCAAAGATACCAATAAGTAACCTTTTCTACTAGTAGATGGATGAATTCCCCACTAGTCATCACCCTGGCCGTAATAGGACCTTATGCTGGACTGCCACTCAGCCACTTACGCATTTGATGGACTCCCACTGAGCCACTTACACTTTCATGGACGCCCACTGAGCCCATGTTGCTTATGCCGACTCAAATAGATGAACTTACTTCCCGAAAGATGGGCAAGTAATCAAGATGTTTTCTCAAAACAGCAACCTCGTTGCGAATATAAAATACACCACTGAGCCGGATCCCTCAAGTTTTGAACGAGTATTTAAATCCCCTTTAAAAGGAAGATCATAAATATAAAAATGAGTTTTGGGATCCGCTCTAACTTTTAAAAATCATTTTGAAGACTCGAAAACACTTTAAAGAGTGTTTGGAGTAATGCTGATTTAATGAAATAAATCAGTCCCAATATATTAGAAAATATCTGAATATTATTATTTAAATAATATTCCCATAAAGAATAATCTTTATAAAAATAATTGAAGTAGAAGTTTTAAAACTTATACTTGAAATGAGTATTAAATAACCAAAGATATACTTATACGAAAGTACTATCTTTATTTGAATAATCAAAGATAAGTTTGATCATCGACACCTTAATCTTTAATAAAATAAAGAACATATCTCAGCAAATAATCGGAGTCATAGATCCTCAAATGAATATTCAAATAATATTCATTAAATAATATAAACTGAGTCATAAGCCCTCGAATGAATATTCAAATAATATTCAATAAATAATATAAAAGAGTCATAAGCCCTCGAATGAATATTCTAATAATATTCAAATAATAAAATAAAAGGAGTCATAAGTCCTCGAATGAATATTCAAAATAATATTCATTTAATAAAATAAAGAAGTCATAAGCCCTCGAATGAATATTTAAAATAATATTCATTTAATAAAATAAAGAAGTCATAAGCCCTCGAATGAATATTCGAAATAATACTCATTTAATAAAATAAAGAAGTCATAAGCCCTCGAATGAATATTCGTAATAATATTCATTAAATAAAATAAAGGAGTCATAAGCCCTCGAATGAATATTCGTAATAATATTCATTAAATAAAATAAAGTTATCGAATAAACCTTATTCGATTAATAGTTTTAAAAACTATATCAATATATATATATATATATATATATATATATATCATACTCGGGAGCCTCGCCTCCCGGTTTTAGAAAAAGTTCACCTTTTGATCCCCTATACTAAGGGTATACGCAAATACCGCTTATCTCTAGCATTGGTATTATGCAACGAATAAGCATTTGAACCAACAGATATATAAATCAAGAATACGAAACAAGCATGCATATATACCATATCATATGCTACAGTATATCGCAAGAATTTGCTAATAACAAATATGCATTTATCACAAGATCATGCATATACACATATACATCACAACAACAGTATAACGGGTAGAAAACTTGCCTGAGCGACTGGGGGTTACAAATGGCTCGGGACGAGTCTGGTAACCTATAAACAACATATAAGTTGGAATTAAACCGAAGTCACTTGTAAATCTATACTTTAACCAAATTAGACTCTAACGCTCGCTTTGCGCTTACTGATTCTCTTAAGTCGCTCGAGTACGCTCGGCTCTACCATTGTTAATAAATTAACCATTACGAGTTTGAAGGCGATTCCTTACCGAGTGTCTTACCAACTTCCTATTACACTTTACATAAATGGTTCATACTCGAATTAGTCATTTAAGGTCTTTAACCTATGTTTCAAAGTAAGGCGAGGGGTAATGCTTCGTTCGCGAAACTTCGTTACTTAAAACGGCCGTTTCTCCTAAACCGTACATCGGAATCAAACGAACCACATATCAAAACGAAGCTCGTAACATGAACTATCTAAAAATGTCAATGGTCAAAATCTAGCAGGGAGTTCTCGGGTCCTAATGTTATGAACAAAAGCAGTCTAAAGTAAATCGGACATTACGACGGCTATGTTTACGCGATTTCCAAATTTTTTACCATTCCAAATCATATCAATCCAACTACCAATCAACAACAACTCAAGATACACATCAATGCTACTGATTTCAGTCATAATAAGCTCAAGGATCTCAATCCAATCATATATTATAACATCTCCAAATTCAACTAAATTACTTAACAATTAAGCTCAAATCTTGCTTATCATTCAAATTACTACTCATCCATCCAAACCATCTCCAAACTTCAACATTCAAACTTATTACTAAAGGGTGTGAAGATTTATACCTTTCTTGGAGGGTGGAAAGTTACTAGGAAGCCTTATGGAGCCTCCTACAAGCTTGATCTTTCCAAAGAAATCAAGAACACAAAGTTAGGCTTTGAAGTTTCTAAAAGTCCAATTTAAAGAACTGTACAAATGAGGGTCTTAACATGCTTATTTGGAAGAGACTTGTGAACAAGAGTTGTAGGCCATCTCAATACCTTTCCAACGAGCTATAGAACACTACATTTGAGTGAGTATTGAAGGATATATGGCAGTTTGAAGTTGCTGGGTTTATTTTAGCCGAGAGCTTTCTTCTTGAAATGGGAAAGTCAACTTTCAATTTGTATTTGTGTTATGATATTTGTTGGTTGGTTGCTTCCTTTTGTCTTGGAATTAAATTAAATTTTTACCATGGTGAAAAATGTGTGGCTCACAATCAACCAACCAATCCTTCCCACTTGTCATGCTTAGGTCATCAAGCTTAGGTCATCTTGTTACACTTGTCTTCTTCTTGTTGGTTTGATGACATCATCATCCCTAACCTCCTTGATTAACTCCTAATTGCTTTTCTAATGACCGCTGATCTGTTATACGGTTCGCTTAACTTTCGTTCTCGTTTATCGTTTGAGGAATCATATCCGGGATCTTATCACTTGGGTTCCCCTAAACCTTCCTCAATATTTTATATTCCTTTTTATGATCCCCTCTTAAAATCCTTGAATTTAAATCCTATTTATCCTGTTACCTTATACTCACTTCTTTCTGTATCTGGTGGATTTCCGGGAAAAATCAAAGTGTTCGGAATTGGATTCTGACGATCTTTACATACACTTATATACCATATAGAGTACTAATAAAATCTCAGAATATCAATAACAGAACCCCTACATAGTGTGGCATGAAAAGTTTTCTTATTTAGCATAATCAGCAAAATCACTATTCATAAGGGTTTCAAAAATTCCAAAAATTAGGGTTATTACAGTCTCCCCTCCTTAAAAGGATTCCATCCCGGAATCAGATAGAAAATGAATAGGGATACTTTCTTAGCATTACACTTTCTAACTCTCAAGTAAATTTTCCCACATTGTGGTTCTTCTATCAAACTCTGAATAGTTTGATAACCCTTCTTCTAAGCACTTGTTCCTTTTTCAATCTATAATCCTTCCTGGTTGCTCCATATAGGTTACGTCTGGTTGCATGTCTATGCGCTCATATGCCCCTATTTATCTGGCATCCGAATTACACTTCCTTAACATTGATACGTGAAACACGTTATGACTTGCTACATGTTCTGGGGTAAGGCTAGCTCATATGCTAACTTCCCAATACTTCTTAATATATCCAAGGGTCCGACAAATTGTGGACTTAGCTTTCCTTTCTTTCCGAATCTCATCAATCCTTTCCAAGGGTTTCCAAAGGGGATACCTTTAACAACACTAGGTCCCCTACTTCCTATTCTTTGTCCTTTCGTGTCAAATCAACATACTTCTTATGTCCATCTTGGGTTACTACCAGCCGTCCTCTGATTAGATCTATTATATCCTTGGTCCTTTGGACTACTGCGGGTCCGAGCATCTTGCGCTCTACAACTTCATCCTAACATATGGGAGATCGATATTGTCTTCCCTCAAGGATCTCATAAGGCGACAACTCGATAATGACATAAGATCTATTGTCGTAAGAAAACTCAATCCGTGTTAAGTGATCATTCCAATTTCTTTCAAGTCTATTGCACAGACTCTCATTATAGCTTTTAGCATTAGAGCTTTTGCTTCTCAATATCCATTCTTTTCCAGTTCGTAATCGCTACTACCTTCCGTTCCTAATATTATACTGGTTATACTTTTGCTCGTTAGCGTTCTATAACCTTTTAATAACCTCGTCAACCTTAGTATCACGAATGTATTTCCATTCCGCATACCACCACAACTTTACTACTCCTTTTTCAGCTGCTTCTATCTTCGAAAGCTTAGTCCTTCATATAGAAGTAAAAGAATTTATTGAGAGATCACTATGATCATGAACACTTGTTACATTGCATAGTTAGTACAGAAGGTGGCCAGCCTTTAGTACTTGACAAGCAATTAAACAATATATGGTATCCTACTCGGCTTCTATCACACAGATAGATAGTCATTCGGCAATACCTCCCCTTCTGGAAGGGTTGTTCTTCTCAGCTTATATGAAATGAAAAGAAGAGAAAAGAACGAATTGAAGAGAATTGTATATGTGAAAAAAAAAAAAATATACTGCCACCAAATATCTGGCTTGGAACCTACCTCTGAACTATAGAGGTTTGATATAGGAGAACAAAACATATGTGTATTTATATCAACATCAAGTATTATAGCATCGCATTTTACATGCTTAAATATTTACTATTCCATCCATCATTCTATGGACCCATGCTCTTGCTCGAGCTTATACACAATCACCTTTGAAACTCCCTCGACATCGAAAATCGAATCTGGGTTTTCATTCTAAACATCACCGTTACTAGAATTCTATGCTTGCACTGCAACCTTCCTTGTATAGTAATACGACTCTCTATTGATAAGAAGGAATAAGTATTCAATAGGTAGATAATCGACTTAATTAGTCTATCAATGATAACTTATACATCACCACAACCCGATTAGTGGTACTTAATCTCAACATCCATTCCAATACAACTCTTACGGTTGTAATTAATTGGCTCATTACCCGCAGAATCATTCCTGCACTACTAGGGTCCATCGTTGACCTACTGTATTCATTCATTTTCCATGAAGTCTTAATAGCTAACCATACGGAGTCCGTACATCTCGTATCGAATTCTTCTAAGGAGGTAACATGATCACCGTTCATGATTCATGAAGAACACTCCTGAACTTGACGTACATATGACATGAAGTAGATAAAATTGCAGAAGAGTTTCAATGAAAGCAACGATAGCAGGTTAATACCATTATTAACCATATGTCTTTATTAGGAGACATGAAGCTCAAAGGTTCATTTAGTCCTTTCGTAACATGGTCCTGGCTTATCTTAAGATATGACCCTCTAAGATAGATAGCCCGCTCACGGTGATTACAAAAATTAATCTTTACCCAACTACTATCACGGTTGAGTATCGCACAATCATCAGAAGGAATGTCAATCTTCCACACCATAATACAACCTTCACAGCCTTCACCATTATCACTATATTCCTCTGGCACGAGCGCCTATAATTGGCCTCTTACACTTAAAGTGTCGGATACCTCTTTGGCCTTTCTTGATAGTAATATTTCCTTACAATCAATGTCATTTTAACCACCTTCACTAAATTTTCTACTTTATTTCCAATCACTGCTTGTGTGAAGATGTTTTCCTTAAAATCTGATGAGTAAAAAAAAATATCACCATTTTTCCATAAGTTATTGCCTCAATCTTTAGAGGTTAATCACTGTCACGACTGACTCTCAATCATACTTAGAACATCTTTTATCCTAGGCCCTAATTGCCCTGAACAATTTCGACCTTTACTGGTTCGATCCATACTTTCTCGTGGTTTAACACGTGCCCCACTTGGCATTATTATAATTACGTCATATTTCCTTTATCAACATTTTTATTCTTGAGAATTTTGAATATTACCTTTCTCCTTGTAAAACCTCTAAGGTTATCCTTGAATCGTTCCTCCTGTATTCCCTAGATACAGGGCATATCAAGATACCATTTATTAATACCAGAATCATTGTCTATATAATCTGAAAAATTTCTCCACTGATTCTTAAAGGTTGTTATTACCTTAATCCTTTCCAATTCATACTGTCAAAACTCACACTATCCCTATTAAGGGTGAAATTCCAACCTTTATGCATTCCCCGAGGATTCATTTTAAGTTACCGATGTTCTATCCTTAATTCCACCTTTAAAAGGTACATGCATCCTTCCATGGATAAATCAAGTCATATATCCCTGATAAGGGTATCTTATTCAATCATTCCCACATCGATAGTATATGCCTAATTTCACAATAACATCTGTATTCAAAATGAGGTCAATCAATATGGCCTCCAAAAGATAAGAACGGTTATCCGCTTTTCTTTCCTGATTCAGTAATGATAACAGGGATGTTCTAGAAGATGTTTGTCGTGTTCAACGTGAACCTTTTAGTTCTAACTACTCATTTACCTCTTTTATTTATCTCAACAGTCATCTCAATGTTGGGATATCTTTCATACCTGGCATCTCCCTTTCTGGGTATCATGCCCCCGGTCTTACACTTCACATTCTTGAAGGTCACTTCCTTCATCCAATTTTCCTAATTTCTTATTTCTTGTCTCCTCAGTCCATCCGTGTTTCCTTATTAATCAATCGATCTATCTCAAATTTTCATCGAATACTGTCAACTTCAAGGGAATTAACTTTACATATCGCTTACGCCTTCAAACCTTGAATTTATCTCATGATAAGTCACCATCGCGCTGATGATGACACACTTCTCTATATTTATTGCAAGGGTTTCTTAGGGTTTCCCATACCTAACTCCCTTATCACTTCTCAACTCTATTTTCTTTATATCCCTTTATACTCCTTCCCTTTTCAGTCTTTTATTTTCGTTTCCATTACAACCATTACATGAACCAACACAACATAAGCATTGATTTCAAACATCCCGTCATTCTGGATTCGTGTCCTCAAAACGAATCTTGACAACTTTTACAACTTAGATTCATAATTCATCATACTCGTACGCTTTTGTTCTGGCTCTAGAGCTTTTACACTACCTCCATAACCTTGGGAAGTACTTTCCCGAAAACAATTGTCTGAACTTTAATCAGTTTATTATAACCTCTGGCTCCGTGCCTTTCTTGGCCTTTCACGAACGGGTGGCCTCTCTCTTACGGGGGTAAGTGACAAAAATAGTCTTTTGTGCTTCGTCAATCATTTAGAATCTCAAATAATTCCTATATTTCCTTTAGCCAGGCTCTTGCCTCGACTGGGTCAAACTGTTCCTTGGAACTCTGAGAGCTTAGCGACTTAAAGGTCATGAAAGGATTTCCTACCGCGTTGTTTCCTCAAGGTGGTGGTTGGGAATAAAAGTATAAGTTCTGTTTAGACAGGTCCATGAATTTCCATATAGGAGTACCGTCTCGGGTCTCCTTATCTTGCTCGACTTCTATTTTCTCAGTATGAAATATTTCATCCTTCTCCCATACTTGGGGTTATCTTATACGTTAAAATCCTCATTTTCCACTTCATTATGTTATGGGTTCCTTCTATCTTGATGGCGTCCTCCCTGACTATCACATTCAGGGTTTGCCCTAAATCTTATTCCTTGAACTATGACTTTCATCTAGGATCTCATCTTTAAGCTCTTAAACATTTGGAACCCAAATTCTATAGGAATACCTCATTATTCCCTTATCATCTTTCTCGGTATTAATCTCATATCTATTTGTTGGCTCTCTGCCTTCATTCATCACTTTTTCTGGCACAATATGTTCTTTTCCAATAATTCGGTCTGTCTTGCAATCTCAAACAGCTTTTCGGTATCGGCTCCGGTTACCTTCACTTCTATTTCCATTTTCTCAAAATCTCTTATAAACTCTATCAAAGACATTATCATCTTGAGTCTCTCCTTTTTACTAAGGGCATCAGCCACCACATTGGCTTTCCCCGAATGATAAAGAATCTCATAATCGTAATCCTTGATTAGCTCTAACCACCTCATTTGGCGCATGTTGAGCTCTTTCTGCGTGAAAATGTACTAGAGCACTTATGGCTTGTGTAAATCTCGTACTTCTCTCCATACAAGTAGTGCCTCCAATATTTAGGGCAAAACTATTGCCACGAGCCCAAGCTCATGGGTGGGGATATCGAATTTTATATTCCCTTAATTATCTTGATGCGTACGCGATTACCTTGTTGTGCTGTATAAGAAGCACCCTAATTCCTTATGCGAAGCGTCAATACACATCACAAAATCTCCTTTTCCATTCGGCAACGCCATCATAGGGGTCGTCACCAATCTTTGCTTCAGTTCTTGAAAGTTGTTCTCGTATTTCTCTGTCCATTCAAACTTCTCAGTCTTACGAGTAAGCCGCGTTAAAGGGGGCTACTATCTTTACAAACTTGAACGAACCTTCGATAGTAACCGACCAATTCTACCTCTGGTAGTCGACCTAACCATGGTCATCAATTCATCAGTGGTCCTTTATTCATTCTTGTCAGGATCCTCCATGGGATCCTCCTCTGCAACTATCCCTTCTAGGACAACATCCTCAACATGAACATCATCCGATCCCGCGTTAGGATGCTCTATCGGATCCATAATCTGATCTCCAATAAGTAATAAAACATCATCGCGTTGTTGCTCCTCAACCTCAGGGTTCGAAGTCCCGCTACCATATACGATAACGAACTACGCTTCTATCACGATATTTATAAGGGTTCCCATAAGGGTTTTAACTGTCAGTACTACGTTAGGTAGCCCGACTAGGAACTTGGCAAGAGTTCTTATTATCTTAGTGAACTTATTATCTTAACGTCACATCATCTCTGAGGTTTATAACGCTTAGCTCTGATACCACTTCTGTAATACCCCCAAATCCGGGGTCGGGGATCCGGGTTGTCACGAGTTCCATTTCCCTTAATAACACCCAATCTTAATAAATAATCAACTACTCTGTACTGTGACCCCACAATAAACACACAAACCACAAGTTATAGTCTCAGAGATGAACACTCAAAAATAACACAAGTCCTTATATTCCACAATTATAAACTATTACACCTTAAAAAGGTTCTGAATAAATTTACATATTCCTTGCTATTATTACAATTCATATTATACATAAGTCTGGTTCATCAATAGTTGAAAACCTAGCCTATTGGTAGCTCCTACCTCAGCTACGGCGGCATCAACGCTTCCAGAAGACTGCGGAACGTTTTCTAACCGCTTGCGACTCGGGAGCTTGGTCCTGTTCATCTTTTCTATTTGTTGTTGTGTGATGAAAGAAGAAAGCAAGGGTGAGCAGCAAGCCCACCAAAATAATATGTATAATGATTAACAATATATGAGCCTTCTCATAGTACTCATGAAAGTCTTGGTCAAAAGAAATGAACCAAGTTTGATATCTTAATGCGATGAAGTCGCAAAATATTCAGTATATATACATATATACTTTTCAAAATCTTGGAAGTCCTCTTCCATGCATAATATACACAGAGTTCCAGTTTATAACTGTATAAAAATATCGTTGCAAGGTGATCTCATATATCTACCCTTGTCTCAACGTTTTTCTGAAAATCTTTGATATGCATAAGATAATCATTAACTAGATATAAGTTGAAAATATGAAGTTACAAGATACCCCAATATACTTATATCTTTTCCAAATATTACTTGAACTACCACCGTTCAAGTTATAATCAGTTCAAAAGTTCATCACATAGATGAGACTACAAGACAAGATTTGAATAAATTCAATCTTTAAATATCATTATAAATAATGAAGTTATAAGATACTTCATTAAATCCCGATATATATATACACCTATATATATACATTTCATACACTCCTTGAAAACCTCTGTTATGAAAATTATAAACAGAGTTGCAATATTCAATGAATTTGGAAAGGAGAAAACCTTGGCATAAACCTGATATCTTGCTGATCAGGCAAAGATACCAATAAGTAACCTTTTCTACTAGTAGATGGACGAATTCCCCACTGGTCATCACCCTGGCCACAATAGGACCTTATGTTGGACTGCCACTCAGCCACTTACACATTTGATGGACTCCCACTGAGCCACTTACACTTTCATGGACGCCCACTGAGCCCATGTTGCTTATGCCGACTCAAATAGATGAACTTACTTCCCGAACGATGGGCAAGTAATCAAGATGTTTTCTCAAAACAGCAACCTCGTTGCGAATGTAAAATACATCACTGAGCCGGATCCCTCAAGTTTTGAACGAGTACTTAAATCCCCTTTAAAAGGAAGATCTTAAATATAAAAATGAGTTTTGGGATTCGCTCTAACTTTTAAAAATCATTTTGAAGACTCGAAAACACTTTAAAGAGTGTTTGGAGTAATGCTGATTTAATGAAATAAATCAGCCCCAATATATTAGAAAATATCTGAATATTATTATTTAAATAATATTCCCATAAAGAATAATCTTTATAAAAATAATTAAAGTAGAAGTTTTAAAACTTATACTTGAAATGAGTATTAAATAACCAAAGATATACTTATACGAAAGTACTATCTTTATTTGAATAATCAAAGATAAGTTTGATCATCGACACCTTATTCTTTAATAAAATAAAGAACATATCTCAGCAAATAATCGGAGTCATAGATCCTCAAATAAATATTCTAATAATATTCATTAAATAATATAAACTGAGTCATAAGCCCTCGAATGAATATTCAAATAATATTCAATAAATAATATAAAAGAGTCATAAGCCCTCGAATGAATATTCAAATAATATAATAAAAGAGTCATAAGTCCTCGAATGAGTATTCAAAATAATATTCATTTAATAAAATAAAGAAGTCATAAGCCCTCGAATGAATATTCAAAATAATATTCATTTAATAAAATAAAGAAGTCATAAGCCCTCGAATGAATATTCGAAATAATATTCATTTAATAAAATAAAGAAGTCATAAGCCCTCGAATGAATATTCGTAATAATATTCATTAAATAAAATAAAGGAGTCATAAGCCCTCGAATGAATATTCGTAATAATATTCATTAAATAAAATAAAGTTATCGAATAAACCTTATTCGATTAATAGTTTTAAAAACTATATCAATATATATATATATATATATATATATATATATTATACTCGGGAGCCTCGCCTCCCGGTTTTAGAAAAAGTTCACCTTTTGATCCCCTATACTAAGGGTATACGCAAATACCGCTTATCTCTAGCATAGGTATTATGCAACGAATAAGCATTTGAACCAACAGATATATAAATCAAGAATACGAAACAGGCATGCATATATACCATATCACATGCTACAATATATCGCAAGAATTTGCTAATAACAAATATGCATTTATCACAAGATCATGCATATACACATATACATCACAACAACAGTATAACGGGTAAAAAACTTGCCTGAGCGACTAGGGGTTACAAATGGCTCGGGACGAGTCTGGTAACCTATAAACAACATATAAGTTGGAATTAAACCGAAGTCACTTTTAAATCTATACTTTAACCAAATTAGACTCTAACGCTCGCTTTGCGCTTACTGATTCTCTTAAGTCGCTCGAGTACCCTCGGCTCCACCATTTTTAATAAATTAACCATTACGAGTTTTAAGGCGATTCCTTCGCGAGTGTCTTACCAACTGCCTATTACACTTTACATAATTGGTTCATACTCCAATTAGTCATTTAAGGTCTTTAACCTATGTTTCAAAGTAAGGCAAGGGGTAATGTTTCGTTCACGAAACTTCGTTACTTAAAACGGCCGTTTCTCCTAAACCGTACATCGGAATCAAACGAATCACATATCAAAACGAAGCTCGTAACATGAACTATCTAAAAATGGCAATGGTCAAAACCTAGCAGGGAGTTCTCGGGTCCTAATGTTATCAACAAAAGCAGTCTAAAGTAAATCGGACATTACGACGGCTATGTTTACGCGATTTCTAAATTTTTTACCATTCCAAATCATATCAATCCAACTACCAATCAACAACAACTCAAGATACACATCAATGCTACTGATTTCAGTCATAATAAGCTCAAGGATCTCAATCCAATCATATATTATAACATCTCCAAATTCAACTAAACTACTTAACAATTAAGCTCGAATCTTGCTTATCATTCAAATTACTACTCATCCATCCAAACCATCTCCAAACTTCAACATTCAAACTTATTACTAAAGGGTGTGAAGATTTATACCTTTCTTGGAGGGTGGAAAGTTACTAGGAAGCCTTATGGAGCCTCCTACAAGCTTGATCTTTCCAAAGAAATCAAGAACACAGAGTTAGGCTTTGAAGTTTCTAAAAGTCCGATTTAAAGAACTGTACAAATGAGGGTCTTAACATGCTTATTTGGAAGAGACTTGTGAACAAGAGTTGTAGGCCATATCAATACCTTTCCAACTAGCTATAGAACACTACATTTGAGTGAGTATTAAAGGAGATATGGCAGTTTGAAGTTGCTGGGTTTGTTTTAGCCGAGAGCTTTCTTCTTGAAATGGGAAAGTCAACTTTCAATTTGTATTTGTGTTATGATATTTGTTGGTTGGTTGCTTCCTTTTGTCTTGGAATTAAATTAAATTTTTACCATGGTGAAAAATGTGTGGCTCACAATCAACCAACCAATCCTTCCCACTTGTCATGCTTAGGTCATCAAGCTTAGGTCATCTTGTTACACTTGTCTTCTTCTTGTTGGTTTGATGACATCATCATCCCTAACCTCCTTGATTAACTCCTAATTGCTTGCCTAATGACCCCTGATCTGTTATACGGTTCGCTTAACTTTTGTTCTCGTTTATCGTTTGAGGAATCATATCCGGGATCTTATCACTTGGGTTCCCCTAAACCTTCCTCAATATTTTATATTCCTTTTTATGATCCCCTCTTAAAATCTTTGAATTTAAATCCTATTTATCCTGTTACCTTATACTCACTTCTTTCTGTATCTGGTGGATTTCCGGGAAAAATCAAAGTGTTCGGAATTGGATTCTGACGATCTTTACATACACTTATATACCATATAGAGTACTAATAAAATCTCAGAATATCAATAACAGAACCCCTACATAGTGTGGCATGAAAAGTTTTCTTATTCAGCATAATCAGCAAAATCACTATTCATAAGGGTTTCAAAAATTCCAAAAATTAGGGTTATTACAGTAGCTTACAC
The DNA here is from genome assembly GCF_009905375.1 of Apium graveolens. NCBI lineage: Eukaryota > Viridiplantae > Streptophyta > Magnoliopsida > Apiales > Apiaceae > Apium > Apium graveolens. The sequence goes on along the minus strand of NC_133654.1, from coordinate 197,867,373 downwards.
ACTAGGTTTTCATTTCTCTTGGAAAGAAAACCATCTGGCTATTTGCCAGATCTCATAGTCGTAGTAAGCAGCAATCGCAAACAAAATCCGAACTGATTTTAACAGGGCTACTGGTAAAAGGTTTCATCAAAGTCAATCCATTGCCTTTGTTTGAATCCTTTTGCCAAAATCCTGGCCTTAAAGGTCTCCACCTAGCCATCTGCTCTAATCATTCTTACGTATACCGTGTACATAGATTCCATTCCGTATTTCATGGCACTATGCCATTTCTCTGAGTCAACACTACTCATAGCCTCATTATAGGTCATAGGGTCGTCATCATCAATGATCGACAACTCATTGTCATTCTCAATGACAAGGCCATAATACCCCTCATGTTGGCGAGACACTCTCCCTGTTCTATGAATGGGCTGTTCCACAAAAGGTTGTTCAGTCAGAACAGGTGTTTCCTCTTGATCCGTAGTAGTTTGTGCTTCTTGAACTTCATCAAGTTCAATTTTGCTCCCACTGTTTCCTTCAAGGATAAACTCCTTTTCCAAGAAGGTAGCATGTCTGGATACAAACACCCGATGATCGGTGTAAAAGTAATACCCTAAAGTCTCTTTAGGATATCCCACAAAACTACATTTTACGGATCGATATTCCAGCTTATTTGGGTCAACTTACTTGACATAAGCTAGACATCCCCAAATCTTAACGTGTTTAAGACTCGGTTTCCTTACTTTCCATATCTCATACGGAGTTTGAGGAACAGATTTGGAAGGCACCTTATTCAGTAAATATGCTGAGGTTTCCAATGCATAACCCCATAGGAATATTGGAAGATTTGCATAGCTCATCATGGACCGAACTATATCTAACAAAGTTCGATTTCTCCTTTCAGATACCAATCTGGAGGAGTCCACTGGGAGACTATATCATTTATTTTGAGAGAATCTAGAAACACTCCATTAAAGTATTCACCACCTCGATCTAATCGAAGAATTATAATACTATGTTTGGTTTGTTTCTCCACTTCATACTTATACTCTTTGAACTTTTCAAAGGCCTCAGACTTGTGTTTCATCAAACACATATCCGAATCCAGATCTATCATCTATGAAAGTAATGAAGTATGAAAATCCACCCATGACATGCGTAGACATTGGTCCACATACATCTGTGTGTACCATTCCTAGCAAATTTACAGCCCTCTCTCCATGTCTACTAAATGAAGACTGCAGTGCCACAATGAAGTGAGATTTTCATCATCCCTTTTCTTTTATTAGTTTGTTCAATCTGAAGTAAATTATGTCACATATATACAGACCATTATTTAAAGTACCACGTCCATAAAGAATATTATCTCTAAGAATAGAACATTCATTATTCTCAATAATAAATGAAAATCCAGCCAAGTCTAATATTGGAATAATATTCCTCATAATCGAGGGAACAAAATAACAATTATTTCAAACAATAGTCTTGCCCGTAGGCCTATGTAAATGAAATGATTCTACATCTTCAGTAGCAACTCTTGCTCCAATTCCCATCAGTAGAATCACCTCCTCTTCCTCAAGAGTCCTACTTCTCCTTGCTCCCTGCAACAAATTACAGATATGAGAACCACAGGCGGTATCTAATACCCAATTAGAAATTTGATTTAATGACATATTCACTTCTATCATGAACATACCTGAATCAGAAGCGGTAGTCTCACTACCCTTCTTCTTCTTCAATTCTGCAAGGTAAACCTTGCAGTTCCTCTTCCAGTGCCCCACCTTGTTACAGTGAAAGCAAATAACTTTGCTCTTGGGGTCTTCAGCTTTTGGTGGAACCATCTTTTCTTCACCTACTTTCTTCTTCTTGGAAGAGTTCCTCTTCCTTTTCTTAGGATTGGAACCTTCACCAATTAGAAGAACAGAACTCTTCTTAGGGGGGAAAATTCGATTCCGCAGTCTTCAACATGTTGTGGAGTTCAGCCAGGCTGAAATCCAACTTATTCATGTGAAAGTTCACAACAAACTTCGAGAACGAACTCGGAAGTGATTGCAAGACCAAGTCTTGGCTCAGCTCCCCATCCATGGCAAAACCAAGTTGTCCAAGACGTTCAATCAAATTGATCATCTTAAGTACATGATCATTCACAGATGATCCCTCAGACATCCTACAACCGAACAACTCCTTCGATATCTCATATCGAGCTGTCCTCCACGCCACATCATACAACTTTTGTAGATGCATGAGGATAGTGTGAGCAAGCATCCATATGCTCATGTTGCTTCTGTAGCTCAATGTTCATGGAAGCTAGCATGATGCATTGAGCAACATTTGCATCATCTATCCACTTACGATACACAACATGTTCATCATTATGTGCATCAATAGCAGGTTCAGTAGGCTTAGGTGAGTCAATCACGTATTTCAGCTTCTCAATCCTGAGAACAATTCTCAAGTTTCGAAGCCAGTCAGCATAATTAGGACCAGTCAATTTGTGAGCATCTAGTATGCTCCTGAGTGATAGTGCAGAAGACATAACGTACAAAGTAAATCTGTAAATGATAAACACATAACAACACTTAGCAAATATTCGATTTCATTTTAAAACACTATATGAATCGGGTCTTTATTCATAAGTGGCTCCCACTAGTTTATCTAATTTATTCAACCCCCTACGTGAAAAATTAAGCATTCATAATGCTAGTGGGAATAGGGATCCTACATTCCATTACACAACCCCGGCTGTGGCACGAAACGCCATGTAATGTTCAATAGCCAGACAACTCTTGTCAATTACATCTAATGTTATTTCCTAATCAAACTTTAGCCTCTTGAATAATTGAGTCACGGCTGTGGCACGACAAACTCAATATTCTAAGTCAAGTCTAACCCAACATTCCGTACAATTGAATCAGTCCCCAAAAGCCCACGGGTGTGGCACGTAACGACCTTTAGATTCTTATTCAATGTACACATCTCTATGAAATACACAAGTATTTCTTATTTCGAAATCAAAGCCCTCGGCTGTGGCACAAAACGACAATGATTCAAAAATAAGAACTACTTTTCTATCATGTTGGAAGGCTATGACCGACACAAGCCCGTTGTATCATTGGCCAATTACTACTTGATATTATTTAATTTTAGAGGGATTATATTACGTTACAATCATAATCATATTATAAAGAGATTCTTCCTTTTAAATTAAATATTTCAAATCAATAATCAATAATCAGATGATTCCCAGATCGGGTGGAGCATTGTCAAGTGGCGTCACTTAATAACCCTTTCTTACAGATAGAAATCTGTTGTTGACAGAATCATCCTTTCTCTCATATCGAAAATTCATATTCAATTACGTGTTTCACAAACACAAGAATCTCATGATTGTATTCATAATATTGTTATTAAGGTTATGAAACAATTTCACTATACTAGGTTGTGTAACAAACGCCTTATGTTCATTTAAGTTCACCTAAATCTATCATCGCATGATAAACTAAGCATATATCACATATATCAACATGAATAAACATCAAGGTAGGCATGTTATATCATCTAGCACATTAGTCTAAGCATTATACATCTCTATATATCACATGAAGCATTTAAAAGCAATTAAAAACAGTCAAAAACAGCTTTAAAACACTTCATGGAAATATAAACAGTTCAAAACTTTTATATAAACTAAAATTGATAACTCCATTAGATCCGTCTCGGAAAAACGAATCCAACAGTATATTGCACGCCCAAAACGGAGTTACGAAACTCCCAGAAAATCAATTTTAAAATCAACAGACGGGCTGTAACGCATTACAGGAACGCGTTACAAGCCCTGTAACGCATTCTGGTGATGCGTTACACCCCTTTTAAGCCATTAAAGGGTGTAACGCATTCCGTGAATGTGCCACAGGTGTGTAACGCATTCCCGGAATGCGTGACACCCCTATTTTTTTGTTGTTTTTTTGTTTTTGTTGTTTTTTTTTGTTTTTGCAGCCGCCTGACAGTTTTCTTTCTCGGTTGCCGTGCCGCACCAGACTTCTCTTTATCTTTGTCAGCATCAGTACATAAGTCCCAACACAGCAGATGCATAGACAATACAAACATATATATATATATATATATATATACTATATATACATATATTTATACTTATTTAATTACGAATTTAATTACAAGAACTTCAAAAATTCATAATAAAAAATCTATACATCATAAAATTATGAAAAAAATACCCAGATCATCTACAACACTTGTAGAACCTAGATCAACATTCAAAATTATTCTGAGAAACGATTTCTTATCAGACAAAATTAATCCACGATATAACTTGTAAAAATCATAATTAATTCATACAAGCACATAAAATTCTGAAATTTTTACCACAGATCTATATGTATACAACCTATGCTCTGATACCATTGTTGGATTTTTAACGCAACGGGGGCATGGTAAAACACTTTTACACATATAAAATCCAAATAAAAGCATATAAATCGTGAATAAAAATTCGAGGGATCGAATCTAACCTTTTAAAATAATTCGGAGACAATGATCAGAGATCCATAGCAGTTGCTCCTCAAGTGTGAAGCACTCCACCGGTATCCACCAAGAAAACGATGTTAAGGAGGAGGAAGGAGGTGGAGAGAATTGGGTTTTCCAAACTTTTTGGGTTTTCGGGTTTGATCTAGGTTAGGATAAAATAGGTTCTATAATAGTGTATTTATAGGCAAAATTTTCAGCTGAAATTTTCCCATAAATAATATTATTATTATCCCAATTATTATTCTCATTAATAATTAAAACACCTTTTAATTATTAATCCTTTTTCTAAACACTTTAGAAATAATTTTCTCTCTTGATTTAATTTCCAAAAATTAAATCCTTTAATTAATAATATTAAGAACTTTTCTTAATTATTTTATAATCAATTAAATCTCATTTAATCAACTATTAAATTTTCCAATTAATTATTTATTTCATAAATAAATAATTATTAGCCATTATTAATTAATTCCTCCACCATTAAATCATTCTCTTTTTATGGTGTGACCCTGTAGGTTCAATATTAAGCCGGTAGTAGAAATAAATAATAATAAAACTATTTTATCATTATTTATATAAATTCTCTACTTTATTAAATATGATTAATTAATTAATCACATTTATTCTACATCGTGAGGGATACCAAGAACCTATTCAGTGAATAGTTACCGTACAATAAACTCCTTCTACCCTACAATGTCCCGATTAAATACAAGGCATGGATCTCGTGTCAAGCCTATCTAATTCAATCACTTTGCTTACCATTTACTATGCGTAGTTCTATGCAAATTAGAAACTCCTTTCTAATTTCATTCACTCTGGCCAGAGATTCCTGAACTAGCATAAGTGGATCAGCCTTGAACATTCGCTTCCTTCACTGGAAGGGGTAGATCCTTTATTGATCATACACTATCTTTGTGTACAAATTCCTATACACAGAAGAGCCCTAATAATTGTCCCTGGAGACTAAGAACTAAACCAAAGCATAGTTCAGTGTACACAAGATGACTATGATGACCTCAAGTCTAAGGATACTTGTACAACTATCACTATGTGAACAACTGCTGACACGTGAGTGAACTCCATCAGTTGTTCAGCTGTGCGAGTCATGTTCAGTGAACTTATTCTATAATAAGCACCTACCAACTAACTATAGTGTCACCACACAAATGTCTATGAGAACAGACATCCTTCATAATGAAGCAAGCATAGTATGTACCGATCTTTGCGGATTATTAATTACCAGTTAGTAATCCTATGACCAGGAACTATTTAAGTTTAGAGTTATCATCTTTTTAGGTCTCACTATTATGATCTCATCATAATCCATAAAAAGCTTTACTCTAAACTAGGGTATATCTTATTTAAACACTTAAATAGATAGAGCCCGTAATAAAAACAAAACAAGTCTTTTATTAATATCAATGAAATCAAAACAGATTACATAAAAGTTATTCCTAAATCCTAATACATGATTAGACTTAGGACATATTCCTTTCATATATGTACTCACATATATCTCTCATAATTTCCTTGAATACCTCTGTTATGAAAAGTATAAATAGAGTTATAATATCCAATGAATTTGAAAAAAAAACCTTGGCATAAACCTGATATCTTGCTGATCTGTAAAAGATACCAATTAATCACCTTTTCCACTAGTAGATGGATAAATTCCCCACTGGTCATCGTCCTGGCCGCATTAGGACCTTATGCTAGACTGCCACTCAGCCACTTTTGATGGACAACCACTCAGCCACTTACACCTTGATGGACTCCTACTGAGCCCATGTCGCTTATGCCGATGCATTTTGATTGGGCTTACTTCCCGAATGTTAGGCAAGTAATCAAACTCTATTATCAAATTAGCAAGTTCGTTGCGCCAAAAATATACCACAGAGTCGGATCCCTTAGGTTTTGAGCGAGTATTTAAATTCCCTTCGAAAAGAAGATCTTAAATTTGAAAATAATTTTTGAGATCCGCTCTAACTTTTAAAATCATTTTGAAGACTCAAAAATATTTTAAAGAATGTTTAGATTAATGATGATTTAATAAAATAAATCAGTCCTGATATGTTAGAAAATATCTAAATATTATTATTTAAATAATATTCCCATAAAGGATAATCTTTATAAAATCAAATAAAGTAGAAGTTTTAAAACTCATACTTTAAACATATGTTAGGTCCCAATGTGTTTGTAGAAGGGGGGTTGAATACAAACAGTACCGAATAATCGAATTAAATGCGGAATAAAAAATGTGAAACAAAATTCAAGTTAAATAAAAATATTATTAAACTTGAAAGGTGTTACAACAACTGTATCGATTACAATGAATTAATCTCAAATTAATTATCACAAATCTAGAATAAATTCGACATGAACTTTTTCTATTTTTGTAATAAAAAGATTCAAATGCTAAACGCAGTTTGAGATTAAGTTCTAGGGATTTTGATCCGCTAGATTGTTACACAAGAACAAGATAAATAATTCTAGTGGTTTGGATTTAACTTTACAAACTAGAAATGTGATCTTGAATTAAGCAGATGAAAAATGGAATGTTTCAGAGGCGGCTGCTTTTGCTTTCTGTGTTCTTGTTTTTGTGTTCTGTGTTGGATTGGATGATAATTTCTTTCTGCTGCTATATTGTCTTTTTAATTCATTCAACAGAATTGAATTGCACTGGAATGACAATCCTACAGCTGGCAAGACTTTCGGTAGGACAATGGATTGAACTAGCAAGATAATCTGATTGAACTACAATGACTTTCGGTATGACTATTGATTGTCATACCGATTGTCATATTAGTTCAAACCAGATTGTCTTACTGAATAAATAACAGATTTTAATCTAATAATAATTTTGATAAGACAATCAACTGAATTAGCATGACTTTTGGTATGAATATTGATTGTCATACCGATTGTCATACTAATACAATCAGTTGTTTTGTTGAATTAATAACAAATTTTAAATCAATTAAAATTCTGAAAAACCTTAATATTAATTCTGAATTAATTAATCAATTAATTCAATTAATCAATAAATTAATCTTTGCAGATATAATTTATTTTCTTAATTAAATTATATGACTTAATTAATTAATAGAGAATTAATACTAACCCTGAGCAGCAACCAATCTTCTGAATATCTTCTGAAAATCACTGAGAATTATGAATCAATTCCACCACTTCAACGTTGACACTCGATGTACTGTCTGGTTCATGAGTGACTAACTTCCGTGACGTTTCTTCATGTCTTGACTTTGATACTTTGATTTTCTTCAGATTAAATCCTTGTAATTAATGATACTCTGACGAGATCTCTGTCACTTGATTAAATCCACACTCTTGATTTATATCACTGAGGCATGATCAATTTCTTGAACTTCTTCCAGTGAATAAATTCCTCAAGTCTGTAGATGAACCTTGTTTCTGAATCCTTTGATAGATATTACTTTGCGAGATCTCTTTGACGGTAGATCCACTATTTACTTATTACATTCTTATTTGAGTTGAGTTGAATCCTCGAATATACAAATAGGCTATGACATATGACTTACAACGTATAATAAATAACAAAAGATATACTTATACGAAAGTAAGATCTTTATTTGAATAATCGAAAATAAGTTTGATTATTATTCAAAACTTTCGAATATACTTTATTCAATTAATAGTTGTAGAAAGCTATATAATATATACTTGGGAACCTCGCCTCCCGGTTTTAGGAAAATGTTCAATTTTGGGTCCCCTATACTAAGGACATCCACAAATAATGCCTATCTCTAGCATAGGTATTATGCAGTTTATAACAAATGAATCGACAATGAAATATCAAGATTATGAAACAGGCATGCATATATATATATGTATATATCATATCAACATGCTCCAATATATCGCAAGACTTGATAATAATAACCCTGCACTTATCTCAAGATAATGCATCAATATATTACATCACAACAACAGTATAATGGGTAGAAAACTTGCCTGAGTGTTCTGGGGTAGACTTAAGCTTAGAGTGGGTAAGGTAACCTATGAACAACAACATAACCCGGAATTAAACCACAGTCGCTTAAGAAACTATACTTTATCCACTTAGACCCTAACGTTCGCTTTTGCGTTTAACGATTTACATAAGTCGCTCGAGTACCCTCGGCTCCACCATTTTTATAAAATTAACCATTAAACGTTTTAAGGTGACTCTTTCGCGAGTACTTTACCAACTTCCTAATCCACCTTACATAATTGTTTCATAATCCAATTATCTTTTAAGAGCCTTAAACAAGGTTTCAAAGTTAGGCGAGGGGTAAAGGTTCGTTTGCAAAACACCGTTACTTAAAACGATCGTTTCTCTTAAACTGTAAATCGGATCTAAGAGAACCACATACAAAAATGAAGTTTACAACATGATCTAGCTAAAAGTAGCAACGATACAGTTTGGTCAGTTATATTTCTGCTACGAATACTAAGCACAACAATCTATATGCAAACGGGCGGTACGACGGTTATGTTTACGCGATTTCCAATTTAATTACCACTCTAAATCCTCATCAATTCACTCACAACCACCAACACAACAATATTCAACCATCATACTACAAACTCATCTCTAACTCCAAGTTTTACCAATTTATCCAACCAATTAAAGACCCAAAATTCAAAACCAATACAAATCCACCAAAACTACTTATAATCAAAGATCAAGCCTTAATACTAACAATGCTTCAATAAAACTTAATGAAATCATAAAATCAAAGCTAGGATTTGAAGTTTATACCTTCCTTAGATCCTTAAACCACTAAAAAGATATTATAATCCTTAAGAGAGCCTTGATCTATGTTTATCATGTTCAAACTTGCAAAGGAGTTCATGAAATGAGTTAGAACTTTTGGAGTTACAATTAGTCCGATTGAAAGAACTGTAAAAATGAGGGTCTTACCATTCTTATTTGGACGATACTTATGAACAAGAGTTGTAGGCCATCTCAATATATTTCCAACGAGCTATAGAACACAATATTGGAGTGAGTATTTAAGGAGATATGACAGTTTGAAGTTGCTGGTATTATTTTGGCCGAGAGAAAAATGATGAAATGGAGAAATGGAAAAGCTTCTTTGATTGCCTTGGAGTTTATGTGGTGTTTTTGGCGTTGGTTACCTTAACCTAGATTTAACCAAGGTTAAAACACTTGGCTTTAATTGATCCTTGCATAAATATCTTCTTCCTTGATGACATCATCCATCATGCATCACTTTCTTGCCATATATCAATCCCTTGTGGGTTGATGATGTCATAATCCTTGGCTTCTTGTACAAGCTTGTCTCTTGGTTACTTATTTGATTTACGGTTCGCTTAACTCTCGTTCTCGTTAATAGTTTGAGGGATCATATTCGGGATCTTATTACTTGGGTTTCCCTGAATCTTTATTAATATCTTATATTCCTTTAATGTTCTTCTGCTATAATCCTTAAATAAAAATCCTTTTAATTAAGTTTCCTTATACTTAATCCTTTTGGTATCTGGTGGATTTTCGGAAAAAACCAAAGTGTTCGAATCTGAATTCTGACGAAATTTACATACACTCATTTACTTTATGGAATACTAATACGATCTCAGAATTTCCATAACAGTACTCCTATATAGTGTGGTTTGATAATTTTCCTTAATCAACATCATCAGCAAAAAGTTACTATTCATCAGGGTTTCAAATATTTCCAAAAATTAGGGTTATTACAGTAGTTGTTATGTTTGTTAATTCCTACTTTCCCATTTCTATTGTTTTTCTTTTTAGACTCTGTTCTCACTTCAATTCTCTCCAATCTGTCATTTTATTGCTTAATGGACAGATGCCCTACATTGACTCTTTTGTTCTGTTTCACTTGACTCGCTTCTCCTGGAACAAAGTTCTTAGAAACTGATCCATATTTTTCATTTAATTTAGCTAGCTTAGCTTTGCTAACTGGTTTACTTACACTCAACGGATGTGGCTCATTGTCTTTCGACTGATAATGTTTTTGATTATTTGACGGATAATTTCCATCATCCGTCGAATCCACATCCGTTGAAAGTCCTTCAACCAGATTGGAATCAAGTTTCTTCTTGTTCTTTTTCCAGGCTGCATCATAAAAGGATTCTATACCTTGAACTTTAGTAATTTGAGCATGGACATCTCTAGATGATTTCCATGCCTTAATTATTTCATGTTCTCGTTCAAGCTGCTTTCTTAAAATCTCCTCTTTCTTTAGAGATTCATTCAATTCATCTTTGGCAGTCTTGCATTCTATTTTCAGTTTTTCAAACTCAACAAATTGAGTTTCTAACACAATATTTCTTTCACTTAAAAATAGATTGTTCTCTTTAAGATTAGTATTTTCTTTAGTGAGAGACTTGAGTGTAACATGCAAATGATATAATTCAGTAGATATGTCATTTATAGCATCATTACACTCAGCTTTAGACAAATATGATAGATTAGTGGTGATTATCTGATTACTTGATGAACTGACCTCAGTTTCATCTGATTTGGCCACAAGTGCTAGATTGACATAGCTTGTATCTTCATTATCTTCTAATCCATCTGAAGCCCAGTTATTTTCATGTGTGACGAAAGCCCTTTCCTTTTGTTTGAGTAACTCAAAGTATTTCAACAGCCTCAAACTTCTTTTTACCAGAATCAGACTTTCTGCATTCACTAGCAAAATGACCAGCCAAGCCACACTTGAAATATTTGAATTTAGACTTATCAACCATGTTTCTGTTGGACTTGGTTGCTCCAAAATTCTTCTTGAATTTGAGCTTGTCAAACCTCCTAGATAGAAAAAGCAAGATGCTCATCTATGTCATCCATGTCATCTTGACTAAGCTGGTCTTCATGCTCAGCTACAAGCCCTCCTTCTCTCTTTCTTGCTCAGCAACTACTGCAATGGACCCTCCTTTCTTTCTTCCTTTCTCTAGCTTTTCATCTTTCTCTATTTCAAGCTCATAGGTCTTTAGAATTCCATACAGTCTATCCAAGGTGAATTCCTTGTAGTCTTGAGAGTTTCTTAGTGAGACTGTCATGGGTTTCCAATCCTTTGGTAGAGATCTAAGAAATTTGAGGTTCGAGTCTTTTGTTTGATAGACTCTTCCATGAAATTTTAGAGCATTTAGTAGCTTTTGAAATCTACTAAATATGTCAGTGAGTGACTCACTTTCTTCACTGTGAAAATGCTCATATTGCTGAATCAAGAGTTACATTTTGTTTTCCCTTACTTGCTTAGTTCCATCACATATGACTTGAATTGTTTTCCAAACATCTTTAACGGTTTTTGTAATATCCCATATTATCAGATATTATTATTATTATTATTTGAAGTTGTTTATGTGATTTTATGTGAATTTTAGTGAATTATATGATAAGTGGAATTGATGTTTGGATGTTTATATGTGATATTATTCGAGTATTTTAATTTTTATATGTCCAGAATAAAATTTAGATAATTGTGATATTTTTCTGGAAATTTTTGGACTGTTAGATGATTTTATAATGATTTATGGATTTAATAATTATTTTCTGAGTAATTATAAAACTATTTTATAAAATCGGGAATCGTCCAACTTCAACCGTTTTTACGTTTTTATAACCCGAAACTCTTTAGAAAACTCCTTCCTAACCTAATCTGGTAATTCCGGACATTTTTCGTGTTTTAACTTTTTCAATCCGGATTACGGTTTGACCTGTACGCGTCCCGGCATACAATTTTCGATACGATAATCATTTCGATAAATCAATAAACCCGTATTCTCGGGAGACGAGATATTTTTACATTATTTTCTCGTAGGGTGTTTTATACGAAGCTCTATTTTGATAATTATCCAAATCCGGTATTAAATTGTATCGTTTTATAGTTACTTAGCGGCTAAGTAATCTATTTTTGGATCCGATATGATTCAATATGATATTTGTTACGTGTTTAAGATGTATTTATATGAATCAATCCATAATTTAAACGTGTGTTTATTTGTGTCCTTATCGAGGTATTCATTTTACCTCGTTTATGTGCAGTTGAATGTATTTTATGCGTGTTCGGGTTTTTATTAATTTAGGTATCATTTTTGTTTTTCGAAAATAAACATACCGGGACCCCACCGAGACGTCAAACCCCGCAAAATCCATGTTTTTATTTTTATAAAGTCATCCGTATTTCAAATACCCAGTATTTCTGCATCTTTGCATTATTCGCAAATTTCGGGAAATTTCGATACAAATTTTATATTTTATCGCTTTTAAAATTATTCCCCATAATTATTATTTTGGGGCTTAATTATTTTAATTAGGAGATAAAACACCCTAAATTGATTTTGGGGTATTAATATTTGAGAAAATATAAATAGCCTATTAATTCCTTTTATTTCATTTTTTTATTTTTATTAAAAACAAAAATCAAGAACATTTTTGGGGGTAAAATTTCTTCAAGAACAAAGATTTGATGATTCTGGGAGTTCTAGGAAACCAAATCAAACGTTCTACATACCAAATCGATCCTTGTTTCGAGCCCGTTCTATTGGTACCAAAATCACGATCTGAGAGTAAGTATTGTGAAAAATTGATTTTGTGTTCTTGAACATGGAATTCGTTTTTTATTCTTGGGTATTTGTTTGTTGTTTTTGATGATTGATAAATGTTCCTGAGATCATAAGGAATGATTTAATGTTTTATTTTGTTGATTTTGGTCAAGAATTGATGAAGCTCGAAGTCATTAGTTTAGCAGTTTTTTTGAATCAAATTTGTGGATTGTTTCTATGTTTTGATGCGTATAAATCACATGAATAGATTATAGATGGTTTAAGCTTTATTTTGGTAGTTAAATCATCGATTTTGGTTCGAAATTGAAGGAGTTGGGTGTTTTAGTTAAGGTAGCCGGAATTTTGGTGGGTTTTGGCTGGGGAATGATTTCCTGGAGTGGTTTGGAGAAGACGAATGCAGGGTTGGATTCCTGGAAGTGCAAGGAATGTTTTGGCATGAAGAAATCAGAGTTTGGTGTAAGTTTTTTTTTTGGGGGGGGGGGGTTTCGGGCTTGCCGGAGAGAGCCGGAAGTTCGGCCGAAATCTGGAAATTCCAGAAACCGGCGAACCGCCGACCGTGTTCTTCGTGAAGCCGGCGAAACCCAGCCCTCTGAAGCCGCCGCTTGATTCGGTGAAGGAGATGACCATGTTTAAAAATCTATTTCTGCCTTTTTCTGATTTAAAAATATTTCAAAATTCATTTTGTTTTTCTAGAAATCATTTATTTAATTTCCAAAAATTATTTACTTGTCATTTTAAATTTTAAAAATTATTTTCTTATATATTTTAAATTTCAAAAAAATTATTTTCTTATATTATTTTCAAAAATCCAATTTGATTTGATTATTTATAATTTATTTTAGTTAATTGTTTATAGATTTAATTAATTGATTAAATCATTTAATCAATTAATTTTATTTATAAATAATTAAATAAAGTATAATTATTTATAATTAAGCCAAATAATTCCTAAAAATTATTTTGAGCTTTTAAAAAAAATTATATTTTGGTATTTAAAAATCAATTAATATTATTATTAATTGATTTATTCCTAATTATTCGTATTTTATTCGTAATAAATAGACCGTTCATCCGTTTAATACGAAATAAACGCGTATAAACTTAGAAAAATATTCCGCTTTCATTAAAAATACTTTCGAGACCCAAATCCTTTTTGTTTCAAAAGATCCCTTGTTTTATGAATCATTCTGAGTCGATTATTGATCGATAAATCATATTTTTGACCGAATTTCAGTTTTAAATGTACCTAGTCGAACCTTTTGACGAACTGAGTCATATGTGATATGATTTATGTGATACATGGATTATGTGCTTACGTGTTATATGAATTACGTGTGTAAGTGGGTCAATGGTCTTGTGTTTGGCTATCTTCTTTATATGCGGACTATCGTATGGGTAGACAATAGGGTTTTGACGCGCAGTTCGTCGAGTAATTATCGTTTAGACAATTAAGAAGTTATTTTCCAATTATAGATGCGAGTCTTTCAAGACGATCAGGACCAGATGGAATGGATGAAGAGTAAAGATTGAATAGTATGGAATCTTGGGTTGCAGTACTGCATGAGCAGCAGATCAGAGATTTAGCGAAGTAAAAGACGTTGATGCCTTGAAATGCCAGACTAAGAAAATTATGTTATTGCGATTGTGACTAACTCCTAAAATCCAAAGGCAAGTATCCATATCATCACTTATCGTTCAAGTGATATTTACTTTAAATCTTCTTATGCAAGTATTGCTTTCCCTATTCTCAGTTCTGAATAGATAAATATTTTACATATCGCTGAAATAAATGATTTCATTTATGCAAGTACTTATATGCTATTCTTTGTTCAAAATAGTCAAGTGTTTTACTTATCCAACTATCAGATTTATAAATGTTTTGGATTTTGAGAAAGATGACGTTGTTTTGGGTTTTCTGCCCAGGTAAATGGGCGAATAAAATTTATAAGGGTGTCGAGTATTATGACCCCTCTCAATAAAAGGTTTTAAGGTTGGATGATCACAAATTGCGTAAGAGGTCGTGGCGGCGGTCCAGCGGAGATTTAAGTATTATACAGGATATAATACCTTTAGGCCGATATGTGCCTTGGGTGCCCTATTTGTTTAGTTGGATATGCTTCGGCATACCGGTGTTGCTCCGCGGCTGATCACCGGTGGCAACTCACCGTCGTTCGAGAATTCCAATCTAAATTATTATATTGCTTTTGGTAATCTTATAAGGAATGGTTTATCAAGTGTTGGTTTTATATAAAAAGGTGAAATGTGGTTTTGATTCAGTTTCCGATTTATGATGATACTTACGGTGTTGTTAAATATCAAAGGTGGTATTAGTATAGATGATTGATGTTGACTTCAGTATGGGATGTTGTGAGCATCAAAGTTCGTATTGATATCTAATTTGATATGATAATAAAATGAGGATTAATATCAAGAGTTCGGTTTTGAATAAAGTTTATAATTTAATCCATTATCATTGCTTCTTGTTATTGTTGTTTACGATATTTCCGTAAACACAGTTTTACGAGTTTTATTCTCGTCAAGATTCAAAGTATTGCTGAAGCGTTTTGCTCGAAAATATCGAAAGAGTTTTGAATACAGCGAGAAACAATTATCCGATTCTTTAATTAATTTTCTGTTTCAGCAATTATGATTTTAAAATGTTATGCGCGATTACAGATGTCAGTTTTACATCAAAACGACCCTATATTTGCTATAATAATCTTGCTAAGCATTTCTTTCGCTCATACTTGCCTATTTTTAAATTTAACCTCCAGTAAGGATTAGCTTGCGCTATTTAGTCGCGTAATTCGAGGAAGCAAAGAAGAAACTCTTGGAAGGTGGTTGGTCCAGGGTTTACGGGCTAGTGTACTTTCTGTTATGAAAAGTTGTTTATATTATATTATATTATATTTGTGTTATTTTATAGTTGGGCCTGGTATACTTCTTTTCGAAGTTATACTAGCGGGTTAGTATTGAATTGGAATTTGTTGAAAAGAGTTTTAAAAGAAAGTGAAAATTTACTTGTGGAATTTGGATATCTTGTTTCTAGAACTGTAACCTTAAAAGATCTTGGATTAGTTTGGGGTCATAAATGATAAATACCTTCCGCTGGAATTTTTATTTTGATTCAACAGGTTGATTTTGATTAAGGTTTCAGAGTGACGACCAAATCCTTTGACCCCGGATTTGGGGGCGTTACAGTTTTGCAGTTTATGATGTTGTCAAACATGTCACCATCAACACCATTAAACAAGATGTTCATGTCCTTTTTATCTTTTTGAACTTGTTCAATGTCTGGATCAGACCATTTTGCTCTAGGCTTTGGGACAAATGCTTCATTTCCTATAGTAGCTCTTATAGGGACATGTGGACCTTTCTCAATACAGTCCACATATGCTTTATCTGATATAGGAGATGCATGTGCATCTTCACCTTCCAATGGTGATAGTTGTCTTTGTCCAGAAATGGAATCTTTACTCCAACATCCTTTTTGCTCATCTTGTTAGTTGTTGTGATCTTTAAACTCTTTATTCTTCAAGAGCTTGCTCTGATACCAATTGATATTCCCAAACAATCTAAACAAGAATTACAAAAGGGGGTTAAATGTAATTCTGGCTTCTTTTCAATTTTAAGAACAGTTCTACTATAAATATATAACTGTGTTTGATTTAGCAATGGTGCGGAATGAAATTAGTAAAGAAATCAAATCACAAAGTAATCAAATACAAGTATTTATAAACTTTCTGGTGGATTGAACTTTTTCACCAGAGATATATATATTAAATTGAGAACTCTGTGTAACAAAATTGTTCACAGCTGCTCACAGGTTGAAATACAAGAACAAAGAAATTCTTTTACAGATTTTGCCTTATCTATTTCTCTGGTAATAATGCTTACTAATTTGGATTCAATTCAACTTGCTACACTTGGTTTATATATCACCAAGTTACATGATAAAAAGACAAGATAATAAGATAAATTATATCTAGTCTAACTTCATGCTGCTACACTTCTCTTTCCAGCATATTTGAATATTATCTATTTAGCATGGAAATGCTACTTTGTTCTCTAAAACCTTCAAACAGGCTGCCACATTCCATTTGCATACAACCAACTCATGTGACTGTCAAGTCACTATCAACTACTCTTTTGAATTTGAACATCCGTTGGAACTTAGATTGATCATCCGTTGGAAATCTGTTTGATCATCCGGTGAAACTCTGGTTTATTATCCGTCGAGACTTATGTTGATCATCCGTTGAAGCTTTGTGAATTATCCGTTGAGACTGTCTTTTTGGCAGTTAACTCTATTTCATTTATACAAGATTACAAGGCATCTAATATTTACAATTCACCATCCTATCTTGCATATCATTCTAGTAGTCAACATGACTTAAACATTCTACAACACCTAGTTCACTAAGCCATTTAAGTATGCAGAAATGTGCTACTAATCTTATTGTACATAAGCTACTCTTTCAACGGATGTTGAAATGATCTTCCGTTGAAATCTACAAAATCACTTAATTAAAATCTACTAAGTGTTTTATCCAAGTTATCATCAAGTACTCAACATATTCCTAACATAAGGGAAAATCAACTGTTTTGAAGATGGCCCAACTATGCTCAGAAAGGTTGGTTCACCACTGTTCAAAGCATGTGAAGTAAATTTTAGTGAAGACGAGTTGATTATAAATCAAGAACTTGTTGATGAGGACAATGAAAAGAAATACAAAGAAACAACTCCACCTTCCAAAACTGAGAAGAAGCTCATGGTAGATCAAACCCCTAAGAAGCCAATTAAGGAGGTTAAGACTGAGAATGCAGGAAAGAAGAAGAAAAATAGAAATGGGAAGATTAGGATAAACAAGAGCAATAACTTTGCATTTGTTACAGATGCTCCTAGGAAATAATGTCAGATATGTGGCTCTACAAATCATCTAACTCACCTTTGTAAAAAGGCTGTTAGTGAGCCAAGATTGGGAGCATGCAAATATAACGAAGCAAAGACTGATGATCCCTACTCATTCTGTGACAAATTTGATTGCATACCTTATAACATGAAAGTAATGACAAGTTCCCACAAGCTGAGAGTAGATCTTAAGGAAGTCAATATTGAGTCCTCGGCTAAAAAGGAAACTGCACATCAATCAATGAATTTTATTTTTTATGAATCATCAAATTCTACTTCTACCAAATCTATTAACAAGAAGAAAGTACCCAACACTGTTTGGGTTGCTAAACACACTTAATCTTCATTATGTACAGGGCAAAGTGAAGAAGGTCATATGGATCAGAGACAGTGGATGCTTAAGATATATGACAGGTGATATGGCCCTGCTATCATAATTTGAGGAGTTGGTTGGCCCATTAGTGACTTTTGGAGACAATATCAAAGGTTTCATAATGGGACATGGCAAGATAATTTCTGGAAATGTTGTCATTGAAGATGTAGCACTGGTAGCTAGTCTTGAGGTAAATTTCCTGAGTGTCATCCAATTTACAGATAGAGGATTCAATGTTTTATTTGATAAAGGAGAATGCCTAATTATCAGTAAAAAGACTGGTTAAACTTCTTTGAAAGGAGCAAGGAAAGGAAGCTTATTTGTTAAAGACTCGGACTCAACAAATGAGGATGGAATTTGTTACTTCTACACCAAGGCATCTGAAGAATAAAGCAAGTTGTGGCATAAAAAGCTCTCTCACCTAAATTTTAAGGCAATCAATACCCTAGTTAAAAAGGAGTTAGTGAGAGACATGCTAAATCTGGAGTTTTCTCAAAATGAGGTCTATGAGGCTTGTCAAAAAGGAAAAATGAAGAAGTCAAGTCATAAGAGTAAAACTGTAAATTCCATAAGTGCACCTTTGTAACTTATTCGCATGGACTTATATGGACCAGTTAATGTCCTGTCAATTTCATGGAAGAAATATGCACTTGTAATGGTGGATGACTACTCATGGTACACATGGGTAGAATTTATGCATTCTAAGGATGAAACTCCACACATCATAATTGAACACATCAAGAAGTTTGAAAAGCAGGCTGAAGATCAGAATTGTGTAAAATGATTGAGGAGTGACAATGGCACAAAATCAGAAATGCAACTTTAACTGAATTCTACAAAGACAAGGGCATTGTTCATGAATTCTAAGCTTCTAGAACACCTCAGTAAAATGGGCTAGTTGAGAGAAAGAGTGGAAAACTAGTAGATGATGCTAGAACAATTCTGCATGATGCTAAATTGCCAACAAGTTTTTGGGAAGAAGCTGTCAACTCTGTATGCCATACTCAAAACAGATATCTCATTAATAAGAATCTTGGCAAATCACCCTACTCAATCTTATCTAAAAGGAATCCTACTGTAAAGCATCTTCATGTGTTTGGAAGCAAGTGTTATGTTTTGAAAGACAACTCTGAATATATGGAAAAATATGACTCTAAGGTTTTTGAAGCAATTTTCCTGGGATATTCATTGGAGAGAACTACCTACAAATTCTAGGTGCTTGAACAAAAGAAAATATAGGAAGTACAGATATGACCTTTGATGATGATAAGTGTCCAGGCTTGGAATGCCTTGATGAAAATGAAGTTGAGGCCCTTAAATTTGATAATCTTAATATTGATCGTGATTCTGAAGATGAAACTGAAGTCACCACAAGCAACATAATGGATGAAGAGTCAAATGATCGAGTGAATCATGAGAATGGAAGCTCATCTCAAACACCTGAATTTGATAGCACAAACTCAGGGGGAGAAATAAGAGAAAGTTCTACAAGTCATGCCCATGATAAAGAAAATGTAGAAAATTCAAGTCAACAAACTCACACCAGGAAATGAGATAGGAGTCACACAAGAGAAGCAATTATTTGTGATCCTAATGCTGGATTGAGGATTAGAAGTGCAACTGCAAATGAATGTCTACATACATGCTTTCTGTCACAAATTGAGCCCAAAAAAATTAAGGAAGCCCTACTTGATCCTAATTGGAAATCTGCTATGCAAGAGGAGCTAAATCAGTTTGAAAGGAACAAAGTTTGGGAATTGGTTCTTAAACCAAATAACAAAAGTGTAATTGGAACAAAGTGGGTGTTCAGGAACAAAATGGATGAAAATGGGATTATAACAAGAAACAAAGCAAGGTTGGTTGTAAAAGGATACTCACAGGAAGAAGGAATTGATTATGATGAAACTTTTTCTCCAGTTGCAAGACTTGAAGCAATAAGGATCTTTCATGCATTTGCTGCACACTCAATTTTCAAGGGCTATCAAATGGATATGTAAAGTGTGCATTCCTTAATGGTGAGTTGGAAGAAGAATTTTATGTGCAACAACCACCTGGATTTAAAGATCCAGAATTTCCAGACTTTGTATACAAATTACTCAAGGCTCTATATGGATTAAAGCAAGCACCTAGATCATGGTATCACGCTGTCAAAATTATTGCTTAAACATGGATTCACCAAAGGAACTATTGATAAGACTCTTTTCTACAAGCAACATGGTGGTGATATGATCATAGTTCAAATCTATGTGGATGATATCATTTTTGGTTCTACTAATGAAATCTATGTCAAAGATTCTTAAAACTCATGCAGAGTGAATATGAAATGAGTATGATGGGAGATTTGAGTTACTTTCTTGGACTTCAAGTCAGTCAAATAAGTGATGGAATCTTCATTAGCCAAACTAAGTATATCAAGGATCCATTGAAGAAGTTTGGTATGGTTGATTGTTCACCTGCATCAACACCTATGTCTACATCTACAAAGTATAAAAATGGTAAAAGTGTGTACATTTCAGGATATAGAGGGATGATTGAATTTTTGCTGTATTTGACTGCAAGTAGACCAGACATTATGTTTGCAACATGTCTGTGTGCAAGATTTCAAGCCAATCCAATGGAATCATATTTGATGCTTGTGAAGAGAATTTTCAGATACCTAAAGGGAACTCTAAACTTGGGATTATGGTATCCTAATGGAACAAGATATGAAGCTGTTTGATACACAGATGCAGATTTTGTTGGATGCAGGGTTGACAGAAAGAGCACTAGTGGAAGCTGTCAGTTTCTTGGATAAAGACTTGTATCCTGGTATAGCAAGAAACAACAACCTGTGTCAACTTCCACAGCTGAGGCTGAATACACAGCTGTTGGAAGTTGCTGTGCTCAAGTGCTTTGGATTAGAAATCAGCTAATGGATTATGGCCTAGTGTTACCCAAAATTCCAATTATGTGTGACAATACTATTTTTATATCTATTGTGGCTAATCCAGTCAATCATTCTAGAACAAAGCACATTGATGTAAGGTACCATTTTATTAGAGAACATGCTGCAAATGGTACCATTGAGCTCATTTTTGTTCCAACAGAAAAACAGTTAGCTGACATTTTTACTAAACCTTTGGATAAAGAAATTTTCACTAGATTTGTTACGACCGGCATTTTCGTGTAATATTATTTGTGGTTTAGGTATAATATTAAAGCCAAAAGTAAATATGATTCAATGATTGCACGTTTGTGTTAGTGAGAATTTCTGCATTATAAAATTTTTATGTGTAGTATATGATTTTTTTTCAAAGCAAAAGTTTATTTATTTCCTTTATTTTGATTTGTAAGGAATATTCTAAGCCTTGGAGAAATTTTCTTTTAAAAGATATTTTTTTCATAAATTTTGAAAGTTATTTTATAAAATCTCTAAAAATCTAAATTATTTTATGGTATAAATTTTATAATTTTTGAACTTTTATTTTATTATATAAAAATAAATCTTCGAAAATTAGTTGCTTATTAATTATCAAATTACATGGTTACCCTTGTATGCAAATTCTCTTCTATTCAACTTAAAGGGCTAAAAAGGCAATTCCAACCCCACTAACTCTTATTTTACTAGCCAAATTACTTCTTTGTCCTTGCATGCAAAATGACCTAAGTATGTTGGAAGGTTATTCTTGACAATTCTCATTTCCACTCACTTATTTTAATCAATAAAAATCATAAAAACCAAAATGCAAAGTGTTATGATCATTCACCCCACTCCACACTCCACCCTCACCTCACTCTCTCCCCCTCTCCTCTCGGCTCCTCCTCCCTCTCGGCAATTTCCATAGCCGAGGCCCCCCATCCCCTTCTTTTCTTCATTCTTTCACTCAAACATTCATCTTATATTCAAGTAATCTTACTCCCTACATGTTGTTCATATATATTTCAAAAAGTTTAGAGTAAAAAGTTTGAGTTTTAATCTTGCATGTCTTAGTTTAATTAGAACTCAAAATACAATCTTGATTCTCATGGATTTAAGGTTGTATTATTGAGGGAACTACAAGGAATGGTGAAATGTCAAGTCAAGAGAGTGAAGCTCTTGTTTTTAATGGCCATTTCCCTTCCATTTCATTCGGCCATGACCATAAGGGAGCCGAATGAATGGTTCTTAGTGGTGTCTTGTTGCCTTGTTCAATTCTTGTATATTTTGTGGTAATGGCATGAATTTTGTAGTGAAAACTTGATGAAACCCTTTGCATGCTAAGTGATCATCTAGATATAGATTATGTTAGGCTTGAATGTCGATTTTATGGTAGAATATATTTAGAAAATATGTTGTTTTGGTTTGTAAAACCCGAAGTCATGCATGCATGTAGATTTCTCTTGGAATGTTGGAAGATTTTGATCATTTGGAAAGATTTTGTTAGTAAGCTTTAATTTAAGTAGGGATATTGTATTAATCTTGATTAGTGTTCCTTGGTATGTGGTAATAATTCGTATATATATTTTATAAAAATACATAACTTGTTATTTTCAAAAACTCGATGACTTGTAAATTGTGTAATGTGATTTCCTTTATTTTGCTATGTTGCACCTTAGGTAAGGATGATCTCCACTAAGATTATTTTGAGTGTAAGGGAGTTAGTTCAGTGGATCACCATAGTTAAGTCATGATTTGGGTATTTGGGTTGTTGGTGGTTGAGTTTGTCAAGTAGAAACCTTGGAGAAAGGAGAGTCTTAGTTTCTACAGAATATCAGTTCAGTACCCTGAGGTTTAGAGTGAGTTTTGACCATGTCATTGTTGTGCACTTTGAGGCCCAAGCCACCAGAAGCTATTATTAGGAGTATATAAAAGGTTTTAGGTGTTGGTTGGAGGTTTATAATTCGTTTGGTTAGGTGCACAAGTGAAATCACAAAATCTGTCCAGCAGGGGACAGTTTTGTTGCAACTTAGAAATAGGAAGTTTTGACCATGTCATGGATAGGCCCTCATTAGGCCCTATTGGGCCTTAGTTAGAGGGAGTGTCATAGAAGTTTTTCCAGCCATAGTTCACAAAATATGAGTTAGAACCATGTGTCACAAGTTAATTCAAATCAGGGCGTGTTCTGCTTAGAAAAACAGGGGAACCATGGACTTTGAGTTTAGGCCCAAGGAGGCCCAAGCTAGACCCTTGAGCCATATCAAGTTTGGGAGATGCCTTATGGTCAGAAGAGTCTAGTGTAAAAGTTTTGGAGGTAAAATTGTAGTTTAGGGTATCTAATGCACTCAAGAAACCATAGATGTCATTCTGAAATTTACTCCAGTGAGCACTTCCACTTATCATATAGTTTTAGAGCACTTATGAGTAAGATCTAGGTTGACCACTATAGTTGCAAGATATTATAAAGCCAGTAGAATAAAAGGCCCAAGTGAGGGTCAATAGGTTTTGGATAGTTTAGTAAAGGCACATCGAGTTAGAAAGCCGAAATTTGGAGACTTTGTCTAAGTATAGCGACTAAGTGACTTAAGTTGTGAGTCGAGATCATCCAAGCCTAGTATTGCATTATGGTGTATGTGGTATTATTTGGTATTAAAATATGATATGTTAGTATATGTGGCTATGTGTACAATTATATCTATAAAATGAATATAAATTGCATGCATATAGGCCTAAGTGCCATTTGTGTTGTAAATAGGTTGAGTTGGTGAGAATATAATATAATGAGGTTATTATTAATTGTGTAGGATCTCGAGAAGAGGGTAAACTTGCCATAAAGGTCGAGTGAAGCTTCCAGTTGCTCCCACCAGCCAGACCAGACCAGCCTTTCTCAAGGCAAGTGATTCAACCTGTCTTTCGTATTTACTGCAAATAGATCATATATATTGACGCGATTATCCTGAGTCATTTTGATATACTTGAACCAAGCATTTCTTAAGTTTTTCTTTGAATTATATAGAAATGCCATGAACCCTCAAGTACGTATTGCAAGTAGATCAAAAGTCTTATTATGATAGTATATCAAAGTAATTGGAATGCCATAAAGAGTTGTTATAATACTTGATTGATCCTCTTGATTAACATGCTAATGATTCCTAAAGTACTGATATCTCACCCTCTGATGTTTGAACCCCTATAGAACTTTACCTTGATACCTAAAACTCAGATATTCATCAAAGTTATCCATAATTGATTGATACCCCTCTTTATTACCCTAAAGTTTAACAATCCTGATATACCTTGAGCTAAAGATCATTTCTTCATACCTTAACACCCTTAGTATTCATGAAGCTTATCTTCTTGATGTTCTAGCACTTGTACCTTATCGGAAAACCATTGCTTTAAGCCTAGTTTGGCATTACCCCTTCATAATATCCAATATCCTTGCTAAATTTCCTTGTCCAAGTTTTTGTATATGGAAACCTTTTAGTTACCCTAATAGAGTAAAGTCTAGTGGATCATGGCCCTGAGATTTAATATCGTATTTCCAGTGTTTCAAGTTGATCTATAATCCTTTGATAAAAATGATTACTGTTTAAAGAGATTCTGTTATAAATCGGCATCAGTTTTTAAAATGATTAAAATGTGGATTTTCAGTCCCAAAGGGGGATAAATGTTTTCTTTGAATAGTGGATCTGGACTGAGACGCGAGTCCTTTCCACACTTATATTGTAGACTTAAAAGTTGCCTAGGGATCCCATTAAAATTTTAGAACCCAGCGAGGTTCGGGATTACTCCGCGGCTGATCACCGGCTGTAATCCGTAGCATCATAAAATGATTTTGATTAAGATATGATTTTGAAAATTTTTTAATTCAAGCAAATGATGCCATCACCCAAAGTTTTATCTCTTGTTATTGTTGGTTATGTCTTCACATTGTTATTCTTTAATATACATCTCGATTTATGTTTATATCATATTGTTTAGCACTTGTTGAGCATTTGGCTCACTCCTTGCTTTACCCTGATATTACAGCTAGCAGCTATGGTTAGATTCAAGCAGACAGCACGTAAGACCTATGACGCTGATGCGTATGTTCGAGCTCAGGTAGAATAAGAGATAGTTTTGTGTGAGGACTCGATATTAAAATCAGTTGTAATAGATTGTAGTGTTGGGCTGTTCCAAACCCTAAACTGTAAGATCTTGGATTTGGTTATGTTTACTTTCTTTTAAATATTATATTAGTTATATTTATTTTGTTGGTTAAGTTGGGGGTGTGACAAGATTTGTAGGTGAAATTGAAATGCTAAATTCTTCATCATAAAGGCAAGAACTCAGCTAAAGTTTTACAGCAGATTGATTTCTAATAAATCAAAATTTATTTGATTTAATTGGAAATTAACTGGAATATGAGTTATTAATTTTTCAGAAATCTCTGTATTTTTTTTTCAGATTTCAAAATTTAGCTTGGAATTTTTCAATTATGAGAAAACTGTCTAAATATTGATTTATATTTTTAATATGTGAAATTAGCACAAGACTGAATCAAAAAGAACAAAAGTATATAGAGAACTGAGTTCTCGATAAGTCTAATTGACTTCTCGACAAACCATTTTATGACTTCTCGAGTGAGTTCTGGATAAGTCATTTTTATGACTTCTCGAAGGACTTCTCGACAAGCTTTATTATGACTTATCGATAAGTCATTGTAGAGTTCTCTATAAGTGTTAACTCATAGAATTCTCTACAAGTATAAAGTTTAGACTTATTAATAACTAAGAACTGAGATAATTTAACTTAATAAATTATTTTGGTAAAATACTTTTGATAAAATTCATTTGGATTTTGTTTTGATTTATTCAAATAAAAATTGGAAACAAGTCAGTCCATTTAGGATAAACTGGGTATTTATTTGAAATTTCGACAGGTCATTTTCTAGTTCTCTATAAGAGTTAGGAAAATGACATATCGATATGTATCTATTCTCTCAATATGACTTCTTCATAAGAAAATCCCAAACGTTTATTTTGAGTTCTCGATAAGTTATTTACCTTTTAGTATATAAATACCCAGAAATCTCGACATACACATCCTTACGCCTTCGAGATCTCTAAGTGACCTAATTTTCCAAATCCAAACCATTTTCTCTGGTTTCAAACTCTTTCTCTCTAATTTTTCCTACCCACTCAAATTCAAACACTTAAAATGGCATCAAACACAGTTATACCCTTTATCCCAAAGGAAGGAACCAACTTGTTAGGTCACACACACTGTAGAAGGGGGTTAAATACAGTGTTTATCACAGTCAAATCGAATATAAGAACACAAGTAACAGAAAATAGATTTTATTCAACACAATAAACTCTGTTACAATATGGAACTGTCCTCTCTCAGTGATGAACAACTTATCACGAGAGCTGCTAGGGTTACAATAAATTATAACTTCGATTATGATAACACATATAGTGTAAACCCTATGTCTATGTTTATATACTACACAGTTACAAGACAATCTCTAATTGATATTGAATATGAATCTGTATCCTGAAATATATCAATTAGATATCTTCTTTTCCAAGTCTTCTATTTTCCATAGAAATCTTCTCCATGCATATCTCTTCTTTATTTAGTCTTGATCTTCTTTCCTTTCAATCAGCCTTTCCTTAATTGTTCGTCCTCCCGCACTTAAGTTCTGATATCCATCTTCTGATAATTATCTCCTGATATCCTTAAGTTCTGACTTCCAGTAAGTATTGATTTCAGTAAGTACTGATATTTCCCGTTTGTTAAGATCTGAAAACTAAACATGAAACACATTAGACATGACATCTCAAATATATCTAACAATCTCCCCCAACTTGTAGATTAGCATAATATACATTAAGTACAAATGCATATGAGAATTTGACTAAGAAACTACAACTTACAGTACTTGTAGCTTTTACCATCCTTAAAGTCTGATATCAGCTTTAGCCTATATGTTCTTCAGAATTTAGCAGTTGCAGTCCCTGACTTGGCTTTATTATGTGATCTCTTTAATATCAGGAGTTGTCCTGAGATAATTTTTCAAAAGACATCTCTCAGCATATGCAAGTTCATTCAACATCCTCCTTTTGGCTTCTTTTAGCTCAGCTGTATCTTCACTTATCTGAAAGATAGCAGCTCTGAGATCATTGATCTTTGCCTTTCTTATCTCCTCATTAAGTCTGATATAATAGGCTTTGTCTGATTCTATATTGAATTCAACATCCCTATAACCCAGAAAAGTAGTAACAATCTTTGCAGTGTTAGGCTTCATTTCAACAATTTTTCTATCATGAGCTCTGTACGTAGGATAGTATGAGCTATCAGACTTTATCCTGTAAAGTTTCTTCTGTCTCTCAATATTAGACCTTAAGAATTTGGCAACATCATCTGTAGACTTGTTCTTTACTTGAAGCAAATATAGCACATGTTCTAATTCTTCATAGTACTTCAAGTTAACAACATCCTGCCTAATCCGGAATACCCTCCCATCTGTCATGAAATATAACATAACCTGTACTTTCAGTGCAGAGTGGTAAACCATCTATACAAACTCCAATTGATCCAATCTTTCAGGAGTTGTGCCTATTCCTGGTTCAGACAAAGATGTAGGATCTATAGTTGTGTTGCTTACTCCTCTATCATCAGCATTTCCCAAACCAGTTTTATCTCTTGCCTCCTTTCCTAGAAGCAATCTACTCTGAAAACCTCTTGATGTATTCTTCAGAGTTTGAGCAGATTGTTTAGCTTAGGTGAATCCTGGTAGAGTAGTTGAAGGTTTAACATGAGCAATGTCAGAGGTTATTCCCTTATCTCCTGATGTCAAGCTAACTTGAGCTGTGTCAGAGGTTGCTTGCTTCCTTGTAGCATCTGAAATTACTAACTCCTGACTTTGAACAACTTGAGCTCTGTCAAAGGTTGTTTGAGAATCTTTCTTTTTCTTCGAACTCAGATCAGTATCTTCATCAACATCTATTTGTTCATCCATAGTTGGCATGTAAACCCTTACAGGTTCATCAACTTTACCTTTGCCCTTAAACTTTGGATCATACTCCACTTGTGATTTGGCTTTAGATGCCTCAGCACTTGTTCTTTCTTTAATCATAATGCCTTTAGCCTGTGGAGGTTTCTTTGCTGTTGCAGAAGCTTTAGACTTAGATTGTGACTTATCAATTACAGCTTTCAGTCTAGCTTCTTCTTCTTCCAGCATTTCAAAATCCATCCCTGGATTTTCTTTAAGAAACAGCTTCTTTGAGATCTCTTCATCAAGATCTTCAGGATTGACTAGAACTTGTTCACCTGAGCTTGATTTCTTGCCAGCATCAGAACTTAGCTTTTGACTTGTAGTTCTGTCTTTCTGTAATGAAGAGCCTTTGCTTTTTCTTTGACCTCCACCCTTTTCAGGGTTTCCCTAATCTTCATTTTCATCATCTTTTTCTTTCTATGATTTAGTAGACTTGCATTTGGACTTAATTACTTTCTCCCCCTTGTTGGCATCATCAGGAAGAAGCAGGGAGACAAGCAATTCCACAGAATTTTGAAGTTCATTGAGCTGAACTTGTTGAGCAGCTTGATTTTGTAAAAGTTCAGAAATTTGAGCTTGCTGCTTGTCTTGAGACTTTTCAATATTTGCTTAACGGTCAAATTTAGGCTTGAAAAACTTCTGCTTCTCTACTTTGATCTTCTCCGCATCCTCTTGCAATTTATTTCGAATTTTGTCCAGCTGGTCGTGAGTTGCTGAGTGTTGACCTTGAAGGTGCCTTATACTCAGTGCTGTAACTCTAAGATGTGTCTTGAAATCATCATTGGCAAATATCTCACCAGCTTTTGTCTGATGTTCAGAAAGAATAGCTGCATTAGGGACAAATTCAACATTATTCCAGTCTTTGATCCACTCTTGCCCTCTTTGAGTCTCACTCCAAGGAATTGGAGGATCCCTTTCTACAAACTTCTCGATAAAAGCAACCTTAGAAGCTGGTGGTAGAGGAGCATGTCTAGATGGACCAGCTGCATCAGCATCTACATTAACATCAGCTTCATCAGAGTTTGCAGCAGGCAGTGCAACAGAAGTGGCAGAATCTTCACTCTCATCATCTGCTGATAAAATGACTGTATGAGAAGCAATTGGAGATCCATCTCCATGATCATCAGAATTTAGCACTGGAGTGGCTGGAGGAGTGTGCTGAGAAAGTTGTGTAGTTGGTGGAGCTTCCAGATACAAAACCTGAGGCACTTCCAAGTTATGGATGTCAATTTCATCACTTGGCCCTTGGTTATCAGCATGTACTGGAGATACTGGAGGTGTGGGAATATGAGTTGTTTCTGGCTCATAAAGTGGAGAGTGATGAGTTGCATGAAGGTCTGGATCAGCACTTGGAGAATTGTGAGCTTCAATAGGGTCTTGTGAGATCAGAGATTCCCGACCCCCTTCCTTAGCTGCTGCTTCCATTCCTTTACCAGAATCTGCAGGCCTTTTTGCTAATGTTTTAAATCTTTTTGCTTTTAAAGAGACTGTAGGAGCTACATCATTAGAATTAATTATTCTAGGCCTTTTCAGGGGCCTAGAACTCCCAGTCTCTGTATCTTTCTGAGAAGAGACTTTCTCTGCTGCAGGAACAACAGGTTCTGTAGGTTGAACCTATGCCTCATCATCTGATTCATCTCTCAAGATGATCCTCCTTATTTTCTGCTGTGAAACTTTCTTAGATCTTGATGCTGTTGCTCTAGCAGAAGAAGGCTGCACTGTAGTATGTGCTGATGGATAATGAGCATATTCTGATGTTTGTGTTTGAGGAGGGATAGGAGTAGGTTCTGATGGTTGTGTTTGAGGTTGTGGCTGAGGTTGTGGTTGATGTTGTGGTTGTGGTACATCAGGATAGATTACAGAGTATTTGGCAACATCAGCATTTACCAGGGCTTGTTTGACAACTAAGGGAATTTTAAGAGGTCTCAAAATTGCCTTTTTGTTATCAGCATTTAGTAAATCAGTAAAAGCCCTTTTGGCTAGCTTAAAGGATTCTAACAGGTCACTGGATAAGATAGGTTCATCATCTGTACAGTGACAATAAATTAATTGACAGAATCTAGCAAAATAGACAATATTCCTATCCTCTTTCATTCTGTCACCAATAAAGCATAACACAGTTCTAGCAAAATCAAAATGAGACTGATGGACAAGAGCTACCCAATTTGTTGAGACAATATTGGAATGGAATAAAAATTTGTACATTTGTTACCAAATGCCTTTGTGATGCAGTCAAAGAAAAAGCTCCATTCGCGGCGCATGTGTGCACGTTTGAGTTGACCCATTTTTGCTAAACTTTCTTCATAGCCAAAATCAGCCATCATATCCTGAAACAGTGGTTCCTCAACAGCAGCACTAAATTGAACATTTTATGGTAAATGGAGAGGCCTGTGAACCACTGTCGGAGTAACAACATAATCCTCCTCTTTTGCTGTAAAGACAATAGTAGGAGATCCACGCTTACCACCATCATCATAAACCCCTGTTCTCCAGAATGTCAGCACTTGTGATCCAGAAAAACTTGATGGTTGAGTCAAAGCGTATCCGATTTCATTATTAGCTAAGAAGTCCTGAACAAAGTGAAGTTCTGACGGAGCTTCTTGCGTGGAAAGAATGGCAGCATAGTTATTAGGAACAAACTTTGCTCCATTGAAGATAATATCTTTAGGTGCCATTGAGAAATCAGTGAAAAAATTGAGTGTCTGAAAGGTGTTCGAAAAAATGCCTGTGTGATAAATCGTCAGAAAATAGTGAGAGTATATGAGTAAAAAGAGAGAGATAGAGTATAAAAGCGAATAAAATATTTTACAATCTTTTCCCTCTTTTACTTATACATGGTAAAAGATAACCGTTGAGACGAATATGAAAGGTCTTTAGACACCTGTCAGGCATGCAGCAGTAAAAAATAATTAATGGGCACAGGTATTCTGTAATCATTACTTATCACATGCATATTTTCAAGGAGAAAAACCGTCCCACTAACCAATTAATCCCATTAATCAAGTAATCCCATTTAAACAATTATTCTGATAAAATAATCCCATTTAAGAATAACCAAAAATAAACCAAGCATATAAAAACTACCACGTGAGCAACACAACTTGATTATTATCAGAAATGTAAAGGGTCATCAGAATATGAAATGACTCAGAGGCAAAATCTTGCAATAAAGTAAAATTTCATTAATATATCAAAAGAATACATTTCATGAAACTTAAATTACATGCAGAAAATTACAAGATTGCCCTAGTCGAGAATCCCTAACATCAACAGCCTTAGTCCTAGTCTAAAAGACTGACAAAGCTGACAGTGAAGAGAAACAGGAGGATAACAATTAATTCTTCTTCCTATCTTCAATAAAAAGAATAGCAAGATGAATGATTCTCTCCTGCAGACGAAGAGAACGGAGATGAAGATCTCTTTGAACAGTCAACAAATCATTTTTAATGATTTCTGGAAATTGAATATAGAGATTAGAAGGAATGTTATTGATAGGATAATAAGTTGGAACTCCATTGTTCCAAATAGTCACCTTGTCTGAGCCATAGCAGTAAAACCAACCAAAAGGAGTCATTGTTTAAGAGAAGAAAGAATTGGTTTTTACTGAAGGATTATCGGTCAGTTATATAGACAAGGGAAGACCAAGGGATGCAGGGAATGTAAAACGAAAAGAAGTAAAACCTCGTCTCCCTAGACCGATGAGTAATTATGACAGCCATTAGAAGCTTAAAACAGGAGTTAATGAGCACACGAAACAAGTAAAAATTACTGTGCATATATGAATACCACTAACCTAGATTATTTTGATTGTTTATATCTCACCCAAACATATTCTGATTTTAAATATGACTGTTTCAGATTTAACCACAAGTAAGTCAAGTAAAGAATCATGATTTAATATTAGAACTTAGACTTATATCAGAACTTAACAATCATCAGAACATGGCTCCTTAACTCGAAAAGTGAATGTTTTATTCCTGTAATTCTTCACACAAGTACTGATATGGTTTCATCAGAATTTAATCATCAGAACTTCCATCAGAACTTGTCCTCAGAATTTATGCAACTGACACTGAAACTGTTCATCTAAAATAACATTTATCACCACAGTAATTGTCATCATTCATATGGAGTGTATGTGTGTGCAGTAAGCTAAATATCAGATAAAGATTAAAGTCTGATTCACTTCAGTACATCTTAGAAATAAGGCATAACTAAGAACTTTGCTCAAAATCTGTCATTATTCTGAAGTCTACTATAGAATGAGTTCATGCATGAGTCCACCTCAACTATTTTGTGCTCATTTTATGCATCTTTTGAAATTCCATTTTACAGTGGCTTCTCAGTATAAGTGAGTCACAACTGCTTATCGGAATTTATGCTATTATCAGAGTATTTCTCCAATAATCAGAGAATGTGAAAAGTCACCAAGAAAATTTTATTTTGCTTTTCTAATGCATATTACTTAATACCAGCAATGCACTTGGGTCTTCCCTTCCACATTTTTACTCTAGATCTCAAAGGAGTACCTGATTTTTATTTTCTTTTATTTTCTTTTTCTTTTGATAAGTGAGGCTTATCATCACTTAGTACATCCATCAGATTCACCAACATCAGAACTTAACAGATAAGAAGCACTATTCTAGTTTTTGACTTAGTAACAAGATATACAAAGTAAACTTTAACTAAGCTCAATATCAGAATTTGCTTGTGTTAAAAGATTTCCACATAAACAATTACTTCAAACATGGGATCTTTAGTATATTAAAGACTACTAGGTCAACATCTAGCATAATTATCCTTATTGGATTGAATAATCACAGAAACAGTCATATCACTATCAGAGTTTAGAAATTCACATCAGACAACAATCAGCACTTAGAAAATTTCTAATTAAGCACAGAATACACAAAGATAGTAATATCTGTAAATACTGATCATAAAGTGATGTATCAGAACATAAACTAAGCAGTTTAAGAGAAAGAACCTGAACCATTCCAAGTTCATTTACCAATCTTGTAAAAGTAGCTTCACACAGTGGTTTTGTGAAGATATCTCCTAGTTGTTGATCTGTTGGAACAAAATGCAATTCCACTGTACCTTCATCCATATGTTCCCTTATGAAGTGATACCTACTGCTGATGTGCTTTGTCATTGAGTGTTGAACTGGATTACCTGTCATAGCACTAACACTTTGATTATCACAGTAAATAGGAACTTTAGAAAATTCTAACCCATAATCCAGTAACTGATTCTTCATCCAAATAATCTGTGCACAACAGCTTCCTGCAGTAATGTATTCTGCTTCTGCAGTTGATGTGGAAATTGACTTCTGTTTCTTGCTAAACCAAGAAACTAATCTGCCTCCAAGAAATTGGCAGCTTCCACTTGTGCTTTTCCTGTCAATTTTGCATCCTGCAAAATCTGCATCTGAGTAACCTATTAGCTTAAAGTCTGATTCTCTAGGATACCACAATCCCAGATCAGCTATACCCTTAAGTTACTTGAAAATTCTTTTCACAGCTGTTAAGTGAGGTTCTCTTGGATCTGCTTGAAATCTTGCACAAAGACAGGTAGCATATATGATATCAGGTCTACTTGCAGTATGATAGAGTAGCGAGCCAATCATACCTCTGTAATTAGTAATATCTACTGATGTAACAGTATCCTTATCCAATTTTGTTACAGTGGCCATATGAGTGGATGCACTTGCACAATCTTGCATTCCAAATTTCTTTAACAAATTTCTGGTTTACTTAGATTGACAAATAAAATTTCCTTCTTCATTCTGCTTGACTTGAAGGCGCAGAAAATAGCTAAGTTCTCCCATCATACTCATTTGATATCTCGACTGCATCAGCTTGGCAAACTTTTTACAAAGTCTATCATTTGTAGAACCAAAAATGATATCATCAACATATATCTGCACCAAAAGTAAGTCCTTTCCATGGTTGAGATAAAATAATGTTTTGTCAATAGTCCCTCTGTTAAATCCACTTTCCAGAAGAAACTGAGCTAGTGTCTCATACCATGCTCTTAGAGCTTGCTTAAGGCCATAAAGTGCTTTGTCAAGTCTATAGACATGATTAGGAAATTTTGAATCTACAAAACCTGGAGGTTGTTCAACATATACTTCGTCTTCCAATTCTCCATTGAGAAAAGCACTTTTCACACCCATTTGAAAGACTGTAAACTTTTTGTGAGCAGCATAAGCCAAAAATATCCTTATGGCTTCTAATCTAGCAACTGGTGCAAATGTTTCATCATAATCAATTCCCTCCTGTTGAGAATATCCTTTTGCAACCAGCCTTGCTTTATTCCTTGTAATTATGCCATCACTATCAGTTTTATTTCTAAACACCCACTTTGTACCAACAAAAGATCTGTTATTTGGTCTTGGCACTAGGGTCCGGACTTTATTTTTTTAAAATTCATTTAACTCTTCCGGCATTGCTTGCACCAATCAGCATTTTGAAGAGCTTCTTCCACTTTCTTTGGTTCAGTCTGAGAGAGAAAAGAGTGATAAAGACATTCATTTGATGTAGCTGTTCTAGTTCTGACACCTGCATCAGAAATTTCCAATAATTAAGTCAGGTGTATGTGCTTTAGTCCACTTCCTTGCAGATGGGAGATTTTCTCTAGAACTGGATGCTCTCCCATGATCCATGCTATTTTCATCAACATTTTCTGATGCTCCCCCTGAAATTATGCTCTCTGAGTTGGATCCTTCAGAATTTGAGTTTCCAGAATTATCAGCACTTGAGTTTCCAGAATTATCAGAACTTGGCCCATCAGAACTTGATGAATCAGAACTTGAAGAGTCTGTTGTAGGTTCTGATGCTTCTTGAGATGTGGTTGTATCTTCAGTATGCCCCCCTGCACAGGTGCATCTTCCCTTAGAGTAGTCACCATAGTTTCAATAAAATCAGAGTTTAATCCATCAGAGTTTGCAGTATCAGGATGTAGACTGTCAGGATTTACAATATCAGAATTTAAAATTTTATTCTCAAATTTCAGTTGATCATGATCATTGAAATCTTCAAGTCCAGTAATCTTCTTATCATCAAAAGAGACATTGATAGATTCTATGACAACCCTTGTTTTAAAATTGAAGACTCTAAAGGCTTTTGTGGAAAGTCGATATCCAACAAAAATTCATTCATCAGCTTTTAGATCAAAGTTGGATAGCTGTTCAGGATGAGTCTTAAGAACAAAACACTTGCATCCAAATACATGAAAATACTTCAAATTTGGCTTCTTTTTCTTCACCATCTCATATGGTGTTTTTCCATGCTTGTTAATGAGTGTTGCATTCTGAGTAAAACAAGCAGTCTGCACAGCTTTAGCCCAAAAATAGGTTGGTAACTTTGCTTCATCAAGCATAGTTCGTGCATCTTCAATAAGAGTTCTATTCTTTCTTTCAACAACTCCATTTTGTTGTGGAGTTCTAGGAGCAGAAAATTCCTGCTTTATTCCATGGTCTTTGCAGAACTCTTCCGTGATCAAATTCTTGAACTCAGTGCCATTATCACTTCTTATGATCTTCACAGAATCTTTGACCAATTTATCCAGTTACTTGACATGATCAATCAAAATAGATGCAGTTTCACTTTTTGTGTGCAAGAAATAGACCCATATATATCTGGTGACTCATCCACTATGACCATAGCATATTTCTTCTTTGCAATAGACATGACATTCACTGGACTAAATAGATCAACATGTAGTAGGTGATAAGGCTCAAAAATTGAAGATTCAATCTTGCTCTTAAATGAAGATTTTTTTTGTTTTGCCTTTTGACAGGAATCACAAAGGCCATCAGGAGCAAATACTGATTTTGGCAAACCTCTCACAAGATCTTTCTTGACTAGTTCATTTATATTGTTGAAATTTAAATGAGAGAGTTTCTTGTGCCAATTCCAGCTTTCTTCAATTGATGCTCTACTTAACAGACAGATTGCAGAACCATCAGTACTTGTTGAAAGCTTGGCTTCATAAATGTTACCATGCCTGTATCCTTTCAGAACAACTTTTCCTGTAGATTTGCTTACAACCTCACAGTGTTCTTCAAAGAAATCCACATGATAACCTCTGTCACAGATTTGAATAAAACTCAGCAAATTGTGTTTAAGTCCTGAGACTAGAGCTACTTTTGCAATGATGACATTCCCCAGATTTATATTGCCATATCCCAAGGTTTTTCCCATGTTGCCATCTCCATAAGAAACACTCGGGCCAGCTTTCTCCACAAAGTCTGATAGCAGGGCTTTATTTCCAGTCATATGTCCTGAACATCCAATGTCCATAACTAGGATGTTTTTCCTGTTGCCCTGCAATCACAAAGACCACTAATGATTAGTTTTAAGGACCCAGACTTGCTTGGATCCTTTGGCCTTATTAAGTTTGTTAACATTTACAGCGGATTTAGCATCAGAGTTTATGTTAACATTTTTCTTATCAGCATTTACACTATCAGACTTTGCATCAGAACTTATACTAGAAGGAATAATGCTAACTTTCTTTAAAGAATGTTTTATTTGATAATAATCATAGTACAAACTATGATATTCCTTACAAGTATAAATGGAATGCCATAAACTACCAAAATAAAAACAAGGATTTTATGGCCTATATCTAACAGACTGACTCTTAACTCCTGACTTTGAAGGTAAGGAGTTTATGTTCTTATTTTTCCTGCAAAAAGAAGCCAGATGATTAGAATTTCCACAGTTATAACATTTCTTTCTAGGAGCATTAGGAACAGGCTTATAATCATTACTTTTATTCACACCTTCCTTTCCATTCCTATTTTTCCTAGGCAGCTTTACCTTGTTTACATTTTTAACATCTTTCAGCTTATGCTTAAGCTATTTCTTAGTCATTAAGCCTATGTTAACTTCAGTTGGCTTATCCTGTTATGGTTTGTCAGATGTTAATTTCTCTTTAACTTCTGATTTATCAATATCAGACTTTACAGCTACAAACTTAACAGGATTTACCTTTGGCTTTTGTTTAACAATTACAGGCTCAATTTCTACAGTTCCCTTATCATTCTTATCATCTCCATAACCTAAGCCTTCTTTCCAGTTTCCACTACTTAACAAATTCTGAGTTGTTCTGCCAGAGTTAGTCCAAGTCTTGATAATCTCTTTTTCCTTTTATAACTCAGTTTTTAGAGATTCATTCATTTTAAGTACTTCATCCCTAACATAGAAAGCATCATCTCTATCTTTCTGAGTTTGATGGAACATGATTAACTATTTTTCTAAATAATCATTCCTCTTTTTATAAGCAAGATTTTCAGAAGTTAATCTTTCACATGTTAAAGTTTGATCTCTATAACTAATGAACATGGTTTTAAGATATCTTCTCAACTCATTAATATCATCAGTATGAAAGGCATAAGTAGTTTGAGGTACCTTTAACTCAGCAGCATCAGAACTGCTATCAGCATTTGCCATCAAGGCATAGTTCACCTCACTTTCAGAATCTGAAGTGTCTGTCCAGCTTTTCTTCTTTATGACAAGAGCCTTTCCTTTGTCACTCTTCACTTTCTTGCAATTAGGATATATGTGGCCTTTCTCACCATAGTTGTAGCACTTAACATTTGTGTAATCTCCTCTGTCAGACTTCCTCTTTTTCCTTCAGATTTTCTGAAACTCTTCTTATCAGAACTTGCACCTTTCCTGGAAGACTTCTTTCCCTTTCTGAATTTCCTGTATGCAATCCTTGTGATTCCTTTCACCATAAGAGAGCACACAGCTTCATCATCCCTTCATCAGGATCCATCTCGGTAAGCTTTCAGTTTCTGAGTCATCATCAGTATCAGAATTTGATGATTCAGTATCATACTTTGTGATGAGAGCTTTTCCCTTGCCTTTCCTTGATGCAGCTGCTTTGGGGGATTCCTCCTCAGCCTTAAGAGCAACAGTCCTTGACTTTCTTCCATTCCTCTTGCTTCTTTGTTCCATCTCAAGTTCATGAGTCTTAAGCATCCCATAAATTTCATCAAGAGTTATTTCTTTAAGAGCATAGTTGTCTCTTATAGTGGTGGCCTTCAAATCTCAACATTCAGGAAGAGCTAATAGGAATTTAAGATTTGAATCTTCAAGATCATATTCCTTATCAACTAGTGACAAATCATTCAAGAGTTTGACAAATCTGCCATACAAACCAGTTAATGACTCATCAGGCTTTGAGTCAAAGTGTTCATACTCTTAAGTAAGTATAGTCTTCCTGTTCTTCTTAATTGAATCAGTTCCCTGACATCTTGTCTCCAAGGGATCCCATATCTCCTTTGCAGTCTTGCAGTTAATTACCCTGTTTGACATTACATTATCAATGGCACTATGCAGCAAGTATCGTACCTTAACATCCTTAGCAATTGATGAGATATCTTCAGCAGTGTAATCACTCTTCTCCTTTGGTACAGACTTTGCTGGTTCACCTGCAACTACAACAGAGAGTTTGGTTGGCTTGTGTGGTCCTTCATTGATTCTGTCAAGGTATTCTAGATCAGTAGTTTCTAGAAACATAGACATCCTCACCTTCCATATGGGATATTCAGATGGTTTCAGTATGGGAAATCTAATAGTCTCATATCGACTATGGATTTGAGTTTTTGGAGGTTCCTCAGTTTTGGTGGGCTTGGTTGGAGTTTGTTCTTCTTTAGACATGATTATTTTTGGATATTAAACTGTTTGGGTGTTAACAGATCTGCTCTGATACCACTTGTTAGGTCACACACACTGTAGAAGGGGGTTGAATACAGTATTTATCATAATCAAATCGAATATAAGAACACAAGTAACAGAAAACATATTTTATTCAACACAATAAACTCTGTTACAATATGGAACTGTCCTCTCTCAGTGATGAACAACTTATCATGAGAGCTGCTAGGGTTACAATAAATAATAACTTCGATTATGATAACACATATAGTGTAAACCCTATGTCTGTGTTTATATTCTACACAGTTACAAGATAATCTCTAATTGATATTGAATATGATTCTGTATCCTAAAATATATCAATTATATATCTTCTTTTGCAAGTCTTCTATTTTCCATAGAAATCTTCTCCATGCATATCTCTTCTTTATTTAGTCTTGATCTTCTTTCCTTTCAATCAGCATTTCCTTAACTGTTCGTCCTCCCGCACTTAAGTTCTGATATTCATCTTCTGATAATTATCTCCTGATAATTTAAGTACTGATATCCTTAAGTTCTGACTTCCAGTAAGTGCTGATTTCAGTAAGTACTGATATTACCTGTTTGTTAAGATCTGAAAACTAAACGTGAAACACATTAGACATGACATCGCATATGTATCTAACACAACTATCTTGCATTTACAGATGCAAATCAGGCTCCTAATACTTTCAAGAGTTTTGTGAAGTTTCTTTCTGAAATATACTTTGCAGGTACTGTAATTGCAAATCCAGTGTTGTACTTCGATGTGTGATAAGTGGCATTTTATACCACTTAGAACGTCTTATAATAGCTTAAATTGATGTCTTAAAATCAAGTATTTTGTGTATTTGATGCATTTTTCTAGTGTTTGTGCATTTCAGGGTATTACTTGCGTTTGTGGAGAGATTTTATCAAGAATAAGCCTTAGTGTATGCTTGGCATTGCGAGTGGGAAGTTGGAAGCAGAATGCAGCAAGGAACGGGAGCAAAAACAGAGTATTTTCCAGAAGGGGTCTGAGCGCCCGCTCAGTTCTGCTGAGCGACCGCTCAGGAAGTTGAGCGTCCGCTTAGGATTGCTGAGCGGCCGCTCAAGGACGTAAATTAAAATTAATATTTTTAGACTCCTAATTCTGTTGAGCTTCCAACTTCTGAGATAGATGGGTTTTGTGGGACTCCTATATAAGTAGTTTTCAGAGACGTTCCACGTGTTGTTGAATCGTGGTATCAATCGAGGAGCAAGGAGATAAGGAAGAAGACCGTTTTAGCACACCGCAACGAAGAGGAAGCATAGTTTCTTGTGATTCTTTCATTCGTTGTTACAGTGGATGCTAGTTTTCTTTACTTTGAACCTATTTACTCTTTTGACGTACTCTGGTTTAATATAAGTAGTTTATTTAGTTATTCTCGTGTGTTTTTATCATATTTTCATATGAACCCATGGTGACGATGAATTCAATCATGGGCTAATCGTGATCATGGGGTCGTAACGGATTTGCTACGGAATTATTTAGTTAGTTTTTTAATACCTTAGTGTGTGATGATTGTATGATATCTAGTATTGGTTGTACTTATTCGTCTTATGTGCATCACGAACATATAAGATAGGGTGTTAATCTCTTGTGAAACGACAGTGGATCTTGAGGTTTAGCACTTGCCATGCTAGCATAGGTTCATGTATGTGTATGCATGATTAGTGGGTAACTCTAACCGTTTTACTTGCCCTATGTAATCATAAGGAATAACTTGTGCTTAAATCGTTATGTTGTCAAATTCTGTAGACATATAGGATCTCAACATAATTGATGCCTATTCAAATTCTATCTTAATTGTGGATGCTTGGTAGAATGGTATTAGTACAATGAAAGTTGGCTTTTATCAGTTTCATGTTGTTCGATTAATATCATCACCGTTACATGCTAAGGGTAATAACAATAACTATTGAAGAA
This sequence comes from Apium graveolens, assembly GCF_009905375.1. Classification (NCBI taxonomy): domain Eukaryota; kingdom Viridiplantae; phylum Streptophyta; class Magnoliopsida; order Apiales; family Apiaceae; genus Apium; species Apium graveolens. The sequence goes on along the minus strand of NC_133654.1, from coordinate 197,826,410 downwards.
AGTAGTAATGAAGTTGTGATCTCATGTGTGTTTAATATTGTTAATTCAAGTGTCAATTAAGTGCTTAATTCTCGTAGTTAATTCTAGTTAATAATTAGTTAATCAAATCTAAGTGTTATTGTCTTGACATTGAGAAGTAATTATACATTGGTGAGTGAGTGTTAATTGAACATAATTAGTCTGAGTCTCTGTGGGAATGAACTAGAAAGTATTCTATATTACTTGCGAACGCGTATACTTGCGTGTATTATTAGCGCGTGTTTTCTGCCTAACAAGTTTTTGGCGCCGCTGCCGGGGACTCGGCGTATTTGTTTAGTTTATGTACTTACCATCAGTGGTCATTAGGACTCATTGATTAAGACTTGTTACTTATTGTTTCCGGTTGTATTTCAGGTACTTTATACGGCTGAAGAGACAGACGAAGTTCTTGGTATTCCGGGGAAGATAGATTTTGAAGATTCGGATACAGAGAGTGAGCAGAAAGAACTAGTAATCATGGGTGATCGTATAGTTCTGATAGATCCAGCTCTTATGGACTTTTCTCGGCCTAAAATTGATGACATTCAGTCAAGCATCCTTCATCCGGCTATTCAGGTTAACACTTTTGAAATCAAGCCGGGTACTATTCAGATGGTGTAGAATTCTGTTTCTTTTGGAGGTGCTGCAACTGAAGACCCCAATATGCACATCAGGAATTTTGTCGAGATCTGTAGTACTTTCAAATATAATGGTGTGACTGATGAGGCTATCAAGCTGAGGCTTTTCCCATTCTCTCTGAGGGATAAAGCTAAGGACTGGTTACATTCTGAACCAGCGGGGTCCAACACTATTTGGCAAGATCTTGCGCAAAAGTTTCTGGTAACGTTCTATCCAATGGCGAAAATTGCGGCTATGAGGAGTGCTCTTACTCCGTTTGCGCAGCAACCTACAGAATCCATGTGCGAGGCTTGGGAGCGCTACAAGGAGATGTTGAGAAAGTGTCCACATCATGGTATGCCTGATTGGATGGTGATCACTGGTTTCTATAATGGTTTGGGGGCCCAATCTCGGCCCATGCTCGATGCAGTAGCTGGAGGCGTCTTGTGGGCCAAAAGCTATACTGAGGCTTATAATCTTATTGAGACTATGGCTGCAAATGAGCATTAAAACCCAACTCAAAGGATGATGCTTGGGAAGGTAGCAGGTATTCTGGAAGTTGATGCAGCTACAGCTATTGCAGCACAGCTCCAAGCGCTGTCTATGAAGGTCGATTCTCTAGCCACTTATGGAGTCAATCAGATAGCTATGGTCTCTGAACTTTATGCATGTTCTCATGCTATGGATCAGTGTTCTCTTGTTAATGAATCTGTTCAGTATGTGAACAATTATCAGCGACCGCAGCAGCCTGTGCCAGCTACTTATCATCCTAACAACAGAAATCATCTAAATTTCAGCTGGAGTAATAATCAGAATGCTATTCAGCAACCATATTAGCAAGGCATAAGTAAACAGTTTAATCTACTTGGATTCCAGCAATCACAACAGTATGCTCAAAGGCAATCATATCTTCAACAAGGAGGTGTTGCTCCACCTTCTAGTGCTGATTTTGAGGAACTCAAGTTGTTGTGCAAAAGTCAGGCTGTTTCTATCAAGACCTTGGAAAATTAAATCGGCCAAATAGCCAATGCAGTGCTCAACAACCTGGCACACTTCCCAGTGATACTGAAGTGCCATGAAGAAAGGAAGCTAAAGAGCAAGTCAAGGCTATTACCTTAAGGTCTAGAAAAGTTGCTGATGCTGAAAAACAAAAGACAGAGAAGCTGAAGTTGGTGATGAAGAAGCTAAGCAAAAGGAGAAAGCAGTGGAACCAAGGAAGACTACTATTGAACACACTCTACCTGAGGGTAATACAGGGGAGAAATAGCTCTATCCTCCGCCACCTTTCCCTAAAAGATTGCAACAACAAAAGATGGATAAGCAGTTCGGTAAGTTTCTGGAGGTGTTCAAGAAACTTCACATCAATATACCTTTCGCTGAGGCTCTGGAGAAAATGCCTAGTTATGCAAAATTTTTGAAGAGTATTCTTTCAAGGAAGGTGAAACTGGATGACCTTGAGACCACTGCTCTAACGGAAGAGTGCAGTGCTGTGCTGCAACAAAAATTACCTCCAAAGCTTAAAGATCCAGGTAGCTTCACCATTCCTTACACCATTGGCAAGTTGTCTTTTGACAAGTGCCTGTGTGATTTGGGAGCAAGCATCAATCTAATGCCGTTGTCTATCTTCAAAAAGTTGAATTTACCTGATCCAAAGCCCACCTACATGTCTCTACAATTGGCTGATCGTTCTATTACTGTTAGTCCCTTAACAATATAGCAAGAATTACAGAAGGGGGGTTGAATGGAATTCTTGAACCTTTTTCTTAAAATAAAAATGTTCAAACTCGAATATAAATATAAGTGTATTGATTAGCACAATGTGGAATAAAAACTTAAGTGAACCAAAACACAAGTAATTTAAAACAAGAGTCTTTTCAAACTTTCTGGTGGATTTAAACAATTCCACCAGAGATATATATATTATATCGAGAGAACTCTGTGTGCAAGAATGCTCATAGCTGCTTACAAATATGAATTACTGAGAATACAGAGAAATGCTAATAATTCTGCTTACAAATGTTTCTCACTTTTTGTATCTCTGATCTTAGTTTCTATTTGCTACTTCTTGGTTTATATATTACCAAGATTACAAAGTCAAAAGACAGGATCATTATAAAAACTATCGTGTCTAATGCTTTGTTACTATGTTCTCTATTACCCAGTTAATAAGCTTCCCCATTCCATTTGCATACACTTCGACGCATGTGACTATGTTGTCACTGTCAACTGATATTTGAATTCTTTATCCGTTGAGTACATGATCATCTGTCGACTTTATGATCATCCGTTGATGGCTTCATTGATCATCCGTCGACTGCTATATTGAGCATCCGTTGATAGCTATTTGATCATCCGTCGATGGCTTTGCTAATCATCCGTCGGTAGCTATTTTGACACTTGACTTCAATTCATTTATACAGAATTACAAGACATCATATATGTACAATTAATCAACCTATTCTGCATATCTAGTTAAAGTCAACATGACTTATATGCTACTACAGAATTTATACCAAGGTGTATGCAGAAATGTGTTACAGACTTATTATTACATAAGCTACTCACTCGATGGATAATAAGTCATCATCCGTCGGGACTATAATGAGTTATCCGTCGGGACTATAATTCCTATCCGTCGAGTGCTACATTATTTCACTAAGTAAAATCTACTTAGGTGTTTTGTTTATGTCATCATCAAGTCCACAACATATGCACAACAATCTCCCCTATAACACCCCCAGATTCGGGGTCGTCACGGTCTTTCTTTCCACAATATCACTTAACTTAATTAATAATAAATAACCTCATGATGTGACCCCACACTAACACACAACACAACACGTTATAGTCTCAGAGATGAAATTAAAATAAGTAGAAGTCCTTGAATCCACAATTTAAAAGTTATTACAACCCAAAATGATTACTTGATAAGGTTACAGTTAATTGCCACTATATGCCACAAGTTATAATTATACATAATTGATTCCCAAAAGTAGAATGCCTGATCTACAAATAGATCTACCTCTGCAGCTATAGCAGCTACGATATCAACGGGAAGACGCGGGATGCTTCCCACGCGCTTACGCTGGGTCTGCTTGAGTCTGGCCATCTTTCCTAACTGTTGTTGTGTGATGAAGAAATGAAGCAAGAGTGAGCATTACAGCTCGCAAGATAATATATAGTGTAAACAATAATGCAAGTATCTAAATGGATAACTTACTAGAACCCTTTATCAAGTGTAAGTTAATTACTTACTGGATATAAGCTTAAAGGAAGATGAAGTTACCAATTACTTCACTATACTTATACCATTTGAGAAAACTACTTGAACTACCACTGTTCAAAGTATAATAGGTTTCCAAAGTTCATCCCATAGATGAGACCACAAGTGAAGACTTGAATAGACTCAATCTTTGAAATATTATTGAATGAAATGAAGTTAAGAGATACTTCATTAAGTCCCGATATATATATCCACATATATATCTCTCATACATTTCCTGGAAACCTCCGTCATGTAAAGTATGAACAGAGTTGTAATATCCAATGAATTTGGAAAGAAAAGAATTTTGGCATAAACCCGATATCTTGCTAATCAGGCAAAGATACCAATAAGTAACATTTTCTACTAGTAGATGGACGAATTCCCCACTGGTCATCACCCTGGCCGCATTAGGACCTATGTTGGACTGCCACTCAGCCACTTACGCATTGATGGACTCCCACTGAGCCACTTACACTTTAATGGATGCTCACTGAGCCCATGTTACTTATGCCGACTCAAATAGATGGACTTACTTCCCGAACGTTGGGTAAGTAATCAATTTATTTATCAAAACAGCAACCTCGTTGCGAATATAAATATACCACATAGCCGGATCCTTTCGATTTTTGAGCGAGTATTCAAGTCCCCTTCAAAAAGGAAGATCTTAAATTTGAAAACGAGTTTTGGGATCCGCTCTAACTTTTAAAAATCATTTTGAAGACTCGAAAACATTTTTAAGAATGTTTGGAGTAATGCTGATTTAATGAAATAAATCAGTCCCGATATATTAGAAAATATCTGAATATTATTATTTAAATAATATTCTCATAAGGATAATCTCTATATAAATAATTGAAGTAGAAGTTTTAAAACTCATACTTGAAATGAATAATAAATAACCAAAAATATACTTCTACGAAAGTACGATCTTTATTTGAATAATCGAAAATTAGTTTGATTATCGAAACATTATTGTTTAATAAAATAAAGAATATTATTTAATAAATAAGCGGAGTCATAAGTCCTCGAATGAATATTCAAAATAATATTCATTAAATAAAATAAATGGAGTCATAAGTCCTCGAATGAATATTCAAAATAATATTCATTAAATAAAATAAAGTTATCGAATAAACCTTATTCGATTAATAGTTTTGAAAACTATATCTATATCTATATAGAAATATATATATATATAATATACTCGGGAACATCGACTCCCGGTTTTGGAAAATGTTCGCCTTTGGGTCCCCTATACCAAGGGTATACGCAATTACTGCTTATCTCTAGCATAGGTATTATGCAACTATAAGCATTGGAATCAACAGTTAGATATCAATACTATGAAACAGGCATGCATATAAACCATATCAGCATGCTCCAATGTATCGCAAGAGTTTGCTAATAACCATCATGCATCTATCTCAAGATAATGCATATACATATATACATCACAACAACAGTATAACGGGTAGAAAACTTGCCTGAGCGACTGGGGGTGATAAAAGGCTTGGGACAAGTCTGGTAACCTATAAACAACATATAAGTTGGAATTAAACCAAAGTCGCTTAAGAATCTATACTTTAACCAATTAGACTCTAACGTTCGCTTTTGGGCTTAACGATTCACTTAAGTCGCTCGAGTACCCTCGACTCCACCATTTTTAATAAATTAACCATTAAGAATTTTAAGGTGCCCTAATAACTGCCTAATCCACTTTACATAATTGTTTCATACCCCAATTAGTTATTTAAGGTCCTTAACCAAGGTTTCAAAGTAAGGCGAGGGGTAATGGTTCGTTCGCGAAACGCCGTTACTTAAAATGGTCATTTCTCCTAAACCGTACATCGGATTCAAGAGAACCACATATCAAAACGAAGCTCGTAACATGAAATATCTAATCATGGCAATGGTCAAAACCTAGCAGTGAGTTCACGGGTCCTGATGTTAAGAACAAAAGCAGTCTAAGGTAAATCGGGCATTACGATGGCTATGTTTACGCGATTACCAAATTTGTACAACTCCAAATCAATCCACAATCAATCCCACAATCATTACTACAACCAAACTCCATCCATACTCTACTACAACAGCCCCAACATCTCAAGATTTCCAATTTATACTACTCTAAATCATGAACTAAAAGCTTATACTTAAGTTCATTAACTAATAATCAAGCTTTACAACTCCAAAAGCATTACAAAACCAGCCAATCTCTAAATATACAATAATCATGCCTCTCATGAACTATAATACTTATAACAAGCTCTTAACATTCAATAATAAGGCTAGGTTAAGAGATTATACCTTCCTTGTGAGTAGGAGTAACTAATGAGCTTGAAACAACCTTGGAAAATCCTTACAAAAGCTTTATCTAAACAAAAACACAAGATCAAAATTTCAAGTTCTTGAAAACACTATTCACCCTCTTCTTCCATGAATTATTGGAAGAGATTGTGAAGGAATTGGAAGATTAGATTCATATGATATCTATATCTATGTACAAGGAACCTTGGATAATTACCTCATTAATTATCAAAGCTAGGAACTTAAATTTGGATTTTCTTTTCTTTGAAAAAGAAAAGAGGCCGAGATCTTCTTATTAGAAATGCAAAGTCAACTTCTCAAATTTGATTTTGTGTTATGAATTGTTGGCTTGGTTGTTTCCTTTGTTTTGTTTAATTGAATTGTTACCATGGTAAAAATTGTGTGGCTTATAATTGAAAGGAATATGTCATAAGTCCAATCATGTATGAGGATTTAGGAATAACTTTTATGTAATCTGTTTTGATTTCATTGATATTAATAAAAGACTTGTTTTGTTTTTATTACGGGCTTTATCTATTTAAGTGTTTAAATAAGATATACCATAGTTTAGAGTAAAGCTTTTTATGGATTATGATGAGATCATAATAGTGAGACCTAAAAGATGATAACTCTAAACTTAAATAGTTCCTGGTCGTAGGATTACTAACTGGTAATTAATAATTCACAGAGATCGGTACATACTGTGCTTGCTTCATTATGAAGGATGTCTGTTCTCATAGACATTTGTGTGGTGACACTATAGCTAGTATGTAGGTGCTTATTATAGAATAAGTTCACTGAACATGACTCGCACAGCTGAACAACTGATGGAGTTCACTCACGTGTCAGCAGTTGTTCACATAGTGATAGTTGTACAAGTATCCTTAGACTTGAAGTCATCATAGTCATCTTGTGTACACTGAACTATGCTTTGGTTTAGTTCTTAGTCTCCAGGGACAATTATTAGGGCTCTACTGGGTATAGGAATTTGTACACGAAGATAGTGTATGATCAATAAAGGATCTACCCCTTCCAGTGAAGGAAGCGAATGTTCAAGGCTGATCCACTTATGCTAGTTCAGGAATCTCTGGCCAGAGTAAATGAAATTAGAAAGGAGTTTCTAATTTGCATAGAACTAAGCATAGTAAATGGTAAGCAAGTGATTGAATTAGATAGGCTTGACACGAGATCCATGCCTTGTATTTAATCGGGACATTGTAGGGTAGAAGGAGTTTATTGTACGGTAACTATTCACTGAATAGGTTCTTGGTATTCTAAGCAGTGAATTCATATTATCCGGATAGTCGCGATATGCTGAGAAGTATCCCTCACGATGTAGAATAAATGTGATTAATTAATTAATCATATTTAATAAATTAGAGAATTTATATAAATAATAATAAAATAGTTTTATTATTATTTACTTCTACTACCGGCTTAATATTGAACCTACAGGGTCACACCATAAAAAGAGAATGATTTAATGGTGGAGGAATTAATTAATAATGGCTGATAATTATTTATTTATGAAATAAATAATTAATTGGCAAATTTAATAATTGATTAAATGAGATTTAATTGATTATAAATTAATTAAGAAAAGTTCTTAATATTATTAATTAATGGATTTAATTTTTGGAAATTAAATCAAGAGAGAGAATTATTTCTAAAGTGTTTAGAAAAAGGATTAATAATTAAAAGGTGTTTTAATTATTAATGAGAATAATAAATGGGATAATAATAATAATATTTATGGGAAAATTTCAGCTGAAAATTTTGCCTATAAATATACTATTATAAACCCTATTTTCATTCGAACCCCAAAAAAACCCAAAAAGTTTGGAAAACCCAATTCTCTCCACCTCCTTCCTCCTCCTTAACATCGTTTTCTTGGTGGATACCGGTGGAGTGCTTCACACTTGAGGAGCAACTGCTAAGGATCTCTGATCGTTGTCTCCGAATTATTTTAAAGGTTAGATTCGATCCCTCGAATTTTTATTCATGATCTGTATGTTTTTATTTTGATATTATGTGTGTAAAAGTGTTTTACCATGCCCCCGCTGCGATAAAAATCCAACAATAATCAACCAACAAATCCTTCCTATTTGGTCATGCTTATGTCATCCTCTTATGTCATCTTCCCACACTTGTCTTCTTCTTGTTGGTGTGATGACATCATCATCACTAACCTCTTTGATTAACTTCTAATTACTTGGCTACTGATCGCTGATCTGTTATACGGTTCGCTTAACTTTCATTTTCGTTTATCGTTTGAGGGATCATACCCGGGATCTTATTACTTGGGTTCCCTTGACCTTTCTCAATACATTATATTCCTTTTATGACCCTCTCTTATAATCCTTGAATTTAAATCCTTTTTATCCTGTCACCTTATACTCAATTCTTTCGGTATCTGGTGGATTTTCGAGAAAAATTAAAGTGTTCGAATTTGGATTCTGACGATCTTTACATACACTTATATACCATATAGAGTACTAATAAGATCTCAGAATAACAATAAAAGAACCTCTACAAGGTGAGGCATGAAAAGTTTTCTTATTCAGCACAATCAGCAAAATCACTATTCAGAAGGGTTACAAAAAGTCCAAAATTTTGGGGTTATTACAGTCTCCCCTCCTTAAAAGGATTCCGTCCCAGAATCAAATAGAAAATAAATGGGGGTACTTTTCTAGCATTGCGCTCTCTAGTTCCCAAGTTGATTCTTCCATATTATGATTCTGCCATAGCACTCTGACTAGCTTGATCACTTTGTTCCGAAGCACCTGCTCCTTCCTATCCATAATCTTTACTGGTTTCTCCACGTAAGTCAGATCTGGTTGCATATCCACCTGCTCGTACTCCACTATGTGTCTGGCATCCCGATGATACTTCCTTAGCATTGACACATGGACCACATTATAAACTTGTTGTAGGTTCAGGGGTAAGGCTAGCTCGTAAGCCAACTTCCCAATCCGTCTTAGTATCTCAAAAGGTCCAATATATCTTGGGCTTAGTTTCCCTTTCTTTCTGAACCTTATTAATCCCTTCCAAGGGGATACTTTTAGCAGTACTAAGTCCCCTACTTCATACTCCTTGTCCTTTTGGGCTAGGTCTGCATATTTCTTCTGTCTGTCTTGGGCTGCTACCAGCCGTCCTCTGATGAGATCCACTATGTCTTTGGTCCTTTGGACCACTTCGGGTACGAGCATCTTCCGCTCTCCTACTTCATCCCAGTATAAGGGAGATCGACACCTTCTTCCGTACAGGGCCTCATAAGGCGGCATTCTGATGCTGGCATGAAAGCTATTGTTATAAGAAAACTCGATCAACAGTAAGTGATCATCCCAACTTCCTTTAAAGTCTATTGCACAGACTCTCAACACATCTTCTAGTGTCTGGATGGTCCTTTCACTTTGCCCATCCGTTTGGGGATGGTAAGTGGTACTTATATTTAATTTGGTCCCCGCACATTCTTGAAAGCTCCTCCAAAATCTGGAGTTGAACCTGGGGTCTCGGTCTGAGACAATGGACGCTGGGACTCCATGTCGCGTCACTATTTCCTTAAGGTAAATGTCCACCATTCTATCGACCGTGTATCTCTTATTGATAGGAATGAAATGAGTTGACTTTGTCAGTCGGTCTATAATCACCCATATGGCATCATGATTGGCTTTCGTCATTGGTAAGCCGATAACAAAATCCATGTCTATCTGTTCCCATTTCCATTCGGGAATCTCCAAGGGTCGTAAAAGTCCATTGGGTCTCTGATGCTCTGCCTTTACTCTTTGGCAAGTCAAACATTTGCTTACCAATTCTGCTACGTCCCTCTTCATGTTGGGCCACCAGTAATACTCCATTAAATCCCTATACATCTTGGTGCTTCCCGGGTGAATGGAATACCTTGAACTATGGCTTTCATCTAAAATCTCGTTTTTAAGCTCTTGAACATTCGGAACCCAAATCCGGTAGGAGTACTTCATTATCCCTTTATCATCTCTCTCAGTATGGATCTCTTCTCCAGTCATTGACTCTCCGCCTTCATTCATTACTTTCTCTTGGCACAATCTAATCTTTTCCAATAACTCTGGCTGCATGGAGATCTCAAACAACTTTTCAGTTTCGGCTCCGGTTACCTTTACTTCTATTTCCATTCTCTCGAAATCCCTTATCAATTCCTCCGAAGTCATTATCATTTTGAGTCTTTCCTTCCTGCTAAGGGCGTCAGCCACCACATTGGCTTTCCCTGGATGATAGAGAATCTCACAATCATAGTCCTTGATTAGTTCTAACCATCTCCTCTGGCGCATGTTGAGCTCTTTCTGCGTAAATATGTACTTGAGGCTCTTATGATCTGTGAAAATCTCGCACTTCTCTCCATACAAGTAGTGCCTCCAAATTTTTAAGGCAAAAACTATTGCCGCGAGCTCCAGGTCATGAGTAGGATATCTGATCTCGTATTCCTGCAGTTGTCTCGATGCATACGCAATCACCTTACCGTGCTGTATAAGCACACACCCTAATCCTTTGTGCGACGCATCACTATATATCACAAAATCTCCTTTTCCGTCTAACAATGCCAACACCGGGGCCGTTACCAACCTTTTCTTTAATTCTTGAAAACTGTTCTCGCATTTTTCCATCCATTCAAACTTCTCTGTCTTACGAGTAAGTCGTGTCAAAGGGGCTGCGATCTTCGCAAAGTCCTGTACAAATCTACGATACTAGCCGGCCAATCCTATGAAACTCCTTACCTCTGTGGGTGTTGTTGGCCTTTCCCAATTTGAGACCGCCTCTATCTTGGAGGGGTCGACCAATACTCCTTATTTATTGATCACATGTCCTAAAAATTGTACTTCATTCCGCCAGAATTCACACTTCGAGAATTTGGCAAATAACTGTTCCTCTATGAGTATTCCTAGAGCTATCCTCAAATGCTCTGCATATTCTGCCTCGGTCCTTGAGTAGATTAAAATATCATCGATAAAAACTATCACACACTTGTCCAAGTACTTCTTGAATACTCTGTTCATTAATCCATGAAAGCTGCTAGGGCATTGGTTAATCCAAAGGACATTACCAAGAACTCATAGTGCCCATACCTGGTACGGAATGTGGTTTTGGGAATATCTTTGGGTTTAATCTTTAGTTGGTGATATCCAGTTCTGAGACTGTTGATTTTGAAGAATGGTGACCACAGAGATTTCAATAACTTAAACTCTGTCCTCCAATTTGGCCAGCTTCTTTTCAGTATCTGATTCTCTTCTCAGTCTTAGTAGCAGATCCTGCATAGTACTATAGGGCATGATTGAATCCAGCTTCTCAGAATTGTATGTCTTCAAGTCAGCTATATCCTTTTTGAGTTCATCCACACTTAGATTCTGTCTTAATTACTGTAGCTTCATGAGATGTAGAGAATCTAGGTGTGCTTGAAGAATAGCCTTGGTACCAGCATTTAAGGTGTTCCGAATGGCCTTTTCGATAGACATGATTTGTTTGACTAAGGATACATTGAATTGTCCAGGTGTAGACTCCTTTGTCAATGCCCATTCAGGTAGATCTGGAATTGAACTTGGGCCTTCATCTCCCCCTAAGTTCATGCTTCCATCAAATGAAACAGAGTCATCATCATTAGAATTCACTCCAAATTCTTCAAAAGGCTCACCAGCTGTAGAAGGCATCAAATTGACAACATCTTTATCCCTTTGTAGAGATTCTAAAGTATGTACTAGATTTAAAGTCTTCTCTGCCTCCTCATTGCCCTGAGCAGCCAATAGTTGATAGGCTGACACAGGATGAGTAAAAGTGTCAGCGTCCAAGGAAATGTTATCAATTACAGCTTTGTAATGTTGCTGAAATTGTCTTTCCTCTTCAGCATCATCCACAATCATTGACTCATGAGCAATGACTGGATCCACCCTTATACCCTCTGTACCTGCTTTTCTCTCATGTTCTCTCTTTTATTGCATCAGGGTCTTACCCTTGCTCCCCACCCTCACACCCTCACCTTCACCTACTAAGGTGGGACTCCTCTCACTCCCTTTTGCCAATCCTGAAGAATTGGATTGCAGATTTTCACTCATTTCCTCTCCTTTTGCCTGGGAGCAACCCAGCCTCTCACTCAAAACACTCTGCTCTCTCAATCCTAAGAGTGACTGTATAACCACTAAATCTTCTGCACTTGAAATAATTTAAGTTTGAAGTTGTGTAGAGATACTCGGCGGATGAGTGATATCCATCGAGTGAGTGGTTTTGCTATCCGATGGATAACTGCTGTTAGGCTTATCCGTCGGGATACAATCACTACTCGACGTATGAGCAATATCCGCCGAGAGAGTAGAAATGAATGAGGTGGGAATAAAAACTATTGTTGACTCTGTGCTGATTGAAGATATTTTAGGCACAGATGACACAACAGTTCCTGAAAGAATTGGCAAGTGAGCCAACAAATCATCTAAAAGATGATGCTCACTTGCACTAGATTTTGGCTTCCCCAATAGAGTTAAAGAAGGGGAATCAGGAATCGATGTGTTTATCATATCCACATCCAGAGAATTTGTTGGTGAGTATGGTGTTTGAGGTGCTTCTATAACTAAAGATTTTGGTTGTGACTCCACATTTATTGGAGCCACATCAAGCTGAATTTGTGAAGGTGCAGTGACTGTGTCTTTAGCACCAGTTTGCACTGTGTGTGTACCCTGTGCATCCCCAGAGGTTTTTCATTTCTTCTTTCTGGCATAAGTTTGGGGTGAGCTTGTGTCCCTAACCCTCTTGGCCTGTGCTCCTGGTTGAGAGCTTTGTTCAGTAGCTACATCCTTTTGGGAGGATGCAGCTAGAAGTGAGTTTTTGTCCTTTTTAAGCACTGCAGTTTGTTGGGAAACTGCAGTGTGGCTAGGTTGGGATTCACTCAACTCTCCAACCTTATTCTTGGGGTTTCTTTTATGTTCACCCCTTCCCTCACCTGACTTACCCTCCTTCACACTCCCCTCTTTGGCTTTTGTGGATTTTTCAACTGGCATCTTTTGAGAGATACCAGAGGGGGTTTTCTTTGATTTGGATTTGGAAATAGTAGTAGGTATGGCAGCTTTGGTAGGCAACTGTTTGGTCATTGTCACAGTTGCCATAGCTACTCCTGAACTCAAAGAAATTGTGGAGGTTGGAAGAGTTGTAGGGATGGATGAACTTACCTCACTTACCTGAGGTGCTTGCATTACAGGGAAGTAGAACATTGGCACATCCTTGTGATGATTGGCCCTGTTCAGATCTTCAATGAGCCTTCTCTCTTGAACCCAACAATCCAGTTTGTTGTTAGGGTTCTCAAGCACAATCTCTTCACAGAGGTGGTTAGCCAATAACATAAGAAATCTAGCATAATACACATTCTTACCTCTTTTAGCTAACTCACCTAATTTAAAACCTAACTCAAACAAAACAAGGTCACTGAAATTATAAAATTTATCTGTAACTAGCATATATAGCATGTTAAGCATGGAAATATTCACTGAATCAAAATTACTGATCTTTCCTGAGAAAACCTTTGTAATTACATCACACAAGAAACTCCACTCCTTCCTAAGACCCATTCTCCTAATATCACTCAGTTTAGAAGTAGGAAGTGCATAGTGCATGGAATTAAGCATATTTATAATATCAGTGTCATTGTGTGGTGAAGTCACATTGTTATCAGGAATTTTAAAACATACTTTTATCACATCACTATTGATACAGAATTCTTTACCTTTGATGGTTACAGTGATGGTCTTATCTATAGAGTTGTAGGTAGCAGTGGTCCACATCTCTTCAACAACTTCACAAAAGATTGTGGGTGATTCCAGCATGGCATAATTGAGCTTGCAATTCTTCACAAATTCCATCATCTTGTGATAGTCATCCGATTGCTGAATACCCTTGTTAACTAATGCAGTGAAATTGTTCTTCTCATAAATGAACCCAGTTTGAGACATGATCTTTACTACAGGTGCCATTGTTAGAGAATAAGAACTTGAAGAGAAGGAGAGTAGGTGCTTGAGAGAGAATGAAATTAGAGCAGTTGAATTTGAGAATGATAAAAGAAAAGCAATTGCAATGAAATAAGCTTTTATACTATCTCAAAAATAACTGATAAAAATGATAAAGTAAAATAAAGTAACCAATAGTAATTGCCTAAAATAGCCATTTAAAAATAAACTGTAAAAATTCCACCCATTATCCATCGTGTAATGCTTACAAACTATAAGTATACTCGATGGATAATGTACAGGGAATTAACCGCTGAGATTAAGACAATTCGACAGATGAGGATAGACTGTTATCCGTCGAGACATAAAATATTCCAGAAAAGTAATTGATTTTTATTAGCAAATCGTATATCGACGGATGACCAAACTCGATGGATAAGGGTCATCCGTCGAGATGTAAATTTTGACTTAGCCAAAATTTCATCCAAGACTGAAAAATCAATTAAATTTCTGGCTGCATATCAACTTGCAAAATAACTCAGATTGATTTAAGAGTAATTAAGCGTACCTAACTCACTTACCAACCTTGAAAAGGTGGATTCATCCAGTGGCTTGGTAAAGATATCTGCAAGTTGCTTCTCACTTGGAATAAAATGTAGCTCCACAGTACCATTCATTACATGTTCCCTTATAAAATGGTACTTGATATCTATGTGCTTTGTCCTTGAATGTTGTACTGGATTTTCAGTGATGGCAATTGCACTTGTTTTATCACAGAAAATAGGCATTGCAAACCATAGTCTAGCAATTGATTTCTCATCCTTAAAATCTGTGCACAGCAACTGCCAGCAGCAACATATTCAGCTTCAGCTGTGAAAGTAGAGACTGAATTTTGCTTTTTACTGAACCAGGACACAAGCTTGTTTCCTAGAAATTGACAGGTTCCTGTAGTACTCTTTCTATCAATTCTACAACCTGCATAATCTGTATCTGAATAACCAGTTAGATCAAAACCAGAATCTCTAGGGTACCAAATGCCAAGGTTTGGTGTTCCCTTGAGATATCTGAAAATTCTCTTAATAGCTATTAAGTGAAATTCTTTAGGATCAGCCTGAAATCTAGCACATAAACATGTAGCAAACATTATATCTGGCCTACTAGCTGTTAAGTACAGAAGTGAGCCAACCATGCCTCTATAACTTGAAATATCCACAGACTTTTCAGCAGTGTTTAATTCAAGCTTAGTTGCTGTGGCCATGGGAGTTTTTGCAGATGTGCAATCCATTACATCAAACTTCTTTAAAAGATCAAATATATATTTAGTTTGACTAATGAATATTCCATCACTAACTTGCTTAACTTGTAAACCAAGAAAGTAAGTTAGTTCTCCCATCATACTCATTTCATACTTACTTTGCATCAATTTGGCAAACTTTTTGAAGTTTCTCATCTGTAGAGCCAAAAATAATATCATCTACATAAATTTGAACAAGTATACTAGAGCCATTAACATTTCTGAAAAATAAAGTTTTATCTACAGTACCTCTTGTGAAGTGATTTTCCAAAAGGAACTTTGATAAAGTATCATACCAGGCTCTAGGCGCTTGTTTCAGTCCATAAAGTGCTTTCAAAAGATAATAGACATATTCTAGAAAATTTGGATCTTCAAAACCAGGAGGTTGACTGACATAAACTTCTTCCTCCAAATCTCCATTCAGAAAGGCACTTTTGACATCCATTTGATAGACCTTGAAATTGGCATGTGCTGCATAGGCTAAGAAGATTCTGATGGCTTCAAGTCTTGCAACAGGAGCAAATGTTTCATCAAAATCTATTCCTTCTTGCTGACAATAGCCCTTAGCAACCAATCTAGCTTTGTTTCTGACTACTATGCCATTTTCATCCATCTTGTTTCTGAATACCCACTTAGTGTCTATTGGGTTCTTTCCTTTAGGCTTGGATACCAGCTTCCATACATTGTTCCTTTCAAATTGGTTTAGCTCCTCCTGCATAGCTAAAATCCAATCAGGATCCAACAAAGCTTCTTCTACCTTCTTTGGTTCTTCCTTGGAAAGAAAGCTGTAGTATAGACATTCTTCCTGAGTTGCTCTTCTTGTTTGAACTCTAGAAGAAATATCACCAATGATAAGCTCAAAGGGGTGATCTTTTGTCCATTTCCTTTGTTGAGGTAGATTAGCTCTAGATGAAGAAACCTCATTGTTGTCTTGATGTGTGATTGAGTTTTGATTGTTAGAAACTCCCCCTGAGTTTGTGGATCTTTGATTTGAGAAAGGGAAACTTTCTATAGGTGATCTATCATGACTTCCTGCTCCTTTTGATAACCCGACGGATGGTGAATTTTGAGTACTGACGGATGAAGCTGGTTGTCTCCCGACTAATAACGCAGATTGCCTTCCGATGGATGAAACATTATGCAACTCGATAGATGTTGAGTTTTGTGCTTCATTGGTAGTAGATTTATCTGCATTATCCTTAGACACTGTTTCTTGATCACTTTCATCATCACTGTCATTACTAACCATCTCCACATTGTCGAATTTGAGGCTCTCATGGTAATCTCCATCTTTCAGTCCTTCAATCTTTTTATCATCAAACACAACATGTATTGATTCCACAACAAGGTTGGTTCTTAGATTGTAGACTCTATATGCTTTACCAACAGTATATCCAACAAAAATTCCTTCATCTGCTTTAGCATCAAACTTCCCATTTTGGTCAGTTTGATTTCTCAGAATATAGCATTTACAGCCAAAGACATGAAGAAAGTTTAGAGTTGGCTTCTTGTTCTTGAACAATTGATAGGGAATCATGCATCTTGCTTGATTAACCAGAGAAATATTCTGAGTGTAGCATGCAGTATTTACAGCTTCAGCCCAAAAATATGTTGGCTGTTTAGATTCTTCAAGCATTATCCTCACAGCTTCAATAAATGATCTGTTCTTCCCTTCCACTACTCCATTTTGTTGTCGAGTCCTTGCTGCTGAAAACTCATACAGAATCCCATTTTCCTCACAAAATGCTCTCATGACAGAATTTTTGAACTCAGTTCCATTATCACTCCTGATTCTTCTAACCTTGAAATCAGGATGATTATTGACTTGCCTTATGTGATTGATGATGATTTCATTAGCCTCATCTTTAGATTTTAGGAAATATGTCCAGGAGAACCTTGAGAAATCATCTACAATTACTAGGCAAAATCTTTTCCTTAAGATGGATAATACATTGACTGGTCCAAAGAAATCCATGTGAAGCAGTTGCAAAGGCTCTTCAATTTTTTAATCAAGTTTCTTTCTGAATGATGCTTTAATCTGCTTCCCTTTTTGGCAGGCATCATACAGTCCATCCTTTGAAAACTCCACTAGAGGAATGCCTCTGACCAGTTCTTTCTTTACTAGCTCATTCATGGTCTTGAAGTTTAAATGGGATAGCTTCTTGTGCCATAGCCAACTTTCATCCTGACTTGCTTTACTGAGAAGACAAGTTACAGATTATGCATTGGATGAGTTGAAATCAGCTAGGTACACATTTCCTTTTCTCACACCAGTGAGAACCACTGCTTCTTTTATTAGTCATAACACAGGCTTCTGAGTTGAAGGTTACTGAATTGCCTTTGTCACAAAGCTCGCTGATACTCAGCAGATTGTGTTTGAGACCATCCACTAAGGCAACCTCCTCAATGATGACATTGTCCTTTGAAATTAATCCATATCCCACAGTATAACCCTTGCTGTCATCTCCAAAAGTGATACTTAGGCCAGCTCTGTCCTTGAATTCCGTGAGCAGGTTAAAATCACCAGTCATGTGTCTTGAACAACCACTATCCAAGTACCAAAGATTCTTTTTGTTTCCCTGATTGCTTGAGGAACTTGTCTCTGTCTCATCAGACTTGGCCATTAGGGCTAGATTGACATAGCTGGCATCTTCATCTTCATCCAGACCATCTGCTGCCCAATCATTTTCTTGTGTAATAAAATCCCTTTCCTTTTGCTTGAGTAGATCAAAATATTTTTGCTTATAATCCACAGACTCAAACTTTTTCTTACTGGAATCTGACTTCCTATATTCACTGGGAAAATGCCCTGCCAAGCCACATTTGAAACATTTGAATTTTAACTTATCCACCATGTTTCTATTTGGCTTGGCTGCTCCAAAGTTTTTCTTGAACTTGAGCTTGGAAAATCTCCTGGAAAGAAATGCTAGGTGCTCATCAATGTCCTCCATATCATCTTGACTCAATGAATCTTCACTTTCTACTGCAAGCCCCTTGCCCTTGTTCTCACAGACCTTTGAAGTTGATTCAACAGCTTCCATCTTCACATCCTTCTCCTTTTCCAACTCAGCAATTAGTGCAATGGATCCTCCTTTCTTCTTTCCACTCTCCATCCTTTCATCTTGCTCTATTTGAAGCTCATAGGATTTCAGGATGCCATACAGTCTCTCCAAAGTAAACTCCTTATAATCTTGTGAGTTTCTTAATGAGACTGTCATTGGTTTGCATTCCTTTGGAAGAGATCTAAGGAATTTCATATTAGAGTCTTTAGTCTGATAGACCCTTCCATGCAACTTGAGAGCATTTAGTAGTTTTTGAAACCTACTAAAAATGTCAGTGAGAGACTCACTTTCCTCATTGTGAAAATGCTCATATTGCTGAATCAAGAGCTACATCTTATTTTCTCTAACTTGCTCAGTGCCATCACATATTATCTGTATAGTATCCCAAACTTCCTTTGCAGTTTTGCAGTTCATAATATTGTCAAACATGTCTGCATTAACTCCATTAAACTGAATATTCATGGCCTTTTTATCCTTTTTGACTTGTTCAATGTCAGGATAAGACCATTCATGCCTTGGCTTAGGGACTGATGGCTCATTTCCTGTTGCAGCTCTTATTGGAACATGAGGGCCTCTTTCTATACAGTCCACATAGGCCTCATCTTGAGAAAGCATATGAAGATGCATCTTTACCTTCCAATGATGGTAATTGTCTTTATCTAGAAAAGGAATCTTGACTCCAACATCCTTCTTGTTCATCTTACTGAATTGTTTTGATCTTTAAACTCTTTATAAGTTAAGAGCTTGCTATGATACCAATTGTTAGTCCCTTAATAATATAGCAAGAATTACAGAGGGGGTTGAATGGAATTCTTGAACCTTTTTCTTAAAATAAAAATGTTCAAACTCGAATATAAATATAAGTGTATTGATTAGCACAATGCGGAATAAAAACTTAAGTGAACCAAAACACAAGTAATTAAAAACAAGAGTCTTTAAAAACTTTCTGGTGGATTTAAACAATTCCACCAGAGATATATATATTATATCGAGAGAACTCCGTGTGCAAGATTGCTCACAGCTGCTTACAAATATGAACTACTGAGAATACAGAGAAATGGTAATAATTCTGCTTAAAAATGTTTCTCACTTTTTGTATCTCTGATCTTAGTTTCTATTTGCTACTTCTTGGTTTATATATCACCAAGATTACAAAGTCAAAAGACAGGATCATTATAAAAACTATCGGGTCTAATGCTTTGTTACTTTGTTCTCTAATACCCAGTTAATAGGCTTCCTCATTCCATTTGCATACACTTCGACGCATGTGACTATGATGTCACTATCAACTGATATTTGAATTCTTTATCCGTTGAGTACATGATCATCCATCGACTTTATGATCATCCATTGATGGCTTCATTGATCATCTGTCGACTGCTGTATTGAACATCCGTTGATAGCTATTTGATCATCCGTCGATGGCTTTGTTAATCATCCGTCGGTAGCTATTTTGGCACTTGGCTTCAATTCATTTATACAGAATTACAAGACATCATCTATGTACAATTAATCAACCTATTCTACATATCTAGTTAAAGTCAACATGACTTATATGCTACTACAGAATTTATACAAAGGTGTATGCAGAAATGTGCTACAGACTTATTATTACATAAGCTACTCACTCGATGGATAATAAGTCATCATCCGTCGGGACTATAATGAGTTATCCGTCAGGACTATAATTCTTATCCGTCGAGTGCTACATTATTTCACTAAGTAAAATCTACTTAGGTGTTTTGTTTATGTCATCATCAAGTACACAACATATGCACAACAATTACATACCCACGAGGCATAGTGGAGGATGTGTTAGTAAAGGTGGATAAGCTCTTCTTTCCTGCAGAATTTGTTATTCTGGATTTCGAGGAAGATAAGAAGATTCCCATAATCCTGGGGAGACCTTTCTTGGCTATAGGCCGTACCTTGATAGATGTGCAGAAAGATGAACTTACTATGAGGGTGCAGGATCAGGATGTGACATTCAATGTATTCAAAGCGATGAAATTCCCTGCAGAAGACTGAAAGGAATATGTCCTAAGTCCAATCATGTATTAGGATTTAGGAATAACTTTTTATGTAATCTGTTTTGATTTCATTGATATTAATAAAAGACTTGTTTTGTTTTTATTACGGGCTTTATCTATTTAAGTGTTTAAATAAGATATACCACAGTGTAGAGTAAAGCTTTTTATGGATTATGATGAGATCATAATAGTGAGACCTAAAAGATGATAACTCTAAACTTAAATAGTTCCTGGTCGTAGTATTACTAACTGGTAATTAATAATCCGCAAAGATCGGTACATACTATGCTTGCTTCATTATGAAGGATGTCTGTTCTCATAGACATTTGTGTGGTGACACTATAGCTAGTATGTAGGTGCTTATTATAGAATAAGTTCACTGAACATGACTCGCACAGCTGAACAACTGATGGAGTTCACTCACGTATCAGCAGTTGTTCACATAGTGATAGTTGTACAAGTATCCTTAGACTTGAGGTCATCACAGTCATCTTGTGTACACTGAACTATGCTTTGGTTTAGTTCTTAGTCTCCAGGGACAATTATTAGGGCTCTACTGGGTATAGGAATTTGTACACAAAGATAGTGTATGATCAATAAAGGATCTACCCCTTCCAGTGAAGGAAGCGAATGTTCAAGGCTGATCCACTTATGCTAGTTCAGGAATCTCTGGCCAGAGTGAATGAAATTAGAAAGGAGTTTCTAATTTGCATAGAACTACGCATAGTAAATGGTAAGCAAGAGATTGAATTAGATAGACTTGACACAAGATCCATGCCTTGTATTTAATCGGGACATTGTAGGGTAGAAGGAGTTTATTGTACGGTAACTATTCACTGAATAGGTTCTTGGTATTCTAAGCAGTGAATTCATATTATCCGGATAGTCGCGATATGCTGAGAAGTATCCCTCACGATGTAGAATAAATGTGATTAATTAATTAATAATATTTAATAAATTAGAGAATTTATATAAATAATGATAAAATAGTTTTATTATTATTTATTTCTACTACCGGCTTAATATTGAACCTACAGGGTCACACCATAAAAAAAGAATGATTTAATGGTGGAGGAATTAATTAATAATGGCTAATAATTATTTATTTGTGAAATAAATAATTAATTGGCAAATTTAATAATTGATTAAATGAGACTTAATTGATTATAAATTAATTAAGAAAAGTTCTTAATATTATTAATTAAGGATTTAATTTTTTGGAAATTAAATCAAGAGAGAGAATTATTTCTAAAGTGTTTAGAAAAAGGATTAATAATTAAAAGGTGTTTTAATTATTAATAAGAATAATAAATGGGTTAATAATAATAATATTTTATGGGAAAATTTCAGCTGAAAATTTTGCCTATAAATATACTATTATAAACCTTATTTTTATTCTAACCCCAAAAATTTTATAAAACCTAATTCTCTCCACCTCATTCTCCTCCTTAACGTCATTTTCTTGGTGGATACCGGTGGAGTGCTTCACGTTTGAGGAAGAGCTGCTAAGGATCTCCAATCGTTGCTCTTGGATCGTATATTAAAGGTTAGTAATCGATCCCTATGTTTTTACCACAATTTATATGCTTTTATTTGGATTTTATGTGTGTAAAAGTGTTTTACCATGCCTCCGCTGCGATTAAAATCCAACAAAGATGAGGAGTGCTTAAAGGTGGATTTGATTGATTCTACGGTTACTTCAGAACTTGATCATATGCTAATGTCTGATGCATTAGAGAAAGCCTTAGTGGGGGACTTTGACAGTGATGATGAGGATGGCAATGAGCAAATACAATATCTACATGCTTCTTCTTGGAGGCGAAAGCTAGACATGCCATTTGAATCTCTTGGTACTTCTGACCTCAAAAATGCTGAAGGAAAGCTCAAACCATCTATTGAGGAAGCACCTACTTTGGAGCTTAAACCATTGCATGAACACTTGAGGTATGCTTTTTTAGGTGATGCATCTACTTTACCTGTTATTATTGTATCTGACCTTTCAAGTAGTGAGGAGGACAAGCTCTTGAGGATCTTGAGAGAATTCAAATCGGCTATCGGATGGACTATAGAAGACATCAAAGGGATCAACCCTTCGTACTGCATGCATAAAATTCTGCTAGAGGAAGGTAGTAAGCCGACTGTTGAGCAACAGCGAAGACTTAATCCTATCATGAAAGAAGTGGTGAAGAAAGAAATTCTGAAGTGGCTAGATGCAGGAATCATATATCCTATTTTTGACAGTTCTTTGGTGAGCCCCGTGCAATGTGTACCTAAGAAAGGAGGTATTACTGTGGTAGAAAATGAGAAGAACGAGCTCATCCCCACTCGAACAGTCACAGGATGGAGGGTATGCATGGACTACAGAAAGTTGAACAAGGCCATGAGGAAGGATCACTTCCCTCTTCTATTTATTGATCAGATGTTTGACAGGTTGGCTGGTCATGAGTATTATTGTCTTCTGGATGGCTATTCGGGGTATAATCAGATATGTATTGCACCAGAAGATCAAGAAAAGACTACCTTCACTTGTCCATTTTGCACGTTTACTTTTCACAGAGTTTCATTTGGCTTATGTGGTGCACCGACCACTTTTCAGAGATGTATGATGGCTATATTCTCTGATATGATTGGAAATAATGTCAAAGTGTCCATGGACGACTACTCCGTCTTTGGACATTCGTATGATGAATGTTTGAACAATCTTCGTGCGGTGCTCAAAAGGTGTGTGGAAACTAATTTGGTGCTAAATTGGGAAAAATGTCACTTTATGGTGCGTGAAGGCATTATTCTTGGGCATAAGGTATCTAGCAAGGGTCTCGAGGTGGACAAAGCCAAGGTGGGAGTCATTGAAAATCTTCCACCACCTATTTCTGTGAAAGGAATCCGTAGTTTTTTTGGTCATGCGGGTTTTTATCGGCGTTTCATCAAGGACTTCTCGAAGATATCAAAGCCGTTGTGCAACTTGCTTGAGAAGGATGTACCTTTCAAATTCGATGATGAATGTTTGACGGCATTCGAGACTCTCAAAAAGAGTTTGATAACTGCACCAGTTATTACGGCACCTGATTGGACAAAGCCTTTTGAAATGATGTGTGATGCGAGTGATTATACGGTGGCCGCAGTTCTTGGGCAGCGCAAGAATAATCTCTTTCATGTGGTCTACTATACTAGTAAGACTTTAAATGAAGCTCAAATGAACTACACCACTACTGAGAAGGAGCTCTTGGCTATAGTCTTTAGTTCCGAATTTTTTTGATTTTATTTGCTTGGGACAAAGGTGACAGTGTCCACTGATCATGCGGCCATTCGCTATTTGGTTTCCAAGAAGGATTCGAAGCCTAGACTTATTCGTTGGGTGCTCTTGCTACATGAATTTGAGTTAGAGATCAAGGATCGAAAATGTACTGAGAATCAAGTAGCTGACCATCTCTCTAGATTGAAGAATCTCGATTCTACTTCACATGATAAGACATTGATCAACGAATCTTTTCCGGATCAGCAGTTGTTCACAGTTTAGGAGGAAGAGCCATGGTTTGCAGATATTGTGAACTATCTTGTCAGTAATATAATGCCTCCTAATATGAATACAGCTCAAAAGAAGAAGTTTCTGCATGAGGTGAAGTGGTATATGTGGGATGAACCGTATTTGTTTAGATAAGGAGCTGACCAGATCATCAGGAGATGTATCCCACTCTGTGAGACGAAGGGAATATTACGAGACTGCCACTCCATAGTTTATGGTGGACATTATGGTGGCGAGAAGACGGCAGCTCGTATTCTGCAAGCAGGCTTTTTCTGGCCTTCTTTGTTTAAGGATGCTCATCAGTTTGTTTTAAGGTGTGATCGTTGCCAAAGAGTGGGGAATCTTATGAGGAAGGATGAGATGCCGTTAAATGTGATGCTTGAAGTCGAGGTCTTTTATGTTTGGGGAATCGATTTCATGGGGCCATTTGTCTCATCCTGCAATAATCAGTATATCTTGCTGGTATTCGATTACGTCTCAAAATGGGTAGAAGTCAAGGCTCTACCGATGAATGATGCAAAGGTAGTGTTGAATTTTCTTCATAAGCAGATTTTCACAAGGTTTGGAATGCCACGAGTAATCATAAGTGATGAGGGGTCGCATTTCTCCAACCGTAAGTTCACTTCTATGATGCAGCGCTATAATGTGAATCATCGTGTTGCTACTACCTATCATCCGCAGACGAATGGTCAAGAGGAAGTGTCTAATAGAGAGATCAAACGCATTCTAGAGAAAGTTGTTTATCCGTCAAGGAAGGATTGGTCTTTAAAGCTCGATGAAGCTGTTTGGGCTTACAGAACAGCATACAAGACTCCACTTGGGATGTCCCCGTTTCAACATGTATATGGTAAGGGATGTCATTTACCTGCGGAGCTTGAGCATACAGCCTATTGGGCGTTGAAGAATTTGAACCTTGATCTAGATGCAGCTGGAAAGAAGCAAATGCTTCAGCTATATGAACTTGATGAATTTCGACTCCAAGCGTACGGGAACAACAAAATGTACAAGGAGAAAGTGAAAAGGTGGCACGACAGGAAGCTAAATCCTAAGTCATTTGTTCCGGGGCAGCAAGTTCATTTATTCAACTCTCGTCTCCGACTTTTTCCTGGAAATTTGAAATCAAGGTGGTCTGGACCTTTTATTGTCAAAACTGTGTTTCCACATGGAGCGGTGGAGATTTTTGAAAATGATTCGGGCCAAGCATTCAAGGTTAATGGTCAGCGTTTGAAGCATTACTATAGGGACACGGCAAACCGGGAAGTGGTTAGTGCCGTTTTATTGTCAACTTGAGCGAAGTACCCTACGCCAAGCTAATGACGAAAAAGAACCGCTTCTTGGGAGGCAACCCAGGATTTGTTGTTATAGGAACCCTTAGAAGCTGGTAACCTATCCAAAACCATAAAAAAATCTGAAAAACCAGGCCAAGAATTTTATTTTCCAGAAGGTCCCTGAGCGCCCGCTCAGCTCTGCTGAGCGACCGCTCAGGGCCCGACTGTCTGAATTTTTTTTAAGCCTAATAAAAAGCAAAAAAAATCAGAAAATATAAAAAATCAAAACACAAACCCACTACCCACGAGTTATTTTCCCATTACCCACGTTTTTAACCCTCAACCCCACTCATAATCAAATTTTAACCTAATCTCTACCCTATATACATACAACTATTCCATATACTCCTCCATACACTTTCAAACCTTAAACTCTCTCCCATATACAAAAACACAAATCTTAAGCACTTTTTCTCAGTTTCAATGGCACCCAAGAGATCCAGGATTATTGATAGCAGCAGCACTGTTCCTACTGCTGATTCTTCGAGGGGTACTGCTGCGAGACCTCGTTTGTGTTATGGGGCTGCTGAGGAGGAGTATACTAGGCTTCTGGGTAAGCCGATTTTGAAGGAGAGGAGATTCTTACCATCGGGGAGGGATGGTGAGTTGTTGCCGATGATTGCTGAAAAGGGTTGGATTTCTTTCTGTGAGTCACTAGAGGCAGTTCCGATGAGAGTGGTTCACAAGTTCTATGCGAACGCAAAGGCTGAAAAGAATGGGTTTTCTGTTGTGCGTGGGCTAACGGTGGATTATCATCCTGTGGCGATTCGCCGTGTGATTGGGCAGCGACATAGGAAGCCCACGGAGGAGAATTGGAATGAGAAGATTGCTGAAGATTTTTACTTGGATTTGATTTTTGCTACTCTCTGTAGGTCGGGCACGGTTTGGACGTTCAAGACCGGGACTAATGAGTATCGTCATTTTCCGGCGATTGCGATGAATAGGTATGCCCGTGCATGGAATGTCTTTATTTGTGCTAATATTCTGCATACTTCACATGCACATGAGATTACAGTTGAGCGAGCACAGTTGTTATGGGGTATTTTGAATAAGGAGTACTATGTGGACCTTGGTGAGTTTATCTACCAAGGAATTCTGAAGTTTTTGAGGGGGCGAAGCACATGAACATCCCTTATGCGTCTACTGTTACAAAGCTTTGCCAAGCAGTGGGAGTTCAGTGGCCTTCTCACGGGCAGTTGCAGCTGCCGGCCGCTCCTATTGATTTCGGGACTCTGAGTGCGATGCAGGAGTGGACTGGTGGAGAGCCCGAGGAGCATGGGATGGGTTATCGTCTTCAGGAGGGCGTCCAGCAGCTGGTGGTACCATGGCGAGACCGGGGCGTGATGAGACAGGCTCTTCTAGAGCTCAGGAGGGTGTTGGGATGGCTGATGCCCAGTATAGGAGGCTGTCGAGGAGGATGGATGCCATGTATGAGACGTAGAGCAGGTTTGCTCAGGAGCTCACCCTTACACTTGGGACTGCTTTTAGAGGCCTTGGAGCTGACATCCAGTGGCCCGTTTTTGGTGAGGACTCTGCGTATCCGCCTCCTGATACTCCACCCTCTGAGGGTGATGATGATTTCTCCGAGTAGGTATACCCTGTGTTCCTTTATACTATCTTCACTGGGGACAGTGAAGATTTTAAGTTTGGGGGTGGTAGTTAAGGAATATTTTGTGTGTGTGTCATATAGTTGCATATTCATGATAGTTTAGTTCATATAATTGCATATTTTTGCCATATAGTTTTTTTTATTTTATTTTATAGCTTTATTTATTATTTCATTTAACTCATGCATATACCATGATCCCTTTTGTGTTGCTTTACCAATTGATTTGTGATGTTGATGCGAGTGTAGTGATAGCATTAAAGTAATGTTGAGTCTTGTAGGTTGACGTGCATGCTAGAAACACTTGTAATTTCACTAAGTCTTAGAGAATGCTCAAGGACTAGATTGTTGTCATGGTTTGATGGTTTTCAAGGTTAATCTATTGATTATGCTTAGAATTTATAATAGGTTCTTAGTGATAAAAGGCATGAAAAGAAAAATTGGAATTCATTACTAATTGTGGCTAGGCGTCAAATGGCTAGTAGCCGGCTCGTATTTCTATGCGAGTAGTCTAGGGTTGAGCAAGATGGAGCGAAACGCACTTGCTCAGAAATTTGAGAAAAAAAATAGAAAGAAAACAAAAGAGAAGAAAACAAAGAAAAAAATAATAAAGAGTTAATGCATAATTGATCACGAGTGGGCTCTTTGGTATTCGAGTTATTAAGTTCTTAGGGGACTTTGGGCCTAGTGACCTAAGGCTTTTAAAGTCTGGGATCCGCTAACCTAACGCTCGCTAAATAGATGCCATTGTATAAGTCTTTTGTGGACCTCACTCATTGCACGGTCAAATAAGCATTTTTTTATGTGTCAAATAAAAAGCATGATTCCGTAATAAGCTCCATTAATCTTGAAGTGTTATAAGTCATTTTGTGCCTAAAATTTATTCTTCGTATAATCATGTGATTGCCTTGAGGATAGTTGAGTTATGATAATTGATCTAGTTTCTAAGCATATCTGTTAAGCATTCGCACAAACCACGTTTCTAGCTGTATGTTAGTTTGCATGATTTGATTGATCTATATTCACCTAATTGCATTTGTTGAGATGTCGTGAATTGGTTGGTTTGGTCGTAGTAAGGGGGATCACTGTATTTCATATAGATTGCATTCATGCATGTTTTTGTTTTATTTTTGAGTGTGTGACGCTTGAGGACAAGCATCGATTTAAGTTTGGGGGTGTGATAAGTGGCATTTTATACCACTTAGAACATCTATAATAGCTTGAACTGATGTCTTGAAATCAAGTATTTTGTGTATTTGATGCGTTTTTCTAGTGTTTGTGCATTTCAGGGTATTACTTGCATTTATGGAGAGATTTCATCAAGAATAAGCATTAGTGTATGCTTGGCATTGCGAGTGGAAAGTTAGGAGCCAGATGGAGCAAGAAACGGGTGCGAAAACAGAGTATTTTCCAGAAGGGGTCTGAGCGCCCGCTCAGCTCTGTTGAGCAACCGCTCAGGAAGCTGAGCTCCCGCTCAGGATTGCTGAGCGGCCGCTCAGGGACGTAAATTAAAATTAATATTTTTAGACTGCTAATTCCGTTGAGCTTCCAACTTCTGAGATAGATGGGTTTTGTGGGACTCCTATATAAGTAGTTTTCAGAGATGTTTCACATGTTATTGAATCGTTTTATCAATCGAGGAGCAAGGAGATAAACAAGAAGACCGTTTTAGCACACCGCAATGAAGAGGAAGCATAGTTTCTTGTGATTCTTTCATTCGTTGTAACAGTGGATGCTAGTTTTCTTTACTTTGAACCTATTTACTGTTGTGACGTACTCTGGTTTAATATAAGTAGTTTATTTAGTTATTCTCGTGTGTTTTTATCATGTTTTCATATGAACCCATGGTGACGATGAGTTCAATCATGGGCTAATCGTGACCATGGGGTCGTAACGGATTTGCTATTGAATTCTTTAGTTAGTTGTTTAATACCTTAGTGTGTGTGATGATTGTATGATATCTAGTATTGGTTGTGCTTATTCGTCTTATGTGCATCGCGAACATATAAGATAGGGTGTTAATCTCTTGTGAAGCGACAGTGGATCTTGAGGTTTAGAACTTGCCATGCTAACATAGGTTCATGTATGTGTATGCATGATTAGTGGGTAACTCTAACCGTTTTACTTGCCCTGTGTAATCATAAGGAATAACTTGTGCTTAAATCGTTATGTTGTCAAATTTTGTAGACATATAGGGTCTCAACATAATTGATGCCTATTCAACTTCTATCTTAATTGTGGATGCTTGGTAGAATGGTATTAGTACAATGAAAGTTGGCTTTTATCAGTTTCATGTTGTTCGATTAATATCATCACCATTACATGCTAAGGGTAATAACAATAACTATTGAAGGAAGTAGTAATGAAGTTGTGATCTAATGTGTGTTTAATATTGTTAATTCAAGTGTCAATTAAGTCCTTAATTCTCGTAGTTAATTCTAGATAATAATTAGTTAATCAAATCTAAGTATTATTGTCTTGACATTGAGAAGTAATTATACATTAGTGAGTGAGTGTTAATTGAACATAATTAGTCTGAGTCTCTGTGGGAACGAACTAGAAAGTATTCTATATTACTTGCGAACGTGTATACTTACGTGTATTATTAGCGCGTGTTTTCTGCCTAACACTGTGGTGCATGAAAACCAGGTTGTATCTATTGTGGTTAAATGCTCCATTAGAGGCCAACAAGTGGAATTTTCTGAGGACGATGTTAATGTGGCTTTGGGCATCCCTACTAACAAGATGGTGGAGGTTCCAACTCAAGAAGAGCTAGCTGAGTTCATGGACTTTATCAACTACAATGAGAAGATTAATTTAGCAAGGCTGAACAAGAAGAACTTGTGGAGGGAATGGTCCTTTCTATTTGACTCTATTGTGAGGGCCTTCACTTGGAGAAAGACAAGGTATGAAAATATCTCAAGTGTTGTCCAAAAGCTGGTATTCTCAATGGCTCACAACAGACACCTAAATGTAGGTCGTCTCATCATGGTGGAGCTAAGCACCAAGCTCATAATGCCCTTGGCATCAAGAGGTAAGGAAATCTTTCTTCCTAGATTCAAAATGTCTTCTTTAAACTATAAAGTGCATGACATTCACATGCTAGATTGTATAGATAGAACACAAATAGGCAACTGTAAGCAAGTGTCCAAAGTTCTATTTGGTTCACTTACTACTAAAAATAAGGTATCTGTAAGTCTTAGACTCACTCCATTCATGTTGGAGAGATTCAGGATTTACCCTTACCCTATGTCTGACATGAGCACTAACATTCAATCTAGTGCAGTAATGGCTCATGTCCATATGGAAGTAAAAACACAGGAACACCAACAAGGGCCTTCCCATACTGAGACCCCTTCTTCTGTACCTATAGCATCTAGGAAACCAACCACTTCATCCTCTCAATAGAGAGAGGTGAGTAAAAAGAAGAGAAAACAGGCACAATTAACTGCAATAAATGAGAGTGGTGAGGATCAAATAGAACCAGAGTCAACCTTGGTCAAGAACCAAAGAAGGAAAAACAAACTGAGTTAACCACTCAAGCCACCTCTGCATCCTCCCAAAAGGATGTAGTTGAAAAAGAGGGATTAAAACAGAGTCTAGGGGCATCCTCTCAACAGTGTATCTCTATTAAAAAGAGCACTTTCCCTAGTGCACCATGTAAAGAGTCTGCACCAATACTTGAACAAATTCAAGTGTATGAAAGAAGAAATAAGGATGGCACACACAAAGAGAGCACATATTTTAAAGCTCCTTCATCTATTCAGGGGGAGGTGCTGTAACACCCCAAAATTCGGGGTCGGGAATTCGGGTTGTCACGAGCTCCATTTCCCTTATCAATACTTAATCTTAACAGTCAACCAACTACTGCGTACTGTGACCCCACAATATACACACACCACAAGTTATAGTCTCAGAGATGACTACCAAAAATAACACAAGTTATTTTATTCCACAATTATAAGTCATTACACCTCAAAAGGGTTTCTGAATAAATTTACATATTCTTTGCCATTATTACAATTCATAATATACATAAGTCTGGTACATCAATAGTTGAAAACCTAGCCTATTGGTAGTCCTACCTCAGCTACGGCGGCATCAACCCCTACAGGAAACTGCGGAACGTTTCCTATCCGCTCGCGAATTGGGAGCTTGATCCTGTTCATCTTGTCTATTTGTTGTTGTGTGATGAAAGAAGAAAGCAAGGGTGAGCAACAAGCCCACCAAAATAATATGTATAATAATTAACAATATATGAGCATTCTCATAGTACTTAAGAAAGTCTTGGTTAAGAAGAAATGAACCAAGTTGATATCTTAACGCGACCAAGTCGCAAAATATTCAGTATATACATACATATATACTTTTCACAATCTTTGAAATCCTCTGACATGTATAATATACACAGAGTTCCAGTTTATAACTGTATAAAAATATCGTTGCAAGGTGATCTCATATATCTAACCTTGTCTCAATGCTTTTCTGAAAATCTTTGATATGCATAAGATAATCATTTACTAGATATAAGTTTAAAAGATGAAGTTACAAGATACTCCAATATACTTATATCTTTTCTGAATACTACTTGAACTACCACCATTCAAGTTATAATTAGTTTCAAAAGTTCATCACACTGATGAGACTACAAGATAAGACTTGAATAGATTCAATCTTTGAAATATCATTATAAATAATGAAGTTACGAGATACTTCATTAAGTCCTGATATATATATACACACATATATATATATACATTTCATACATTCCTTGAAAACCTCTGTTATGAAAATTATAAACAGAGTTGTAATATCCAATGAATTTGGAAAGGAGAAAACCTTGGCATAAACCTGATATCTAGCTGATCAGGAAAAGATACCAATAAGTAACCTTTTCTACTAGTAGATGGACGAATTCCCCACTGGTCATCACCCTGGCCGCAATAGGACCTTATGCTGGACTGCCACTCAGCCACTTACGCATTTGATGGACTCCCACTGAGCCACTTACACTTTCATGGACGCCCACTGAGCCCATGTTGCTTATGCCGACTCAATAGATAGACTTACTTCCCGAACGATGGGCAAGTAATCAAGATGTTTTCTCAAAACAGCAACCTTGTTGCGAATGTAAAATACACCACTGAGCCGGATCCCTCAGGTTTTGAGCTAGTATTTAAATCCCCTTCGAAAGGAAGATCTTAAATATAAAAATGAGTTTTGGGATCCGCTCTAACTTTTAAAAATCATTTTGAAGACTCGAAAACATTTTTAAGAATGTTTGGAGTAATGCTGATTTAATGAAATAAATCAGTCCCAATATATTAGAAAATGTCTGAATATTATTATTTAAATAATATTCCCAAAAGGATAATCTCTATATAAACAATTTGAAGTAGAAGTTTTAAAACTCATACTTGAAATGAATATTAAATAACCAAAGGTATACTTATACGAAAGTACTATCTTTATTTGAATAATCGAAAATAAGTTTGATTATCGAAACATTATTCTTTAATAAAATAAAGAATAATATTTAGTAAATAAGCGGAGTCATAATTCCTCAAATGAATATTCAAAAATAATATTCACTAAATAAAATAACGGAGTCATAAATCCTCGAATGAATATTCAAAAATAATATTCATTAAATAAAATAACGGAGTCATAAATCCTCGAATGAATATTCAAAATAATATTCATTAAATAAATAAAATAAAGCAATCGAATAAACCTTATTCGATTAATAGTTTTGAAAACTATATCAATATATATATATCAATATATATATATATATATATATATATATATATATTATACTCGGGAACATCGACTCCCGGTTTAGAAAAATATTCACCTTTGGGTCCCTTATACTAAGGGTATACGCAATTACTGCTTATCTCTAGCATAGGTATTATGCAACTATAAGCATTGAAATCAAAAGATAGATACCAGATTACGAAACAGACATACATATATATACCATCTCAGCATGCTTCAATATATCACAAAATTTGCTAATTAACCAACATGCATCTATCACAAGATAATGCATATACATATATACATCACCACAACAGTATAACAGGTAGAAAACTTGCCTGAGTGCTCCCGGATAGACTTAAGCTTAGAGTGGGTCCGATAACCTATGAACAACAACATAAGTTGGAATTAAACCCCGGTCGGTTAAGAAACTAGACTTTAACCAATTGAACCCTAACGTTCGCTTATGGTCACTCCTACGCTTAACGAATCACCTAAGTCGTTCGAGTACCCTCAGCTCCACCATTTTTTATAAATTAACCATTAAGAGTTTTAAGGCGATTCTTTCGCGAGTACCTTACCAACTGCCTAATCCACTTAACATAATTGGTTCATATCCCAATTAGTCATTTAAAGTCCTTAACCAAGGTTTCAAAGTAAGGCGAGGGGTAATGGTTCGTTCGCGAAATGCCGTTACTTAAAACGGTCGTTACTCCTAAACCGTACATCGGATTCAAACGAACCACATATCAAAACGAAGCTCGTAACATGAACTATCTAATCATGGCAATGGTCAAAATCTAACAGTGAGTCCTCGGGTTCTGATGTTAAGAACAAAAACAGTCTAAAGTAAATCGGACATTACGACGGCTATGTTTACGCGATTACCAATTTTTATCCTACTCCAAATCAACCACAAACCAACCACAATTCAACCATACAACCAAAATCCATCCATACCTCACTAAAACAGCCCCAAAACCTCATGTTTTTCCAATTTACACTACTTCCCAATCATGAACTAAAAGCTTACATAAGTTCTTTAACTCATCAACAAGATTTACAACTCCAAACACAACACAAAACCAACACATCTCTAAATACACAATAATCAAGCTTCTCATGAACCATTCCAAACACAAAAACTATAAATATACAAAAGTAGGGCTAGGGTATGAGATTATACCTTCCTTGGTGAGTAAAAGTAACTAAGGAGCTTGGAATCACCCTTGAAAGTCCTTACCAAAGCTTAATCTAAACAAAAACTCAAGAACAAAATTTCAAGTTCTTGAAAAACACTATTCATCAAGAACTTTGATGAATTGATTAGCTATGTTAAACATGGAATCTTGAGCTTAAACTTATGGCTCATCTAAGTTATGAATTATGGAAGCTAAAGAAACAAACATCTTGAATTATGAAGGTGTGTAGCTTGATTTTTGAAATTTTTCCTTTGCTTTTCATGGAAAAGCCGAGAGCAATAGATGGGGGAAGAAGAGAAATGAGTTTGTTTTGGTTGCTTTTGATTTTGGTGTTTGTGAAATGAATACTTGGTGGAGATTGCTTTGATAAAGTGATGACATCACTTGGATGACCTCACCTCCAAGCCACATGTCTTTCCCTTAAGGTTTGATGATGTCACCTTCTCTTTTAACCACTTGTTTTAGCTTTTCTTGGAAGCTTCCTTCCCATTCTACTTGTATGTGCTTGTCCCTTGGTCGTTTATTTGTTTTACGGTTCGCTTAACTCTGTTCTCTTTCGTTGTTTGAAGGATCACATCCGGGATCTTATTACTTGTGTTCCCCTAAATCTTTCTCAATATCTTATAATCCTTTAATGATCCTCTCTTATAATCCTTGAATTTAAATCCCTTTAACCATGTTACCTTATACTCAATTCTTTCGGTATCTGGTGGATTTTCGGGAAAAATCAAAGTGTTCGGATTTGGATTCTGACGATCTTTACATACACTTATATACCACATAGAGTACTAATAATATCTCAGAAGATCAATAAAAGAACCTCTACATAGTGTGGTATGAAAAGTTTTCTTGTTCAGCATAATCGGCAAAATCACTATTCATAAGGGTTTCAAAAATTCCAAAAAATGGGGTTATTACAGTCTCCCCTCCTTAAAAGGATTCCGTCCCGAAATCGGATAGAAAATGAATAGGGATGCTCTCTTAGCATTGCACTTTCTAACTCTCAAGTAAATTTTCCCACATTGTGGTTCTACCATTGAACTCTGACTAGTTTGATAGCCCTTCTTCTAAGCACTTGTTCCTTTTCAATCTATAACCCTTCCTGGTTGCTCCATATAGGTTACGTCTGGTTGCATGCCTATGCGCTCATATGCCCTTATTTGTCTGGCATCCGGATTACACTTTCTTAACATTGATACATGGAACACGTTATGAACTTGCTACATGTTCGGGGGTAGGGCTAGCTCATATGCTAACTTCCCAATACGTCTTAATACCTCAAAGGGTCCAACAATTCGTGGGCTTAGCTTTCCTTTCTTTCTGAACCTCATCCATCCTTTCCAAAGGAATACCTATAACAACACTAGGTCCCCTACTTCCTACTCTTTGTCATTTCGTGTCAAATCAACATACTTCGTGTGTCCATCTTGGGCTAATACCAGCCGTCCTCTGATTAGATCTATTATATCCCTGGTCCCTTGGACTACTGCGGGTCCGAGCATCTTGCGCTCTACAACTTCATCCTAACATAAGGGAGATCGACATTGTCTTCCCTCAAGGATCTCATAAGGCGAAATCTCGATAATGACATATGATCTATTGTCGTAAGAAAACTCAATCTGTGTTAAGTGATCATTCCAATTTCTTTCAAGTCTATTGCACATACACTCATCATAGCTTCTAGAATTATAGCTTTTGCTTCTTAATACCCACTTTTTTCCAGTTTGTAATCGTTACTATCTTCCATTCCTAATATTATACTTGTTACACTTTTGCTCGTTAGCGTTCTATAACATTTTAATACACGCGTCAACTTTAGTATTACGAATGTGTTAGAATCAGAATACCACCGTACTGATACTACTTACTTTCTAGCTGCTTCTATTTTCGAAATCTTGATCCATCATATAGAAGTAAAGGAATTTGTTGAGAGATCACTATGATCATGAACACTTGTTAAATCGCATAGTTAGTACAGAAGGTGGCCAGCCTTTAGTACTTGACAAGCAATTAAACAATATATGGTATCCTACTAGGCTTCTATCACACAGATAGATAGTCATTCGGCAATACCTCCCCTTCTGGAAGGGTTGTTCTTCTCAGTTTACATGAAATAAAAAGGAGAGAAAAGAGCGAATTGAAGAGAATTGTATATATATTAAAATATATACTGCCACAAAATATCTGGCTTGAAATCTACCTCTGAACTATAGAGGTTTATCATAGGAGAACAAAACATATATGTATATAAATCAACATTAAGCATTATAGCATCGTATTTTACATGCCTAATTATTTTTGATATTCCGTTCATCATTCTATGGACCCATGCTCTTCCTCGAGCTTATACACAATCACCTTTGAAGCTCCATTGACATCGAAAATCGAATCTCGGATTTCATTCTAGACATCATTGTTACTAGAATTCTATGCTTGCACTGCAACCTTCTTCGTATAGTAATACGACTCTCTATTCCTAAGAAGGAATAAATATTTAATAGGTTGATAATCGACTTAATTAGTCTATCAATGATAACTTATACATCACCACGACCCGATTAGTGGTACTCAATCTCAACATCCATTCTAATACAACTCTCACGGTTGTAAGTAATCGGCACATTACTCGCAGAATCATTCCTGCATTACTATGGTCCATCGCTGACCCACTGTAGTCATTCGTTTTCCTTAGATCTTAATAGTTAACCATACGGAGTCCATACCTGTCGTATCAAATTCTTCTAAGGAGTTAACATAATCACCATTCATAATTCATGAAGAACACTCCAGATCCTGACGTACTTTCATGACATGAAGCAGATAAAATTGCAGAAGAGTTTCAATCAAAGCAACGATAGCAGGTTAATATCATTCGTAATCATATGCCTTCAATAGAAGACTTAACTCAAAGGTTCGTTTAGTCCTTTTTGAAACATGGTCCTGGATTATTCTCAAGATAGGACCTTCTAAGATAGATAGCCCACTCATGGCGATTACACGAATTAAACCTTTACCAAACTACTATTACGGTTGGGTATTGCACAGTCATCAGAAGGAACGTCAATCTTCCAAACCATAATACAACCTTCACGGCTTCAACCATTATCACTATATTCCTCTGGCATGAGCGCCTATGATTGTCCTTTTCCGCTTAAAGTGTCGGCCACCTCTTTGGCCTTTCCTGATAGTAAAATTTCCTTACAATCAATGTCTTTTAAATGATCTTCAACTAAATTTTCTACCTCATTTCCAATCACTACTTGCGTGAAAATGCTTTTCCTTACGCTTTGGTGAAAAAAATATATCACCATTTTTCCATAAGTTATTACCTCGGTCTTTTAGAGGTTAACATTATCACAACTGACTCTCGATCATACTTAGGACGTCTCTTATCTTGGGCCCTACATGTTTTAACAATTCTGACCTTCATTAGTTCAATCTATACTTCTTATGGTTTAACACGTGCCCACCTGGCATTATTATAATTATGCCATTTTTTCCTTTACCAACTTTCTATTCTTGAGAACTTCGAATATTACCTTTCTCCTTATAAAACCTCTAAGGTTATCCTTAAATCATTCCTCCTGTATTCCCTAGATACAGGGCATATCAACATACCATATACTAATACTAGAACCATTGTCTATGTACTGCTGAAAAAATTTCTCTACTGATCTTTAAAGGTTGTTATTACCTTAATCCTTTCCAATTCATACTGTCAAAACTCATACTATCCCTATTAAGGGTGAAATGCCAACCTTTATGCATTCCCCTAGAATTCATTTTAAGTTACCGATGTTCTATCCTTAATTCCACCTTTAAAAAGGTACATGCATCCTTCCATGGATAATCAAATCATATATCCCTGATAAGGGTGTCTTTATTCAATCATTCCCACCTCGGTAGTATATGCTGAATTTCACAATAACATCTGTATTCAAAATGAGGTCAATCAATATGGCCTCCAAAAGATAACAACGGTTATCCGCTTTTATTGCCTAAATTGGGTAAAGATAACAAGGATGTTCTGGAAGATATTGGTCGTGTTCAACGTGAACTTCTTCTTAATAATTCCTTATTTACTTTTGTTATTTATCTCAACAGTCATCTCAATGTTGGGATATCTTTCATACCTGGCGTCTCCCTTTTTGGGTATCAAGCCACCGGTCTTACACTTCATATTCTTGAAGGTCACTTTCTTCATCCAATTTTCCTAATTTCTTACTTTCTTGACTCCTCAGTCCATCTGCGTTTCCTTATTAATCAATCGATCTATCTCAAAGTTTCATCGAATACTGTCCACTTCAAGGGAATTAACTATACGTATCACTTACGCCTTCAAACCTTGAATTTATCTCATGATTAGTCACCATCATGCTGATGATGACACACTTCTCTATATTCATTACAAGGGTTTCTTAGGGTTTCCCATACCTAACTCCCTTATCACTTCTCAACTCTATTTCCTTTATATCCCTTTATATTTCTTCCCTTTTCAGTCTTTTATTTTCATTTCCATTACAACCATTACACGAACCAACACAACATAAGCATTGATTTCAAACATCCCGTCATTCTAGATTCGTGTCCTCAGAACGAATCTTGACAACTTTTACAACTTAAATTCATAATTCATCATACTTGTCCGCTTTTGTTCTGGCTCTAAAGTTTTTATACTACCTTCATAACCTTGGGAGTTACTTTCCCGAAAACAATTGACTGAACTTTAATCAGTTGATTCTAACCTCTGGCTCCGTGCCTTTCTTGGTCTTTCACCAGCGGGTGGCCTCTCTCTTAGGAGGGTAAGTGACAAAAACAGTCTTTTGTGATTCGTCAATCATTTAGAATCTCAAATGATTCCTATATTTCCTTTAGCCAGGCTCTTGCCTCGACTGGGTTCGTTTGTTCCATGGAACTCTGAGAGCTTAGTGACTTAAAGGTCCTGAAAGAATTTCTCGCCGCATTATTTCCTCAGTGTGGTGGTTGGGGATAATAGTCTAAGTTCTGTTTAGGCAGGTCCATGAATTGCCCAATAGGAGTACCATCCTGATTCTCCCTATCTTGTTCAACTTCTATTTTCTCAGTATGAAATGTTCCAACCTTCTCCCATAATCGGGGTTATCTTATATGTTAAAAATCCTTGTTTTCCACTTCATTATGTTATGGGTTCCTTCTATCTTGATGTCAACCTCCCTGACTATCACGTTCAGGTTTTGCTCTAAATCTTATTTCTCAAACTAGCTTTCATCTAAGATTTCATCTTTAAGCTCTTGAACATTTGAAACCCAAATTCTGTAGGAATACCTCATTATTCCCTTATCATCTTTCTCGG
The DNA here is from genome assembly GCF_009905375.1 of Apium graveolens. Taxonomy (NCBI): domain Eukaryota; kingdom Viridiplantae; phylum Streptophyta; class Magnoliopsida; order Apiales; family Apiaceae; genus Apium; species Apium graveolens. The sequence continues at coordinate 197,787,107 of NC_133654.1, read as the reverse complement.
TATTAATCTTTTATCTAATTGTTGGCTCTCTGCCTTCATTCATCACTTTTTCTTGGCATAATATGATCTTTTTCGATAATTCGGGCTGTATTGCAATCTCAAACAGCGTTTCGGTACCGGCTCCGGTTACCTTCACTTCTATTTCCATTTTCTCAAAATCTCTTATCAACTCTCCCAAGGACATTTTCATCTTGAGTCTCTCCTTTATACTAAGGGCATTAGCCACCATTTTGGCTTTCCCCGAATGATAAAAAATCTCCAAATCAATATTCTTGATTAGCTCTAACCGCCTCCTCTGGCGTATGTTGAGCTCTTTCTACGTGAAAATGCACTAGAGCACTTATGGCTTAGGTAAATCTCGCACTTCTCTCCATACAAGTAGTGCCTCCAATCTTTAGGGCAAAACTATTGCCACGAGCCCAAGCTCATGGGTGGGGATATCGAACTTTATATTCCCTTAATTATCTTGACGCGTACGCGATTAACTTGCTGTGCTGTATAAGTAGCACCCTAATTCCTTATGTGAAGCGTCACTACAATTCACAAAATCTCCTTTTTCATCCAGCAACGCCAACATAGGGGTCGCCACCAACCTTTGCTTTAGTTGTTAAAAGCTTTTCTCGTATTTCTCTGTCCATTCAAACTTCTTAGTCTTACGAGTAAGCCGCGTCAAAGGGGCTACTATCTTTACAAACTTGAACGAACCTCCGGTAGTGACCGGCCAATCCTACCTCTGGTAGTTTCCCTAACCATGGTCATCAATTCCTCAGTGGTCCTTTACTCAGTCTTGTCAGGATCCTCCACGGGATCCTCCTCAGAAACAATCCCTTCTGGGACAACATCCTCAACAGCTACATCCTTAATATGAATATCATCCGGTCCCTCATTAGGGTGTTCCATTGGATCCACAATCCGATCTCCAATAAGTAATAAAACATCATCGTGCTGTTGCTCCTCAACCTCAGGGTTTAGAGTCCCGCTACCATACACGATAACGAACTACGCTTCTATCGCTACATTTATAAGGGTTCCCATAAGGGTTTTAACTGTCGGTACTACGTTAGGTAGCCCGACTATGAACTTGGCAAGAGTTCTTATTATCTTAGTGAACTTATTATCTCAACGTCACATCATCTCTGAGGTTTATAACGCTTTGCTCTGATACCATTTCTGTAACACCCCCAAATCCGGGGTCGGGAATTCGGGTTGTCACGAGTTCCATTTCCCTTATCAATACTTAATATTAACAGTCAACCAACTACTGCGTACGTTGACCCCACAATATACACACACCACAAGTTATAGTCTCAGAGATGACTACCAAAAATAACACAAGTTATTTTATTCCACAATTATAAGTCATTACACCTCAAAAGGGTTTCTGAATAAATTTACATATTCTTTGCCATTATTACAATTCATAATATACATAAGTCTGGTACATCAATAGTTGAAAACCTAGCCTATTGGTAGTCCTACCTCAGCTACGGCAGCATCAACGCCTACAGGAAACTGCAGAACGTTTCCTATCCGCTCACGAATTGGGAGCTTGATCCTGTTCATCTTGTCTATCTGTTGTTGTATGATGAAAGAAGAAAGCAAGGGTGAGCAACAAGCCCACCAAAATAATATGTATAATAACCAACAATATATGAGCATTCTCATAGTACTTAAGAAAGTCTTGGTTAAGAAGAAATGAACCAAGTTGATATCTTAACGCGACCAAGTCGCAAAATATTCAGTATATACATACATATATACTTTTCACAATCTTTGAAATCTTCTGACATGTATAATATACACAGAGTTCCAGTTTATAATTGTATAAAAATATCGTTGCAAGGTGATCTCATATATCTAACCTTGTCTCAATGTTTTTCTGAAAATCTTTGATATGCATAAGATAATCATTTACTAGATATAAGTTTAAAAGATGAAGTTACAAGATACTCTAATATACTTATATCTTTTCCGAATACTACTTGAACTACCACCGTTCAAGTTATAATTAGTTTCAAAAGTTCATCACACTGATGAGACTACAAGATAAGACTTGAATAGATTCAATCTTTGAAATATCATTATAAATAATGAAGTTACAAGATACTTCATTAAGTCCTGATATATATATACACACCTATATATATATACATTTCATACACTCCTTGAAAACCTCTGTTATGAAAATTATAAACAGAGTTGTAATATCCAATGAATTTGGAAAGGAGAAAACCTTGGCATAAACCTGATATCTTGCTGATCAGGCAAAGATACCAATAAGTAACCTTTTCTACTAGTAGATGGACGAATTCCCCACTGGTCATCACCCTGGCCGCAATAGGACCTTATGCTGGACTGCCACTCAGCCACTTACGCATTTGATGGACTCCCACTGAGCCACTTACACTTTCATGGACGCCCACTGAGCCCATGTTGCTTATGCCGACTCAATAGATGGACTTACTTCCCGAATGATGGGCAAGTAATCAAGATGTTTTCTCAAAACAGCAACCTTGTTGCGAATGTAAAATACACCACTGAGCCGGATCCCTCAGGTTTTGAGCTAGTATTTAAATCCCCTTCGAAAGGAAGATCTTAAATATAAAAATGAGTTTTGGGATCCGCTCTAACTTTTAAAAATCATTTTGAAGACTCGAAAACATTTTTAAGAATGTTTGGAGTAATTCTGATTTAATGAAATAAATTAGTCCCAATATATTAGAAAATGTCTGAATATTATTATTTAAATAATATTCCCAAAAGGATAATCTCTATATAAACAATTTGAAGTAGAAGTTTTAAAACTCATACTTGAAATGAATATTAAATAACCAAAGATATACTTATACGAAAGTACTATCTTTATTTGAATAATCGAAAATAAGTTTGATTATCGAAACATTATTCTTTAATAAAATAAAGAATAATATTTAGTAAATAAGCGGAGTCATAAGTCCTCAAATGAATATTCAAAAATAATATTCATTAAATAAAATAACGGAGTCATAAATCCTCGAATGAATATTCAAAAATAATATTCATTAAATAAAATAACGGAGTCATAAATCCTCGAATTAATATTCAAAATAATATTCATTAAATAAATAAAAAAAAGTTATTGAATAAACCTTATTCGATTAATAGTTTTGAAAACTATATCAATATATATATAAATATATATATATATTATACTCGGGAACATCGACTCCCGGTTTAGAAAAATATTCACTTTGGGTCCCCTATACTAAGGGTATACGCAACTACTGCTTATCTCTTGCATATGTATTATGCAACTATAAGCATTAAAATCAACAGATAGATAACCAGATTACGAAACAGACATGCATATATATACCATCTCAGCATGCTTCAATATATCACAAAATTTGCTAATTAACCAACATGCATCTATCACAAGATAATGCATATACATATATACATCACCACAACAGTATAACAGGTAGAAAACTTGCCTGAGTGCTCCCGGATAGACTTAAGCTTAGAGTGGGTCCGATAACCTATGAACAACAACATAAGTTGGAATTAAATCTCGGTCGCTTAAGAAACTAGACTTTAACCAATTGAACCCTAACGTTCGTTTATGGTCACTCCTACGCTTAACGAATCACCTAAGTCGTTCGAGTACCCTCGGCTCCACCATTTTTAATAAATTAACCATTAAGAGTTTTAAGGAGATTCTTTCGCGAGTACCTTACCAACTGCCTAATCCACTTAACATAATTGTTTCATATCCCAATTAGTCATTTAAAGTCCTTAACCAAGGTTTCAAAGTAAGGCGAGGGGTAGTGGTTCGTTCGCGAAATGCCGTTACTTAAAACGGTCGTTACTCCTAAACCGTACATCGGATTCAAACGAACCACATATCAAAACGAAGCTCGTAACATGAACTATCTAATCATGGCAATGGTCAAACTAACAGTGAGTCCTCGGGTTCTGATGTTAAGAACAAAAACAGTCTAAAGTAAATCGGACATTACGACGACTATGTTTACGCGATTACCAATTTTTATCCTACTCCAAATCAACCACAAACCAACCACAATTCAACCATACAACCAAACTCCATCCATACCTCACTACAACAGCCCCAAAACCTCAAGTTTTTCCAATTTACACTACTTCCCAATCATGAACTAAAAGCTTACATAAGTTCTTTAACTAATCAACAAGATTTACAACTCCAAACACATCACAAAACCAACACATCTCTAAATTCACCATAATCAAGCTTCTCATGAACCATTCCAAACACAAAAACTATAAATATACAAAAGTAGGGCTAGGGTATGAGATTATACCTTCCTTAGTGAGTAAAAGTAACTAAGGAGCTTGGAATCACCCTTGAAAGTCCTTACCAAAGCTTAATCTAAACAAAAACTCAAGAACAAAATTTCAAGTTCTTGAAACACACTATTCACCAAGAACTTTGATGAATTGATTAGCTATGTTAAACATGGAATCTTGAGCTTAAACTTATGGCTCATCTAAGTTATGAATTATGGAAGCTAAAGAAACAAACCTCTTGAATTATGAAGGTGTGTAGCTTGATTTTTGACATTTTTCCTTTGCTTTTCATGGAAAAGTCGAGAGCAATAGATGGGGGAAGAAGAGAAATGAGTTTGTTTTGGTTGCTTTTGGTTTTGGTGTTTGTGAAATGAATACTTGGTGGAGATTGCTTTGATAAAGTGATGACATCACTTGGATGAACTCACCTCCAAGCCACATGTCTTTCCCTTAAGGTTTGATGATGTCACCTTCTCTTTTAACCACTTTTTTTAGCTTTTCTTGGAAGCTTCCTTCCAATTCTACTTGTATGTGCTTGTCCCTTGGTCGTTTATTTGTTTTACGGTTCGCTTAACTCTGTTCTCTTTCGTTGTTTGAGGGATCACATCCGGGATCTTATTACTTGGGTTCCCCTAAATCTTTCTCAATATCTTATAATCCTTTAATGATCCTCTCTTATAATCCTTGAATTTAAATCCCTTTAACCATGTTACCTTATACTCAATTCTTTCGGTATCTGGTGGATTTTCGGGAAAAATCAAAGTGTTCGGATTTGGATTCTGACGATCTTTACATACACTTATATACCACATAGAGTACTAATAATATCTCAGAAGATCAATAAAAGAACCTCTACATAGTGTGGTATGAAAAGTTTTCTTATTCAGCATAATCGGCAAAATCACTATTCATAAGGGTTTCAAAAATTCCAAAAATTGGGGTTATTACAGGTGCCAACACTCAATTCTGAAATTCAAAATCTAATTTCTCAAATTTCTTCTTCATTCAATCAAACACTTGAATATGATTCTCAAGTGTTGCCAACATCATGTGACATGGTTCAAGAGACTGTGCTCACCACCCAGGACCCAAATTTAGTTAGTGAGAGGCTACATGTTGGGGTAGACCTTGATGACACCAACACAAACATAGGGGTTTCATCAGTTTTTATTGAAGACCGTGTGGTAGTTTCAAATGCACCTTCATGTGCAAATAAACCTTCACATGTTGTAAGGTTTAAGGGTAGTACTCTTGAGGGGAGGCTATCTAAATCCTCTCCGATTCAATTGGAGTTTCCTCCTGCAGGAACAACTCCCCTCAAAACCCTAGCTAAAATTGCACTCATAATTGAAGCTAGGAGTTCGATTGCCAATGATCCTACTATGGGGGAGGCAAGTACATCACATTCAAGTGGCAATGCTTTGAAAGAAGTACACGAGTTTGAGGCTAAGGTACATGATAATAACCTAGTCAACTTCCCTCGAATTCCAATGGAGGTTCCCACCACAAGTAGAGAACAACAAACTATCATAACCACAGTTCAAGCTATGACATCTGTCACAGGTGATTCTATTGAGTGTCAACCTTCCCCTTCAAACCCCACAGACCAACCATCCACCTCTAATCCTTCTCAACCACAACCTCATTTGATCTCACAATGGCTACAGGAGGCAAAAGCTCAACCCACAACTATTAATGATCTTTTAGTGATCAATTGTCTTGACTTGCTAAAATTTCACAACAGCTTCTCACCTCAGACATGTCTAACCAAGATTACCAAGATATTATGCTTTCCTATCAGATAGAGGTTCAAGAATAGCAGGCCAAGATTGTAAATGAAGCTGAACAAGATGGAAATTTTGATGCCTGGATGGACAAAGACTTTAGTTTAGAGATGGATGCAGTGTTAGCAAGGTTCAGAAAGGAGTACTTGACCATTATTGGGAGTAATGCCAAATCTCTAACTCCACAAGAAGTCTATGATGTAGTCACTGTGCTCTAAAATGCTCAACTTAAACCTTTTCATCTCTTTGGTAAAGCTCTAAAACTGCAATTGATTGATCATCAAGATAAAACAAGGAAACTGGTCAAGGACAAGCTAGATGAGATCATTCCTTCTCAGGTGGAAATCAAGAAAAAATTCTCTAGATTTACTGATCAAATGGACAAGTTTGATTTATAATATGTAGACAAGATCATCAAAAATCTCAGGGAGTCATTTATAGATCTGCATGAAGTTGTCCAGAAGCAAATCACAAGTAATAATGATATCAGGGTCAAACTGGATCAACTGCATCAGGCTAGGTATGAACCATCTGCTCTTTTGATGGAAGGAATTAAGGAAGCTATACAAGCTAGATTTGGCACTTCAACCTCTTCTAGTTCTCACCCACCATTATCTACATCACCCTCCAACTTCAATCTCTACAACAACAAGTTTCAACTCTACAAGCCTCTAATGACTTACTCACAGCCCAAGTTCAAGCTCTCACTTCTCTAGTGTAGATTCAACAGAATGACATCAGGACCCTGGTAGACTCCCACAACCATCTTCAAATACAGAACTCAGTTCATTTGGAAGCTATCACGGGTGCCTTAAATGCTCCTTTACCTGCTCTTCCTGAAACTATGAGGCCGGAAATTTCCATGCCATTATTCCTTCCTGCCAACAAGACAAAGGGGGAGATAGAAGCTAGGATTCAACAGTCCAAAAAAGCTGCTAAATCCAAAGAGACTGGAAAATTAACATCAACTCATACTGGTCAAATCTCTTCACAAGCTCAAATATCTAAAGATGTTGGAAAAGACAGACTTCTAAAAGCTGCAGAAGGACCCTGTCAAGACAAGGAGTTCAATGAGCTATTCATAGTCTTAAGGATGTCTCTTCACAACAACTACATTACTTACAAAAGATCTGTAATAACCCCCAAAATTTTGAACTTTTTGTAACCCTTGTGAATAGTGTTTTAGCTGAATGAGAAAACTTTTCATGCCACACTATGTAGGGGTTCTGATATGGATATTCTGAGATTTTATTAGTACTTTATATGGGATATAAGTGTATGTAAAGATCGTCAGAATCCAAATCCGAACACTTTGATTTTCCCGGAAATCCAATAGATACGGAAAGAATTGAGTATAAGGTAACAGGATAAAAGGATTTAAATTAAAGGATTATAATAGAGGATCATAAAAAGGAATATAATGTATTGAGAAAGGTTAAGGGAACCTAAGTAATAAGATCCTGGGTATGATCCTTCAAACGATAAACGAAAACGAAAGTTAAGCGAACCGTATAACAGATCAGCGGTCATTAGGCAAACAATTAGGAAGTTAATCAAAGGGATTAGAGAGGATGATGTCACCCAACCAATGAGAAGGGGACAAGGAGGGGAGGATGACATCATGAGGATGACACAAGCATGACATGGGAAGGAAGGAGGTGTGGTTGAATGAGAACCACACAAATTCAAGGGCAACAAGGTAATTGACTAAATCAAACACAAAAACAAATCAACCAAGCCAAACAAAATCATTCTTCATCAAAATCAAAAAGAACCAAGGCATTGTTCATCCTTGCTCTCGGCTTTTTAGCTTTTTAAAGGGCAAGAATTTCAAAATCAAAGATCCAAGCATCCTAAATTGGTAAGATAATTCCCTAATCATCTTTATGCTTAGTTAGGGCTATATCATGAGTTTAAGCCATTAATTCCTTCTCAATCTTCTTCATTTAATCAAAGAAGAAGACAATGAATAGTGTTTTCAAGTTTTTAACTTGAAATTTTTCTTGTTTTCCTTGAAGATCCAAGCATTCTTAAGACTTCTCAAAGCTTCTTAAGGCTTCCTAGCTCCTCCCACCACTTCAAGGAAGGTATATCATCTCCAAACCCTAGATTCCTATGTATTATAAGATGATTTTGATTAGTAGGGTGATATTGTAGCTTGATGTTTGTGATTTAGAGTTTGGGAGTGAAATGGTATTGAAATGGAATGGTAAATGTTGTTGTTTTGATTAAAAGAACTTAAGTATGGTTAAAGTTAAGCTTAGGCATAAGTATGAATGTTAAAATTGAATTGGTTGGGGTTGTTATGATGTGATAAGGATGGATGTTGGTTGTATGTTGGATTGAGGTTGAATTGGGTTGGTTTTGAATGGTTTAAAATTGGGAAATCGCGTAAACATAACCGTCGTAACGTCTGATTTTCTTTAGACTGTTTTTGTGCATAACATTAGGACCCGAGAACCCCCTGCTAGATTATGACCATTGCCATGTTTAGATAGCTCATGTTACGAGCTTCGTTTTGATATGTAGTTCGTTCGATTCCGATGCACGGTTTAGGAGAAACGACCGTTTCAAGTAACGGCGTTTCGCGAACGAAACTTTTCCCCTCGCCTTACTTTGAAACATAGGTTAAAGACCAAAAAGGGTTAATTAATGTATGAAACATTTATGGTAAGTGTGTTAGGCAGTTGGTAAGACACTCGCGAAGGAATCGACTTAAAACTCGTAAATGTTAAATTATTAAAAATGGTGGAGCCGAGGGTACTCGAGTGACTTAAGAGAATCAGTAAGCGCAAAACAAGTGTTAGAGTCTAAGTTAGTTAAAGTATAGATTTACAAGTGACTTTGGTTTAATTCCAACTTACTTGTTGTTTATAGGTTACCAGACCCGTCCCGAGCCATTCGTAACCCCCAGTCGCTCAGGCAAGTTTTCTACCAGTTATAACTGTTGTTGTGATGTATATATGTATTTGCATTATCTTGCGATAGATGCATGTTGGTTAATTAGCAAATGTTGCAATATATTGAAGCATGCTGCTATGGTATATATATATGCATGCCTGTTTTGTATTCTTTCCATATATATCTGTTGATTCAGTTGATAATACCTATGCTAGAGGATAGCGGTAATTTGCATATACCCTTAGTACAGGGACCCAAAGGTGAAAATATTTTCTAAAACCGGGAGTCGAGGATCCCGAGTAGATTTTGTATATATGGATATGAATATATATATATGGTCATAGTTTTCAAAACTATTAATCGAATAAGGTTTATTCGATAACTTTAACTTTATTTTATTATTGAATATTATTTCGAATATTATTCGAAGGCGTATGACTCCTTTATATTAAATGAATATTATTTTGAATATTCATTCGAGGACTTATGACTCATTTTATTTTATTATCTGAATATTATTTGAATATTCATTCGAGGGCTTATGACTCAGTTTATATTATTTAATGAATATTTTTGAATATTCATTTGAGGATCTATGACTCCGATTATTTGCTGAGATTTGTTCTTTATTTTATTAAAGAATAAGGTGTAAATAATCAAACTTATTTTCGATTATTCAAATAAAGATAGTACTTTCATATAAGTATATCTTTGGTTATTTAATACTCGTTTCAAGTATAAGTTTTAAAACTTCTACTTCAATTATTTTTATAAAGATTATTCTTTATGGGAATATTATTTAAATAATAATATTCAGTCATTTTCTAAATATTCTGGGGACTGATTTACTTCATTGAATCAGCTTTACTCCAAACACTCTTTAAAGTATTTTCGAGTCTTCAAAATGATTTTTAAAAGTTAGGGCGGATCCCAAAAGTCATTTTTATATTTAAGATCTTCCTTTTTAAGGGGATTTAAATACTCGCTCAAAACCTGAGGGATCCGGCTCTGTGGTGTATTTTATATTCGCAACAAGGTTGCAGTTTTGGTAAATGAATTGATTACTTACCCAGCATTCGAGAAGTAAGTCCATCTATTGAGTCGGCATAAGCAACATGGGCTCAGTGGGCGTCCATGATAGTGTAAGTGGCTCAGTGGGAGTCCATCAAATGCATAAGTGGCTGAGTGGCAGTCCAGCATAAGGTCCTATTGAGACCAGGGTGATGACCAGTGGGGAATTCGTCCATCTACTAGTAGAAAAGGTTACTTATGGGTATCTTTGCCTGATCATCAAGATATCTGGTTTATGCCAAAATTCTTTTCCTTTCCAAATTTATTGGATATTTCAAACTCTGTTCATACTTTACATGACAGAGGTTTTCAGGAAATGTATAAAGGAAGATGTATATGTGGATATATATATATATATATATCAAAACTTAATGAAGTATGTCATAACTTCATTTCCTTTAATAATATTTTAAAGATTTAATCTATTCAAATCTTGTCTTGTAGTCTCATCTATGTGATGAACTGTTGAAAGCTCATTATACTTTGAACAATGGTAGTTCAAGTAGCTTTATAAATGATATAAGTGTAGTGAAGTATTTGGTAACTTCATCTTTTAAACTTATATCTAGTTAATAATTGTCTTATGAATGACAAAGATTTTCAGAAAAACGTTGAGACAAGGTTAGATATATGAGATCAGCTTGCAACGATATTTTTTTATACAGTTATACACTGGGACTTTGTGTGTATTATGCATGGAAGAGGACTTCCAAGATTTTGAAAAGTATATATGTATATATACTGAATATTTTGCGACTTCATCGCATTAAGAAATCAAACTTGGTTCATTTCTTTTGACCAAGACTTTCATGAGTACTATGAGAAGGCTCATATACTATTAATCATTATACATATTATTTTGGTGGGCTTGCTGCTCACCCTTACTTTCTTCTTTCATCACACAACAACAGATAGAAAGGATGAACAGGACCAAGCTCCCGGTTCGCAAGTGATTAGGAGACGTTCCGCAGTTTTCTAGAAGCATTGATGTCGCCGTAGCTGAGGTAGGAACTACCAATAGGCTAGGCTTTTAACTTCTAATGTACCAGATTTATGTATAATTATGAATTGTCATAATGGCAAAGAAATGTAAATTTATTCAGAAAACCTTTTAAGGTGTATTGGCAGATAATTGTGGAATAAAATGACTTGTGGTTATTTTTGGATGTTCATCTCTGAGACTATAACATGTGGTGTGTGTGTTTATTGTGGGGTCACAGTACAGAGTAGTTGAGTAATTATTAAGATTGGGTGTTATTAAGGGAAATGGAACTCGTGACAACCCGGATCCCCGACCCCGGATTTGGGGGTGTTACAGAAATGGTATCAGAGCCAAGCGTTATAAACCTCAGAGATGATGTGACGTTAAGATAATAAGTTCACTAAGATAATAAGAACTCTTGCCAAGTTCATAGTCGGGCTACCTAACGTAGCACTGACAGTTAAAACCCTTACGGGAACCCTTATAAGTATCGTGATAGTAACATAGTTCGTTCTCGTATAGGGCAGCGGGGCACCGAACCTTGAGGTTCAGGAGCATCAGTATGAGGATGTTTTATTACAAGTTGGAGATCAAATTGTGAATCCGATGGAGTACCCTAATGAGGGACCGGATGAGGTTCAGATAGAGAATGTTGCGGTTGAGGATGTTATTCCGGAAAGGATTGTGGCTGAGGAGGATCTCATGGAGGATCCTGATGAGAATGAAGAGAGGACCGTTGAGGAACAGATGACCGTAGTCAGGACGACTACCAGAGCAAGAATGGCCGCGAGGGTGGCACTAGAGGATGAAGAGTTACCAAGGGCACAAAGGTTAATGAGGGCAGAAGGAGTGGGGCCTTCCACGACCCCAATTATACCAGTATCAGACCCTCTTCCAGAGGTTCCTGTAGACATCCATGAGGTCCCACCAATTCCTGTCCCATCCCCGGTACAAAGCCCAGCACCTACTGAGGAAATGCCACCTTTATCTCCTGCACCATTGTCACCTGATACCGTGCTTGGTTATCCATTTGGATCTCCTGGGTCTGCACCACCTGCACCCCATGGACTGCTAGATGCTACCACTCAGGCTTCTCTTATCGCCAATTATTATATGACTTTGGGTGGCCTGTCTGAGGCCCCTAATGTTAGGAGTGATCTGTTGGATCGACTTACTGCACCAAGGATTGAGGGCGGGATACTTCCGGCAGGATTAGCGTATAGCATGGAAAGGATTGAGGCTACCACCCGTGTTACAGCTAGAGGCCATCTTGAGGGTCAGGTTGATCCGGCTCTACTTGCGACTATCTTAGACCTCATCACCTCTGTGATGGAGCAGGTTAGGGATGTCGTGCGTGCTCACATCTCTTAATCCATGGTAGTGTGTAGAGCCAGAGCAATCAAACAAGGGTTTTATGTAGCACCGCTTTTGGAGGATTAGCCTAAGTTATGAATGATTAGTTTTAATGATGAGATGACTATCTATGGTAGTACTTTTGGGATAGGAGCGATAAGTTCAAATGATGGAATCCTCTTTAATATGTTCAGTTGTTGTACCCTCGAACAAATGGTTATGTATATATTCGTTAATTTCAGTTCAGGTCAGTTTGTTTGTGATAAATCACATTGTTAATTGCTCTATTAACACTTAAGAGAGTGTCATGAAGTTTATCGAACTTAAGAATTCATAATTTGCAATCGTGCAAGGACTAAACGAGGGGAAGACTTAAGCAAAGTAAGTAAGACAAATATCCGGAGATTCTCAAAATTTTCCAAGTAATATGGCCCCACAAGGAATAAGATTAAGGGCAAACCTGGAACGTGATAATCAGGGAGGTTGCAATTAAGATATAAAGAACCCGGAATATAATAAAGTGGAAAATGAAGATTTTAAATTAAAAGATGACTCCAATTATGGGGAGTAGGAAGAAATATTTAGACTAAGAAAGCAAAAGTCGAGCGAGATAAGGAGACCCGAGACGGTACTCCTATACGGAAATTCATGAACCTGTCTAAACAGAACTTATATTTTATTCCCAACCACCACCTTGAGGAAACAATGTGGTGTGAAATTCTTTCATGACCTTTAAATCGCTAAGCTCTCAGAGTTCCAAGGAACAGGCTGACCCAGCCGAGGCAAGAGCCTGGCTAAAGGAAATATAGGAATCATTTGAGATTCAAAATGGTTGATGAACCACAAAAGACTGTTTTTGTCACTTACCCTCCTAAGAGAGAGACCACCCGCTGGTGAAAGACCAAGAAAGGCACGGAGCCAGAGGTTAGAATAAACTGATTTAAGTTCAGTCAATTGTTTTCGGGAAAGTAATTCCCAAAGATAAGGAGATAGTGTAAAAGCTTTAGAGCCAGAACAAAGGCAGACGAGTATGTTGAATTATGAATCTAAGATGTAAAAGTTGTCAAGATTCGTTCTGAGGACACGAATCCAGAATGACGGGATGTTTGAAATCAATGCTTATGTAGTGTTGGTTCATGTAATGGTTGTAATGGAAACGAAAATAAAAAGAAACTGAAGTGGAAAGGAATATAAAGGCGATAGAGTTTGAGGAATGATAAGGAAGATGGGTATGAGGAAACCCTAAAGACTCGTAGCAATAGAAATAGAAAAGTATGTAATCGTCAGGATGAGGGTGATTTACCATGAGTTAAAATTGATGGTTGAAGGTATAAGAGATACATATATTTTATCCCCTTTAAGTTGGGAGGATTCGGGGAAATCTTGAGATAGTTCGAAGGATAAACAATGAGACGCGGATAGACTGAGGAGGCAAGAAAGTAAGAAATTAGGAAAATTGGATGAAGGGAGTGACCTTCAAGAATGTGAAGTGTAAGACCGATGGCTTGATACCCAGAAAGGGAGACGCCAGGTATGAAAGATATCCCAACATTGAGGTGACTGTTGAGATAAACAACAAAAGTAAATAAGGAATTATTAAGAAGAAGTTCACGTTGAACACGACCAATATCTTCCAGAACATCCATGTTATCATTACCAAATCAGGAAAGAAAAGCGGATGACCATTGTTATCTTTTGGAGGCCATATGGATTGACCTCAATTTGAATAAGGATGCTATTATAAAGTTAGGTATAGACTATCGAGGTGGGAATGATGAATAAGATAATCTATCAAGGATATATGACTTGATTTATCCATGGAAGGATGCAGGTACCTTTTAAAGGTGGAATTAAGAATAGAACATCGGTAACTTAAAATGAATCCTCGGGGAATGCATAAAGGTTGGAATTTTACTCTTAATAGGGACAGTGTGAGTTTTGACAGTATGAATTGGAAAGGATTAAGATAACAACAACCTTTAAAGAATCAGTGGAGAAATTTTTTCAAAAGTATATAGACAATGATTCTAGTATTAGTATATGGTATTTTGATATGCCCTGTATCTAGGGAATACAAGAGGAACGATTCAAGGATAAACTTAGAGGTTTTACAAGGAGAAAGGTAATATTCAAAATTCTCAAGAATAGAAATTTGGATAAAGGAAATATGACGTAATTATAATACTGCCAAGTGGGGCACGTGTTAAACCACGAGAAAGTATGGATCGAACCAGTAATGGTCGAAATTATTCAGGGCAATTAGGACTTAAGATAAAAGATGTTCTAATTATGATTGAGAGTCAGTCATGACAGTGATTAACCTCTAAAGACTGAGGCAATAACTTATGGAAAAATGGTGATTTTTTTTTACTCATCAGATTTTAAGGAAAGCATTTTCACATAAGCTGTGATTTAAATAAGGTAGAAAATTTATTTGGAGGTGGTTAAAGTGACATTGACTGTAAGGAAATTTTACTATCAGGAAAGGCCAAAGAGGTGGCCGACACTTTAAAGGTAAGAGGATAATTATAGGCGCTTGTGCCAAAAGAATACAGTGATGATGGTTAAAACTGTGAAGGTTGTATTATGGTTTGGAAGAGTGACATTCCTTCTGATGACTGTGCAATACCCAACCGTAATAGTAGTTGGTAAAGGTTTAATTCGTGTAATCGCCATGAACGGGCTATCTATCTTAGGAGGTCCTATCTTGAGATAAGCCAGGACCATGTTTCAAAAAGGACTAGACGAACCTTTGAGTTAAGTCTTCTATTTAAGGCATATGATTAAGAATGGTATTAACCTGCTATCGTTGCTTTGATTGAAACTCTTCTGCAATTTTATCTGCTTCATGTCATGAAAGTACGCCAGAGTTTGGAGTGTTCTTCATGAATTGTGATTGGTGGTTATATTAACTCCTTAGGAGAATTAGATACGAGATGTATGGACTCCGTATGGTTAGCTATTAAGACTTCATGGAAAATGAATGACTACAGTAGGTCAGTGGTGGACCATAGTAAGGCAGCAATGATTCTGCGAGTAATGAGCTGATTACAACCGTGAGAGTTGTATTGGAATGGGTGTTGAGATTGAGTACCACTAATCGGGTCGTGGTAGTGTATAAGTTATCATTGATAGACTAATTAAGTAGAGTATCTACCTATTGTATATTTATTCTTTCTTATCAATAGAGAGTCGTATTATTATACGAGGAAGGTTGTGGTGCAAGCATAGAACTCTAGTAACGGTGATGTCTAAAATGAGATCCCAGGTTCGATTTTCGAAATCGAGGGAGTTTCAAAGGTGATTGTGTATAAGCTCGAGGAAGAGCATGGGTCCATAGAATGATGGAAGGAATAGAAATATTTAGGCATGGGATATATGATGATATAATACTTGATGCTGATATAAATACGTATATGTTTTGTTCTCCTATGACAAACCTCTATAGTTCAGAGGTAGGTTCCAAGCCAGATATTTTACGGCAGTATATTTTTTCATATATACAATTCTCTTCAATTCGTTCTTTTCTCTTCTTTTCATTTCATGTAAGCTGAGAAGAACAACCCTTCCAGAAAGGGGAGGTATTGCCGAATGACTATCTATCTGTGTGATAGAAGCCTAGTAGGATACCATCTATTGTTTAATTGCTTGTCAAGTACTAAAGGTTGGCCACCTTCTGTACTAACTATGCGATATAACAAGTGTTCATGATCATAGTGATCTCTCAATAAATTCTTTTACTTCTATATAAAGGATTAAGCTTTGGGAAATAGAAACAGCTGAAAAAGGAGTAATAAAGTTGTGGTAGTATTCGGAATGGAAACACATTCGTGATACTAAGGTTGGCATGGTTATTAAAAGGTTATAGAACGCTAACGAGCAAAAGTATAACTAGTATAATATTAGGAACGGAAGGTAGTAGCGACTACGAACTGGAAAAGGATGGGTAGTGAGAAGCAAAAGCTCTAATGCTAAAAGCTATAATGAGAGTTTGTGCAATAGACTTGAAAGAAATTGGAATGATCACTTAACACGGGTTGAGTTTTCTTACGACAATAGATCATATGTCAGTATTGAGGTATCGCCTTATGAGATCCTTGAGGGAAGACAATGTCGATCTCCCTTATGTTAGGATGAAGTTGTAGAGCGCAAGATGCTCGGACCCGCAGTAGTCCAAAGGACCAAGGATATGATAAATCTAATCAGAGGATGGCTGGTAGTAGCCCAAGATGGGAACACGAAGTATGTTGATTTAACACGAAAGGACAAGGAATGGGAAATAGGGGACCTAGTAATGTTATAGGATCCCTTGGAAAAAGGATTGATGAGGTTCGGAAAGAAAGGAAAGCTAAGTCCACGAATTGTTGGACCCTGGGATATACTAAGACGTATTGGGAAGTTAGCATATGAGTTAGCCCTAACCCCGAACATGTAGCAAGTTCATAGCGTGTTCCACGTATTAATGTTAAGGAAGTATAATTTGGATGCCAGATAAATAGGGGCATATGAGCACATAGACATGCAACCAGACGTAACCTATATGGAGCAACCAGGAAGGGTTATAGAGTGAAAAGGAACAAGTACTTAGGAGAAGGGTTATCAAACTAGGCGGAGTTTGGTGGTAGGACCACAATGTGGGAAAATTTACTCGAGAGTAAGAGAGTGCAATGCTAAGAGAGTATCCCTATTTATTTTCAATTTGATTCCGGGACGGAATCCTTTTAAGGAGGGGATACTGTAATAACCCCCAAAATTTTGAACTTTTTGTAACCCTTGTGAATAGTGTTTTAGCTGAATGAGAAAACTTTTCATGCCACACTATGTAGGGGTTCTGATATGGATATTCTGAGATTTTATTAGTACTTTATATGGGATATAAGTGTATGTAAAGATCGTCAGAATCCAAATCCGAACACTTTGATTTTCCCGGAAATCCAATAGATACGGAAAGAATTGAGTATAAGGTAACAGGATAAAAGGATTTAAATTAAAGGATTATAATAGAGGATCATAAAAAGGAATATAATGTATTGAGAAAGGTTAAGGGAACCTAAGTAATAAGATCCCGGGTATGATCCTTCAAACGATAAACGAAAACGAAAGTTAAGCGAACCGTATAACAGATCAGCGGTCATTAGGCAAACAATTAGGAAGTTAATCAAAGGGATTAGAGAGGATGATGTCACCCAACCAATGAGAAGGGGACAATGACGGGAGGATGACATCATGAGGATGACACAAGCATGACATGGGAAGGAAGGAGGTGTGGTTGAATGAGAACCACACAAATTCAAGGGCAACAAGGTAATTGACTAAATCAAACACAAAAACAAATCAACCAAGCCAAACAAAATCATTCTTCATCAAAATCAAAAAGAACCAAGGCATTGTTCATCCTTGCTCTCGGCTTTTTAGCTTTTTAAAGGGCAAGAATTTCAAAATCAAAGATCCAAGCATCCTAAATTGGTAAGATAATTCCCTAATCATCTTTATGCTTAGTTAGGGCTATATCATGAGTTTAAGCCATTAATTCCTTCTCAATCTTCTTCATTTAATCAAAGAAGAAGATAATGAATAGTGTTTTCAAGTTTTTAACTTGAAATTTTTCTTGTTTTCCTTGAAGATCCAAGCATTCTTAAGACTTCTCAAAGCTTCTTAAGGCTTCCTAGCTCCTCCCACCACTTCAAGGAAGGTATATCATCTCCAAACCCTAGATTCCTATGTATTATAAGATGATTTTGATTAGTAGGGTGATATTGTAGCTTGATGTTTGTGATTTAGAGTTTGGGAGTGAAATGGTATTGAAATGGAATGGTAAATGTTGTTGTTTTGATTAAAAGAACTTAAGTATGGTTAAAGTTAAGCTTAGGCATAAGTATGAATGTTAAAATTGAATTGGTTGGGGTTGTTATGATGTGATAAGGATGGATGTTGGTTGTATGTTGGATTGAGGTTGAATTGGGTTGGTTTTGAATGGTTTAAAATTGGGAAATCGCGTAAACATAGCCGTCGTAACGTCCGATTTTCTTTAGACTGTTTTTGTGCATAACATTAGGACCCGAGAACCCCCTGCTAGATTATGACCATTGCCATGTTTAGATAGCTCATGTTATGAGATTCGTTTTGATATGTAGTTCGTTCGATTCCGATGCACGGTTTAGGAGAAACGACCGTTTCAAGTAACGGCGTTTCGCGAACGAAACTTTTCCCCTCGCCTTACTTTGAAACATAGGTTAAAGACCAAAAAGGGTTAATTAATGTATGAAACATTTATGGTAAGTGTGTTAGGCAGTTGGTAAGACACTCGCGAAGGAATCGCCTTAAAACTCGTAAAGGTTAAATTATTAAAAATGGTGGAGCCGAGGGTACTCGAGTGACTTAAGAGAATCAGTAAGCGCAAAACAAGCGTTAGAGTCTAAGTTAGTTAAAGTATAGATTTACAAGTGACTTTGGTTTAATTCCAACTTACTTGTTGTTTATAGGTTACCAGACCCGTCCCGAGCCATTCGTAACCCCCAGTCGCTCAGGCAAGTTTTCTACCAGTTATAACTGTTGTTGTGATGTATATATGTATTTGCATTATCTTGCGATAGATGCATGTTGGTTAATTAGCAAATGTTGCAATATATTGAAGCATGCTGCTATGGTATATATATATATGCATGCCTGTTTCGTATTCTTTCCATATATATCTGTTGATTCAGTTGATAATACCTATGCTAGAGGATAGCGGTAATTTGCATATACCCTTAGTACAAGGACCCAAAGGTGAAAATATTTTCTAAAACCGGGAGTCGAGGATCCCGAGTAGATTTTGTATATATGGATATGAATATATATATATATATACTTATATATATATATGGTCATAGTTTTCAAAACTATTAATCGAATAAGGTTTATTCGATAACTTTAACTTTATTTTATTATTGAATATTATTTCGAATATTATTCGAAGGCGTATGACTCCTTTATATTAAATGAATATTATTTTGAATATTCATTCGAGGACTTATGACTCATTTTATTTTATTATCTGAATATTATTTGAATATTCATTCGAGGGCTTATGACTCAGTTTATATTATTTAATGAATATTTTTGAATATTCATTTGAAGATCTATGACTCCGATTATTTGCTGAGATTTGTTCTTTATTTTATTAAAGAATAAGGTGTAAATAATCAAACTTATTTTCGATTATTCAAATAAAGATAGTACTTTCATATAAGTATATCTTTGGTTATTTAATACTCGTTTCAAGTATAAGTTTTAAAACTTCTACTTCAATTATTTTTATAAAGATTATTCTTTATGGGAATATTATTTAAATAATAATATTCAGTCATTTTCTAAATATTCTGGGGACTGATTTACTTCATTGAATCAGCTTTACTCCAAACACTCTTTAAATTGTTTTCGAGTCTTCAAAATGATTTTTAAAAGTTAGGGCGGATCCCAAAAGTCATTTTTATATTTAAGATCTTCCTTTTTAAGGGGATTTAAATACTCGCTCAAAACCTGAGGGATCCGGCTCTGTGGTGTATTTTATATTCGCAACAAGGTTGCAGTTTTGGTAAATGAATTGATTACTTACCCAGCATTCGGGAAGTAAGTCCATCTATTGAGTCGGCATAAGCAACATGGGCTCAGTGGGCGTCCATGATAGTGTAAGTGGCTCAGTGGGAGTCCATCAAATGCATAAGTGGCTGAGTGGCAGTCCAGCATAAGGTCCTATTGAGACCAGGGTGATGACCAGTGGGGAATTCGTCCATCTACTAGTAGAAAAGGTTACTTATGGGTATCTTTGCCTGATCAGCA
Organism: Apium graveolens; assembly: GCF_009905375.1. Taxonomy (NCBI): domain Eukaryota; kingdom Viridiplantae; phylum Streptophyta; class Magnoliopsida; order Apiales; family Apiaceae; genus Apium; species Apium graveolens. The sequence goes on along the minus strand of NC_133654.1, from coordinate 197,766,890 downwards.
AGATATCTGGTTTATGCCAAAATTCTTTTCCTTTCCAAATTTATTGGATATTTCAAACTCTGTTCATACTTTACATGACAGAGGTTTTCAGGAAATGTATAAAGGAAGATGTATATGTGGATATATATATATATATATATATCAGAACTTAATGAAGTATGTCATAACTTCATTTCCTTTAATAATATTTTAAAGATTTAATCTATTCAAATCTTGTCTTGTAGTCTCATCTATGTGATGAACTGTTGAAAGCTCATTATACTTTGAACAATGGTAGTTCAAGTAGCTTTATAAATGATATAAGTGTAGTGAAGTATTTGGTAACTTCATCTTTTAAACTTATATCTAGTTAATAATTGTCTTATGAATGACAAAGATTTTCAGAAAAACGTTGAGACAAGGTTAGATATATGAGATCACCTTGCAACGATATTTTTTTATACAGTTATACACTGGGACTTTGTGTGTATTATGCATGGAAGAGGACTTCCAAGATTTTGAAAAGTATATATATATATATACTGAATATTTTGCGACTTCATCGCATTAAGATATCAAACTTGGTTCATTTCTTTTGACCAAGACTTTCATGAGTACTATGAGAAGGCTCATATACTATTAATCATTATACATATTATTTTGGTGGGCTTGCTACTCACCCTTACTTTCTTCTTTCATCATACAACAATAGATAGAAAGGATGAACAGGACCAAGCTCCCGATTCGCAAGTGATTAGGAGACATTCCGCAGTTTTCTAGAAGCATTGATGCCGCCGTAGGTGAGGTAGGAACTACCAATAGGCTAGGCTTTCAACTTCTAATGTACCAGATTTATGTATAATTATGAATTGTAATAATGGCAAAGAAATGTAAATTTATTCAGAAAACCTTTTAAGGTGTATTGGCAGATAATTGTGGAATAAAATGACTTGTGGTTATTTTTGGATGTTCATCTCTGAGACTATAACGTGTGGTGTGTGTGTTTATTGTGGGGTCACAGTACAGAGTAGTTGAGTAATTATTAAGATTGGGTGTTATTAAGGGAAATGGAACTCGTGACAACCCGGATCCCCGACCCCGGATTTGGGGGTGTTACAAGATCCTTGGCCAACAGCATCAATTTTATCAGAGTTTTAATTATCAAAGTTGATAACTACAAATGTGAATGTGAATGTGAATGATTGTGGCTTGAACAGATGTCTATATGTGTCTCTCTCAAATCTTCAAACTATGAGAACATCTGAGCTGGATGTAATTATTGACAGAGTTAATCCACTAATTCTAGAGGACACTCAACTGCTAAATGAACCCAAGAAGGCTCAGATAGTTGCTTTTCCTGAAGCCTATCTCTATCCAAGCAAGGGGTGGCCCACATCTGTTCATAAACTAAAAAGTGCAAGTTCTTCATAGTTCCAACGAACTGTGTAAGAGGAAATGCAAGATGGATAATGACCCTTGAAACTGATCTAAAGTCCAAGAAGAACAAGAAAATTGAAGATGAGGAGATGATCATAATCCGGGGAAGATATCTTCAAAATATTAATACCATGTTGCCAAACTCACAATTCAACTTAAAAGATGACAAGGATGATGAGCAGAAGCATGATGAGCAAAAACCTTCTGGCTCAAATCCAAGTCATTCTTCTAAAGCAATTGGTAACAAAGTTGAAGAAAAGAAGCAGGATGAGAAGAAGAGAGAGGATAAGAAACGGGGAGAAGAAAGAAGAAGAAAGAAGAGGGAAGATGGTGAAGGATCAAAGAAAAATGTCCAGTCAATTCAAATCCAACATGCTCAAGCCACTAAACCTACAAGCTCAAACATTCAACTACCCTTGACCTTAAAGCCTAAATTAGTGCATCACAGATGATCACTACTTTCAACAATTAGCTGAAGTAATGGTCAAAGTTTGGGTTGTATCATTGAGGGAAGTCAGAATCTATTATCAAGATGGATCTTACACTTTACTTGTCAGGAATTTAATGGACACATTCTCAACCATATAAATCAAAAGAGTGATTAGCTTGATGAAGGGGAAGGACACTAGTACAAGAGCATGGAGGGCTGTGTTGTGTGTATGGTTGAAAGTAAGGGATGAAAGAAGAGAAAAAGCAAAGACTAAAAAAGGAAGAAAGGGATAGGAAATATGTAGCAGAAATTTCCATGTTTGAACAAAGATCAAATGAGCTCAAGGCAAAGGGGATGAGCAGAATTTCTAAGGATGGACACTTTCTGAACATTAAGGTTGGCAGGATCTCAAGATTCAGAGTTGGTTACTTGAATGGTTATTCATTGGATGATTGGCTCAAGCTTGTGGAAGCTCTGAGAGGGACTGAAATCTTTGAAAAACTTCAAGTGCTAGTAAATCTCAAGAACCTTATTAAAAAAGAACCAGGCTATGGGAATTTCATGTAATGAATATAATTATCAAACTCATGAATCACTCAATGTATAAAAGTTGTATTTGTACTCTGTCAATTTTATGTAATCTTTTATTGTTTATTATAACTTACTGTTAGTCTTGTTACCAGGCATGAATTTGTGATAAACAGTCTTCTCACAAATTAGGGGAGATTGTTGTGCAAGACATGCCTGTATCATAACAAGACTAAGTCAAATTGACAACCCTAAGAATTAGTTGTATGATAATCTAAATTTCTATTTTGTATTGTATTACTTGAGTCTGTAAAAATATGAAAGATCATACTGGAGTATTTTTCTGTAAACAGTCTCAAGCCTAAGAATAAACTCTGGAAGAAGATCAAGAAGATCATGCCTCAGAGAAATTGTGAAGAAGCTTGGAGTTGAATAAATCTGTTTTAGGAAAAATGTTCTAAGTTAATATATCTACAAGTCACAGATCAAGTCATATAGAGAAGTCATTCGAGAACTCCAGAATGACTTATCGAGAAGTCCAAAATAGCTTATAGAGAAGTCTCTGAGATATCGACAAGCCAAATGAAGACATGAAGACTGGAGATATCGACAAGTCATATTATCATTAGAGATCTCAGAGATATCTACAAGTAAAAATGTATATAAAGATCTCTGAGATATCGAAAAGTCATTTCTGCATTAGAGAACTTAGAGATATCGACAAGTCAAAATGAAGATATGAAGATTTGAGATATTGACAAGTCAATTTTCTCATTACAGATCTCAGAGATATCGACAAGTTAAAATGCTTATAGAGATCTCAGAGATATCGACAAGTCGTTTCTACATGCAGAAATTTGGAGACCTCGACAAGCCAAGTTCACCTATAGAGAACTCAGAGACCTTGACAAGTCAAAGACACTTATAGAGAACTAAGAGATCTCAATAAACCATCATACTTATCGAGATGTCAGTTCTCTAAAGATCAAACCGGAGATCTCTATATGAACCTCAAGTACAGAATGCAGACAAGTTAAATATTCAAGATTATCAATCACCAAACGATCTAATCATTTAGATTGAAAAGTCTACAAAATCAACTTGAATAGTACAAGATCAAAGGCCAAGCTTAACCGACCAAGGAAAGTCACATACATACACGATTTGCAAAGATACACTAAGCCAGAAATGGAAAGCTTTAGAGATAACTTAAAGTAGGGTTTAGTATATCTTATTGCATGTTGTGTAAACCTGTGTTTACTAATCTATAAAGTAAACAGTGGTGCTTAGCTTTTAAATTGTATCAAAAAATCTAGTTTTTTCTTGTACTCTCTCAAGGAAGAAGCTGAGTTCTTTACTTACAAAGAACCCAGGATTTGTAGCAAAATACTAGCTTGATTTTAATACAAAATTAAGTGAATTTTGAAATATTGTGTGCACTTTTTTATTTCAGCTAACATAATATTACTACATTTCTAATATGCTTTGTTAACCAGGTAACAAATATTCAAAAAGCCTTAAAAATATCTAAAACACATTCACCCCCCTCTGTGTTGATTTCATTACCTAACAAGTGGTATCAGAGCTAAATCTGAAAGCAAACAGATTAAAGATCTTGGAAGAATGAATACACAGAAGATTAACAGTATCAAGATACCAGCCTTTGATAAATGTAACTACACATTATGGAAGAAAAATATGATGATGTTTTTAAGGATGGCCAATCCCTTGTACATCCAGATTCTGAAGAATGGGCCTTTTATTCCTATGGAAAGGATTGAAGAGTCTACAGATGGAGACATGGCCATCCCAACTTACTATGGTCCTAAAAATCCTTCAAATTACACAGACATTGAGAAGAAAAAAGTTTCTATTGATAGTGGTCTACAACTAATTCTGATAGACTCACTTGACAATGTCATGTACAATAACATTGTCAACTGTGACACAGCTAAATAGATCTGGGAGAAAATAGAAATTCTGTGTGAATGTAAAGACGATTTAGATCAAACCAAAGGAGACTACCGGTATCTGAGTATGTGGGTTTCATGACTAAACCAAAGGAAAGTATAACTGATTTCTTTGAAAGATTCAATAAGCTGATTAATGACTTGCAGCTTCATTAAAAATATTATTAATTTGAGGAAGTTAACTTGAAGTTTTTGCTCACCCTTCCTGACCATCTAGAACATAAGATTTCAGCTACAAGAGAATGGAGAGACTTGAGCAGAATGACACTGAAGGTTTTGTATGGTATTCTAAAAACCTATGAACTGGAAATAATCCAAAGAAAATCTTTAAGAGCTGGTCAAGGGCACATTGTTGATGGATCAAGTGCACTAGTTGTTAATGACAGCTAGTCATCTGATGATGAACTAGAAATCCAGACTCCAGTTGTTTTAAGTAATGAGCAAAAGAACAAGGAACCACAAAAGTAAGTTATTCTTGAACTTGAAGAGGATGGATTCTATACCTTGGATGAACAAGATGAGTTAGATCAGTCCATGACTTACTTAGCAAGGAAATTCTCTAACATTAGAGTAAAGAAGCCAAAGTTCTTCAAAAACTAAGGGCATACATCCAACAAGGACAACAGCTGGAAGGCAAAGGCACAATACAACTCTGGCAGCAAAAATGGCTACAAAAAAGGATCTGTTGATAGTTCAAATATTAGGTGCTTCAATTGTGATGAATTGGTTCATTTTTTTATAGAATGCAGGAAGCCTAAGAAGGTGAAAAAGGACAAGGCCAATCTTAAATTGGAGGCAAAATATGAGGCTCTTCTGAGAAAGCAACAGAGTAAAGCTTATATTGCAGAAGGAAAGAGTTGGGATGATTCAGATAATGATGATGATGAGGAAGTAGGAAACTATGCACTCATGGACTTGGAGCAAGGAGAGTCATCCTCATAAAAAACAAAGGTACCAACTCTTACCACTATTGATTTAAATGAAAGTCAATATAAGAAAACTGTTGAAAAGATGAGCATAGAAATGTTCCACATCCATACTAGCATGGTAACAACTACTGAGGAGGTCAGTAGGTTATCAAAAGCTAATGAGAAGCTTGAGAGTGAGAAACAAAAGTTTGATCTTTCTGTTTGTGTAGCTTGAGACAGTCAAGCAAGAGAATGAATATCTAAAGAACAAGCTGAAGTGTGCTAGTGAAATAGAAGCTATGTTAAGAGAAAAGATAGAGAAGAATGAGGTGAAACTAAAATCATTCAGAAATGCATCTCAGCTAGTTGGTCAGTACCATGAGAAGAACAAGCCATGTGCTAATATAGCTATTGTTTTGGATTATGATGCATTGAACGACAACAAGAAAGTTGAAGATGATAAGGGAAAAACAACTATTTTGAAGATGTCCCATCTATGCTGAGAAAGGTTGGTTCACCACTGTTTAAAGCATGTGAAGTAAATTTCAGTGAAGATGAGTTGATCATAAAGCAAGAACTTGCTCATGAGGAAAATAAAAAGAAATGCAAAGAAACAACTCCACCTTCTAAAAATGAGAAGAAGCCCATGATGGATCAAACCCCTAAGAAGCCAATCAAAGAGGTTAAGACTGAGAATGCAGGAAAGAAGAAGAAAAATAGAAATGGGAAGATTGGGATAAATAAGAGCAATAACTTTGCATTTGTTGCGGATGCTCCCAGGAAACAATGTCAGAAATGTGGATCTATAAATCATCTAACTCACCTTAATAAAAAGGCTGTTAGTGAGCTAAGATTGGGAGTATGCAAATATAATGAAGCAAAGACTAATGATCCCTACTCATTCTATGACAAATTTGATTGCATACCTTGCAACATGAAAGTAATGAAAAGTTGCCACAAGCTGAGAGTATATCTTAAGGAAGGAAATATTGAGTCCTCAGCTAAAAAGGAAAATGCACATCAATCAATGAATTCTATTCTTTTTGAATCATCAAATTCTACTTTTACTAAATCTGTTCATGAGAAGAAAGTACCAAACACTGTTTGGGTTGCTAAACACACTTAATCCTCATTGTGTACAGGGAAAAGTGAAGAAGGTCATATGGATCATAGACAGTGGATGCTCAAGATATATCACAGGTGATATAGCCTTGCTATCATAATTTGAGGAGATGGTTAGCCCATTAGTGACTTTTGGAGATAACATCAAAGGTTTCACAATGGGATATGGCAAGATAATTTTTAGAAATATTGTCGTTGAAGATATAACACTGGTAGCTGAGTGTCGTGATCAACCTCTTCTTCAATTCTGGAAAACTCTCTTCACACTTCTCGTTCCATATAAACTTCTCATTTTTTCCGGTAAGCTTCGTCAGATGTGTTACAATCTTTAATAAATCTTGAAAAACACTTGTATAATATCCCGCCAATCCTAGGAAACTTCTCACTTCTGTTGGTGTTTTTTGGTCTCTCCCAATTCATTATAGCTTTAATCTTTGTTTGGTCCATTTTGATCGCTTCATTACTGAATATGTCCTAAGAATTGAACTTTCTGCATCCAAAACTCATACTTTGAGAACTTAGCATACAATTTCTCCCTTCTTAAAATTCGCAGAGATATCCTTAAATGTTCTGCATGATCTTCTCTTGACTTCGAGTAAATCAAAATATCATCTATAAACACAATGACAAACTTATCAAAATGTTCCTCAAAAATTCTATTCATCAAGTCCATAAATGTTGCTGGGCATTGCTCAATCCAAAAGACATTACTAAAAATTCATAATGACCGTACCTAGTTCTGAAAGTTGTCTTTGGTACATCTTCAGGTTTAATCTTTAATTGGTGATACTCGGATCTCAAATCAATCTTAGAAAAGTACTTTGCTCCTTTTAACTAGTCAAACAAATCGTCAATTCGAGGTAATGGATACTTGTTCTTGATAGTAAGCTTGTTGAGCTTCTGATAGTTGATACACAATCTCATGCTTCCATCATTCTTCTTAATGAATGACACTGGTGCACCCTATGGGGACACACAGTCACTCCTTTTTTCCAATAACTCTTGCAATTTCTTTGCTAATTTGTAATATCCCGTATTTTTAGAATTATTATAATTATTATTTGAATATATAGATATATGTGCTTTTATGATTTTAGAAGGAATAAAATGGTGGATATTTTATTTATGTTTGACGAGTTGGTGTTATTGAATGGTAATGTGATAATTGTTAAGCGTTATATCGTTCCTTGTTAATATCTGAAAATATTTACTTAAATGTATTATTTTGAAAAGTTACTGAAAGCTGATCTTATTAAAATCGGTAAATTGAAATTGTTTTGTAATATCCGGGAAATATCGTGCAATTATTTTTATTAATAAATAATTATTATGTGAATTTTATGGGAATTTTGGTGAATTATCTAATGATTGATATTCATATTTGGGTGTTTATATGTGATAAAGTGCAAGTATTTTGATTTTTAATATGTCCATAATAAAGTATAGATAATTATGGTATTTTTTTGGTAATTTTTGGATTGTTATATAATTTTATAAGAATTTATAGATTTAATAATTATTCTCTGAGTAATTATAAAACTATTTTATAAATCCAAGAATCGTTCAACTTCAACCGTTTTTGCGTTTTTACAACCTGAAACTCTTCGGAAAACTCCTTCCTAACATAATTTGATTATTCTAGACATTTTCAGTGTTATGACTTTTTCGATCCGGAGTACAGTTTGACCCGTACGAGTCCCGATGCAAAATTTTTGATACGATAATCATTTCGGTAGATCAATAAAACATGTATTCTCGAGAGACGGGATACTTTTTCAATATTTTCTCACAGGGTGTTTTATAAGAAGCTCGGTTTTGATAATTATCCAAATCTGGTATCAAATTGCATCATTTTTATAGTTGCTTAGCGGCTAAGAAATCTATTTTTGGATCCGATATATCAGTGTAAATTCCGTATTAAATTCCAGAATGTTTCAAAAATCATGAAACTCATATTTTCTTAAGTTTTGAAAATTTAGAGAATTTTAAAATTATTTCAGAAAATTTTTGGATTATATTTACCGGCGCGTTTGTTCGTTAAATCGTAAAATGTGGGTATGATGCGTGAGTCAAAAATGATTTAAAAATTATAATTTTTTAGTTTATTACTTTTTAATTATTTCGAGAATTCTAGAAGTATTTCGGTAATTTTTCAAATTAGTTTCACTCATAAGTTTGTTCTTTAAATCACGACATGCGGGTTTGATGTTAAATTCAAAAATGTTTAAAAATTATAAAAATTTTATTTTACTAATTTTTAATTGTCCTAGGAATTTTGGAATTATTTTGGTAATTTTTTTTATTTATTTTTACTCGCAAATTGTATCGTTAAAGAGTAATTTATGAGTCAGAAGTCGGGTAACAGCTGATAAAAAGACCCGTGTCAATACAAAGACACGTGCCTGTTATTTTGTGTTGCGCGTGTTATGAAAAAACTAAACAAGAGGAAACCAAAGTCACCCACCCCTTTTTCTTACTTACCTTGCCCCATTTCCCTGTCTCTCTCTATTCTTTCTTATCTCGTCTCTCTTCTTTATTACAGTTATATTTTAATTCTTCAAAAATTCATATCTTCTCAACCGTCTGTCTAAATTTCAATTATTATATTTATAAACGATCAACGCTTCGATAACTATGCAAAGGTATATATATTGCAAGGTTTGAGAAGAAAATTTGCGGAGCATATTTTCCGTTTTAATATATTTTCGGGGTATTAAAAATGAGTTTGACGATATTGATTACTCCACATGGCATCTCAGCGTGTATGTGACTTTGGCTAGCATGTTGGTGTTTACATATTTATTTCATAATTTTTGGAAGTTTTTGTAGAAGTCGCTTTTGGTCGTGTTTTTCATTTCTGGCATGTTTATACATGCAAATATAAATTATCGCGTGTTTTAAATTTATAAATTTAATTAGAGTATAGTTGGATTGTGTTGTTTGGGAGTGATTTTAAGGGGGTATGACCCCGGGAAAAGTACGTTTTACAAAGACGTTATTTCAAAAAAAATTCTAGAATATTTATTTCAATTTCAAATTATTATCTTTTCTTATTTTCTAAAATCATAATTTGATTCAATTATTTATAATTTGTTTTGATTAATTATTTATTCATTTAATTAATCGATTAATTCATTTAATTGATTAATTTTAATTATAAATAGTTGAATGATGTGTAATTATTTATAATTGTGTCGAATAATATTCTAATATTATTTTGAACTTTTAAAACTATATAAAGGTATTGAATATTCAATTAATAATATTATTAATTGATTTATTCTTATCTTATTTGTAGAAAATAAACCGTTCATCCGTTTAATACGAAACGAACGCCTCTAAACTCTGAAAAATATTCCGCTTTCATTAAAAATACTTTAGAGACCCAAATTCTTTAATTTCAAAAGGTCGCTTATTTTACAAATCGTTCTGAGTCGATTATTGATCGATAAAGCATATTTTTGACTCGATTTCAATTTTAAACGTACCGAGTCAAATCTTTTGACGAGCCGAGTTATGTGTAAGATGAATTATGTGATACATGAATTATGTGTTTATGTGCTATGTAAATTATGTGCGTATGTGATTCAGAATTCTTGTGTTTGACTGTTATAATTATGTGCGGGCTATTATAAGCGTAGACGATAGGGTTTTGATGTGCAGTTCTTCGAGTAATTACTGTTTACACAATTAAAATTGTATCTTTTAATTATAGATGCGGATCATCCGAGTTGATCGGGACCAGACATTGAAAAGAATGGAATGTAATGGTATTGAATATCTGGCTTCTAGAAATCGTAAGAGCGGCGGATCAGTGACATATTGGAATAAAAGATGGTGATGTTTTGAGATAGAATATCATGATAGATGTGTCATTACGAGTGTGACTAACTGCTAAATCCCAAAGGCAAGTATCCCTATCATCGCTTATTGTTCAAGTGATATTTATTCTGAATCCTATTATGCAAGTTTCTACACTATTCTAAATCCAAAATAGTTCAATATTTTGATATCCAACTGCTTAAGATTATGCAAGTATTGCTTTCCTATTCTCAGTTCAGAATAGATAAATATTTTACATATCCCTGAATTAAATGCTTATTATACAAGTACTCCTCTGCTATTCTATGTTCAGAATAGCTAAGTGATTTTACTTATCAAATGAATGGATTTATAAATGTTTTTGGTTTTGAGAAAAATGATTTGATTGCGAGTATTCCTGCCCAAGTGAATGGGGGAATAAAATTTATAAGGGTGTCGAGTACTATGACCCCTCTCAATAAAATATTTTAAGATTTGATGGTTGTGTCAGAGGCCGTGGCGGCGGTCCAGTATGAGCTATGTATTATACAGTATATAATATCTTGCTAGGCTTATATGTGCCTTGGGTACCCTATTTTTAGTTGGATATGCTTCGGCATACCGGTGTTGCTCCGTGGCTGATCACCGTCGGCAACACGCTGTCGTTCGAGGATTCCAATCTAAATTATTATATGGCTTTTGATAATCTTATAAGATATGATTTATCAAGTGTTTTGGTTTTGAATAAAAGGTGAAATGCTGTTTTGATTTAGTTTCTGATTGATGTGGATATTTAGATTGTTGTTAAATATCAAAGGTGGTATTAGTATAGATGATTGATGTTGACTTCAATATGGGATGTTGTGAGCATCAAAGTTCGTATTGATATCTAATTTGATATGACAACAAAATGAGTATTAATATCAAGATTTCAGTTTTGAATAAAGTGTATGATTCAATCCATAATCATTGTTTCATGTTATTATTGTTTACGATATTTCTGTAAATACTGTTTTGCGAGTTTTATTCTTATGAAGATTCAAAGTATTGCTCAGGCATTTCGCTCAAAAATATCAAAAGAATTTTTAATAAATTTAAGGAACCAATTCTGGGATTCCTTAACTAAATTTTATGATTCAGCAATTATGATTTTAAAATGTTCTGTGTTGTTGCAGATGTCGGTTTTTATATCAAAAGACCTTATATATGCTATAATGAACTTGCTGAGCATTTCTTTCGCTCATACTTGCCTGTTTTCAAATTTAACCTCTAGGGAGGATTAGCTTGTGTTGTTTAGCTACATACTTCAAGAAAGCAAAGAAGAAGCTTTTGGAAGATGGTTGGTCCTGGATTTATGGAACTAGAGTAGGTTCTATTGTATAAAGTTGTATTTTATATGTATTAGTTATGTATTAAATCATTGGTCTAGTATACTTCTTTTGGAAGTTATACTAGTGGGTTAAGTTATGAGTTTAGAAATATGGAAAAGAGTTTTAAAAGAAAGAGAAAAATTAATTTATGGAATTTGGATATCTTGTTTCTAGAACTGTAACCTGAAAAAATCTTGGTGTAGTTTGGGGTTACAGATGCTTTATTTCAACTGTTACCATTTATTTATTAATTTAACAGTTTAATTTGGATTGAGGTTTCATCGTGACGACCAAATCCTCTTACCCCGGATTTCGGGGCGTTACAGGTTGGTATCAGAGCCGAGGTTATAATAAACTAGAAACGAGCGTGTATAGGAGTGTGTATAGTTATGTAAGAACGTTTGAGCTCATACCAAGTTCATGTTGGACAATTGGATATAGTACCAACGAGTAAGCTAACATGGGCGTATTCTTTTGAGATGGTTGTGTTGAGTGATAAGTTGCATTTTATACCACTTAGAATGTCTTAAAATAGCTTAAATTGGTGTCTTGAAATCAAGTATTTTGTGTATTTGATGTTTTTTTATAGTGTTTGTGCATTTCAGGGTAATAGTTGCATTTCGGGGGAGTAATCATCAGGAATAAACCTTGGCACGTGTTTAGCATTGCGAGAGGGAAGAGAGAAGCAGATTACAGCGAAGAAACGGAGCAAACTCAGAAAAAATCCAGTAGGGGTCTGAGCGCCCGCTCAGCTATGCTGAGCGGTCGCGCAGGAAGCTGAGCGCCCGCTCAGCTATGCTGAGCGGCCGCGCAGGGTCGGGAAAAAAGATAAATTATTTTAGACTTCTATTTCTGTTTGGCTTCCAACTTCTGTGTAATCTGAGTTTTATGGGACTTCTATATAAGTAGATTCAGAGACGTTTTCACTAAGGTTGGAATCGTTGTATCAAGCAAGGAGAGAAGGAGATAAGGAAGAAGACCGTTTTAGCACATCGCAAAGAAGAGGAAGCATATTTTCTTATGATTCTTTATTTCGTTGTAACATTGGATGCTAGTTTTCTTGCTTTGAACCTATTTACTCTTGTGACGTACTCTGGTTTAATATAATTAGTTTAGTTATTATTCTCTTGTGTTTATTTATCATGTTTTCATATGAACCCATGATGACGATAAGTGCTAACATAGGCTAATCGTGATCATGGGGTCGTAACGGATTTACTATGGAATTCTCTAGTTAGTTGTTTAATACCTTAGTATGTGATGATTGTATGATATCTAGTATTGGTTGTGCGTATTCGTCTTATGTGCATCGCGAATATATAAGATAGGGTCTTAATCTCTTGTGAAGCGACGGTGGATCTTGAGATTTAGAACTTGCCATGCTAGCATAGGTTCATGTATGATGTTGCATGATTAGTGGGTAACTCTAACCGTTTTATTCGCCCTGTGTAATCAAAAGGAATAACTTGTGCTTAAATCATTATGTTGTCAATTTCTGTAAACATATAGGGACTCAACATAATTGATGCCTATTCAACTTCTATCTTAATTGTGGATGTTTGGTAGAATGGTATTAGTACAATGAAAGTTGGCTTTTATCAGTTTCGTGTTATTCGATTAATGTCATCACTGTTGCATGCTAAGGGTAATAACAATGACTATTGAAGGAAGTAGTAATGAAGTTGTGATCTCATGAGTGTTTTAATATTGTTAATTTGAAGTGTTAATTAAGTGGTTAATTTTAGTAGTTAATTGTAGTTAATAATTAGTTAATCAAAATCTAAGTGTTATTGTCTTAACATTGATAACTAATCATACATTGGTGAGTGAGTTTAATTGAACATAATTAGTCTGAGTCTCTGTGGGAACAAACTAGAAAGTATTCTATATTACTTGTGAACGCGTATACTTGCGTATGTTATTAGCGCGTGTTTTCGCCCTAACAAGTTTTTGGCACCGCTGCCGGGGACTCGGCGTATTTGTTTAGTTTATGTACTTACCATCATTGGTCGTTAGGACTCAGTGATTAAGACGTTTTTGTTACTTATTATTTCCAATTGTGTTTCAGGTACTTTAGCGAGCGTTTATGCAAACTCGTTCTCGTACTCGCAAGAGGACTTTAGATACAGCTGAGGAGACAAATGAAGTTCTTGATATTCCGGAGAAGATAGATTTTGAAGATTCGGATTCAGGAAGTGAGCAGAAAGAACCAGTAATCATGGGTGATCTTATTGTTCAGGCCGATCCAGCTCTTATGGACTTTTCTCGGCCTAAAATTGATGACATTCAGTCAAGCATTCTTCATCCGGCTATTCAAGCTAACACCTTTGAAATCAAGCCGGACACTATTCAGATGGTACAGAATTCTGTTTCTTTCGGAGGTGCTGCGACTGAAGACCCCAACATGCACATAAGGAATTTTGTCGAGATCTGCAGTACTTTCAAATATAATGGCGTGACTGATGAGGCTATCAAGCTGAGGCTTTTCCCATTCTCACTGAGGGACAAAGCTAAGGACTGGTTACATTCTGAACCAGCTGGGTCCATCAGTACTTGGCAAGATCTTGCACAAAAGTTTCTGGTGAAGTTTTATCCAATGGCAAAGACTGCTGCTATGAGGAGTGCTCTTACTCAGTTTGCGCAGCAACCTACAGAATCTATGTGCGAAGCTTGGGAACGCTACAAGGAAATGTTGAGAAAGTGTCCACATCGTGGAATGCCCGATTGGATGGTGATCACTGGTTTCTATAATGGTTTGGGGGCCCAATCTCGGCCCATGCTCGATGCAGCAGCTGGAGGTGCCTTGTGGGCCAAAAGCTATACTGAGGCTTATAATCTTATTTAGACTATGGCTGCAAATGAACATCAAAACCCAACCCAGAGGATGATGCCTGGGAAGGTAGCAGGTATTCTAGAAGTCGATGCAGCCACCGCTATTGCAGCGCAGCTCCAAGCGCTGTCTATGAAGGTCGATTCTCTAGCTACCTATGGAGTCAATCAAATAGCTATGGTCTGTGAGCTTTGTGCAGGTTCTCATGCTACGGATCAGTGTTCTCTCGTCAACGAATCTGTTCAGTATGTGAACAATTATCAGCGACAACAGCAGCCTGTGCCAACTACGTATCATCCTAACAACAGAAATCATCCAAATTTCAGCTGGGGTAATAATCAGAATGCTATTCAGCCGCCATATCAGCAAGGTGTGAGTAAACAGTTCAATCCACCTGGATTCCAGCAACCATAGCAGTATGCTCAAAGGCAATCATATCCTCAATAGGGAAGTGCAGCTGTACCCACTAGTGTTGATTTTGAGGAACTTTAGCTATTGTGCAAGAGTCAGGCGGTTTCGATCAAGACCTTAGAAAATCAAATCGGTCAAATAGCCAATGCAGTGCTCAATCATCAGCCTGGAACACTTCCCAGTGACACGGAAGTACCAGGCAGGAAGGAAGCTAAAGAGCAAGTCAAGGCTATTACCTTAAGGTCTGGGAAAGTTGTTGATGCTGAAAAGGCAAAAGAAGGAGAAGCTGAAGTTGGAGATGAAGAAGCTAAGCAAAAGGAGAAAGTGGCAGAACCAAGGAAGACTATTGTTGAACATACTTTGCCTGAGGGTAATACATGGGAGAAATAGCTCTATCCTCCACCACCTTTCCCTAAGAGATTGCAACAACAAAAGCTGGATAAGCAGTTCGGTAAGTTTCTGGAGGTGTTCAAGAAACTTCACATCAATATTTCTTTCGCTGAGGCTCTGGAGCAAATGCCTAGTTATGCAAAGTTTATGAAGAGTATTCTTTCAAGGAAGGTGAAACTGGATGACCTTGAGACCGTTGCTCTAACAGAAGAATGCAGCGCTGTGCTGCAGCAAAAGTTACCTCCAAAGCTTAAAGATCCAGGTAGCTTCACCATTCCTTGCACCATTGGAAAGTTGTCGTTCGACAAGTGCCTTTGTGATTTGGGAGCTAGCATCAATCTGATGCCATTGTCGATCTTTAAAAAGTTGGATTAGCCTGATCCAAAACCCACCTACATGTCTCTACAATTGGCTGATCGTTCTATTACTTACCCAAGAGGCATGGTGGAGGATGTGCTAGTCAAGGTAGATAAGCTCTTCTTTCCTGCAGACTTTGTTATTCTGGATTTCGAGGAAGATAAGAAGATTCCCATAATCTTGGGAAGACCTTTCTTGGCTACTGGTCGTACCTTGATAGATGTGCAGAAAGGTGAACTTACTATGCGGGTGCAGGATCAGGATGTGACCTTCAATGTATTCAAAGCAATGAAATTCCCTACAGATGATGAGGAGTGCTTAAAAGTTGATGTGATTGATTCTGCGGTTACTTCAGAACTCGATCATATGCTAATGTCTGATGCATTAGAAAAGGCCTTAGTGGGGGATTTTGACAGTGATGATGAAGATGGCAACAAGCAATTACAATATCTTAATGCTTCTCCCTGGAGGCGAAAGCTGGACATACCGTTTGAATCTCTTGGTACTTCTGACCTCAAGAATGTTGAAGGAAGGCTCAAACCATCAATTGAGGAAGCACCTACCTTGGAGCTTAAGCCATTACCTGAACATTTGAGGTATGCTTTTTTAGGTGATGAATCTACTTTACCTGTTATTATTGCATCTGACCTTTCAGGTAGTGAGGAGGACAAGCTCTTAAGGATTTTGAGAGAATTCAAATCAGCTATTGGATGGACCATAGGAGACATCAAAGGGATCAGCCCTTCATACTACATGCATAAGATTCTGCTAGAGGAGGGTAGTAAGCCAACTGTTGAGCAGCAGCGCAGACTTAATCCTATCATAAAGGAGGTGGTGAAGAAAGAAATTCTAAAATGGCTGGATGCAGGCATCATTTATCCTATTTCTGATAGTTCTTGGGTGAGCTCTGTGCAATGTGTGCCTAAGAAATGAAGTATCAGTGTGGTAGCAAATGAGAAGAATGAGCACATCCCCACTCGAACAGTTACAGGATGGAGAGTATGCATGGATTACCAAAAGTTGAACAAGGCCACAAGGAAGGATCACTTCCCTCTTCCATTTATTGATCAGATGCTTGATAGGTTGGCTGGTCATGAGTATTATTGTCTTCTGGATGGTTACTCAGGGTATAATCAGATTTGTATTGCACCAGAGGATCAAGAAAAGACTACATTCACTTGTCCATTTGGCACGTTTCCTTTTCGCAGAGTTTCGTTTGGGTTATGTGGCGCACCGGCCACTTTTCAGAGATGTATGATGGCTATATTCTCTGACATGATTGGGAATAATGTTGAGGTGTTCATGGACGACTTCTCCGTCTTTGGACATTCGTATGATGAATGTTTGAATAATCTTCGTGCCGTGCTCAAAAGGTGTGTGGAAACTAATTTGGTGCTCAATTGGGAAAAATGTCATTTTATGGTGCGTGAAGGCATAATTCTTGGGCATAAGGTCTCTAGCAAGGGTCTGGAGGTGGATAAAGCCAAGGTGAGAGTCATTGAAAATCTTCTACCACCTATTTCTGTGAAGGAATTTGTAGTTTTCTTGGTCATGCGGGTTTTTATCGGCGGTTCATCAAGGACTTTTCGAAGATATCTAAGCCGTTGTGCAATTTGCTGGAGAAAGATTTGCTTTTCAAATTTGATGATGAATGTTTGACGGCATTCGAGACTCTCAAGAAGAGTTTAATCACTGCGCCAGTTATTACAGCACCGGATTGGACAGAGCCTTTTGAGATGATGTATGATGCGAGTGATTATGCGGTAGGCGCAGTTCTTGGGCAGTGCAAGAATAATCTCTTTCATGTGGTTTACTATGCTAGCAAGACCTTAAACGGGGCCCAAATGAACTACACCACTACTGAGAAGGAGCTCTTGGCTATAGTCTTTGGTTTCGAGAAATTTCGATCTTATCTGCTTGGGACAAAAGTGACAGTATTCACAGATCATGCGGCCATTCGCTATTTGGTTTCCAAGAAGGATTCGAAGCTGAGACTCATTCATTGGGTGCTCTTACTTCAGGAATTTGAGTTAGAGATCAAGGATCGTAAAGGTACAGAGAATCAAGTAGCTGACCATCTCTCTAGATTGGAGAATCCCGAATCTACTTCACAAGATAAGACATTGATCAATGAGTCTTTTCCGGATGAGCAGTTGTTCGCAGTTCAGGAGGAAGAGCCATGGTTTACAGATATTGTAAACTATCTTGTAAGCAATATAATGCCTCCTAATTTGACCTCATCTCAAAAGAAGAAGTTTCTGCATGAGGTGAAGTGGTATATGTGGGATGAACCATACTTGTTTAGACAGGGAGCTGACCAGATCATCAGGAGATGTATCCCGTTCTGTGAGACGGAGGGGATATTAAGAGACTGCCACTCCACAGTTTATGATGGACACTATGGTAGTGAGAAGACGGCAGCTCGTATTCTGCAAGCAGGTTTTTTCTGGCCTACTTTGTTTAAGGATGCTCATCAGTTTGTTTTAAGGTGTGATCATTACCAACGAGTGGGAAATTTGACGAGAAAGGATGAGATGCCGTTAAATGTGATGCTTGAAGTCGAGGTCTTTGATGTTTGGGGAATCGATTTCATGGGGCCTTTTGTCTCATCCTGCAACAATCAGTACATCTTGCTGGCAGTCGATTATATCTCAAAATGGGTAGAAGTCAAAGCTCTACCAACAAATGATGCAAAGGCAGTGTTGACTTTTCTTCATAAGTAGAT
This sequence comes from Apium graveolens, assembly GCF_009905375.1. Lineage (NCBI taxonomy): Eukaryota > Viridiplantae > Streptophyta > Magnoliopsida > Apiales > Apiaceae > Apium > Apium graveolens. Next base: position 197,748,632 of record NC_133654.1, on the reverse strand, counting down.
CTTCACAAGGTTTGGAACGCCTCGGGTAATCATAAGTGATAAAGGGTCGTATTTCTGCAACCGTAAGTTCACTTCTATGATGCAGCGTTATAATGTGAATCATCGAGTTGCTACTGCCTATCATCCGCAAACAAATGGTCAAGCGAAAGTATCTAACAGAGAGATCAAGCGCATTCTAGAGAAGGTTGTTTGTCCGTCAAGGAAAGATTGGTCTTTAAAGCTCGATGAAGCTGTTTGGGCTTACAGGACAGCATACAAAACTCCACTTGGTATGTCCCCGTTTCAACTGGTGTATGGTAAGGGATGTCATTTACGTGCGGAGCTTGAGCATAAGGCCTATTGGGCATTGAAAAAGTTGAACCTGGATCTAGATGCAGCTGGTAAGAAGAGAATGCTTCAGCTAAATGAACTTGATGAATTTCGACTCCAAGCATACGAGAACAACAAAATGTACAAGGAAAAAGTGAAGAGGTGGCACGATAGGAAGCTACATCCTAAGTTATTCGTGTCGGGGCAACAAGTTCTCTTATTCAACTCTCGTCTTCAATTTTTTCCTGGGAAGTTCAAATCAAGGTAGTCTGGGCCTTTTATTGTCAAAACTGTGTTTCCACATGGAGCGGTGGAGATTTTTGAGAATGATCCGGACCAAGCATTCAAGGTTAATGGTCAGCGTTTGAAGCACTACTATGGAGACACGGCAAACCGAGAAGTGGTTAGTGTCGTTTTGTTGTCAACTTGAGGAAGGTACGCAACGTCAAGCTACTGATGAAAAAGAAGCGTTGCGTGGGAGGCAACCCATGATTTGTTGTTACAGGAATCCTTAGAAGTTAATAACCTATCCAAAACCACAAAAAAACCAGAAAAACCGGGCTTTAAAATTTTTTTTCCAGTGACCCCCTGAGAGCCCGCTCAGCAAGCTGAGCGACTGCTCAGGGGTCGGCTGCCAGAATTTTTTTTAAGTCAATAAAAATACCAAAAAAAATCAGAAAAATAAAACACAAAATTCAGCCATAAAACCCACGACCTATTCCCCATTTTCCCATGATTTTTACCCATAAACCCACTCCTATTCAAATTATACCCTAATACATTCCCTATATATACATACACCTATCCCACATATCTCCCACACAACTTCTACACTCAAACTCTCTCCCAAACACAAAAACAAAATTCTCAAGCACTTTTATTCAGATTCAATGGCACCCAAGAGAGCAAGGACTATTGATAGCAGCAACACTGTTCCTACGGCTGATTCTTCGAGGGGTACTGCTGCGAGGCCTCGGTTGAATGACAGGGCTGCGGAGGAGGAGTACACTAGGCTTTTGGGGAAGCCGATTCTGAAGGAGAGAGGATTTTTGCCATCGGGGAGGGATGGTGAGTTGCTACCTATGATTGCAGAGAAGGGGTGGATAGCTTTCTATGAGTCGCCTGAAGCAGTGCCTATGAGCGTGGTTCGCGAGTTCTATGCGAACGCGAAGGCCGAGAAGAATGGGTTTTCTGTGGTCCGGGGGATGACGGTTGATTATCACCCAGCGGCGATTCGCCGTGTGATTGGGTAGTGAGAGAGGAAACCCACGGAGGAGAACTGGAACGAGAAAACTGCTGAGGATTTTGACTTGGATTTGATTTATGCTCCTCTCTGTAGGGCGGGCATAGTGTGGACTTTCAAGACTGGAACTAATGAGTATCGTCACTTTCCGGCGATCGCAATAAACAGTTATGCCCGTGCATCGAATGCGTTTATTTGTACTAATATTCTGCCATCTTCGCATGCACATGAGGTCACAGTTGAGAGAGCACAGTTGTTGTAGGGAATTTTGAATGAGGAGTACTATGTGGACCTTGGTGAGTTCATCTACCAAGGGATTCTGAAGTTTTTGAGGGGAGCTAAGCACATGAACATCCCTTATGCATCCATGATTACGAAGCTTTGCCGAGCAGTGGGAGTGAACTGGCCGTCTCATGAGCAATTGCAGTTGCCGACCGCTCCTATTGATTCTGGGACTCTGAATGGGATGCAAGATTGGACCGGTGGTGAGCCCGAGGAGCATGGGTTGGGTTATCATCTTCCAGGAGGGTGTCTAGCACGAGGTGCTACTATGGCGAGGCCGAGGCGTGATGAGGCTGGTTCTTCGAGAGCTCAGGAGGGTACTGGGATGACTGATGCCCAGTATAGGAGGCTGTCACGGCGGATGGATGCTATGTATGAGACGCAGAGTAGGTTTGCTCAGGAGCTCACCCTTGCGCTAGGGACTGCTTTTCGAGGCCTTGGAGCTGACATCCAGTGGCCAGTTTTTGGTGAGGACTCTGCGTATCCGCTGCCTGATACTCCACCCACTGAGGGTGATGATGATGATGACTCCGAGTAGGTATACCCTGTGTTCCTTTCTACTACCTTCACTGGGGACAGTGAAGATTTTAAGTGTGGGGGTGGTAGTTACGGAATATTTTGTGTGTGTATCATATAGCTGCATATTCATGATAGTTAGTTCATATAGTTGCATAATATTTTGCCATAGAGTTTTTTTTTATTATCTTTATTTAGTTTTATTTGTTTATCATATCATGTAGCTCATGCATATGCCATGATTCCTTTTGCGATGATTTACCGACTGATTTGTGATGTTGATGCGAGTGTAGTGATAGCATTAAAGTGACATTGGGTCATGTAGGTTGATATGCATGCTAGAAGCACTTGTATTTTCACTAAGTCTTAGAGAATGCTTAAGGACTAGATTGTTGTTATGATCTGATTGTTTTCGAGGTTAATCTATTTATTATGCTTAGAATTTTATAATGGGTTCTTAGTGATAAAGGCATGAAAAAGAAAAAATGGAATTCGTTGCTAAGTGTGGCTAGGCGTCAAATGGCTAGTAGCCGGCTCGTATGTTTCTGCGAGTAGTCTAGGGTTGAGCAAGATGGAGCGAAACGCACTTGCTCAGAAATTTTGAAAAAAAAAAGAGAAGAAAAAAATAGAAAAAAAACAGAAAAAGAAAAAATAGGAAAAAGAAAAAAAAAGTATGTGTTTATGCATAATTGATCACGAGTGGGCTCTTTGGTATTCGAGTTATTAAGTTCTTAGGGGACTTTGTGCCTAGTGACCTAAGGCTTTTAGAGTTTGGGATCCACTAACCTAACGCTCGCTACATGGATACCATTGTATAAGTCTTTTGTGGACCTCACTCATTGCACGGTCAAATAAGCATTACTGTTATGAATAAAAAGCATGATTCCGTAATAAGCTCCAGAATTCTTGTAGTGTTATAAGTCACTTTGTGCCTAGAATTTTTATTCTTTGTATAATCATGTGATTGCCTTGATGATAGTTGAGTCATAATAATTGGTCTAGTTCCGAAGCATATCTGTTAAGCATCTGCACACACCACGTTTCTGGCTGTATGTTCGTTTGCATGATTTGATGTCTCTTTAGTCGCCTAATTGCATTTGTGGAGATGTTGTAAGTTGGTTGGTTTGGTCGAAGTAAGGGGGATCGCTGCATTTCATATAGATTGCATTCATGCATGTTTTTATTTGTTTTTGAGTCTGTGACGCTTGAGGACAAGCATCGATTTAAGTTTGGGGGTGTGATAAGTGGCATTTTATACCACTTAGAACGTCTTAAAATAGCTTAAATTGGTGTCTTGAAATCAAGTATTTTGTGATTTGATGCGTTTTTCTAGTGTTTGTGCATTTCAGGGTAATAGTTTCATTTTGGGGGAGTAATCATCAGGAATAAGCCTTGGCACATGTTTAGCATTACGAGAGGGAAGAGAGAAGCAGATTACAGCGAAGAAACGGAGCAAACTCAGAAAAAATCCAGTAGGGGTCTGAGCGCCCGCTTAACTATGCTGAGCGGTCGCGCAGGAAGTTGAGCGCCCGCTCAGCTATGCTGAGCGGCCCTGCCGCGCAGGGTCGGGAAAAAAGATAAATTATTTTAGACTTCTATTTCTGTTTGGCTTCCGACTTCTGTGTAATCTGAGTTTTATTGGACTTCTATATAAGTAGATTCAGAGACGTTTTCACTAAGGTTGGAATCGTTGTATCAAGCAATGAGAGAAGGAGATAAGGAAGAAGACTGTTTTAGCACACCGCAATTAAGAGGAAGTATATTTTCTTGTGATTCTTTATTTCGTTGTAACGTTGGATGCTAGTTTTCTTGCTTTGAACCTATTTACTCTTGTGACGTACTCTGGTTTAATATAATTAGTTTAGTTATTATTCTCTTGTGTTTATTTATCATGTTTTCATATGAACCCATGATGACGATAAGTGCTAACATGGGCTAATCGTGATCATGGGGTCGTAACGGATTTACTATAGAATTCTCTAGTTAGTTGTTTAATACCTTAGTATGTGATGATTGTATGATATCTAGTATTGGTTGTGCGTATTCATCTTATGTGCGTCGCGAACATATAAGATAGGGTGTTAATCTCTTGTGAAGCGACGGTGGATCTCGAGATTTAGAACTTGCCATGCTAGCATAGGTTCATGTATGATGTTGCATGATTAGTGGGTAACTCTAACCGTTTTATTCGCCCTGTATAATCAAAAGGAATAACTTGTGCTTAAATCATTATGTTGTCAATTTCTGTAGACATATAGGGACTCAACATAATTGATGCCTATTCAACTTCTATCTTAATTGTGGATGTTTGGTAGAATGGTATTAGTACAATGAAAGTTGGCTTTTATCAGTTTCGTGTTATTCGATTAATATCATCACTGTTGCATGCTAAGGTTAATAACAATGACTATTGAAGGAAGTAGTAATGAAGTTGTGATCTCATGAGTGTTTTAATATTGTTAATTCGAAGTGTTAATTAAGTGGTTAATTTTAGTAGTTAATTGTAGTTAATAATTAGATAATCAAAATCTAAGTGTTATTGTCTTAACATTGATAACTAATCATACATTGGTGAGTGAGTTTAATTGAACATAATTAGTCTGAGTCACTGTGGGAACGAACTAGAAAGTATTCTATATTACTTGCGAACGCGTATACTTGCGTGTGTTATTAGCGCGTGTTTTCGCCCTAACATTGAGCTAGACCAAACTTCTGGCAGCTGCAAACTTCTATTATGGAATCTTTAGAGGGTACTACGATTCGACGACGACAAAGATTATCGATATCCACAGAACATGAAGAAGTGTCTAGAATCAGATGACGAGTCAACAGAAAAGTTCAAATAGAAGATAAGTATTAAGACCTTGTTAATACCTTCTCTTTCTATAACTTCTTTTAACATCTCTCAAAAAGAGGTATCTATTAGAGGATATATTCCCTAACACTCGTTTAGTCGTGCCAGATTTTTTATTGTCTGGATTTTATTTTCTCCTGAAATATCAATTTGGAAACCTTTTCAGTTTTGACTACAAGAAGGTTAACAACCCTTAGTAGTGTCTTAATTTGGACACGCAATACCAAGTTCATTTGATCATATTGATCTCTCAGTTATTTTTTTTCATTTCAACAATACTTTCTCAATAACTCAGATTTTGGTAACCACAATGGTGGGACACCCGTTATGATACGAAATTCTTTTCTCTTTGAAATTTCATGATTTTATTATCTCAAATATGCGAAGGTATGCCAATCAAGTTGGGTTGAGTTATCTTAGTCAAGTCAAAGTAAGGCTATGTGATGGGATTACCTATAGCAACAGTGGATTGCAATGCGATAACAATATTAGTAGTGTATAACGAAGTCAGATTGTTTCTTTATCCTCTCTCTATTTATCTCTTTATCTCTTTCTTTTTCTTTTTCTTTTTCTTTCTATCTATTCTTCTTTCTCACAATCAGTAAAGGTAATTCTATTGAGAAATTTGTCAAAGGATGTAGATGGAGCACTGGTGCAGAGTGAAGCTTCCGTGATAACTATATGGCATAAGGAATTTCAGTATTATTTGAAATTTTGAGAAAAGTTATGTATGTAAGATTGGAAAGTTGACCAGAAGATCCCTAGTGCTCTCTTATGCTGATTCCGAGGACGGAATCCTTATAAGGGGGGTAGATTGTAATATCCAGTATTTTTAGAATTATTATAATTTTTATTTGAATATATATATATGCTTTTATGATTTTAGAAGGAATTATTATGGGTTTGATGTTAAATTCAAAAATGTTTAAAAATTATAAAAATTTATTTTACTAATTTTTAATTATCCCGGGAATTTTGGAATTATTTTGATAATTTTTCTATTTATTTTTACTCGCAAATTGTATCGTTAAAGATTAATTTATGAGTCAGAAGTCAGTAAACAGCAGATTAGAAGACACGTGTCAATACAAAGACACGTGCCTGCTGTTTTGTGTCGCGCGTGTTATGGAAAAAAAACTAAACAAAAGGAAAACAAAGTCGCCCTCCCCTGTTCCTTACTTCCCCTGCCCCTTTTCCCTGTCTCTCTCTAATCTCTCTTATCTCGTCTCTCTTCTCTATTATAGTTATATTTTAATTCTTCAAAAATTCATATCTTCTCAACCGTTCGTCTAAATTTCAATTATTATATATATAAATGATCACCGCTTTGATACCTACGTAAATGTATATATATTGCAAGGTTTTGAGAAGAAAATTTGTGGAGCATATTTTCCATTTTAATATATTTTCGGGGTATTAAAAATGAGTTTGACGGCGTTGATTACTCCACATGGCATCATCGTGTATATGTCTTTGGCTAGTAATTTCGGATTTTTCTGGAGAAATATTCAAGACATCAAATAATATCTTGGGGTGATCAGAAATTATTTTGGGTAAGGATTTTGAGATTCTACTTTTGCATTTGGGTATATTATAGCATGTTGGTGTTTACATATTTATTTCATAATTTTTGGAAGTTTTTGTAGAAGTCGCTTTTGGTCGTGTTTTTCATTTCTGGCATGTTTATACGTGCAAAAATAAATTATCACGTGTTTTAAATTTATAAATTTTATTAGAGTATAGTTGGATTGTGTTGTTTGGGAGTGATTTTGAGGGGGTATGACCCCGGGGAAAAGTACATTTTACAAAGATGTTATTTCAAAAAAAAAACTAGAATATTTATTTTAATTTCAAATTATTATATTTTCTTATTTTCTAAACTCATAATTTGATTCAATTATTTATAATTTGTTTTGATTAATTATTTATTCATTTAATTAATCGATTAATTCATTTAATTGATTAATTTTAATTATAAATAGTTGAATGAAGTGTAATTATTTATAATTGAGCCGAATAATATTCTAATATTATTTTGAGCTTTTAAAATTATATAAAGGTATTGAATATTCAATTAATAATATTATTAATTGATTTATTCTTATCTTATTTATAGAAAATAAATCGTTCATCCGTTAAATACGAAACGAACGCCTCTAAACTCTGAAAAATATTCCGCTTTCATTAAAAATACTTTAGAGACCCAAATTCTTTCATTTCAAAAGGTCACTTGTTTTACAAATCATTCTGAGTCGATAATTGATCGATAAATCATATTTTTGACCCGATTTCAATTTTAAACGTACCGAGTCAAATCTTTTGACGAGCCGAGTTATGTGTAAGATGAATTATGTGATATATGAATTATGTGTTTACGTGATATGTAAATTATGTGCGTATGTGAGTCATAATTCTTGTGTTTGACTGTTATAATTACCGTTTAAACGATTAAAATTGTATCTTTTAATTATAGATGTGGATCATCCGAGTTGATCGGGACCAGACATTTGAAAGAATGGAATGTAATGGTATTGAATATCTGGCTTCTAGCAATCGTAAGAGTGGCGGATCAGTGAATTATTGGAATAAAAGACGGTGATGTTTTGAGACAGAATGTCATGATAGATGTTTCATTACGAGTGTGACTAACTGCTAAATCCCAAAGGCAAGTATCCCTATAATCACTTATTGTTCAAGTGATATTTATTCTGAATTCTATTATGCAAGTTTCTACACTATTCTAAATCCAAAATAGTTCAATATTTTGATATCCAACTGCTTATGATTATGCAAGTATTGATTTCCTATTCTCAGTTCTGAATAGATAAATATTTTACATATCGCTGAATTAAATGCTTATTATGCAAGTACTCATCTGCTATTCTAAGTTCAGAATAGCTAAGTGATTTTACTTATCAAATGAATGGATTTATAAATATTTTGGGTTTTGAGAAAAATGATTTGGTTGCGAGTATTCCTGCCCAAGTGAATGGGGGAATAAAATTTATAAGGGTGTCGAGTACTATGACCCCTTTCAATAAAATATTTTAAGATTTGATGGTTGCGTAAGAGGCCGTGGCGGCGGTCCAGAATGACCTATGTATTATACTGTATATAATACCTTGCTAGCTTATATGTGCCTTGGGTACCCTTTTTTTAGTTGGATATGCTTCGGCATACCAGTGTTGCTCCGTGACTGATCACCGGCGGAAATACGCTGTCGTTCGAGGATTCCAATCTAAATTATTATATTGCTTTTGATAATCTTATAAGATATGATTTATCAAGTGTTTTGGTTTTGAATAAAAGGTGAAATGCTGTTTTGATTTAGTTTCTGATTGATGTGGATATTTAGATTATTGTTAAATATCAAAGGTGGTATTAGTATAGATGATTGATGTTGACTTCAGTATGGGATGTTGTGAGCATCAAAGTTCGTACTGATATCTAATTTGATATGACAATAAAATGAGTATTAATATCAAGAGTTCAGTTTTGAATAAAGTGTATGATTCAATCCATAATCATTGTTTCATGTTATTATTGTTTACGATATTTCTGTAAACACTGTTTTGCGAATTTTATTCTCGTGAAGATTCAAAGTATTGCTGAGGCATTTCACTCAAAAATATCAAAAGAATTTTTAATAAATTTAAGGAACCAATTCTGGGATTCCTTATTCAAAATTTTATGATTCAGCAATTATGATTTTAAAATGTTCTGTATTATTACAGATGTCCATTTTTATATCAAAAGACCTTATATATGCTATAATGAACTTGCTGAGCATTTCTTTCGCTCATACTTGCCTGGTTTCAAATTTAACCTCTAGTGAGGATTAGCTTGCGTTGTTTAGCTGCATACTTTTAGAAAGCAAAGAAATAGCTTTTGGAAGATGGTTGGTATAGGGTTTGCGGAACTAGAGTAAGTTCTGTTGTATAAAGTTGTGTTTATATATGTATTAGTTATGTATTAAATCGTTGGTCTAGTATACTTTTTTTCGAAGTTATACTAGTGGGTTAAGTTGCGAGTTGGGAAATATGGAAAAGAGTTTCAACTGGGGGGCGTTACATAATTCCTTCATGTCAACTGGTGCCATTCTATATGGAGCCTTAGATACAGGTTCCGTTCCAGGAGCTAAGTCGATCGCAAACTCAATTTCTCTATCTAGAGAAATTCCTGGTAACTCGTCTGGAAACACGTCTGGAAATTTATTGACTATTGGAATATCTTCAAGTTTTGCTGGCTCCTGACTTCTATCTATTACATAAGCGATAAAATGCTCACATCCTTGTCACTGTAAATTTTTAGCTTGAATCATCGTTAAGAACTTCTTTACATGCCTTTGACCTCTAAACGTCACCACTTTCTCATCCGGCATATTCAAATTTACCTTCTTGTTACGACAATCTATCTGAGTATCATGCTTAGATAGCCAGTCCATTCCTAGAATAACGTCGAATTCCCTCAACTTAAATGGTATCAAATCAACACAAAACTTATTGCCAGAAATCTCAATCTCACAGTCCATACACACTTGGTTAACAGATACACGTTCTTGATTTTCTAATTCTACAGTCATAATCTCATTTAACAATTCGACTGGGCAGTTCACTTATCAATAAAATCTTGAGATATATATGATCGAGTTGCTCCTGAATCTACCAACACTTTAGCACATAAATAATTCACAATAAGCGTACCTGCCACAATATAAGTGTCCTGAATAGCATCCTTCACAGACATATCATAAACTCCAGCTCTTGGAGGATCATTTACTATCGGAGAAGATCCCATGATTCTCAGTGCATTACTGATCGGGGCTGGTGTTTTACAATCCTTCTCTATATGTCCTGGTTTTCTACATTTGAAACATGTAAACCTAATGGCTGGAACCTTGCTTGCTTGATTCATGATAGGTTGATCCTTATTGACTTGCTCTCTGGTTGGTTGACTCTGGCACTCCCTTGAATAGTTCCCCTTCTGGTTACATCTGTAACATACCATATTTAACTTATTACAAACTCCTATGTGTTTCTTTCCACATACCTGGCACTCTGGTAAAGCTAGTCTTTGCTGATTCGGCTGGTTTCCAATGGCTGGACGGTTGCCTTGTCCTCCGTTTCCTACATTTTTCTTCCTGAAATTAAAATCCCTTCCTGGCTGAAATATTCATTTCTTCTGATTACTAACATTTGGAAACTTCCCTGCTTGTGATTGTTCTTCATTTCCTTCACACTTTCTTTTCTTTCTCTCCTTCTCTTTTTGTGACATTTCACTTTCCGTCTCCGTAATCATGGTTTTCTGTACTATTGCTGCATAGGAGTCCAACTCAAATATAGCTACTTTTCTTCTAATCTATGGATTAAGGCCTTGCTGAAATCTCTTAGCTTTCTTCTTTTCAGTGTCTACATATGATAGTACAAACCTAGACAATTCTTCAAACTTACTTTCATAATCTGCTACTGACATATTCCCCTGCTTTAACTTTATAGACTTCAATTCTATTTGATCCTTGATAAACAGAGGAAAATAATTCTCTAAAAACAACTCCTTGAATCTATCCCAAGCAATAACATTCGTACCTTATAATGTCTTAACAGTTTCCCACCAATAGGTAGTTTCATTCTTCAGATAGTAACCCGCAAACTCCGTCTTTTGTTCCTCTCTTACCTTGACTAAAGCAAATGACTTCTCAATCATTTTTAACCAAACTCTTGCTTCAATCAGATCTAAAAAACCTTTGAACTCCGGTGGATTTATCGCCTGAAAAGTCTTAAAAGTTAACTGGGGATTAGCCTGTCTCTGTTGTTGTTGAGTCAGGTTGATTGTTTGTTGAGCCAAGATCTGAAAAATCTGGGTTACAGTTGGGTCCATGGGACCTGGATTTGCATTTTGGTTATTGTTGTCTTGGTTGTTATTATTGGTTTCTTCATTATGGGTGGTAGAATAGGTATTTCTTCTAGGAGGCATCTTCCGTAAGGAATCAAACAACTTATTTAGCCTTTAAATCAAATCTTTTTTTATGAAAAGTTTTTATAAAACATAAGTATTTCTTTTTGAAAAAAATTTCAATTGTTGAACTAAGTACATTGCATGCTTTTTTACAAATATAAACAATCAACAAAAAGGGTATATGTTATCACAAGAGTTTATAACTGGTGCAGTAAATAAAGTAAGATAATACAGGTGTAGTGATGTAAATGACAATGCTAGAAAAGGAAAGGTATTGATATATATATGTCAAATTTTGGTAGTACAAGCGTGAAATGCTTCAGCAAAAGCAAAAGTACAATAGGCCTACCCACTAGTCAGCAAATCTAGTCTATAAATACAAAACAAAAGTCTACTGATATACACTACACCACTAATATACATATAACAACTATCACAATAACTCTGTCATCTAGCTCCATGGAATTTCTAGACCTCCAAGTCTCGCAAGCTCCTCTAACATCTCTCTGGCCCACTCCAAAAGAGCATCTGGGGCCGCATACTCACTAGTAGCTCCATGTAGTCTAGCCTCAGCTACCCTCCAAGTCACATAAATCTCACTGCGAAGCTCCGTCTCACTCATGTGAACATCTATGGTCCTCACAATATGATGTAGCCCCTGATCTGTGCCAACAAGGTCTCTCTCTCTATAAAAAAAGCCTCAAACTGATGGTATGGAAGATGACGTGGTGTAAATTGAAAAGATGCACCCGCAACTGAATGTCCGGTAGAATCAGAACCATCAGGTGGGGGTCCTCGAATAGGTGTTCTCACATCAGTTGTGGTGGAATAGCTTGAAGGGGTGCAACCGTCATAACATGTGGTAGTATGACTAACACTGATGGAAGAACATGGCGTGGATCAGATCTGGGTGGAGATGATGGTCCTCGAACTAAAGGCTCCGAACGATCAGATGCTACATGGATAATAGGATCTGCCATCACTGCTATCTGAAAATTGACGTTGCAAGATAAGAATCTCAAATCACAACACGAATTATTGTTAGGTCACACAACACTATAGAAGGGGGTCTCCAAAACTTGAGAGAATCTCATCATCTTCTGACAGTACTAAAGTGTATGTCACTGAAGATGATTCTGGTACAACTTCATCTGTTTCCACATCCAGAATCAGTGTGGTAGGAACTTCAGCATTTAGTGGAGAAACAGGTGAAGTTGTCTCCTTTGCTGGTGCTTCCAGATACAAGACAGTGGTATATTCAGCCTGTGAATATCAATTTCAGGAATTAATCCTGAATCTTCCACTGTAACAGTTTCTTTGATTGGAGAGACAGGAGGTGTGATCACTGTATCTTGAACAGTGTCTTCAGCTTGAGGTTGAGGTGGCAAAGCTTCAATCACTATTGGTTCTGAGGAGATCAGAGATTCTTGATCCCCTTCCTCAGCTTCTTCATATTGAGCTTGTGTAATTTTCACACCTGTTGTCTTCTTCTTTGATCTTTCGGATGGTGGAGGAGTTGCTTGAGCAGCATCATAACTTGAAGTTCTTTTCCTTTTTAAAATCCAGAACCCTCAGCTTCAGTCTGTTTCTGAGGAGTTACCTCTTTCTGAAAAATTTCATTTTCAGCTTCTATTGTCATAGGTTCTGATGCATGAACCTGGACTTGCTCATCTTCATCTGATTCATCCCTCAGAATTATCTTTCTTCTTCTCCTTGGTGGAGATTGAGGAACAGATTTTGCTTTTGAAGATTTTACAACTGGCACCTTTTGGGAAGTACCGAAGGTTGGTTTGGTACTAGGTGCTGATGGTCGTGGTTGAGAAGATTGTGCTGGTTCGAAATAGGTTCTGATGGTAGGTTGTGGTTGAGAGTTGGAAGGTTGTGTTGGTGGAGGTTGAGAGGGTGCAACTTCAGGAAATTTGGGCGTGTATGTGTTGGGGTCAGAGTTTACTAAAAACTGTTTTACAGATTAAGGAATTTGAAGGGGTCTTAGTAAGTTTTTCTTATTATCAGTAGATAACAAGTTTATGAAAGCCTTTTAGCAAGTTTAAAAGGTTGAATTGAGTCACTAAAGTTTTGGGGCTTATCAGAACAACAAAAACTGTAAATGAGTTGACAAAATTTAGCAAAGTAAACAGTATTTGGGTCCTCATTCATCCTATCCCCAATAAAACCCAAAATAGCAGTAGCATAATCAAAATAAGTTTGATTAAAAAGTGCATACCCTATTTGCTGACTCAGAATTGGAATGGCATCAAAATTTGAGCATTTGTTGGCAAAAACTCTGGTGATGCAGTCAAAGAAAAAGCTCAACTCCCTTCTTATGTATGGCCTCTTCAGTTATCCCAGCATGGACAACCTTTTCTCATAGCCAAGATTGGCCATCATACTTTGTAGAAGTGGCTCCTCAATCTGAGCATTGAAAGTGCAATTTTCTGGAAGATGTAGAGCTTGTCGAACAGTAGACAGAGTAACCAGATGCTCATCTTCCCCTGTTGTGAAAATAATACTTGGGGACCCAGCTTCACTACCATCATCATAAACCCCAGTCCTCCAAAACTCCAGTATCTGTGTTCCTGAGAGTATTTATGGTTGGGTCAAAGCATACCCAATCTCACTGTTAGCAAGAAAGTCCTGAACGAAGTGAAGATCTGAAGGAGCATCGTCCTTGCTGAGAATAACCATACAGTTGTTGGGGATGAACTTGGCTCTATTAAAGATAACGTCCTTACGTGCCATATCTATAAGAAATTAAGTGAAAAAATTGTGTATTTGCAAGGTGTTTCATAAAATGCCTGTAAGAAATAGCTTCAGAGAATATTAGAGAGTGAGAGAGAATAAAAGAGATTACAAAATAAGAATAGTAGGTAAAAGATTGTAAAATCTTTTAACTCTCTTATTTATACACTCCATGTGACAACGACTATTTTTGTGAAGCAGAACAGACTTTTTACACCTGGCAGCATGGAAACAGTCAAAACAGTAATGAGTGGGCATGGTAAACGTGCAGTAATTATTACTCACATACTGTTACCAAAATAAACACGCAACCCATTAACCAAATTGTAACGCCCCTGTTAGATATATTTGATAATGTCATGGCTAATATGTTTTATGTTTAGCTTTCAGATCTTGTGTGAACAGGATAGATCAGTTGTAACACCCCCAAATCCGGGGTCGGGGATCCGGGTTGTCACGAGTTCCATTTCCCTTAACAACACCCAATCTTAATAAATAATCACTACTCTGTACTGTGACCCCACAATAAACGCACACACCACAAGTTATAGTCTCAGAGATGAATATCCAAAAATAATCACAAGTCGTTTTATTCCACAATTATATGCCAATACACCTTAAACAGGTTTCTGAATAAATTTATATTTCTTTGCCATTATTACAATTCATAAATATACATAATCTGATACATCAAAAGTTGAAAGCCTAGCCTATTGGTAGTTCCTACCTCAGCTATGGCGACATCAGTGCTTCTAGAAAACTGCGGAACGTCTCCTAACCTCTTGTGAATCGGGAGCTTGGTCCGGTTCATCTTGTCTATCTGATGTTGTGTGATGAAAGAAGAAAGCAAGGGTGAGCAGCAAGCCCACCAAAATAATATGTATAATGATTAACAATATATGAGCCTTCTCATAGTACTCATGAAAGTCTTGGTCAAAAGAAATGAACCAAGTTGATATCTTAATGCGATGAAGTCGCAAAATATTCAGTATATATATACATATACATATATACTTTTCAAAATCTTGGAAGTCCTCTTCCATGCATAATATACACAAAGTCCCAGTGTATAACTGTATAAAAAAAATATCGTTGCAAGGTGATCTCATATATCTAACCTTGTCTCAACGTTCTTCTGAAAATCTTTGTTATTCATAAGACAATTATTAATTAGATATAAGTTTAAAAGATGAAGTTACCAAATACTCCAATATACTTATATCTTTTCCAAATACTACTTGAACTACCACCGTTCAAGTTATAATTAATTTCAAAAGTTCATCACATAGATGAGACTATAAGACAAGATTTGAATAGATTAAATCTTTAAAATATTATCAAAATAAAATGAAGTTACGAGATACTTCATTTGATGTAAACATCATTTTAAAAAATTTTAACCCTGCCAACACCCAACAATCGCCCAACCGTAGCCTTTCTATCGAAGTGCTCTGGGTAGTGTTGCAGAAATTATCCAATTGGATGATGAACTCATTACGGGAGTTTGCCGCGCCAGGAAGACCACTTACGATGATCAGTCGTAGTAGTGCAACCCCACCATTTTCTACATGTAGAGGAGAACCTGTCGGATTTACTTGTCAACCGAACACTGAACTCCTAAGGAATGGACCGCCTTAGCGGAACTTCCAGGCCATTTGGGCCAATATAATAAGGCTGGGCCGGCGCTACTCGGCCACTTACGCCACTCCTAGTTCAGATGAAATCCATGACTCTGAAACGTAAAGCTCGTCCCCACTTTCCCCAAGTAGAAACTTGTTGATACGGCTCCACCAAGAGGTCGTATCTATTTGGAAAGGAGAACTCACCGATATTTCCCAGGCGATGCCTGTTAATGGATTAACTTATTCCAAGAATTTTACTTCCCGAGTGTTGGGTAAGTAATCAATTCATTTAACAAAACAGCAACCTTGTTGCGAATATAAAACACACCACAGAGCCGGATCCCTCAGGTTTTGAGTGAGTATTTAAATCCCCTTCGAAAGGAGGATCTTAAATATATAAAAAAAATGAGTTTTGGGATCCGCTCTAACTTTTAAAAATCATTTTGAAGACTCGCAAAACATTTTTAAGAATGTTTGGAGTGAAGCTGATTTAATGAAGTAAATCAGTCCCCAGAATATTTAGAAAATGACTGAATATTATTATTTAAATAATATTCCCATAAAGAATAATCTTTATAAAAATAATTGAAGTAGAAGTACTAAAACTTATACTTGAAACGAGTATTAAATAACCAAAGATATACTTATATGAAAGTATTATCTTTATTTGAATAATCGAAAATAAGTTTGATTATTGACACCTTATTCTTTAATAAAATAAAGAATATACCTCAGCAAATAATCGGAGTCATAGATCCTCAAATGAATATTCAAATAATATTCATTAAATAATATAAACTGAGTCATAAGCCCTCGAATGAATATTCAAATAATATTCAATAAATAATATAAAAGAGTCATAAGTCCTCGAATGAATATTCAAATAATATTCAGATAAATAAATAAAAGGAGTCATAAGCCCTCGAATGAATATTCAAATAATATTCAGATAAATAAATAAAAGGAGTCATAAGTCCCCGAATGAATATTCAAAATAATATTCATTTAATATAAAGGAGTCATACGCCTTCGAATAATATTCAAAATAATATTCAATAATAAAATAAAGTTAAAGTTATCGAATAAACCTTATTCGATTAATAGTTTTAAAAACTATATCCATATATATATATATATAAATAAATATATATATATATATATAATATACTCGGGAACATCGACTCCCGGTTTAGAAATATGTTCACCTTTTATCCCCTATACTAAGGGTATACGCAACTACTTGCTTATTTCTAGCATAGGTATTATGCAACTATAAGCATTGAAATCAACAGATAGATAACCAGATTACGAAACAAACATGCATATATACCATATTAGCATGCTCCAATATATCGCAAAATTTGCTAATAACAATCATGCAATATCACAAGATAATGCATATACATATATTTACATCACAACAACAGTATAACGGGTAGAAAACTTACCTGAGCGACTGGGGGTTACGAATGGCTCGGGACGAGTCTGGTAACCTATAAACAACAAGTAAGTTGGAATTAAACCAAAGTCACTTGTAAATCTATACTCTAACCAACTCAGACTCTAACGCTCGTTTTGCGCTTACTGATTCTCTTAAGTCACTCGAGTACCCTCGGCTCCACCATTTTTAATAATTTAACCTTTACGAGTTTTAAGGCGATTCCTTCGCGAGTGTCTTACCAACTGCCTAACACTCTTACCATAATTGTTTCATACATTAATTAACCCTTTTTGGTCTTTAACCTATGTTTCAAAGTAAGGCGAGGGGAAAAGTTTCGTTCGCGAAACGCCGTTACTTGAAACGGTCGTTTCTCCTAAACCGTGCGTCGGAATCGAACGAACTACATATCAAAACGAAGCTCGTAACATGAGCTATCTAAACATGGCAATGGTCATAATCTAGCAGGGGGTTCTCGGGTCCTAATGTTATGCACAAAAACAGTCTAAAGAAAATCGGACGTTACGACGGCTATGTTTACGCGATTTCCCAAATTTAAACCATTCAAAAACCATCACAATTCAACCTCAAATCAATCATACAACCAACATCCATCCAAACCACATCATAACAGCCCCAACCAATTCAAGTTTAACATTCATACTTATGCCTAAGCTTAACTTTAACCATACTTAAGTTCTTTTAATCAAAACAACAACATTTACCAATCCAACAACATCCCAAAACTCACTAATCTCTACATACACAACCATCAAGCCTCTCATGAACTAAAATACTCATATTATGCTCTTAACATTCAATAACAAAGCTTGGTTAAGAGATTATACCTTCCTTGAAGCTTTTTAACACAACACAAGAGCTTTGAATGCCTAAAGAACATTGATCCTTGCTTGTATAACCTTAATTGTAACGGCCTCAACCCCGGGTTAGGAGTTGACGTCACTAACAAAATGAAACTATAATTATAAGACAACTACTTACTTTATTTCAATATAAACAACTCTTCCACAAGACCTTTTCCAGGTTCAAGTATAACTTAGGTTACACACTTATTACAAACCATCTTATTAAAAACAACCTGCCATCTGTGACTATTATTCTATAGCAACTCACAGACCACACTTCCCAGACACAACCTATTCAGAGGAGCTTGACACAGGAGGAGTTGGAAACTGGCCCTTAGCAAAACAGCAACATCCCCTAAGCATCTGCAATGCGAAAATATACAAACACATTTGCAAGAGTGAGCGATCAACCGCTCAGCAGTACCACTATATGGTTACTAACTAAAACAGTTTATAATAAACAATTGTAGGAACAGAAATTACAACTTGATAGTGGAAAACGAGTAAAACAAGTGTAAATAGATAAAAACTGATAAACTGTTGAAACTGGATCTTTCATAGCTAGCATGCTCTCTAAACATTTTATTAATAGTGCTGTGTAAATAGCAGGATTAAATTTAGCATGCTACTTACATTTCCAAATCATTTGTCCCATCGCAGGACCTATAAAACTAATTGTTCCTTTACGGAAACCATAAAACTTGTCCCTTTCCGGGAACCTCAAAATCGCTTGCTCAGATATACATGCATTGGATGATTCCTGGTGAGACAGCTGATCAGGCTATCATATGAAACTTGTTCCGGAACTCAGAGACTAGCTAGGTCTCTGTCACGCTGGGCTGGTGGTTATAATAGGGTGCGCAACCACTTCGCCTCTTACGCTAACTTCCAGGCCGTTACGGGCCTTCTGCGCACACTCATCCAATTATCTGATCATTTTTATCCAGTTTTCCAATTCACTTACCTATCTCTTGTTAAAACAATTATAACACAGCACATTTTCCCAAAACATTTCCATTTTATTCAAAGCTTAGAGATAGGTATTTTCAGAAGTTACTTTTTCCCCAAAACACAAGTTAATAAAATAATTTGAAACCCAGGGAATACGTAACTTAAATCATTCTGTTCCAGTACGAGAATAAGACAATATTATATTCATATATACTGAACCACAAAGATATGATCAGGGGTACTTGCCTTAATACGCTTTAACACTAATTTCTGACTGGCTTTGCACTGACCGGGATGCTAAGGATTTCAACTGGAATCTACAGGAACCAAAATACCCTAAATTAGACGTCCGAATAAGCTTGACTATCCTTGCTAACAATCTACCCATATGTTAACAAACCCAACTCGTAACATTTTCAATATAATAATACACGTATCAATTAGGGTTCACGTCTTCAAAAGCCGGTTCAGTGCTCGTGTTCGTAATATAGGTATATTTGTCCTTTTACGAAATTAGGGTTATCGGTTTCGAAAAGTATTCCATCGCAACACATAATCAGGTTTTGTACAAAATAGTTACATATAATCGATCGACGTTCCGATAGCCATTGGGTACGGCCTCGTATTTCCGTAATTTAATTTTCTGAAAATCGGGCAGCACCCCTTTATTTATCGGACTACCCGTCGAACATCCCGACGTCCAAACAAACACAACTACAATCAATCGCAATTTAAACCCAACCACCGATTTCAGTCATCAATATCAGTCCAAAATTCTCAGTTACCAATTAAATATAATTATTAATTATTAGCCATGTTTTTATGGTTTAATAGTATTTTATTCGCAATTCGCACCTTAGATCGTATTTTGTATTTTAAATTGTAGGACTCAGATCGAATCATCATAGTCCACCGTCGGCTCGCCGAAGCTCATCGCCGACGGCGATAAAATTTACGGGTTCCCGTTTATACCGAGTATCCTACGTAAATTCCATCGATTAATCTATAATCCTCGCATATAAATTATTTATTTCACGAAATCAATCAAATAATCTTTCCTGCAAAGAAGAAAAAAAAAATAATAAAATAAAATTTTTAATCAGAATAATTCGAACCAAGGCAACACAGGGCAACACACTCGCGTGCTAAGCACGCGCCACCACAACAGAAACGGGGAAGAAAACGGCCAGAACATGCCAGAAAATATCACACAACACACACACTCTGACAGCCTGAAACACACACGATTTCACACACACAGAAACGTATACATACAGCAAGTATGTATATACATAAACATGAAGCAATCGGTGAATCAATAGAAAGGAGGGCGACGATCTCGCCGGAAAACAGAACGGCGCGGTGACTTACCGGAAGCAAGCAGCGAGAGGAAGAAAATAAATCGAGGAGAACAAAGAACGAAAGGGATTAAGGGAGGAAAGAAATTCAGAAGAGAAGAGATTAGAGACGGAGTGAAATCGAGAGGCGAGAGAGACAAGAAGCTGATGTTTAGAAAGAGAGGAACTAGGGATTAACTGGGAAAGGGAATGAAATCGGGTTTATTTACCCGGTTTCTTTTCCTTAATACCGCAACTGACACACCGATCTATTTAATCACGATACACTTCCCGAACAGAACGAATTGAAATAGTCTTAAAATAAACCTCAAAATTCCAACAATATTTAAAATTGATAATACACAACATTTTTATAATTTTTTTTTTAAAATCATTTTGAAATCGCACACCAGGCCCGCATTTAACAATCTAACGAGTTCACGCACGGTTAAATAAAAGCCAAAAATTTACCGGAATAATTTTAAAATTCTTGAAATAATTAAAAAGTAATAAAATAAAATTTTCATAATTTTTGAAGAATTCAAAAATTATAAACTGATTTTTACAATTAAAAATATTCATAAAATCATTTAAGGGTAAATAATCAATAAAATATTGATTTCTCAATTTTAAAAACTCCTAGAAATAATTAATAAAGTTATGAAGCCATAAAAATAATTTTAGAGATAATCCCCATATTTATGAAAATAAATCTTGAATATAACCACTTTTAACCATAAAACAAATAACACAACGTCACAACTAATTACACCAACGATCCTCGAACACCCATAATCACACATAATTAATAAAATATTAATAAAAATAATATTCAACTGACAGATCCCATACACATAACTTATTTAATAATTACACATTTAAATATTACAAAAATGTACGAGTCGTTATATTCTTTCCCCCTTAAAAAGATTATGTCCTCAGAATCTGATCTAATTAAACAAATGAGGATGTTTGTCAAGCATATCTGACTCTAATTCCCAAGTGGACTCTTCTACTCGAGGATTCCGCCACAGTACTTTAACTATAGGAATAGACTTATTTCTAAGAACTCGCTCTTTACGATCTAGGATCTGGATCAGCCGTTCCTCGTAGGATAAATCTGGTTGAAGATCGATTGGTTCATATTCAATAACTTGATTTGAATCAGGGATATAACGCTTCAGCATGGACACATGGAATACATTGTGGATATGTTGTAATTGTGGTGGCAATGCCAACTCATAGGCAACCTTACCAACTTTCCTCAGTATTTCAAAAGGTCCAATATATCTAGGACTTAACTTACCTTTCTGTCCAAATCTAACCAATCCTTTCCAGGGCGACACTTTTAGCAATACCAACGATCCTATTTCCATCTCCACGTCTTTTCGATGAAGGTCTGCGTTCTTTTTCTGTCTATCTTGAGCTGCTTCTAACCTTTTTCGAATTAATATAATTGCGGCCTTAGTCTGTTGAACCAATTCAGGGCCTAATAATTTCTTTTCTCCTACTTCATCCCAATAAAGAGGGGACCTACACTTACGTCCATACAGGGCTTCGTAGGGCGGCATTCTTATACTGGCATGATAACTGTTATTATAAGAGAACTCAATCAGGGGCAAGTGTTCGTCCCAATTTCCTTTAAAATCCAAAGCACAAACCCTTAACATGTCTTCTATCGTCTGAATGGTTCTTTCACTTTGGCCATCTGTCTGGGGATGGTAGGCGGTACTCATTTTCAATTTAGTCCCAAAACACTCCTGAAATTTCGTCCAAAATCTGGAATTAAATCTTGGATCTCGATCCGATACGATTGAAACAGGAACTCCATGCTTGGTAACAATTTCATCCAAATATAATTTAACTAGCCTGTCCAAAGAATACTTTTCATTGATCGGAAGAAAATGTGCAGACTTGGTCAATCTATCAATAATTACCCAAATTGCATCATGGTTCGATTTCGTCTTTGGTAGTCCTACTACAAAATCCATCGCGAGTTCTTCCCATTTCCACTGTGGAACATCCAACGGTTGTAACAATCCACTTGGTCTTTGATGTTCCGCCTTCACTGTCTGACATACATGGCATTTGTTAACCCAACTTGCAATTTCCTTTTTCATTCCTGGCCACCAAAAGTGCATCTTCAAATCTTGATACATTTTAGTGCTTCCCGGGTGAATGGAAAACTTGGAATTATGAGCTTCCCGCAATATCGCATTTCTTAGTTCAGTTACATTGGGAATCCATATCCTCGAGGAAAACCTATACATACCCTTGCTATCCTTTTATGTGCAGAGTTCTTCTCCAGTTAAACTATCTAACTCTCGATTCATCATTTCTTCCTGACACTTCTGGATCTTGTCCATCAATTCTGGCCGAAAAGTGATCTCATACAATTGTCCTTGATTTTCGTCTGTTACTCGAACCTCAATTTCCAGCTTCTCCAATTCTCTGGCGAGGTCCTCGGAAATTTTGATTGCATTCAATCTTTCCTTCCTGCTTAGGGCATCTGCCACTACGTTGGCCTTGCCTGGGTGGTAATTAATAGAACAATCGTAATCCTTAATCAGTTCTAGCCATCTCCGTTGTCGCATGTTTAGATCCTTCTGAGTGAATATATACTTTAAACTTTTGTGATCTGTATAAATTTCACATTTTTCTCCGTATAAGTAATGTCTCCACAGCTTCAACGCGAACACGATTGCGGCTAATTCCAAATCATGCACTGGATACTTTTGCTCATGAGGCTTTAGCTGTCTGGAAGCGTAGGCAATAACTTTATCATGTTGCATTAATACACAACCCAAACCTTTCAAGGAAGTATCACTATAGATCACGAAGTTTCCTGTCTCATCTGGCAATGCTAATACTGGAGCTGTTACTAACCTCTTTTTCAATTCTTGGAAGCTTTCCTCGCACTTCTCTGTCCAATTAAACTTCTCATTCTTCCGGGTCAACTTGGTCAATGGAGTTGCAATCTTGGTGAAATCCTTTACAAATCTTCGATAATAACCTGCTAACCCAAGAAAGCTTCTGACTTCTGTTGGAGTCTTTGGTTGTTCCCATTTGGATATAGCTTCAATCTTTACGGGATCCACTTTAATGCCATCTTTTCCTACTACGTGACCTAAGAATTGAACTTCCTCCAACCAAAATTCGCACTTCGAAAACTTTGTGTACAACTGCTTCTCTCTTAGCCTTTGCAGGGAAATCTTCAAATGATTAGCATGATCTTCTCTAGTCTTCGAATAAATGAGGATGTCATCAATAAATACAATCACAAACTTATCCAAGTATTCTTTATACACCCGATTCATTAAATCCATGAAGGCAGCTGGTGCATTGGTCAATCCAAATGACATTACTAAGAACTCATAATGTCCGTATCGGGTCCTGAATGCAGTCTTTGGTATGTCTTCAGGCTTAATCTTTAACTGATGGTAGCCTGATCTCAAGTCAATCTTCGAGAAACAACACGCTCCCTTAAGTTGGTCAAACAGGTCATCTATCCTTGGCAGGGGATACTTGTTTTTAATGGTTAACTTGTTTAATTCCCGATAATCAATACACAATCTCATACTTCCATCCTTCTTCTTTACGAATAACACTGGAGCACCCCACGGGGATATACTTGGCCTAATCACGCCTTTGTCCAATAATTCCTGGAGTTGCTTAGCTAGTTCTTTCATTTCCACTGGAGCCATGCGATAGGGTGCCTTTGAAACTGGTTCTGCTCCGGGAACTAAGTCTATGGAAAACTCAATTTCACGATCTGGTGGCAATCCGGGCAATTCATTTGGAAAAACGTCTGGGAATTCCCTTACTATTGGAATCTTATCTAAATCAAGTACTTCCTTCTCCACATCCACCACATGTGCTAAGTAAGCTTCACATCCTTGTCTTAACAATTTCTTCGTCTGGAGTATCGAGAGAAATTTCTTTTCTTGCCTTTGTCCTTGATAAGTCACCTTAATATTATCCTCAATAACCATCAAAATTTTCTTCTTCTTACAATCAATGTTAGCCTTATACTGGGACAACCAATCCATTCCCAAAATCACGTCGAACTCTCCTAGCTCGAAGGGTATTAGATCAGCCGAAAAAGAGTATCCGTGGATTTCCAATTGACACTTAGGGCAAAACTGACTCACTGAAACTTTATCCTGATTGGCTACTTCTATAGTCAAAGGTTCAACCAAATCTTCTAACATTAAGTCCATCTTAACCACACAATTCTTTGATATAAAAGACTTAGATGCTCCTGAATCAAATAAAACTTTAACAGGTACGGAGTTGAGAGAGAGCGTACCTGCCACTACGTCCGAGTCCTGAGCATTGGACTTTTTTGTCATTTTGAAAGTTCTGGCTTTAGCTGTGCTGGATGCCGGTCCTTGAGATGCAGTACCTTGAGTAGCTGTCTTACAATACCGAGCAACATGTCCCACCTTCCCACAGTTGTAGCAAGTAACTGCGGGTTTCTCTATATTACATTCAGATGCGTAATGACCCTTTTGATGACATTTGAAGCACTGAACATCCCTTTTGCACGGGCCACTATGTCTCTTCCCACATACCTTACAATCTCTTACGGAATTTGATGACTGAGCTGGAGTGGAGGCAACTGAGGTGGTAGCAGGCCTAACCTGAGAAAAATTCTGTCTTCTAAATCTTTGATTTCTGTTCTGGCCAAACCTCTTCTGAAACCTCTGACCGAACCCCCCTGGATTCGTTTCACCAGTGATGCTTTCAGATTTTCGCTTTTTATCGCCCTTTTCCTTGGCAGCCAACTTCTGGTCACTTTCAATTACCAGCGCGGCCTGAACTACAGAGGAATATGTCTTGAGCTGCAAGGCTACAACCCCACTGCGAATTTCTGGCTTCAGTCCCTGCTGGAACCTCTTTGCTTTCTGAGCTTCAGTATTCACATACACAGGCACCAATCGGGCCAATTCCGTAAACTTTGCCTCATACTCAGCCACACTCTTTTCATCCTGCTTCAATTCCAAAAACTCAACTTCTAACTGGTTCTGCAAACAGTCCGAAAAATATTTTTCCAAGAACAACTCTATAAACCTGGCCCACAAGACAGGGCCTTCTCCTTCCATGGCACGGGTGGATTCCCACCAATAATTCGCTTCACCCTTGAGAAAATAGCTCGCATAGTCTGATCTAAGATTATCACTTACTTGCGTAAGGGTGAAAGCTTTCTCTATTTCCTTTAGCCAAATCCTAGCAGCAACTGGGTCCACCTCGCCCTTAAATTCTGGAGGCTTTACCGACTGAAAAGATTTAAAACTCACAGTTTGGTTCACTTCTCTTTGCTGAGGTTGCTGCTGAAGCTGCAGCTGTTGTTGTTGAATTTGTTGTTGATGCTGCTGTATGAACTGCTGCTGTTGTTGCTGTTGTTGTAGAAATAGTTGTTGTTGCTGCTGAAATTGTTCTTGCTGCTGAGCCATTTGATTAGACTGTTGGCGCAGCAAATCTAGAAACTCACCCATAACTGGGCCCCCTTCAGAAGCTCTGCTAGAGGAATTGGGTGGGATATTCTTCTTGGGCGGCATTCTCCTGAAATATAGCAAATGATTTTTAGTTTAAAAGAATTGCCCCCGGGTAGCAACATTTTCATGTGCCAAGAGAATACTGCCGCAAAAAAAAAAAAAAAAATATTCCCACCCTCATTGAGTTGGGGTCCGACTGTAATGAGTCGCTAGATTTAACAAAATCAGCAACAATTACAACAATAAAATAACAACAGTAATAACAACACGACACTAGCAGCATGCAACAACACCTATAATATAACACTAATTAAATTCACATGGTCGAACTCGTTCTGGTGGAAAACTATCTAGGAATCCTTATTGGCTACTACCAATGGTACATATACCAGGGAAAACACACTAAAGATTAGGGCAGTTCCAAAATCCTCAAAATATGCCAGGGTTACGCCTTCGAACCCTCAACTAGACTTTTAAACTTGCTCCTTTAGATGTGAGTTGCTGATTCACTCCCTATATACCAATATTACCCATTTCCGACTCTACTCCTAACCTAAATCAGGGACTCAAACCTGTAGCTCTGATACCAACCTGTAACGGCCTCAACCCCGGGTTAGGAGTTGACGTCACTAACAAAATGAAACTATAATTATAAGACAACTACTTACTTTATTTCAATATAAACAACTCTTCCACAAGACCTTTTCCAGGTTCAAGTATAACTTAGGTTACACACTTATTACAAACCATCTTATTAAAAACAACCTGCCATCTGTGACTATTATTCTATAGCAACTCACAGACCACACTTCCCAGACACAACCTATTCAGAGGAGCTTGACACAGGAGGAGTTGGAAACTGGCCCTTAGCAAAACAGCAACATCCCCTAAGCATCTGCAATGCGAAAATATACAAACACATTTGCAAGAGTGAGCGATCAACCGCTCAGCAGTACCACTATATGGTTACTAACTAAAACAGTTTATAATAAACAATTGTAGGAACAGAAATTACAACTTGATAGTGGAAAACGAGTAAAACAAGTGTAAATAGATAAAAACTGATAAACTGTTGAAACTGGATCTTTCATAGCTAGCATGCTCTCTAAACATTTTATTAATAGTGTTGTGTAAATAGCAGGATTAAATTTAGCATGCTACTTACATTTCCAAATCATTTGTCCCATCGCAGGACCTATAAAACTAATTGTTCCTTTACGGAAACCATAAAACTTGTCCCTTTCCGGGAACCTCAAAATCGCTTGCTCAGATATACATGCATTGGATGATTCCTGGTGAGACAGCTGATCAGGCTATCATATGAAACTTGTTCCGGAACTCAGAGACTAGCTAGGTCTCTGTCACGCTGGGCTGGTGGTTATAATAGGGTGCGCAACCACTTCGCCTCTTACGCTAACTTCCAGGCCGTTACGGGCCTTCTGCGCACACTCATCCAATTATCTGATCATTTTTATCCAGTTTTCCAATTCACTTACCTATCTCTTGTTAAAACAATTATAACACAACACATTTTCCCAAAACATTTCCATTTTATTCAAAGCTTAGAGATAGGTATTTTCAGAAGTTACTTTTTCCCCAAAACACAAGTTAATAAAATAATTTGAAACCCAGGGAATACGTAACTTAAATCATTCTGTTCCAGTACGAGAATAAGACAACATTATATTCATATATACTGAACCACAAAGATATGATCAGGGGTACTTGCCTTAATACGCTTTAACACTAATTTCTGACTGGCTTTGCACTGACCGGGATGCTAAGGATTTCAACTGGAATCTACAGGAACCAAAATACCCTAAATTAGACGTCCGAATAAGCTTGACTATCCTTGCTAACAATCTACCCATATGTTAACAAACCCAACTCGTAACATTTTCAATATAATAATACACGTATCAATTAGGGTTCACGTCTTCAAAAGCCGGTTCAGTGCTCGTGTTCGTAATATAGGTATATTTGTCCTTTTACGAAATTAGGGTTATCGGTTTCGAAAAGTATTCCATCGCAACACATAATCAGGTTTTGTACAAAATAGTTACATATAATCGATCGACGTTCCGATAGCCATTGGGTACGGCCTCGTATTTCCGTAATTTAATTTTCCGAAAATCGGGCAGCACCCCTTTATTTATCGGACTACCCGTCGAACATCCCGACGTCCAAACAAACACAACTACAATCAATCGCAATTTAAACCCAACCACCGATTTCAGTCATCAATATCAGTCCAAAATTCTCAGTTACCAATTAAATATAATTATTAATTATTAGCCGTGTTTTTATGGTTTAATAGTATTTTATTCGCAATTCGCACCTTAGATCGTATTTTGTATTTTAAATTGTAGGACTCAGATCGAATCATCATAGTCCATCGTCGGCTCGCCGAAGCTCATCGCCGACGGCGATAAAATTTACGGGTTCCCGTTTATACCGGGTATCCTACGTAAATTCCATCGATTAATCTATAATCCTCGCATATAAATTATTTATTTCACGAAATCAATCAAATAATCTTTCCTGCAAAGAAGAAAAAAAAAATAAAATAAAATAAAATTTTTAATCAGAATAATTCGAACCAAGGCAACACAGGGCAACACACTTGCGTGCTAAGCACGCGCCACCACAACAGAAACGGGGAAGAACACGGCCAGAACATGCCAGAAAATATCACACAACACACACACTCTGACAGCCTGAAACACACACGATTTCACACACACAGAAACGTATACATACAGCAAGTATGTATATACATAAACATGAAGCAATCGGTGAATCAATAGAAAGGAGGGCGACGATCTCGCCGGAAAACAGAACGGCGCGGTGACTTACCGGAAGCAAGCAGCGAGAGGAAGAAAATAAATCGAGGAGAACAAAGAACAAAAGGGATTAAGGGAGGAAAGAAATTCAGAAGAGAAGAGATTAGAGACGGAGTGAAATCGAGAGGCGAGAGAGACAAGAAGCTGATGTTTAGAAAGAGAGGAACTAGGGATTAACTGGGAAAGGGAATGAAATCGGGTTTATTTACCCGGTTTCTTTTCCTTAATACCGCAACTGACACACCGATCTATTTAATCACGATACACTTCCCGAACAGAACGAATTGAAATAGTCTTAAAATAAACCTCAAAATTCCAACAATATTTAAAATTGATAATACACAACATTTTTATAATTTTTTTTTTTAAAATCATTTTGAAATCGCACACCAGACCCGCATTTAACAATCTAACGAGTTCACGCACGGTTAAATAAAAGCCAAAAATTTACCGGAATAATTTTAAAATTCTTGAAATAATTAAAAAGTAATAAAATAAAATTTTCATAATTTTTGAAGAATTCAAAAATTATAAACTGATTTTTACAATTAAAAATATTCATAAAATCATTTAAGGGTAAATAATCAATAAAATATTGATTTCTCAATTTTAAAAACTCCTAGAAATAATTAATAAAGTTATGAAGCCATAAAAATAATTTTAGAGATAATCCCCATATTTATGAAAATAAATCTTGAATATAACCACTTTTAACCATAAAACAAATAACACAACGTCACAACTAATTACACCAACGATCCTCGAACACCCATAATCACACATAATTAATAAAATATTAATAAAAATAATATTCAACTGACAGATCCCATACACATAACTTATTTAATAATTACACATTTAAATATTACAAAAATGTACGAGTCGTTATATTAATCTTTCATAAAAATTCAAGAAAACTAAAGTTATTTCTTGAAGGTTACTATTCACCATCTTCTTCCTTGATTTATAGAAAAAGATTGGCTTGGAATTAGAAGCTTAAACTTATAGGAAGTATGTAACTATCCATGGGGAAGCTTAGATAATTACCTTGCTAAATAGTAAGTGGTGGAGCTTGGATCTTCAAATTTTAAGAAATGGGCCGAGAGCTAGCTTGGGAAGAAAGAGATTTTTGTGTTTTGTTTGATGAAAATGAAATGATTTGCTTGGTTGGTTGATTTTTGTGTTGTTTTTGGTTAATGACTTAATTAACCTTGATTTTGTGTGGTTATAATTCAACCACACTTCCTTCCCTTCTATGTCATGCTTGTGTCACCTTGCACATGTCATTATGCTCCCACTTGTCCACACCTTGTGGTTTGATGATGTCACAATCCCTGGCTTCTTGTACAAGCTTGTCTCTTGGTCACTTATTTGTTTTACGGTTCGCTTATCTTTCGTTCTCGTTTATCGTTTGAGGGATCATACCCGGGACCTTATTACTTAGGTTCCCTTAACCTTTCTCAATATATTATATTCCTTTTATGATCCTCTCCTATAATCCTTTAATTTAAATCCTTTTTATCCTGTTACCTTATACTCAATTCTCTCCGTATCTTGTGGATTTCCGGGAAAAATCAAAGTGTTCAGAATTGGATTCTGACGATCTTTACATACACTTATATACCACATAGAGTACTAATAATATCCCATAAGATCAATAACAGAACCCCTACATAGCGTGGCATGAAACGTTTTCTCGTTCAGCAAAAACACTATTCATAAGGGTTTCAAAATTTCTCAAAAATTGGGGTTATTACAGTCTCCCCTCCTTAAAAGGATTCCGTCCCGGAATCAGATAGAAAACAAATGGGGATACTTTCTTAGCATTACACTTTCTAACTCTCGAGTCAATTTTCCACATTGTGGTTCTACCACCAAACTCTGCCTAGTTTGATAATCCTTCTCCTAAGCACTTGTTCCTTTTCACTCTATAACCCTTCCTGGTTGCTCCATATAGGTTACGTCGGGTTGCATATCTATGCGCTCATATGCCTCTATTTATCTGGCATCTGAATTACACTTCCTTAACATTGATACGTGAAACGCGTTATGACTCGCTACAAGTTCTGGGTTAGGGCTAGCTCATATGCTAACTTCCCAAACGTCTTAATATATCCAAGGGTCCAACAAATTGTAGACTTAGCTTTCCTTTCTTTCCGAACCTCATCAATCCTTTCCAAGGGATACCTATAACATTACTAGGTCCCCTATTTCATACTCTTTATCCTTTCGTGCCAAATCAACATACTTATCATGTCCATCTTGGGCTACTACCAGCCGTCCTCTGATTAGATCTATCATATCCTTGGTCCTTTGGACTACTGCGGGTCCGAGCATCTTGCGCTCTACAACTTCATCCTAACATAAGGGAGATCGACATTATCTTCCCTCAAGGATCTCATAAGGCGACATCTCGATAATGACATATGATCTATTGTCGTAAGATAACTCAATCCGAATTAAGTGATCATTCCAAATTCTTTCAAGTCTATTGCACAGACTCTCATTATAGCTTTTATCATTAGAACTTTTGCTTCTCAATACCCATTCTTTTCCAGTTCGTAATCGCTACTACCTTCCGTTCCTAATATTATACTGGTTATACTTTTGCTCGTTAGCGTTCTATAACCTTTTAATAACCACGTCAACCTTAGTATCACGAATGTGTTTCCATTCCGAATACTACCACAACTTTATTACTCCTTTTTCAGCTGTTTCTATTTCCCAAAGTTTGATCAATCACATAGAAGTAAAGGAATTTGTTGAGAGATCACTATGATCATGAACACTTGTTATATTACATAGTTAGTACAGAAGGTGGCCAGCCTTTAGTACTTGACAAGCAATTAAACAATAGATGGTATCCTACTAGGCTTCTATCACACAGATAGACAGTCATTCGGCAATACCTCCCCTTCTGGAAGGGTTGTTCTTCTCAGCTTATACAAAATGAAAAGAAGAGAAAAGAACGAATTGAAGAGAATTGTATATATGAAAAAAAATATACTGCCACAAAATATCTGGCTTGGAACCTACCTCTGAACTATAGAGGTTTGTCATAGAAGAACAAAACATATATGTATTTATATCAACATCAAGTATTATAGCATCGCATTTCACGTGCCTAAATATTTTTGTTATTCCGTCCATCATTCTATGGACCCATGCTCTTCCTCGAGCTTATACTCAATCACCTTTGAAACTCCCTCGACATCGAAAATCGAATCTGGAATCTCATTTTATACATCATCGTTAATAGAATTCTATGCTTGCACCGCAACCTTCCTCGTATAGTAATACGACTCTCTTTTGATAAGAAAGAATAAATATACAATAGGTAGATACTCTACTTAATTAGTCTATCAATGATAACTTATACACTACCACGACCCGATTAGTGGTACTCAATCTCAACACCCATTCCAATACAACTCTCACGGTTGTAATCAGCTCAATACTCGCAGAATCATTGCTGCTTTACCATGGTCCACCACTGACCTACTGTAGTCATTCATTTTCCATGAAGTCTTAATAGCTAACCATACGGAGTCCATACATGTCGTATCAAATCCTTCTAAGGAGGTAACATGATCACCGTTCATGATTCATGAAGAACACTCCTGAACTTGACGTACATACATGACATGAAGCAGATAAAAGTGCAGAAGAGTTTCAATCAAAGCAACGATAGCAGGTTAATACCATTCTTAATCATACGCCCTAAATAGAAGAATTAACTCAAGGGTTCATCTAGTCCTTTTGAAACATGGTCCAGGCTCATTCTCAAGATAGTACCTTCTAAGATAGATAGCCCGCTCATGGCGATTACACGAATTAAACCTTTACCAACTACTATTACGGCTGGGTATTGCACAGTCATCAGAAGGAATGTCAATCTTCCAAACCATAATACAACCTTCATAGTTTTAACCATCATCACTGTATTCTTTTGGCACAAGCGCCTATAATTATCCTCTTACCTTTAATGTGTCAGCCACCTCTTTGGCCTTTCCTGATAGTAAAATTTCCTTACAGTCAATGTCACTTTAACCATCTCCAAATAATTTTCTACCTTATTTCAATCACAGCTTATGTGAAAATGCTTTCCTTAAAATCTGATGAGTAAAAAAAAATCACCATTTTTCCATAAGTTATTGCCTCAGTCTTTAGAGGTTAATCACTGTCATGACTGACTCTCAATCATAATTAGAACATCTTTTATCTTAAGTCCTAATTACCTTGAATAATTTCGACCATTACTGGTCCGATCCATACTTTCTCGTGGTTTAACACGTGCCCCACTTGGCAACATTATAATTACGTCATATTTCCTTTATCAACATTTCTATTCTTGAAAATTTTGAATATTACCTTTCTCCTTGTAAAACCTCTAAGGTTATCCTTCAATCGTTCCTCCTGTATTCCCTAGATACAGGGCATATTAAAATACCATTTACTATTACTAGAACCATTGTCTATATACTTCTTAAAAATTTCTCCACTGATTCTTAAAGGTTGTTGCTACATTAACCCTTTCCAAATCATACTGTCAAAACTCATACTGTCCCTATTAAGGGTGAAATTCCAACCTTTATGCATTCCCCTAGGATTCATTTTAAGTTACCGATGTTCTATCCTTAATTCCACCTTTAAAAGGTACCTGCATCCTTCCATGGATAAATCAAGTCATATATCCCTGATAAGGGTGTCTTATTCAATCATTCCCACCTCGATAGTCTATACCTAACTTCATAATAGCATCCTTATTCAAATTGAGGTCAATCCATATGGCCTCCAAAAGATAACAATGGTCATCCACTTTTCTTTCTTGATTTGGTAATGATAACATGGATGTTCTGGAAGATATTGGTCATGTTCAACGTGAACTTCTTCTTAATAATTCCTTATTTACTTTTGTTGTTTATCTCAACAGTCATCTTAATGTTGGGATATCTTTCATATCTGGCGTCTCCCTTTCTGGGTATCATGCCACCGGTCTTACACTTTACCTTCTTGAAGGTCACTTCCTTCACCCAATTTTCTTAATTTCTTACTTTCTTGTCTCCTCAGTCTATCCGCGTCTCATTATTTATCCTTCGAATTATCTCAAGGTTTCCTCGAATCTTCCCAACTTACAGGGGATAAAATATATGTATCTCTTATACCTTCAACCATCAATTTAACTCATGGTGAATCACACTCATCCGGACGATTACCTACTTTTCTATTTCTATTTCTACGAGTCTTTAGGGTTTCCTCATACCCAACTCCCTTATCATTCCTCAAACTCTCTTGCCTTTATATTCCTTTCTCTTATCGTTATTTCATGAACCAACACAACATAAGCATTGATTTCAAACATCCCGTCATTCTGGATTCGTGTCTTCAGAATGAATCTTGATAACTTTTACAACTTAGATTCATAATTCATCATACTCGTCTGCCTTTGTTCTGGCTCTTAAGCTTTTACACTATCTCCATAACCTTGGGAAGTACTTTCCTGAAAACAATTGACTGAACTTAAATCAGTTTATTATAATCTCTTGCTCCGTGCCTTCCTTGGCCTTTCACCAGCGGGTGGTCTCTCTCTTAGGAGGGTAAGTGACAAAACAGTCTTTTGTGGTTCGTCAATCATTTAGAATCTCAAATGATTCATCTATTTCCTTTAGCCAGGCTCTTGCCTCGACTGGGTCAGCTTGTTCCTTGGAACTCTGAGAGCTTAGCGACTTAAAGGTCATGAAAGAATTTCCCACCGCACTGTCTCCTCAGGGTGGTGGTTGGGGATAATAGTCTAAGTTCTCTTTAGACAGGTCCATGAATTGCCGTATAGGGGTACCATCTCGGGTCTCCTGTCCTTACTCGACTTTTGTTTCCTCAGTCTAAATATTTCTTCCTACTCCCCATAATTGGGGTCATCTTACATAATTTAAATCCTCATTTTCCACTTCATCATGTTATGGGTTCCTTTTGTCTTGGTGGCAACCTCCCTGACTATCACGTTCAGGGTTTGCTCTAACTCTTATTCCTCAAACTAGCTTTCATCTAAGATTTCATCTTTAAGCTCTTAAACCTTTGGAACCCAAATTCTATAGGAATACCTCATTATTCCCTTATCATCACTCTCGGTATTAATCTCATACCTATTTGTTGGCTCTCTGCCTTCATTCATCACTTTTACTGGCACAATATGTTCTTTTCCAATACTTCGGGCTGTATTGCTATCTCAAACAGCTTTTCGGTACCGGCTCCGGTTACCTTCACTACTATTTCCATTTTCTCAAAATCTCTTATAAACTCTCCAAAAGACATTATCATCTTGAGTCTCTCTTTTTTACTAAGGGCATCAGCCACCATATTGGCTTTCCCCGAATGATAAAGAATCTCCCAATCATAATTCTTGATTAGCTCTAACTGCCTCCTCTGGCGTATGTTGAGCTCTTTCTACGTAAGAATGTACTAGAGCTCCTATGGTTTGTGAATCTCACACTTCTCTCCATACAAGTAGTGCCTCAAATCTTTAGGGCAAAACTATTGCCACGAGCCCAAGCTCATGGGTGGGGATATCGAATTTTAAATTCCCTTAATTGTCTTGACACAGACGCAATTATCTTGCTGTGCTATATAAGAAGCACCCTAATTCCTTATGCGAAGCGTCACTTACAAATCACAAAATCTCATTTTCCATCCGGCAACGCCAATATAGGGAACGTCACCAACCTTTGCTTCGGTTCTTAAAAGTTGTTCTCGCATTTCTCTGTCCATTCGAACTTCTCAGTCTTACGAGTAAGCCGCGTTAAAGGGGCTACTATCTTTACAAACTTGAACGAACCTCCGGTAGTGACCGGCCAATCCTACCTCTGGTAGTCGACCAAACCATGGTCATCAATTCATCAGTGGTCCTTTATCCAATCCTGTCAGGATCCTCCATGGGATCCTCCTCAACAACTATCCCTTCTAGGACAACATCCTCAACCGCTACATCCTCAATATCAATATCATCCGGTCCTGCATTAGGACACTCTATCGGATCCACAATCCGATCTCCAATTAGTAATAAAATATCATCGCGATGTTGCTCCTCAACCTCAGGGTTCGGAGTCCCGCTACCATATACGATAACGAACTACGCTCCTATCACGATATTTATAAGGGTTCCCATAAGGGTTTTAACTGTGAGTACTACGTTAGGTAGCCCGACTATGAACTTGGCAAGAGTTCTTATTATCTTAGTGAACTTATTATCTTAACGTCCCATCATCTCTGAGGTTTATAACGCTTGGCTCTGATACCATTTCTGTAACACCCCCAAATCCGGGGTCGGGGATCCGGGTTGTCACGAGTTCCATTTCCCTTAACAACACCCAATCTTAATAAATAATCACTACTCTGTACTGTGACCCCACAATAAACACACACACCACAAGTTATAGTCTCAGAGATGAATATCCAAAAATAATCACAAGTCGTTTTATTCCACAATTATATGCCAATACACCTTAAACAGGTTTCTGAATAAATTTACATTTCTTTGCCATTATTACAATTCATAAATATACATAATCTGATACATCAAAAGTTGAAAGCCTAGCCTATTGGTAGTTCCTACCTCAGCTATGGCGGCATCAGTGCTTCTAGAAAACTGCGGAACGTCTCCTAACCTCTTGCGAATCGGGAGCTTGGTCCGGTTCATCTTGTCTATCTGATGTTGTGTGATGAAAGAAGAAAGCAAGGGTGAGCAGCAAGCCCACCAAAATAATATGTATAATGATTAACAATATATGAGCCTTCTCATAGTACTCATGAAAGTCTTGGTCAAAAGAAATGAACCAAGTTGATATCTTAATGCGATGAAGTCGCAAAATATTCAGTATATATATACATATACATATATACTTTTCAAAATCTTGGAAGTCCTCTTCCATGCATAATATACACAAAGTCCCAGTGTATAACTGTATAAAAAAAAATATCATTGCAAGGTGATCTCATATATCTAACCTTGTCTCAACGTTCTTCTGAAAATCTTTGTTATTCATAAGACAATTATTAATTAGATATAAGTTTAAAAGATGAAGTTACCAAATACTCCAATATACTTATATCTTTTCCAAATACTACTTGAACTACCACCGTTCAAGTTATAATTAATTTCAAAAGTTCATCACATAGATGAAACTATAAGACAAGATTTGAATAGATTAAATCTTTAAAATATTATCAAAATAAAATGAAGTTACGAGATACTTCATTTGATGTAAACATCATTTTGAAAACTTGACCCTGCCAACACCCAACAATCGCCCAACCGTAGCCTTTCTATCGAAGTGCTCTGGGTAGTGTTGCAGAAATTATCCAATTGGATGATGAACTCATTACGGGAGTTTGCCGCGCCAGGAAGACCACTTACGATGATCAGTCGTAGTAGTGCAACCCCACCATTTTCTACATGTAGAGGAGAACCTGTCGGATTTACTTGTCAACCGAACACTGAACTCCTAAGGAATGGACCGCCTTAGCGGAACTTCCAGGCCATTTGGGCCAATATAATAAGGCTGGGCCGGCGCTACTCGGCCACTTACGCCACTCCTAGTTCAGATGAAATCCATGACTCTGAAACGTAAAGATCGTCCCCACTTTCCCCAAGTAGAAACTTGTTGATACGGCTCCACCAAGAGGTCGTATCTATTTGGAAAGGAGAACTCACCGATATTTTCCAGGCGATGCCTGTTAATGGATTAACTTATTCCAAGAATTTTACTTCCCGAGTGTTGGGTAAGTAATCAATTCATTTAACAAAACAGCAACCTTGTTGCGAATATAAAACACACCACAGAGCCGGATCCCTCAGGTTTTGAGCGAGTATTTAAATCCCCTTCGAAAGGAGGATCTTAAATATATAAAAAAAAATGAGTTTTGGGATCCGCTCTAACTTTTAAAAATCATTTTGAAGACTCGCAAAACATTTTTAAGAATGTTTGGAGTGAAGCTGATTTAATGAAGTAAATCAGTCCCCAGAATATATAGAAAATGACTGAATATTATTATTTAAATAATATTCCCATAAAGAATAATCTTTATAAAAATAATTGAAGTAGAAGTACTAAAACTTATACTTGAAACGAGTATTAAATAACCAAAGATATACTTATATGAAAGTATTATCTTTATTTGAATAATCGAAAATAAGTTTGATTATTGACACCTTATTCTTTAATAAAATAAAGAATATACCTCAGCAAATAATCGGAGTCATAGATCCTCAAATGAATATTCAAATAATATTCATTAAATAATATAAACTGAGTCATAAGCCCTCGAATGAATATTCAAATAATATTCAATAAATAATATAAAAGAGTCATAAGCCCTCGAATGAATATTCAAATAATATTCAGATAAATAAATAAAAGGAGTCATAAGCCCTCGAATGAATATTCAAATAATATTCAGATAAATAAATAAAAGGAGTCATAAGTCCCCGAATGAATATTCAAAATAATATTCATTTAATATAAAGGAGTCATACGCCTTCGAATAATATTCAAAATAATATTCAATAATAAAATAAAGTTAAAGTTATCGAATAAACCTTATTCGATTAATAGTTTTAAAAACTATATCCATATATATATATATATAAATAAATATATATATATATATAATATACTCGGGAACATCGACTCCCGGTTTAGAAATATGTTCACCTTTTATCCCCTATACTAAGGGTATACGCAACTACTTGCTTATTTCTAGCATAGGTATTATGCAACTATAAGCATTGAAATCAACAGATAGATAACCAGATTACGAAACAAACATGCATATATACCATATTAGCATGCTCCAATATATCGCAAAATTTGCTAATAACAATCATGCAATATCACAAGATAATGCATATACATATATTTACATCACAACAACAGTATAACGGGTAGAAAACTTGCCTGAGCGACTGGGGGTTACGAATGGCTCGGGACGAGTCTGGTAACCTATAAACAACAAGTAAGTTGGAATTAAACCAAAGTCACTTGTAAATCTATACTCTAACCAACTCAGACTCTAACGCTCGTTTTGCGCTTACTGATTCTCTTAAGTCACTCGAGTACCCTCGGCTCCACCATTTTTAATAATTTAACCTTTACGAGTTTTAAGGCGATTCCTTCGCGAGTGTCTTACCAACTGCCTAACACTCTTACCATAATTGTTTCATACATTAATTAACCCTTTTTGGTCTTTAACCTATGTTTCAAAGTAAGGCGAGGGGAAAAGTTTCGTTCGCGAAACGCCGTTACTTGAAACGGTCGTTTCTCCTAAACCGTGCATCGGAATCGAACGAACTACATATCAAAACGAAGCTCGTAACATTAGCTATCTAAACATGGCAATGGTCATAATCTAGCAGGGGGTTCTCGGGTCCTAATGTTATGCACAAAAACAGTCTAAAGAAAATCGGACGTTACGACGGCTATGTTTACGCGATTTCCCAAATTTAAACCATTCAAAAACCATCACAATTCAACCTCAAATCAATCATACAACCAACATCCATCCAAACCACATCATAACAGCCCCAACCAATTCAAGTTTAACATTCATACTTATGCCTAAGCTTAATTTTAACCATACTTAAGTTCTTTTAATCAAAACAACAACATTTACCAATCCAACAACATCCCAAAACTCACTAATCTCTACATACACAACCATCAAGCCTCTCATGAACTAAAATACTCATATTATGCTCTTAACATTCAATAACAAAGCTTGGTTAAGAGATTATACCTTCCTTGA
The DNA here is from genome assembly GCF_009905375.1 of Apium graveolens. Classification (NCBI taxonomy): domain Eukaryota; kingdom Viridiplantae; phylum Streptophyta; class Magnoliopsida; order Apiales; family Apiaceae; genus Apium; species Apium graveolens. The sequence goes on along the minus strand of NC_133654.1, from coordinate 197,709,385 downwards.
AGCTTTTTAACACAACACAAGAGCTTTGAATGCCTAAAGAACCTTGATCCTTGCTTGTATAACCTTAATCTTTCATAAAAATTCAAGAAAACTAAAGTTATTTCTTGAAGGTTACTATTCACCATCTTCTTCCTTGATTTATAGAAAAAGATTGGCTTGGAATTAGAAGCTTAAACTTATAGGAAGTATGTAACTATCCATGGGGAAGCTTAGATAATTACCTTGCTAAATAGTAAGTGGTGGAGCTTGGATCTTCAAATTTTAAGAAATGGGCCGAGAGCTAGCTTGGGAAGAAAGAGATTTTTGTGTTTTGTTTGATGAAAATGAAATGATTTGCTTGGTTGGTTGATTTTTGTGTTGTTTTTGGTTAATGACTTAATTAACCTTGATTTTGTGTGGTTATAATTCAACCACACTTCCTTCCCTTCTATGTCATGCTTGTGTCACCTTGCACATGTCATTATGCTCCCACTTGTCCACACCTTGTGGTTTGATGATGTCACAATCCCTGGCTTCTTGTACAAGCTTGTCTCTTGGTCACTTATTTGTTTTACGGTTCGCTTATCTTTCGTTCTCGTTTATCGTTTGAGGGATCATACCCGGGACCTTATTACTTAGGTTCCCTTAACCTTTCTCAATATATTATATTCCTTTTATGATCCTCTCCTATAATCCTTTAATTTAAATCCTTTTTATCCTGTTACCTTATACTCAATTCTCTCCGTATCTTGTGGATTTCCGGGAAAAATCAAAGTGTTCGGAATTGGATTCTGACGATCTTTACATACACTTATATACCACATAGAGTACTAATAATATCCCATAAGATCAATAACAGAACCCCTACATAGCGTGGCATGAAAAGTTTTCTCGTTCAGCAAAAACACTATTCATAAGGGTTTCAAAATTTCTCAAAAATTGGGGTTATTACATCAGTACTTAACTGTTGATCAGTACTTATACTGGAAGTCAGGACTTAAGGATATCAGTACTTATATTATCAGTAGATAATCATCAGAAGATAGATATCAGAACTTAAGTGCTGAAGGACAATCAGATAAGGGCAGTAGCTGATTAAAGAAAAGAAGATCGAGATAAACATAAGAAGAGATATGCATGAAGAAGGAATTCCGTGAAGAATGGAATACTTGGAATATAAGATATCTGATTGATATATTTTAGGAAGCAGAATTATATTCCATATCAATTAGCGATTATCTTGTAACTGTGTAGTATATAAACACAGACATAGGGTTTACACTATAAGTGTTATCATTATCGAAGTTATTATTATATATAACCCTAGCAGATCTCGTGATATTTGTTCATCACTGAGAGGTAACAGTTCCATACTGTAACAGAGTTTATTATTTCAATAAAGTTTATTTTCTGTTACTTAAGTTCTTTAAGTTCGATTTGAGTGTACTATACACTGTATTCACCCCCTCTACAGTGTGTGTGTGTGACCTAACAATTGGTATCAGAGCCTATCTGTTAACATACATACAGTTAAAGATTCAAACACAATCATGTTGGACACAGAAACTCCAACTAAGCCTACTAAAACTGAGGAACCACCGAAGACACAAATTCAGAGTCGGTATGAGACCATCAGAGTCCCCATACTGAGACCATCTGAATATCCCATATAGAAGGTAAGGATGACCATGTTCCTGGAAGCAACAGATCCAGAATACCTTGATAGAATCAAGGAAGGTCCTCACAAACCAACCAAACTCGCTATTGTAGTTGCAGGTGAAGCAGCAATGACCGTACCAAAGGAGAAGAGTGATTATACTGCTGAGGACATAGCATCAATTGCTAAGGATGCTAAGGTACGACACTTACTGCATAGTGCCATTGATAATGTAATGTCAAACAGGGTAATCAACTGCAAGACTGCTAAGGAGATATGGGATGCTCTGGAAACAAGATGTCAGGGAACTGACACAATTAAGAAGAACAGGAAGACAATACTCACTCAAGAGTATGAACACTTTGACTCAAAGACTAATGAGTCATTGAATGATTTATATGATAGATTTGTCAAACTTTTGAATGATTTGTCATTGGTTGATAAAGAGTATGATCTTGAAGATTCAAACCTTAAGTTCCTGTTAGCTCTTCCTGAATGCTGGGATTTGAAGGCAACGACAATAAGAGACAACTACAATCTTGATGAAACAACTCTTGACGAAATCTATGAAATGCTCAAGACACACGAGCTGGAGATGGAACAAAGAAGCAAGAGGAAAGGAGGAAAGTCAAGGACAGTTGCTCTTAAGGCTGAAGAAGAATTCCCCAAAGCAGCTTCCTCAAAGAAAGACAAGGGTAAAGCTCTTTTCATAAAGTCTGATACTGAGTCATCAAGTTCTGAGAGTGATGATGACTCAGATTCTGAAAGCTTGCCTGAGACTGATGCTGATGAGGAGATGATGAAGCTGTGTGCTCTTATGGTGAAAGGAATCACAAAGATTGCATACAGGAAGTTCAGGAAGGGAAAGAAATTTTCTAGGAAAAGCATAAGTTCTGATAAGAAGAATTTCAGAAGATCTGAAGGTAGAGGAGGAAAGTCTGACATAGGAGATTACACCAATGTTAAATGCTATAACTGTGGTGAGAAAGGCCACATATCTCCTGACTGCAAGAAGGTAAAGGGTGATAGAGGCAAGGCTCTTGTCACAAAGCAGAAAAGCTGGACAGACACTTCAGACTCTGAAAGTGAGGAGAACTATGCATTGATGGAAAATGCTGATAAAGAAAGTGCTGAGAGCAGTTCTGAAGCTGCTGAAATAAAGGTACCTCAGACTACTTATGCTTTTCATACTGATGATATTAATGAGTTGAGAAGATATCTTAAAACCATGTTTGTTAGTTATAGAGATCAAACCTTAACATGTGAAAGATTAACTTCTGAAAATCTTATTTTTAAGAAAAGAAATGATTTCTTAGAAAAAGAGTTAGTTATATTCCATCAAACTCAGAAGGATAGAGATGATGCTTTTTATGTTAGGGATGAAGTGCTAAAAATGAATGAATCTCTAAAAACTGAGTTAGAAAAGGAAAGAGAGATAATCAGGACTTGGACTAACTCTGGCAGAACAACTCAAAATTTGCTAAGTAGTGAAAATTGGAAAGAGGGCTTAGGTTATGGAGAAAATAAGAATGATAAAGGAACTGAAGAAATTAAGCCTGTTATTAAGCAAAAGCCAAAGTTAAAACCTGTTAAGTTTGTAATTGTAAAGTCTAATAATGAGAAATTAGAAGTTAAAGAGGAATTAACTTCTGACAAACTAAAACAGGAAAAGACAGCTGAAGTAAACATAGGCTTAATGACAAAGAAGCAGCTTAAGCATAAGCTGAAAGATGTCAAGAATGCAAACAAGGTAAAATCACCTAGGAAAAATAGGAATGGAAAGGAAGGTGTGAATAAAAGCAATGATTATAAACCTGTTCCTGATGCTCCTAGGAAAACATGTCATAACTGTGGAAGTTCTAACCATCTGGCTTCTTTTTACAGGAAAAATAAGAATATTAACTCCTTACCTTCAAAATCAGGAGTTAAGAGTTAGTCAGTTAGATACAAACCACAAAATCCTTTTTTTCATTGTGGTAGTTTATGGCATTCCATTTATACTTGTAAGGAATATCATAGTTTGTACTATGATTATTATCAAATAAAACCTTCTTTGAAGAAAGTTTCCATTGTTCCTTCTAGTATAAATTCTGATTCAAAGTCTGATAATGTAAATTCTGATAAGAAAAATGTTAACATAAACTCTGATGCTAAATCCGCTGCAAATGTTAACAAACTTAATAAGGCCAAAGGATCCAAGCAAGTCTGGGTCCTTAAAACTAATAATTAGTGGTCTTTATGATTGCAGGGCAACAGGAAAAATATTCTAGTTCTGGACAGTGGATGTTCAGGTCATATGACTGGAAATAAGGCCCTGCTATCAGACTTTGTGGAGAAAGCTGGCCCAAGTATTTCTTATGGAGATGGCAACATTAGAAAAACATTGGGATATGGCAATATCAATCTTGGGAATGTCATTATTAAAGAAGTAGCTCTGGTCTCAGGACTTAAACACAACCTTCTGAGTATAAGTCAAATCTGTGACAGAGGTTATCATGTTGATTTCTTTGAAGAACACTGTGAAATTGTGAGTAAATCTAAAGGCAAAGTTGTTCTGAAAGGATATAGACGTGGTAACATTTATGAAGCTAAGCTTTCAACAAGTACTGATGGCTCTGCAATCTGTCTGTTAAGTAGAGCATCAATTGAAGAAAGCTGGAATTGGCATAAGAAACTCTCTCATTTAAATTTCAATAATATAAATGAACTGGTCAAGAAAGATCTTATGAGAGGATTTCCAAACACAGTATTTGCTCCTGATGGTCTTTGTGATTCATGTCAGAAAGCCAAACAAAGAAAATCTTCATTCAAGAGCAAGACTGAATCATCAATTCTTGAGCCTTATCATCTTATACATGTTGATCTATTTGGTCCAGTAAATGTCATGTCTATTGCAAAGGAGAAGTATGTGTTGGTCATAGTGGATGAGTTCATCAGATACACATGGGTGTATTTCTTGCACACAAAAAGTGAAACTGCATCTATCTTGATTGATCATGTCAAACAGCTGGATAAAATGGTCAAAGATTCTGTGAAAATTTTAAGGAGTGATAATGGCACTGAGTTCAAGAATTTGATAATGGAAGAGTTCTGCAAAAGCCATGGAATAAAGCAGGAATTTTCTGCTCCTGGAACTCCACAGCAAAATGGAGTTGTTGAAAGGAAGAATAGAACTCTCATTGAAGCTGCACGTACAATGCTTGAAGAAGCAAAGCTTCCAACCTATTTCTGGGCTGAAGCTGTGCAGACTGCTTGTTTTACTCAAAATGCAACACTCATTAACAAGCATGGAAAAACACCATATGAGATGGTGAAGAAAAAGAAGCCAAATCTGAAATATTTTCATGTATTTGGATGCAAGTGTTTTGTTCTCAAGACTCATCCTGAATAGCTATCAAAGTTTGATCTAAAAGCTGATGAAGGAATCTTTGTTGGATATCCACTTTCCACAAAAGCCTTCAGAGTCTATAATTTGAGAACAAAAGTGGTCATGGAATCTATCAATGTCTCTTTTGATGACAAGAAGATCACTGGTCTTAAAGATTTTGTTGACCATGATCAGCTGAGATTTGAAAATGAAGACTCATATTCTGATACTGAAAATCCTGACAGTCTAAGTCCCGATACTACAAACTCTGACGGATTAAACTCTGATATTATTGAAACTGTGGTGACTATGTTAAAGGAAGATGCACCTATGCAGGGGGAGCATACTCAAGATCCTACCACATCTCAAGAAACATCAGAACATGCATCTGGCTCTTCAAGTTCTGATTCGTCAAGTTCTGATAAGCCAAGTTCTAATAGTGCTGAAAATCTAAATACTGAAGAATCCAACTCAGAGAGCATAGTTTCAGGGGGAGCATCAGAAAATGAAAATGAAGATAGCATGGATCATGGGGGAGCATCCAGTTCTAGAGAAAACATTCCATCTGCAAGGAAGTGGACAAAATCACATACACCTAATTTGATAATTGGAAATCCTGATGTAGGTGTGTGAACTAGAACAGGTACTTCAAATCAGTGTCTATACAATTCTTTTCTCTCTCAGACTGAGCCAAAGAAAGTAGAAGAAGCTCTTCAAGATGCTGATTAGGTGCAAGCAATGCAGGAAGAGTTGAATGAATTTGAAAGAAACAAAGTCTGGACCCTAGTGCCAAGACCAAAGAATAGATCTGTTGTTGGTACAAAGTGGGTATTCAGAAACAAAACTGACAGTGATGGCATAATTACAAGGAATAAGGCAAGGCTGGTTGCAAAAGGATATTCTCAACAGGAGGGAATTGATTATGATGAAACATTTGCACCAATTGCTAGGTTAGAAGCCATAAGGATATTTTTGGCTTATGCTGCTCACAAAAAGTTTACTGTCTTTCAAATGGATGTGAAAAGTGCTTTTCTCAATGGAGAATTGGAGGAAGAGGTATATGTTGAACAACCTCCAGGTTTTGTAGATACCAAACATCCAGATTATGTCTACAGGCTTGATAAAGCACTTTATGGACTTAAGCAAGCTCTTAGAGCATGGTATGAGACTTTAGCTCAGTTTCTTCTGGAAAGTGGATTCAATAGAGGGACAATAGACAAAACACTGTTCTACCTCAACCATGGAAAGGACTTACTTCTGGTCCAGATTTATGTTGATGATATCATTTTTGGATCTATAAATGACAAACTTTGCAAGAAGTTTGCCAAACTAATGCAGTCAAGATATCAGATGAGTATGATGGGGGAGCTTAGCTATTTTATGGGCCTTCAAGTCAAGCAGAATGAGGAAGGCACTTTTATTTGTCAAACCAAGTACACCAGAAACTTGCTAAAGAAATTTGGAATGCAAGATTGTTCAAGTGCATCCACTCCAATGGCCACTGCAACAAAACTGGATAAGGATACCGGTAAATCAGTAGATATTACTGACTACAGAGGTATGATTGGCTCTCTACTCTATCTAACTGCTAGTAGACCTGATATCATGTATGCTACTTGTCTTTGTGCAAGATTTCAAGCAGATCCAAGAGAACCTCACTTAACAGCTGTAAAAAGAATCTTTAAGTATCTTAAAAGAACAGCTGCTCTGGGATTATGGTATCCTAGAGAATCAGATTTTAAACTAATAGGTTACTCAGATGCAGATTTTGCAGGTTGCAAAATTGACAGGAAAAGCACAAGTGGAAGCTGCCAATTTCTTGGAGGCAGATTGGTTTCTTGGTACAACAAGAAACAAAAGTCAATTTCCACATCAACTGCAGAAGCAGAGTATATTGCTGCAGGAAGCTGTTGTGCACAGATTCTTTGGATGAAGAATCAGTTACTGGATTATGGGTTAACATATTTCAAAATTCCTATTTACTGTGATAATCAAAGTGCTATTGCTATGACAGGTAATCCAGTTCAACACTCTATGACAAAGCACATCAGCATCAGGTACCACTTCATCAGGGAACATGTGGATGAAGGTACAGTGGAATTGCATTTTGTTCCCATAGATCAACAGTTGGCAGATATCTTCACAAAACCATTATGTGAAGCTACTTTTACAAGATTGGTAAATGAACTTGGAATGGTCTCAGGTTCCTTCTCTAAATCTGCTTAGACTTGTTCTGTGTTATCAGACTTTATGCTCAGTATTTACAGAATTAATCTCATTGTGTATTCTATGCTTAATTGCTAAATATTTTTAAGTACTGACTGTTGTCTGATATATATTTCTCAACTCTGATAAGTGATATGTCTGTTTCAGTAATTATTCAATCCTATGAGGATAACTGTGCTAGATACTGACCTAGTAGTCTTCAATAAACAAATGATTCCATGGAAGAAGTAATTATTTCAGTGGAAATCTTATGACACTAGCAAATTCTGATAATTGAGCTTAGTTAAGTTCACTTTGTATATCTTATTACTAAGTCACAAATTAGAATAATGCTACTCATCTGTTAAGTTCTGATACTAGTAAAACTGCTGAATGTACTAAGTGCTGATAAACCTCCCTTATCAAAAGAAAAAGCAAAAAGATCAAAGAATAAAATCAAGTACTCCTTTGAGATCTAGAGTAAAAATGTGGAAGGGACGACCCAAGTGCATTGCTGGTATTAAGTAAATATGCATCAGAAAAGCAAAATATTTTCTTGGTGACTTTTCACACTCTATGATTACTGGAGAAATACTCTGAAAATAGCATAAATTCTGATAAACAGTCGTGACTCACTTACACTGAGAAGCCACTGTAAAATAGAATTTCAAAAGATGCATAAAATTAGCACAAAATAGTTGAGGTGGACTCAAGCATAAACTCATTCTTCAGTCGGTTTCAGGACAATGACAGATCTTTAGCAAAATTTTAGTTATGCCTTATTTCTAAGATGTACTGCAGTGAATCAGACTTTACTCTTTGTCTGTTTTTAGCTTAATGCACAAACTAATCACTCCATTTGAATGATGAAAATTTCTGTGGTGGTCTATGTTATTTTCGATAAACAGTCAGTGTGTCCTTATTGCACAAATTCTGAGGACAAGTTCTAAGTTACACGTTCTGATGATTAAGTTCTGACGTCCATAACTCAGAACTTGTATGAGGATTTACTAAGATGGGCATTCCTTTTTTGAGTTAAGAAATTATATTCTGATGTCTGTTAAGTTCTGGTATAGGTCTAAGTTCTGATTCCTCAGTCTAATCCTTTACTTGGCTTATCTTTGAATAAAATTTGATAACAGTCTCAGTTTGTACTCAAATATGTTGAAGTGGAAGATTAATAGTCACTGTGATTAGGATTAATGGTATTTGTACTTGAACAGACCACTGTTTCTTGTGTCTTGTGCGGTCTAGACCATGATTCCTCTTTCAAATGACTGTTATTCTTTTTCAAAGTCTAGGGAGACGAGGTAGAATTAATTCTACCTGTCAGCATTAAATATCTTTGCGTCTCTTGGCATTCTCTTGCCTATATAAGCAACCACTTCAGATCAGTCTTTCCATCACATTCTTCTCACACATTTATCCTCCTTCTTTTGTCAAAAACACAATGGTTCGATACAACATGTTTTTGAACACACAAACCTTCACAATGGAGCTCAGTTGTGCCGAGTGGCAGCAGGAGTGGCATATAACAGCTATTCCTGAGGAGATCTGGGACTCTGTCCCACAGGAGGTGCTGGCTCACCTTCTATTCTTCGAGATGGATTATCATCGCCATCTGGAGCGCCTGGAAGAGGAAAGGCGGGAAGCTATCCGTCAACAAGAGCGAATCATACAACTCGCCATCTTGTTCGTCGAAGATAGGAAGAGGAAGATGACTTAATCTTGTCTTCTTCCTGTTCTTCTTCATCCTCAGCTTTGTCAGGCTTCTTAGCCAGGACTAAAGCTGTTGATGTTAGGATTAAAAGCTTAGGGAAAATCTTGTATAAGTATTGATGTAATTTCCATTTCATAAATGTATTGACTTGATATATTAATGAAAACTGTTTTTACTTCAAGATTGTGTCTCTGAGTTATTTTATCTTGAGTTGATAAATCCTGATTGATATTCTAATGACCATTTAAATTGTACTTTTAGTTAAGTTCTGATTCTCTGACAACACTTATTCATCGACATTATCTCGGTCATTTTTAACATGATTTATTTTCAGAATATTAATGTTGCAGTGACAAATAATTCAATCAGTGATAACGGGTTAAAATTTGAATTGTTTCCCTTGATAAATGGAACAGTTTTTCCTTGAAACTCGGCAAATGGGTAAGTCATGATTACTGTTTTCTCGAGCCCAGTAACTATCCGTTATTACTGCATGTCTGACAGGTGTCCAACGGTAATATTTTTTTTGTATAAGTACAGCAGAAAGAAGATTTCTTTAATCTTTTTAATTTCTTCATCTTCTATCTCTCTTCTTACTTTTACTCTCCTTCACTTTACTATTTCCGTTGTTTTCATACAGATATTGTATCAAACACCTATCAGGCATACTTAACTCTAATTTTTTTTTCATATGGCACCAAAGGATTTAATCATTGATGGAGCTAAGTTTGTTCCAAACAACTATGCTGCAATTCTTGATCATGCTGAAGCTCCATCTGAATTGCACTTTGTGCAAGATCTTCTTGCACATAGTGAGGTTGGGTACGCCTTAACTCAGCCTGAATTATTTTCAAGTCAACAAGTTCTGAGGTTCTGGAGGACTGGCGTTTTTGATGATGGTGGTAACCGTGGAACTCCTAGTATTATCTTCCAAGTGGGTGATTCATCTTTGGTAGTCACTCCTGGTACATTACGCAGGGCTTTACATCTTCCAGAGGATTGTACTTTCTCAGTTTCAGAGGACTCAGCCCTTAGGGAGTTTATGGCTGCATTGGGATATGAAAAGAGTCTGACGAAACTTGGACAGTTGAAACGGGCTAATATCAGAAGAGAATGGAGTTTCTTCTTTGATTGCATCACCAAAGCTTTTGGAAATAAATGTTCGAATTTTGATGCTATTCCCATTATGAGTCAGCACATCGGGTATGCAATTATCAATCAAACTCATTTTGATTTTGCAACTGCTTTAATTGGTTTTATTGGGGATAGGATGACAGAGGATCGAGATGTTGTTTATTTTGCTAGATTCTGTCAACTTATTTACACTTATTGTACTGATGAACCTCAGTTAGTCAGCACCCAAACCCCACCTTTTAAGGTTGCAAAAAGGTACTTTAATGATCTGGTAAATACTGATACTAAGAAGAAAATGGTTAGACCATTACAGATTCCTAAGTCTGTAAAACAGATCCTGGTAAATGCTGATCCTGATACCTATAGATCTGTTTACTCTGATGTTCAACCACCTCCAACCACCCAAAATCCATCAACCTCAGTACCTACCTCTCATTCTACTCAACCTACCCTCAGAACTTATCTCAAATCCTATCTCTCCACTTCACAGACTGCTCAACCTTCTTCTTCAGCACCTATTGTGAAGCCTACATCCTCTAAGCCAAAGAGAACAAAGACTGTTCCTCAAACACCTCAAAAGAGGAGGAGAATTACTCTGAGAGATGAATCAGATTCTGAGGATCAGATTCCTTCTTCAGAACCTGTGGTAGATGAAGCTGAGAAGGAAACTTCTCAGAAGGATTTTGCAATTGGGGGTTCTAGGCTTCTCAAGAGGCTTAGACGTATGATAGTTCCTGAAACTCCCAAGGAATCTAAATCAACAAGGAAGTACAAGAAACAGAGGGCACAAAGGCCAGTTTCAGATGATGAGGAGGAAGCAGCTAAGGAAGGGGATCAGGAATCTCTGATCTCACAAGACAAGGAATTTGCTCCAGTCACTTCTTCTCCATCAACTCCATCTCAGGAAGCTGTATCTGACAAGGCTAATTCACCTTCTGTGTCTCTTGTTGATCCAGGCACAAGTGCTGAAATTGATATTCAGAACTTGGTTGTGCCTGAAATACTTTTCTTAGAAGCTCCAACAGCAAATAATCCTTCCACAACACCTGTTACTGATGCTGTTCAAACTCCTGAGTTATCACCAACACCTTCTCTGCATCAAGATGCTGATGATCAGATTTTAGGTAAGCATCAGGATATGGCTGTTGATCAGAACTTAGTATCAGATCAGCAATTAGAGGATGCTGAAGCCTCCATTGCTACTCACACTGTTGTCTTATCAAAAGATACTGATTCTCTAAGTTCTGATGCTGCAAATGTTGGAGATACTGGTGAGGCTGCTACAACTGTAGATGCTGATGAAGCAGGTCCTTCAGGACATACTCCTCCACTGACTCTTCCTAAGTCTAAACTTGTAAAGGAGTTTGTTATCAGGGATGCACCAGTACCTTGGAGTGAAACTCCTGCAGGTCAGGAGTGGACTAAGGAATGGAACTCAGTTTCATGTGTTCCAAATGCTTTACATCTTGTTGAGCACTTGACTAAAGCTGATGAAATGTTACATTCTGATGATTTTAAAACCCAGCTTAGAGTCACTGCATTGAGTACTAAACATCTACAAGGTCTTCATTCCAACACTCATGCAGAGCTACACAAGATTCAGGAGAACTTTATCAAACAGGAACAAGTTTGGAAAATTGATAAGAAAAAGTTCTTCCAACCTACCATTGACAGGGTTGCTTATATTGAGAAAACTCAAGAGAAGCAACAAGCTCAGATTGATCAAATTCTGACAAATCAAGCTTCTCAGCAATTGCAACTTACTGAAATCCAGACCTCAGTGGAACTACTTATCTCTCTTTTATTACCTGCTGCTGCCAAAAAGGGGGAGAAGGTAATTAAGTCCAAATGCAAAACCAACAAGACACTGCAAGGACAGGATGATGGAAAAGATGACCAAGGAAACTCTGGAATGGGTAGAGGTCATAGTCAAGGTAGAAGGTTTACATCAAGACAAGCTAGTCACAGAACATGTTCTGATACTGGGAAAAGAATAAGTTCTGCTGCTGGTAAAAGGATAAGTTCTGATGAACTTCTAGATCTTGATGAGGAAATGTCAAGACAGTTATTTCTTCAAGAAAATCCAGGGATGGACTTGGAAAGTTTAAAGGAAGAAGAAGCCAGACTTAAATCAGAGAAAGTCACATCTAAATCTGAAGCTTCTGGTAAAAAGTTACTTCCAAAACCTAAAGGCATTGTGATCAAAGAAAGGATACATACTGAAGAAACTTTGGCTAGATCACAACCACAGATAGATCCAAGATCCAAGGGTAAAGAAAAGGTTGGTGAACCTATCAAGCCTTATGTACCTCCTGAGGAAGAAGAAATTACTGATGGAAAAGATGATCTTGCTCTGACTTCAAGAAAAGTTCTTAAAACAACCTCTGACATGGCTCAAGTTGTTCAGAGTCAAGAAATTGTAAGTTCTGATATTCAGAAGAAGCAAGTAACCTCTGACAGTGCTCAAGTTAACTTGATATCAGAAAATAGATCTAAAACACTCCTACCAGGATTCACTAAAGCAAAACAGACTCAATCTTTGAAGACTACTCCAAGTGGTTTTGAAGCAAGAGTAGTTTCTGGAAAGGAAGCTAGGGATAAAACTGGATTGGGAAGTGCTGATGAAAGAAGAGTACACAACACTATCGATGATCCAACTTCCTTGAGTGAACCAGGTATTGGAGCAACTCCTGAGAGATTGAATCAATTGGAATCTGTACAGATGGTTTACCATACCTACTTGAAAGAATACATCATGTTGTATTTCATGACAGATTGTAGGGTTTATCATATAAGACAAAATTCCATTCCTTTGAAGTATTTTGAAGAATTGGAGCATGTACTTTTCTTACTTCAAGTGGATGACAGAATAACAGAGACTGCTGCAAACTACTTAAAAGAACAGATTCAGAGACAGAAAATGCTTTATTCTGTTAAGTCTGACAGCAGATATGTTCCAAAGTACAGAGATCACAATGGTGATATTGTTGATATGAAGCCTAATACTGCACAGATCAGAATGTATCTTGGTATTAAGGGACTTGAATTCAATCTTGAATCTGACAAAGTTTATGTCATAAGACTAGATTAGGAGTTAAGGAAAGCAAAGATTAATGATCTCAGAGCTGCAATCTTTCAAACTGGTGAAGATACTGCAGAGCTTAAAGGTGTTAAAAGGAGAATGATTGATGAACTAAGATATGCTGAGAAATGTTTGTTGAAGAACTATCTCAGAACAACTCCTGACATCAGAGAGATCAGAAGATGATGAAGCCAAGTCGAAGATCTACAACTGCTTAAATTCTGATATTTATACAGATTGAAGTTGTTATCAGAAGTTGAAATTGGTAAAACTTTAAGGACTGTAAGTTGTAGTTATCTAGTCTATTTCTCATGCATTTGTACTTAATGTTTTTGACATCATCAAATATATGTTTAACTTGTATATTTTGTTAATTTACAAGTTGGGGGAGATTGTTAGATATATTTGATAATGTCATGGCTAATATGTTTTATGTTTAGCTTTCAGATCTTGTGTGAACAGGATAGATCAGTACTTAACTGTTGATCAGTACTTATACTGGAAGTCAGGACTTAAGGATATCAGTACTTATATTATCAGGAGATAATCATCAGAAGATAGATATCAGAACTTAAGTGCTGAAGGATAATCAGATAAGGACAGTAGCTGATTAAAGAAAAGAAGATCGAGATAAACATAAGAAGAGATATGCATGAAGAAGGAATTCCGTGAAGAATGGAATACTTGGAATAGAAGATATCTGATTGATATATTTTAGGAAGCAGAATTATATTCCATATCAATTAGCGATTATCTTGTAACTGTGTAGTATATAAACACAGACATAGGGTTTACACTATAAGTGTTATCATTATCGAAGTTATTATTATATATAACCCTAGCAGCTCTCGTGATATTTGTTCATCACTGAGAGGTAACAGTTCCATACTGTAACAAAGTTTATTGTTTCAATAAAGTTTGTTTTCTGTTACTTAAGTTCTTTAAGTTCGATTTGAGTGTACTATACACTGTATTCACCCCCCTCTACAGTGTGTGTGTGACCTAACAGCCCCCAAATCCGTGGTCAGAGGATTTGGTCGTCACGATGAAACCTCAATCCAAATTAATCTGTTTAATCAATAAATAAATGCCAGCGGAAGATATTTATCATTTATGACCCCAAGCTAATCCAAGATCTTTTAAGGTTACAGTTCTAGAAACAAGAAATCCAAATTCCACAAATAAATTTTCACTTTCTTTTAAAACTCTTTTCAACAAATTCCAAACTCAAAGCTAAACCCCCTAGTATAACTTCGAAAAGAAGTATACTAGGCCCAACTATAAAATACACAACTATAATATAATATAATATAAACAACTTTATACAGTTAAATTTACAGTAGTTCGCAAACCCTGGACCAACCACCTTCCAAAAGCTTCTTCTTTGCTTCCTCGAATTACGCAGCTAAACAGCGCAAGCTAATCCTCACTGGAGGTTAAATTTAAAAACAGGCAAGTATGAGCGAAAGAAATGCTCAGCAAGATCATTATGACATATATATGGTCTTTTGATATAACACTGACATCTGCATTAGAACAGGACATTTAAAATCATAATTGCTGAATCATAAAATTTTAGTTGAGGAACCCTAGAATTGGTTCCTTAATTGTATTCAAAACCATTTTGATATTTTTGAGTGAAATGCTTCAGCAATACTTTGAATCTTGACGAGAATAAAACTCGTAAAGAAGTGTTTACGGAAATATTGTAAACAACAATAACATGAAACAATGATTATGGATTGAATCACAAACTTTATTCAAAATTGAACTCTTAAAATTAATACTTATTTTGCTGTCATATCAAATTAGATATCAATACGAACTTTGATGCTCACAACATCCCATACTGAAGTCAACATCAATCATCTATACTAATACTACCTTTGATATTTAACAACAAACTAAATATCCATATCAAGCAGAAATTGAATCAAAACTGCATTTCACCGTGAATCCAAAACAGAAACAGTTGATAAACCATTTATTTTATGATTATCAAAACAATATCATAATTTAGATTGGAATCCTCGAACGACGGTGTGTTGCCGCCGGTGATCATCCGCGGAGCAACACCGGTATGCCGAAGTATATCCAACTAAAGAAAGGGGTACCCAAGGCACATATTGGCCTAGCAAGGTGTTATATCATGTATAACACATAGCTCACACTGGACCGCGGCCTCTTGCGCAACCATCCAATCTTAAAACATTTTATTGAAAAGGGTCATAATACTCGACACCCTTATAAACTTTTATTCGCCCATTTACTTGGGCAGAAAAACCAAAACAATGTCATCTTTCTCAAATCCAAAACATTTATAAATCCGATAGTTGGATAAGTAAAACACTTGACTATTCTGAACATAGAATTGCAGATAAGTACTTGCATAAAAAGAATCATTTATTTCAGAGATATGTAAAACATTTATCTATTCAGAACTGAGAATAGGGAAAGCAATACTTGTATAAGAAGATTTAAAATAAATATCACTTGAACAATAAGTGATGATAGGGATACTTGCCTTTAGGATTTAGCAGTTAGTCACACTCGCAAAGATGCATCGATTCTGGCATTCTGTCTCAAAATATCACCGTCCTTCCTTTCAACACTTTACTGATATGCTGCTCCTGCGAATGCTAGAAGCCAGCTACCCAATACCATTCCATCTTATTCTTTATCCAACGTCTTGTCCTGATCAACTCGAATGATCCGCATCTATAATTAAAAGATATAATTTTAATCGTCTAAACGATAATTGCTCGACGAACTGCGCGTCAAAAGCCTATCGTCTACCCATACGATAGCCCACACATAAAGAAGACAGTCAAACACCAGACTCTTGACCCACGTACGCATGTAATTCACATAGCATGTAAACACATAACTCACGTATCACATAATTCATATCACATATGATTCGGTTCGTCAAAACATTCGACTCGGTACACTTAAAACTAAAATCAGGTCAAAAATATGATTTTTTTGATCAAAAATTGACTCAGAATGACTTGTAAAACAAGCGACCTTTCGAAACAAAAGGATTTGGGTCTCGAAAGTATTTTTATTGAAAGGGGAATATTTTTCTGAGTCTAAAGGCATTCGTTTCGCATTAAACAGACGAACGGTTTATTTTCTACGAATAAAATAGGAATAAATGGGAATAAATAAATTAATAATAATATTAATTGATTTTTAAATACCAAAATATGATTTTTGAAAGCTTAAAAACAATTTTTAGGATTTATTTGAATTAATTATAAATAATTGTATTTTATTTAACTATTTATAAATAAAATTAATTGATTAAATGAATTAACCAATTAATTAAATCTATAAATAATTTATTAAAACAAATTATAAATAATTAAAACAAATATGAAATTTTGAAAAGAATAAAAGAGAATAATTTTTGGGATTTAAAATAATTAAGTAAATAATTATTAGGATTTAAAAATATTTACTAAATGCTTTTTAAAATCTAAAAGAAATGATTTAAAAAAAATTGGAATTTTGAATTAAATAAATTAATAAAAACACAGAAACAGTTTATATGAAATGCAACAGGGTTTGGGAAGATTGAAGGGTGGCAGGGTCGAAGAAGACGACCGGAAACCGGTCGAAGGTCGACCAGAATCTGGGTTCGTCCCCAGAAACCGGCGACTTTGCCGTTTTCCGGAAACGCCCGGTTAGCCACCATAAAACCTCGGTTTAAGCTCTTTTTGATACCAAAATGCTCCTTGTCAACTCAGGAACATGACAATAGTATCGACCACCAGAATCATCGACTTAATCGTCGATTCCGGCGATGTGTAGACCCCCGCCGGCGACAAATCCGGCCGAACTTCGATAATCCCCATTTCTCAACCAAAAACTACGATCTATACATGAAAATGAAGCCCAGAAATCGTACAATCTATCAACCCTAACCATATCAATCCAGAATCAAAATCAAAAACATAAGTTCAAAACAAAAACTAAAAACTAAAACTCGAACTTCACAAAATCAGAACTAAAATTAACAAAAATATATACCAAATTGATCCTTAGAACTTCAGGAACGATAATTAACCATCCAAAACATCAAACAATCCCTTAAACTCAAAAACCGAATTTAACTAATAAAATTGAAAAAATCGAAATTGTTGAATAATCAACCTCTGTTGATGATATGGGTACGAACAGATAGCTCTCATCAAGGGCTTCACAACGGTTACAAATACTTGTCATTTGGAGTTCAATATCACGTTCAAATTTGGGTTTGATTCTCAGAACTCTTCAAGAACACTAAGAACAGTTTTTTTTTACAGAATTTCCAGAAAATCAAACTTCAATTACTACATGTTATTGAACTCTATTTTTGAAGTATAATATATGAAATTGACCAGAAAAATATGTTCTATAACATGGAATCATCAAAACACTCAAATAATCACGTCTGCAAAAATTCATATTTTATTCCCTAAATAATTCGAATTAAAATAATTAACTAAGAGAATCACCTTGATTTCTGCACTGAAATGGTTGGTTGAATCAGAAAGTATTTTTCGAGAGCTTCATTTGATATAATACACGCTTAAAGCGGAGTTCGGTAACGCCTTCGTCTGTGCGTTTGATTCTCAAGAACTTATCGGTTTCTAGGGTTTTTCTCTGTAAATACTGTATTCGTATTGGTTGCAAATGAATAAACGAAATAAATGAAATAAGAAATAGGCTATTTATATTTACAGAATATTGGTTCATTCTGGATCATTTTGGAGCGTTAAATTAGTTGTTTAGCCGCTAAGTAACTACAAAACGATCCAAAAATAGATTACTTAGCCGCTAAGTAACTACAAAACGATCCAAAAATAGATTACTTAGCCGCTAAGTAACTATAAAAATGATACAATTTAATACCAAATTTGGATAATTATCAAAACCGAGCTTTTCATAAAACACCATATACGAAAATAATATAAAAATATCCCGTCTCTCGAGAATACGGGTTTTGTTGATTTATCGAAATGGTTATTGTACCGAAAATCTTACGTCGGGCCGCGCACGGGTCAAACCGTAATCCGGATCGAAAAAGTCAAAACACAGAAAATGTTCGGAATTACCAGATTAGGTTAGGAAGGAGTTTTTGGAAGAGTTTCGGGTTGTAAATACGCAAAAGTAGTTGAAGTTGGACGATTCCCAGCTTTATAAAATAGTTTTATAAATACTCAAAAAATAATTAATAAATTCATAAATCATTAAAAATTCATATAACAGTCCAAAAATTACCAGAAAAATATCACAATTATCTATATTTTATTATGGACATATAAAAATTAAAATACTTAGAATTTATCACATATAAACATCCAAACATCAATTTCAATTATCATATAATTCACCAAAATTCACATAAAGTCACATAAATAATTCCAAATAATTATAATAATAATATTTGAAAATATGGGATATTACACAAATGATTATCACTATTTTTATCTCACTTAATTATTTTCTGACAAAATATAACCGTTACAGTAAATACTAAAAATAAGTCAAGTAATTAAATAATGCCACGTAAGCATCAGATTTTCCATCAGGATTTGTATCAGAACTTGACTATTATCAGAATTTAACGGTCATCAGAACATGGCTTCTGTACTCAAAAAGTGAATGACTATTTCTGTGATTCTTCACACAAATACTGACTGGTTTCTTCAGAGTTTAATCATCAGAACTTTCATCAGAACTTGTCCTCGGAATTTATGCAAATAATACTTAATTGTTTGTCAGAAACAACTTAATCACCATAGTAATTTTCATCATTTATATGGAGTGAGAGTGTGTGCATTTGCAAATGATCAGATAAAGATTAAAGTCTGATAAACTTCAGATATCTTAGAAATAAGGCATAACTAAGAAAAATGCTTAAAATCTGTCTTTAATTTTGAAGTCTACTATAGAATAAATTTATGCAAGAGTCCTCCTCAACTGTTTGTGCTCATTTTATGCATCTTTTGACATTCTTTTTACAGTGTCTTCTCAGTGTAAATAAGTCACAACTGCTATCAGAATTTATGTCATTATCACTTATCAGAATATTTCTCCAATAATCAGAGAATGTAAAAAGTCACCAAGAAAAAATTATTTGCTTTTCTAATGCATATCACTTAATACCAGAAATGCACTTGGTTTTTCCCTTTCACATATTTACTCTAGATATCAAAGGAGTACCTGACTTCAATTTTTCTTTTTCTTTTGTTTTCTTCAGATAAGTGAGGCTTATCAAGCATGTAGTTTATCCTTAAGATTTACTGACATCAGAATTTGACAGATAAGAAACAATAATCTAGTTTGTGACTTAGTAATAAGATACAAGAAGTAAATTTGACTAAGATCAAAATCAGAGTTTGCTTGTGTTATGGATTTCCACATAAACAACTAATTCAAACATGGGATACATAGTTTGTTAAAGACTACTAAGTCAACATCTAACAAATAATCCTCATTGGAGTGAATAGTCACAGAACATTCAAAATACTTTCAGAGTTTATAGAATTACATTAGATAATAATCAGTATTTAATATGTTACAATTTAAGCACAGATTACATGGAGATAAGACAATCTGTAAATGTTGATCATAAAGTCTGATGCTAAGAACAAAAACTAAGCAGATTTTGAGAAAGAACCTGAAACCATTCCAAGTTCATTTACCAGTCTTGTAAAAGTAGCTTCACATAGTGGTTTTGTGAAGATATCCGCTAGTTGTTAATCTGTTGGGACAAAATGCAATTCCACTGTATATTCCATCACATGTTCCCTTATGAAATGGTACCTAATGCTGATGTGCTTTATCATTGAGTGTTGAATTGGATCACCTGTCATAGCAATAGCACTTTGATTATCAAAGTAAATGGGTATTTTAGAAAATTCTAACCCATAGTCCAGTAACTGATTCTTCATCCAAAGAATCTGTGCACAACAGCTTCCTGCAATAATATATTCTGCTTCTGTAGTTGATGTGGAAATTGATTTCTGTTTTTTGCTAAACCAAGAAACCAATCTGCCTCCAAGAATTTGGCAACTTCCATTAGTGCTTTTCCTGTCAATTTTGCATCCTGCAAAATCTGCATCAGAGTAACCTATTAGCTTAAAATCAGATTCCCTAGGATACCACAATCCTAGATCAGCTGTACCCTTGAGGTACTTAAAAATTCTTTTCATAGCTATTAGATGAGATTTTATTGGATAAGCCTGAAATCTTGCACAAAGACAGGTAGCATATATGATATCAGGTCTACTTGCAGTTAGATAGAGTAAAGAGCCAATCATACCTCTGTAGTTAGTAATATCTACCGATTCTCCAGTATCTTTATCTAACTTGGTTGCAGTGGCTATCGGAGTGGATGCAGTTGAACAGTCTTGCATTCCAAATTTCTTGGTAAATTTCTGGTGTACTTGGATTGATTTATGAAAGTACCTTCTTCATTTTGCTTGACTTAAAGTCCCAGAAAATAGCTAAGTTCTCCCATCATACTCATTTGATATCTTGACTGCATTAGCTTTGCAAACCTTTCACATAATTTGGCATTTTTAGAACCAAAGATGATATCATCAACATATATCTGTACCAAAAGTAAGTCCTTTCCATGGTTGAGGTAGAATAGAGTTTTATCAATTGTGCCTCTGGTAAATCCACTTTCCAGAAGAAATTGAGCTAAAGTCTCATACCATGCTCTTGGAGCTTGCTTAAGGCCATATAGTGCTTTATCAAGTCTATAGATATGATTAGGAAATTTTGGATCTACAAATCCTGAGGTTGTTCAACATATACCTCTTCTTCCAATTCTCCATTGAGAAAAACACTTTTCACATCCATTTGAAAGACTTTAAACTTCTGGTGAGCAGCATAAGCCAAAAAGATTCTTATGACTTCCAATCTAGCAACTGGAGCAAATGTTTCATCATAGTCAATACCCTCCTGTTGAGACTAACCTTTATCAACCATCCTTGCTTTATTTCTTGTAATTATGCCATCACTGTCAGTTTTGTTTCTAAACACCCATTTTGTGCCAACAATGGACCTGTTCTTTGCTCTTGGCACTAGGGTCCAAACTTTATTTCTTTCAAATTCATTTAACTCTTCCTGCATTGCTTGCACCCAATCAGCATCTTGAAGAGCTTCTACCACTTTATTTGGTTCAGTCTGAGATAGAAAGGAATGATAGAGATATTCATTTGTTGTTGTTGTTCTAGTTCTGACACCTGCTTCAGGATCTCCAATTATTAAGTTAGGTGTGTGTGATTTAGTCAACTTCCTTGCAGATGGAAGTTGATCTCTAGAACTGGATGTTAGGAGTTGTCCCACATCGTTTGTGGGAGGGGCAGTTTGCTAGAATATAAGCAGCCAGATAACTCCAGTTAATATGAGGCCTTTTGGGAGGTGCCCAAAAACAAATCTGTGCGGGCTCGGCCCAAAGCGGACAATATCATACTAA
The DNA here is from genome assembly GCF_009905375.1 of Apium graveolens. NCBI lineage: Eukaryota > Viridiplantae > Streptophyta > Magnoliopsida > Apiales > Apiaceae > Apium > Apium graveolens. The sequence continues at coordinate 197,687,762 of NC_133654.1, read as the reverse complement.
TGTGGAGTTAGGCATGCTCAGCAAAGCCCAAAAAGTATTGTTAGGAGTTGTCCCACATCGTTTGTGGGAAGGGCAGATTGCTAGAATATAAGCAACCAGACAACTCCAATTAATATGAGGCCTTTTGGGAGTGGCTCAAAAACAAACCCGTGCGGGCTCAGCCCAAAGCGGACAATATCATACTAATGTGGAGTTCGGCTTGCTCAGCAAGCCCAACAAGTGGTATCAGAGCTATGGTTGAAACGGTCCATAACAATCTCAGATGGGCTCCAGAAGTGACCTAGGAAGAGGCAGATGGGCTTGCCCCAGAATGGGCTCAAGGAAAAGGCAGACGGGCCTTCCAGTATGGACCTAGGGGTAGCAGATAGCCAGATAGACTTTCAGTATAGGTCTAGAGGGAGCCTGGTCATACTGAAGGAGGCAGAATCGACAGGTGTTGGGCCCGATGTGTGAAGGGGGAGATTGTTAGGAGTTGTCCCACATCGTTTGTGGGAAGGGCAGATTGCTAGAATATAAGCAGCCAGACAACTCCAATTAGTATGAGGCCTTTTGGGAGTGGCCCAAAAACAAACCCGTGCGGGCTCAGCCCAAAGCGGATAATATCATACTAATGTGGAGTTCGGCCTGCTCAGCAAGCCCAACACTGGATCCTCCCCCATGATCCATGCTGCCTCCATCAGCATTTTCTGATGCTCCCCCTGAAGTTATGCTCTCTGAAATTTCTAAATTTGAGTTGGATCCTTCAGGAATTGAAGAATCAGAGTTTCCAGAATTATCAGAATTTGGCTCATCAGAACTTGATGAATCAGAACTTGAAGAGCCAGTGACAGGTTCTAATGTTTCTTGAGAGTTTTGAGATGTGGTATGATCATCAACTTGCTCCCCCTGAATAGGTGCATTTTCCTTTGGAGAAGTTACCACAGTTTCAATGACATCAGAATTTAACCCGTCATAACTTACAGGATCAGGATTTAGGTCATCAGAATTTACAGAAACAGAATTTAAATCTTCATTTTCAAATCTCAGCTGATCATGATCATTGAAATCTTCAAGTCCAGTAATCTTTTTATCATCAAAAGATACATTGATAGATTCCATGACAACCCTTATTCTTAAATTGTAGGTTCCGATGCTTCTTGAGATGTGGTTGTATCTTCAGTATGCTCCCCCTGCACAGGTGCATCTTCCTTTGGCGTAGTCACCATAGTTTCAATAAAATCAGAGTTTAATCCATCAGAGTTTGCAGTATCAGGATGTAGACTGTCAGGATTTACAGTATCAGAATTTAAAATTTTATTCTCAAATCTCAGCTAATCATGATCATTGAAATCTTCAAGTCCAGTAATCTTTTTATCATCAAAAGATACATTGATAGATTCCATGACATCCCTTGTTCTTAAATTGTAGACTCTGAAGGCTTTTATGGAAAGTGGATATCCAACAAAAATTCCTTCATCAGCTTTTATATCAAATTTTGACAGTTGTTCAGGATGAGTCTTAAGAACAAAACACTTGCATCCAAATATATGAAAGTATTTCAGATTTGGTTTCTTTTTCTTCACCATCTCATATGGTGTTTTTCCATGCTTGTTTATGAGTGTAGCATTCCGTGTAAAACAAGCAGTCTGCACATTTAATCCCAAAAATAGGTTGGAAGTTTTGCTTCATCAAGCATAGTTCATGCGGCTCCAATAAGAGTCCTGTTCTTTCTTTCTACAACTCCATTCTGCTGTGGAGTTCCAGGTGCAGAAAATTCCTGCTTTATTACATGCTCTTTGCAGAACTCTTCCATGATTGAATTCTTGAACTTAGTGCCATTATCACTTCTTATTATTATAACAGAATCTTTGACCAACTTATCCAGCTGTCTGACATGATCAGTTAGAGTAGATACAGTTTCATTGTAACGCCCCGACTTAACAATATATAAACAATACAAATTATTACAATAGTTAACAAAAGAAAGTAAATACAACCGAATCCAAGATCTTACAGTTTAGGGTTTGGAACAGCCCAACACTATTAACTATTACAACCTGATTTCTAATATCAAGTCCTCACACAAAACGATCATTAATCTACCTAAGCTCGGACATATGCATCGGCATCACATGTCTTACGCGCTGTCTGCTTGAATCTAACCATATCTGCTAGCTGAAATGTCAGGTTGAAAGCAAGTAGTGAGCCAAATGCTCAACAAGCACTATATAATATAATACATAAATCGAGATAAAGGAATAACAATGTGAAGGTAGAGCCAATAATAACAAGAGATAAACTTTTGAGTGATGGCATCATTTATTTGTAACAAAACAATTCAAAACCATTTCTTTATCAAATCCATTTTATGACGCTACGGATTACAGCCGGTGATCAGCCGCGAAGTAATCCCGAACCTCCTCTGGGTTCTAGAACATTAATGGGATCCCTAGGCAACTTTTAAGCCTACAAATTAAGAGCGGAAAGGACTTGCGTCTCAGTCCAGATCCACTATTTAAAGAAAATTGTTTGTCCCCCTTTGGGACTGAAAATCAAATTTTAGCCTTTTTATTTTAAAAACTGATGTCAATGCTAATTAACTACTTCAGCAGTAAACATCTTAAACAAGGTTTTAGATTAACTTTGAAGCACTGGAAATAGATCCACTAAATTTCAAGGTCATGATCCACTAGACTATACTTTATCAAGAGAAATTGCAAGGTTTCCATTTACAAGGATTTTGACAGTGAGATTTAGCAAGGTTATAGGATAGTATGAAGGAACAAGGTCAAACTAGGTTCTAGGTAATGTTTCCAGATAAGACATAGGTATTAAAAATATAGAAAAGGGAAGCATCAATGGTTCCAAATAAAGTATGGGTATTAAAATATAGAGAAGGTGAGCATTAACTCAAAGTATCACAAAGTGTCATGCTTTAGGGTAAAGATAGGGTTATCAAACAATTACGAATAATCGTTAAAGAATAACCGACTTTTAGGTATCAAGATAAGGTTACTGAGTATAAATTGCACATGGTTCAACATCACAATTACTTTGGTATACTAACATGATAGGACTTTGGATTTACTTGCATAGCAATCTTCAAGTAAAGTTAAACTACTTGAAAAAAATACTAGAGGGTTCATGTCATTTTCATATAATACAAAGATAGATTTGAAACCACTTGGTTTTTGTATAACAAGGTGAAATAGAATACTCACATCATATATAAGAACTGTTATCACACACTTGCAGTGTATACGAAAAGATAGGTTGAATCACTTGCCTTGAGAAAGGCTGGACTTGACTGGCTAGGTAGGAGCAACTGGAAGCTTTACTCGATCTTAATGGCAATTTTACCCTCGTCTTAAGTTCCTACACAAATAATATTAACCTCATTATAATATATTCTTACCAACTCAACCTATTTGTAAACCAAAATTTAAACACAATGGCACTTAGGCCTATATACACACAATTTACAATCACCTTATAATCATAATATTATACATAGCCACATATGCTCACATACCATATTTAAGTACCAAATAATATTACACACACCATATTCCATCACTAGGCTTGGATGATCTTACTTCACTTACTTAAGTCACTTGGTCGTTAAACTAGACAAAAACTCCAAATTTTGGCCTCCTAACTCGATGTGCCTTTACTAAACCATCCAATTCCTATTGACCCTGACTTGGGCCTTTCGCTCTACTAAATTTATACTATCTTGCAACTATGGTGGTCAACCAAAAATCCACTCCTAGGTGCTCTAAAACTATGTGGTAAGTTAATGTGCTCACTATGGTAAATTTCAGAATGACATCTAAGGTTTCTTGGGTGCATTTGACACTCTTACACTTCAAGTTTACCTCCAAAACTTTTACACTAGACTCTCCTGATCATAAGCCAACTCCCAAACCTGATGTGGCTCAAGGGCCTAGCTTGGGCCTCCCTAGGCCTAAGCTTAAAGTCTACGCTTCCCCTGTTTTTCTGGGCAGAAAAGGGTCCTGATTTGAACTAACTTATGACACATTATAACTTAAATCCTATGAAATATGGTTGGAAAAACTCCTCTGACACTCCCTATAACTATGGCCCAATAGGACCTAATGAGGGCCTACCTATGACATGGTCAAAACTTCCCATTTTTAAGTTGCAACAAAATTGTCCCCTGCTGGACAAATTTGGTGTTTCCACTCGTGCAGCTAACCAAACCTCTTACAAACCTCCAATAAACACCTAAAACCTATTTTATACTCCTATTGCTAACTTTTGGTGACTTGGTCCTCAAATTTCACAACAATGACAAGGTCAAATCTCACTCTAAACCTCAGGGTACCAAACTGATTTTCTGCAGAAACTATTACTCTCCTTTCACCAAGATTCTTACTTGACAAACCCAACCAACAACAACCAAAAACCCAAACCAAACCTCAACCAAGGTGATCTACTGAACTAACTCTCCTACACTCAATATTGACTTAGTGGAGATCATCCTTACCTAAGGTGCAACATATCAAAACAAAAGTTAACATACTACACTAATTACAAGTCATAAAGTTTTTAAAAATAACAAGTTATATCTTCGTTATAAATATATACGAATTAACATCACATATCAAGGATCACAAATCAAGATCATTATCTTAACTCAACTGAAATTAAAGCCTACTAACAATTTTCAATCCAAATGATCAAAAACTTCCGAAAATTATGAGTTGTTTACATGCATGCATGCCTTCGAATTTTACAAGTCAAAACCATATGATTTCCACAATAATTTTTATCATAAAATCAACATGCAAGCCTAACATAGACTAATACTAAATGGTCACTTAGCATGCAAAGGGTTTCATCAAGTTTTGACTACAAAATTCATGCTATTATCACAAAAACATACAAGAATTGAACAAGGCAACAAGACACCACTAAGAACCATTCATTCGGCTCCCTTATTGTCATGGCCGAATGAAATTGAAGGGAAATGGCCACTAAAAACAAGAGCTTCACTCTCTTGACTTGCAATTTCACCATTCCTTGTAGTTCCCTCAATAATACAACCTTAAATCCATGAGAATCAAGATGGAATTTTGAGTTCTAGTTAAATTATGACATGCAAGATCAAAACTTAAACTTCTCACTCTAAACTTTTTAAAATATATAAGAACAACATGTAGGGAGTAAGATTACTTGAATATAAGATGAATGTTGAATATAAGATGAATGTTTGAGTGAAAGAATGAAGAAAAGAAGGGGATGTGGGGCCTCGGCTATGGAAATTGCCGAGAGGGAGGAGGAGCCGAGAGGGGAGGGAGGAGAAAAACAGAGGGTGGAGTGTGGAGTGGGGTGAATGATCACAACAACTTGCATTCTGGTTTTTATGATTTTGATTGACTAAAAGAAGTGAGTGGAAATGAGAATTGACAAGAATAACCTTCCAACATACTTAGGTCATTTTGCATGCAAGGACAAAGAGGAAATTTTGCTAGCAAAATGAGAGTTAGTGGGGTTAGAATTGTCTTTTTAGCCCTTTAGTTGAATTGGAGGGTATTTGCATGCAAGGATATTCATGTAATTTGCTAATTACTTAAAAACTAATTTTCAAAGATCTATTTTTATAAAATTAAATAAAAGTTCAAAAATTATAAAATTTATACCATAAAATAACTTAGATTTTTACAAATTTTATGAGATCACTTTTGAAATTTGTGAATGAAATAATTTTTAAAAGAAAATTTTCCATGGTAAAGAATAATCTTTATAAATTAAAAATAGGAGCAATTAATAAAACTATCGCGTTGAAAAATTCATATTCTGAGTAAAGCAATTTATAACGCAACAAATTCCATTCACACATATGTACGATCAATAAGTATTTTTATAATCGACTCAAATATTATACAGAGTTCACAAATAATATTACACAAAATGCCGGTCTTAACATCCTCTCCCCCTTAAAGGATTCTGTCCTCAGAATCTAAGAGAACAGATGAGGATACCGGGAACGCATATCAGACTCTAACTCCCAGGTTGACTCTTCGACCTTGGGGTTCCTCTAAAGTACTTTTACTAACTTCACCGACTTATTTCTAAGACTCTTTGCTTGCCAGTCGAGTATTTTGACAGGTTGCTCTATAAATAACAGGTCTGCTTGAATTTCTATAGGTTCATATTCTATCACATGGTTGACATCAGGATTGTACTTTTTAAGCAATGACACATGGAATACATTATACACATGTTGATACTGAGGCGGTAAGGATAACTCATAAGCCAACTTCCCCACTTGACTCAAAATTTCGAAAGGAATAATATATCTAGGCACTAACTTCCCTTTCTTGCCAAATCTAGACAATCCTTTCTTCGGTGATACTTTTAGCAAAACGGCTTCACCCACTTGGAATCTGACATCCTTGCGCGCTGGATCCGCATACTTTCTTTTCCTATCTTGAGCAGCAAGTAACCTCTTCTGAATTAATTTGACTGTCTCATGCAATTGTTGTACCAATTCTGGGCCTAGAATCTTTCCTTCTCCCACTTCATCCCAACTAGTTGGTGATCTGCATTTCCGTCCGTATAAAGCTTCGTATGGTGGCATGCCAATACACTACTAGAAAACACCTTAGACATCGGTATAAAAACCAGATGTCTATGTAAAAATTGTATGATGTCTTCACGACTGATGTTAAAGATATTTTATCATAGACATCGGTTAAAAACCGATGTCTAAGTAATCTTACACAATATTTCTGAAAAATTTCTGATGTCTAATTCACATTCTTGTTATCTAATTGAGTAATGTCAAGTTCAGAAATACAATATTAGAACGATTAGACATATTTAAAACTATGGCACACAAGCAATATTTATGAATTAATATCGATTAAAAATAAAAATCGATGTCTTAAACCTATTAGACATCGGTTATTTTTAAAGAACTGATGTTAATTTGAATAATAGGCATCAATTTTTTTCTAAATAACCGATGTCAATTTAAACAATAGATATTGATTATTTTCTAAATAACTGATATTAATATCATAAATAGACATCGGGTGTTTATTTTTGAATCGATGTTATTACCTTGTTTATATGTGCTAATATCCCTGTATTAACATCGAATATTAAACGTTGCATTAACCACAATACTCAAAAAATTTAAAGCTCAAAACTCAATTAATACATATATATTATTACTCAATTGAATTCAAGATCAATAAATTCTCAACGTGTACCACTAATCTCAAATATATCTATAATTCTAAACAAACTATTCTATAATTCAAGATCATCTTCTATATGTGTTCAATATCTTCTATAGAAGATCGTCCAGAGACCCAGCTACCCTGCAGCATACCTGTGTTCAGCAGCAAACCCTCAACCTTTACTCATTGGCTAGCGCTCATCATAACGCTGAAAGTTAAAGGATAGATTTAACCTATAACAGGAGATAAAAGAAATTTCATACTTAATCTTCGCTATTATACAGTAGAAACATGTACTTAGCATGTAAGAAATTCAGATACAAATGAAAAATTAAATTATACCAGAGTTTAGCTTGGTCCACTCACCGTTGCACGCATTTGGTTAAGACCTCTATTCCATGAAATCATCAAATAACCATTCTTCTTATACACCACTGTATTAGTGGCATCACATGGAATCAGAATGAAATCATCCAAATTGAACTGCAAAGTATATTTCATTTAAGTTAAAATTAAAAGAAAACAAATAAACCAAATCATATAAAGTAGTGGCAAAAGTTCAAGGTAAGACCAGAAAATCCTCGAGACATTCAAATTAGGTAGCAATAAAAGATATTAGGAAAGATTCTACATATCACAAGCAACTGAAAAACTATAATATTAAATATACACTCAAACTATATACTAGTGTTGTAACACCCCAAATCCGGGGTCAAGATTTGGTGTCACTAAACAATCCTTACATAGAATAAAGAAATAAATAAATAACCCCTTGAATCCGGATCGTTTACAGGTTATGGTATGAAACAAGAATCTAATCTTCTATAACTTACAACAACTAAAATACAATTGTAAATACCTCTGAACTAATGCTCGAATCATATTCTTCTAACTTCTTCAACCTCTCGCAGCGGAGATTTCTCGAACTTCTGTTGTCTATCTAAGCTATTCATTTTTATCCTTATCTGTTTCTGGCAGAAATAAGAATTGACAAAGCAAGAGTGAGCCAAAAATGCCCAGCAAGTATATAATTTGAGTTTCAAACATTAATTTCAAAGAAAACTTCCAGACAAAATCTCTGAAATATTTTGAAGGGCGAAACATGAAATGATTTAAAGGATATACCTCGTTATCTTAAAATCAATTTGATTTGCATTGCTATGAATCACATAGGACATAATGACATTTTTGTAAGAGCTTTAGAGATCGCGTGTTTTCAAAATAGCCTCTGGTATCATTTTATAATTGAGCAATGAATGCAATAACTATTCATAAAACGACGTTCAAGAAATTCCTAACTATTCAGTATCCATCATTATCGACTAAGTTTCCATAGACTTAGCCTGCTAAACCAGCCTGATAAGGACGGGTTGAATAATTAAAAAGATCTCAATTCATTCAAGATCCTAACTATCACTGAGCAACTAATGCTGCAGCAACAATCTGAACCTCGAATATATTTAGAAACATTGTAATTTCCCGAAACTGAGTGCTAAGAAAGAATAACTTTAAACCATAATCACATTTTATTTCAAGAGGGAATGCCATTAATGGCGAACAACAATAAATTGGACTGGACACTAGAAACCAACATATGCACTATAACCTGCTGATCAGTCATGAGATAGTGCGGATCTATACCCAACTGCATAGACCCAACCAACATATGGGGCACCCAGGCAATTATGGCCTAATAATTAATGGTCTGGGTAAAACCCAGCCCGTATAGTAACAATCCAGCCCGTAGAGTATTTTGATATCAAATCATTTTGATTTCAAAACATCCCAAATTAGGGTTCGCAAATAACCCGAACGAATGGGTATTTGCTCAAGAGAGCAATTGAATTATAGGAACAAGAATAAATGAACAAGCATAATATGAGTAATTGCAGCGAAATGTAAAACATTTAACTATTCTGAACTTAGAATAGTAGCGAATAATATTTGCAGTATTTAAAAGAAATTCAAGAGTACTTGAAGTATTTTAAAAGAAAAATCCAGAATACTTGCCTCAATAAGCTTTAACTGTTATTACTGGTTGACTTTGGTTCGACTTAGATCGTTCGGTTTTATCATGCACCTACTATCCTACTCTCGATACGATCCCAACATTCACACCCTTTGGTTGGAACTTCGTTGATCTCGACGTCTAATCACTAGATCGTTCCTAGTCTGATGTCACGTCTCGGGTCTTCCGTCTAAAACCTACAGGGTTGAAATACCCTAATTCAGATAATCGCTTAAGCTTACATCAAATCACTATTCTATTCTACCCGTACGATTTCAAAACCGAATTCATATTTATATGTATTATCGAAATACATATAGCAATTACGGTTCACATCTTCGAAAACCGGTTCGGTATTTAATTTCGGAAAATACGTATGTTTGTCGTTTTGAAAAATAGGGTAATCGATTATTCACAAAATATCTTGTCACATCACGCAAGTCAGTTTCATAAAGTTTAATTATATCCTTGTTCGACATCTCCGACAATTACAGGTTACGTTTCCGTATTTTCGGAATTAATTTCCCGAAAATCGGACATCGTTTCCTCTATTTATCGGCTTGCCCGTCGAATCATCTCGACGTCAACCACAATCAATAATCACATCCAATCCATAACTACAATTCAAAATTTCCAAACACCAGTACGAATTTATTTTATTAGTTATTATTTGTTTTCGCTTTGTAATTAATAACACGAACCAATTTATTTAATTAATAAATGTAGGACTCAGATAAAAATCATCATCGCCCACCGTCGGCTCGCCGAGGCTCATCGCCGACGGCGGTAAAACTCGCGGGTTCCCGTTTATAACGGATGTCCGACACGATTTTTACCGATTAATTATTATAATCTCGCACGAACTTATTTAAATCACGAAACGTTAATCAATTAAATCCTGCAGAAATTAAAATAAATAAATTAATAAATATCCCCAAGTTACAACCAGAAAAACAGAATGATCGGAATCAGGCAACCGAGAACACAACAGCCAAATCACGACCAGACACGCACCGCCTCACCTCTCGGGAAACCCGAGAGGCGGCAACACATAACAGTCAAACACACACATACACATATACGCGCAAGGATATGTAGATATGTATATGCCTGGATGAAGAACTGAACGGGACAGTCACGGCACCGGAGCAACGCCGGAAGAAAATAGGCGGCGGAGGCTTAATATCGGGGAACAGAGGTGACGAGAGTGAGAAAGGAAACAGGGCACATAACAGAGAGCGAAATCGACTGAGAGAAAGAGAAGCTAGAGTTCGATCAGGAGAGGAGGGAGAGAATCGACGAGAGATGAGAGCGAGAGAATTTAGGAGAAAAATGGGGGCACGTGGGAAAACAAATAGGAGGGGGTATTGGGTTGGTATTTATTTTTATTTTATCCGCCTATCCATTGGTTGTACCATCGATTCGTGCCGTATTTCGCGATTTAACGGTATAATTTTACGAACAACAACAACCCAAGATAATTTAAATTAATTTTACAATTTCCCAAAATAATAGTGATAATACAATAAACCTAAATAATACTGATAAAATAAAGTTTTCAAAATTTTCAAATAATTTTCAGAGCGCGTATCAAACCCGCATTTTACAATTTAACGAGCAAATATTCGGTTAAATAAAAAAAAATCAGAAAATTCCTGAAATTATTTTAAAATTCTTGAAATAATCTAAACTTGATAAAATAAGATTTTCGTAATTTTTTTTTTGAAATATTCTGGAATTAAATACTGATTTTACAATTAAATGAAGTCAGAAAATCATTTAAATTTAAATAATAAATAAAATATTGATTTCCAAATTTTATAAACCCCTAAAAATAATAAATAAAATTATAAAATAATAAAAATAATTTTAGAGACAATTTTAGCATTTTTAGGAGTAAATATTCAATAAAATCATTTTAAAATGAATTAAATTCATACAGCTCGATAATTAATTATAACATTAATCTTTGCGTCCAATAATTCACAAACAATTGATCATACAGCAACACATAGCTGACAGAACCATCACATATTTTATTTATTTAATAATTCGATAATTACATTTACATATCGAATCCGAAAATAGGTTACTTAGCCGCTAAGTAACTAAAAAGACGATACAATTTTAATACCAGAATTGAATAATTATCAAAACAGAGCTTCCTATAAAATACTTTATACGAAATTAAGGTGATAATATCTCGCCTTTTGAGAATATGTATTCTTATTGATAAATAAAATGATTTATGTATCGAAAATTTCACACCGGGACTCGTACAGGTCAAACCGTACCCCGGATCGAAAAAGTCAAAACATGAAAAGTGTTCAGAATTAACAGATTAGGTTAGGAAGGAGTTTTCGGAAGAGTTTTAGGTTGTAAAAATGCAAAAAAAACAACTGAAGTGGAACGATTGCTGATTTTAAAAATAAATTTTATAATTATGTAAGAATAATCATTATTAATTCTATAATTTCTTATAAAATCATATAATAATCCAAAAATTACCAGAAAAAATACCAAAATTATCTAGATTTAATTCTGGATAATTAAAAATTAAAATATCTAGATTTTATCAGAAATAAACATCCAGATATTAATATCAATTATCAAATAATTCACCAAAATTCACATAAAATCACATAATAATTATTTATTGATAAAAATAAATACATAATATTTCCCGAGCGTTACATTCTTCCCCCCTTAAAAGGATTCTGTCCTCAGAATCATGCTAAAGAACAGACACTGCTACCTTTCGAGTATCTACTTAAACTTCTCAGGACTCACTACTTTTAATCACGTTCCAACGGTCTCCTACCGTCATCAGATTTATTAGTTGCTCATGTAACCCCTAACTCAATCTTTTATTTCACATATTTGAAGCTAAATTACTCTTCATAGTCATACACACATAAATGCCTTATAGACTCGTACACCTGTGACAACAAGACCAACTCATTCACAATCGTTCTATCAATCTCACTATTTCAAAGGACCAACTTAATTTACACTAACCTTCTTTTCTTTCCGATTCTAATAGTTTCCTATTCATGAAATTTCTATTTTCACTTGCTGTTCTTCTCTACTTATCCTTAATCGGTCTTTTGCGTTTTCTATTCGTCTGCACCCGATATCCTGAGTTCATGACGTCAGATGCTTTGAAATGTTCTACATCTATTCAAAAGCTAAAAAGAATAATCTCGCCAATTTCATTTACTCACCACTTGGTAGTATACCTCTATTATTTTTATTTTTTATTTTTTTTTAGTCACCGTCAAGTATATTCATTGAGCGAGAATCTGTTACTATCTGAAAGGAAATATTAATTTGGAACAGAATGAATCATAACTTTATTTAAAACCCGGTCTCGTGGGTGCTAATACCCATTTGGTTGTCCTGTCAAATTAGATATTAATACGAACTTTGATGTTCACAACGTCCCATACTGAAGTCAACATCAATCATCTGCATTAATACCACCTTTGATATTCAACAACAAAGTAAGTATCAGCATAACCCAGAAGACGGTTCAAATCCTATTCTTCAATTCCTAACTTTTCCAATTCTTTTAACCATTTCCCAACAATCTTAATGATATTCACTCTTTTCTTTCTATTTGAACATATGTTCCTAAATGGACTTTTCCTGCTGGGTAGTTAACCACACCCTGGAGCTCATAATCAATTATATCCAGAATTCATATCTTTGAAGCTAAGAATGCAGCTTCTATTTTCCAGCTCTTCGCAAGCATATCTTCAGGCGTTCAACTTGGTCTTCCTTAGTCCTTGAATTAGCGAGGATGTTATCAATAAATACGATCACTCTATCTCAATACTCCTGGTATATTGTGTTCACTTAACCTTCAAACTTACAATTTCTGATAATCGACGCATAATCTCATATATCTATTTTCTTTTTCCATAACCACTTTTGTGCACGGCGCAAAATACTCTTTATTTCATTATGCTTTCATTCCACATTTCTGAAGTTTTTCCTTCACTTATTATTTCATTCCGATTGAGTTGTACGATACCTGGCTTTTGACACTAGCTTGACTCTATGTAGTGACCGATGAGAAATTCTCACTTCATTCTTTGAGGTAATCTTGGTAAATCATATGTTTGAACTTCCGGGACTTTATTTTATTTTTTTTAAAGAATTCCGACATGAAATTCATTGCAACGTTCTTCTCTAGCAGTTTGCCATTAATACCTTTGTTTAATCATTCCTGTTTACACGCATTCCTTGAATGAAATTCCTATCTTCAATTATCGACGTTTCACCTCATTCTTCTAATAGTTTTGGCAGAACCGATGTTCCCAACTTGCATATTTTCTGGATTATTTTATAAAATTTCTTTATCATCCTTTTGATTCCACTTCTTATCTTGATTAGTTCTTCATTCTCATTATTCATTATCTTTTTCATACATAAAGAATTTTTTTTTTTAGTAATATTACTCTATTTATTATTGGATAGGTCATTTCTGAAGTTCACACTGGAATGAAAGCTTTTATTTGTACTATTTAAATTTTTACTAACAGAGTTATCGAATTTCCTCGGTAGCTATTTCCTTAGCTTTGCTTGACGTATCACAGATCGTGCGTTTGACTTCTCTTCATTGACCATCATCTCTTTTTCCTGAGTTTACATGCGGACTTCATCAATCTTCGTCTTTCATTGGGTGCTTGAATTTGCGAACTTTCCGTTATTTTGCAGCAACTTTCATTCAATCGCCGTTCAAAAGAAGCGTACTTTCAAATCTTCCATTAATTCGTCATTCAATATGGGTATACACCCAAGTCCATCCTGGAACGCTATTGCAGATGATATAATCCCTCTTCTTTATCTTGAACCTTCAGTTCTTAGAAGAATTCTTATTACTGGCATGTACCGGTAATTTCATGTTCCTCTTATTCATCGAAAAGAGCGTATTCTTCTGGATCAACCTTGCTCCTAATTACAGTAACATCACACTAATTGAGCTAGGCCTTTTAATTTACGTTAATGCCATTACTTTCCAAATTTCTTATTGCTTTGATTTCGGAGCTGGAAATCATGTTAGAGCTTGACTCAATTTAATTGGAATCGATTTCCATTTCCATTAGTTGGCAAAGTGGATCAATCAACTCCTTTAAATGATCACTTAAACCAAGTGCTGACTAGCTAACTGGAATCAAAGACCAATTACATAAAGTCAGTTTGGTCATAACAACTTTCTCAAGAATACCGAGATTGCAATTATCTGGAATGCTGACGAGAATGACAATATACTTCTTTGTTCTTAACTATAGGGTAATTTCTGAAAATTTGGGCAGTACTTCCCCCTATACCATTGACTACCAGTCGGACTCAAGCCGACACCATCAATCAACCAAGTCATCCACAATCATATACGTCCACTTCCATGAACCAAATCATCAATTCCCACAATTCACCTTTGATCAGCATCTAACTAGTATAGCATATCTTTTTTTTAATTGGGATTGGATCTGAAACCCACAATGATTAATATAACCATACCTTTCTCAATTCTTTTTAGAATATTACGAATTGTCCCTAATGAATTTAAGGTTTGATTTCATGATTCTGTTAATTTATTTCTGACCATTATTAATCGGTTTATCTTTTAATAACTGCGCATGGTCTTCATTATTACCGTCATAATCTCGTAAAAACTCAACCGTTAGATTATTATTTCTTGAAAAATTTCACAATCGAGTCACCATTGCTTCATCTCTATTTATGGCTTCGCATCGAACTTTCGTTACTGACCCGGGTATGAGCATTGGATTCATCATCACTTATTTACGCAAATTAGAAAATTTTACAATTTCTTGAAGAACACGTTCGAAGTTTGATTACATTTAAGATTTCTTTCATCTTGAGTCTTCACGAACAGTATCTTCCAGCGACGAAGGGATGTTTCACGTCATAATTACATGTCTGAGTCATTGTTCGGAATTTCCTTGATCTTTGATTATCGTCCCGATACTTGTTTGCAGCGTCTGATGCACACAACTTTGCTTCCTTATTTTGTAATAAATGTATGATTCACTAACCATTCATTTCGCGTCGAAATCCTCTAGTTTGAAGTGCATTATTTATCAACTTGCAATCATATTCTCCTTTGACACGTAATTCTACCTGTCACACATGACTATTCTATTTCTTTTGGAATCGTCAAAGAACAGACTCGATGCAAGAGGAGAGTTTGTAAACATGATTTTGATTGAAAAACGGAATAAGGAATAACAATGCGACAACTGATTGAAGGAAGAAAAATGAGTGAAGGATGAGACAATCATATTCGTACTCAAGATGGCCAGTCTTTCATACTATATGGCATACAGCACATGATTAGGTGGCGTCCCACCCGACTCTTCGTCATTTCGATAAAGCGTCATATCATAACAGTGTTGTCTCAATTGGGAATCAAGAATTTGAGAAAAGCAACAATTCAGAAGGGATACAAGAATGTTCTTTCGTTTTCGCCTCATATGATTTATCAACAGAAGAAGCTCATACATATTCAAATTCGAGAAGAACATATGTTATCATACTAGAAGAAAGAATGTCAATGCTGATCACCTTCCACGCTTCACTTACGTATGCCTTCAGGATCGTGCGGATACAGGTTCACGATTCAAGTCACATCACTGCTTTGAAATGCTTCCTGGAAATGTCTTCACACCAAATGCTTCAATAATTTAATCTTAATCGCGTCATTCCGAAGTTAAAATCACAGCTTCAGATTTCATCTATGTCGTGTAAAATACCCATTGATCACGTAATGCCTCTATTTTATTGATAGAAATACGATTCTTCTCCAATCATCTAGAAGATTCTGCCATTTCCTTCAATCATCCTCCGTCCATTCGAATCACGAATCTCGTTAAATTTTATTAATCTTATAAAGTGGGGAAATAATATTTTAATACGTTGATTCAATTATTGATTTTATTAAACAACGTTTACTTTCATTTTTCACAGCAACCTTAAACCTTCTTCCTGCTGATGGGTCTACTTGGCCCTTTGAATAACAACACTGAGTCTAATTCCATTTTTCTTTTTAGATCATTTTCTCTTTATAATAACAAGAACATAAGTAGTAGTTTGACAACCAATTTGTAAAACTCATTTCATGCAAAAATCTTCTGAAAGTTGATTAAGAAAATCTTTTCCGAAATCTCATTTTAAAGTTTTGGAAATCAAATATTTGGTCGTCATTACTATATACATTACTTGCTATTTTTATGGTTTAATAATGAAATGTCTAATTAAATAATGTCCATATAAGGGTCTCTTCACTTTGATACTTCTTCTATATTTCCTCAGATTCAGCTCGCACAGATTAGTCGCCAAAACTTCATTCACCGTCGTAAATCATCTTATTCGCAATTCTATCACAACGCTGACTTGTAGTAATATCTTTGACATTCTTGTCATCGTCCTTGATGTTATGCTTACAACCACGCATGTGATTCGATGTTCAGTATGTAGATAGGGTCGTACCTTCTTGCTAGTCTCACCTATATCTAGGAAGGTAGATATCATTCCTCGCGCAACTTCCAATAAGTGATAGGATCCTTCTCACCACGGCGGTGCCTTCAAAACATGCAATGTTGGTTCTTCATCAGCTTCCATCAACTGCTTGCCCTCGACGTGGAACTCGTCCTAATACCTAATTCTAAGTTAAATCGTAACTTCTCTTACACCATTCTAACAAGAATCGATCACATATTATTCAAAACCACGTGAAAAGTAGGGTAACATACCCCGTCTCCAACGATCCGTCGATTCCTCATTATTGTATAATCTGATAACTCAATATACCTAAAATGTTATGATATCCGCCTTACACTTTCTCAATGATCCTATCTTAGCAACTCCAGATCGGATCCGCTAACCCAAATTCGCACTCAACTCAACTTAACCTGAGTATGCCTAGGGTCTTTCCTATCCTGTATGACCTATCATTCATATCTTACTCTAACCTATTCTTATTTTAGTGACCAATAACCTGCAGCTCTGATACCAACTGTAACACCCCAAATCTGGGGTCAAGATTTGGTGTCACTAAACAATCCTTACATAGAATAAAGAAATAAATAAATAACCCCTTGAATCCGGATCGTTTACAGGTTATGGTATGAAACAAGAATCTAATCTTCTACAACTTACAACAACTAAAATACAATTGTAAATACCTCTGAACTAATGCTCGAATCATATTCTTCTAACTTCTTCAACCTCTCGCAGCGGAGATTTCTCGAACTTCTACTGTCTATCTAAGCTATTCATTTTTATCCTTATCTGTTTCTGGCAGAAATAAGAATTGACAAAGCAAGAGTGAGCCAAAAATGCCCAGCACGTATATAATTTGAGTTTCAAACATTAATTTCAAAGAAAACTTCTAGACAAAATCTCTGAAATATTTTGAAGGGCGAAACACGAAATCATTTAAAGGATATACCTCGTTATCTTAAAATTAATTTGATTTGCATTGCTATGAATCACATAGGACATAATGACATTTTTGTAAGAGCTTTAGAGATCGCGTGTTTTCAAAATAGCTTGTGGTATCATTATATAATTGAGCAATGAATGCAATAACTATTCATAAAACGACGTTCAAGAAATTCCTAACTATTCAGTATCCATCATTATCGACTAAGTTTCCATAGACTTAGCCTGCTAAACCAGCCTGATATGGACGGGTTGAATAATTAAGAAGATCTCAATTCATTCAAGATCCTAACTATCACTGAGCAACTAATGCTGCAGCAACAATCTGAACCTCGAATATATTTAGAAACATAGTAATTTCCCGAAACTGAGTGCTAAGAAAGAATAACTTTAAACCATAATCACATTTTATTTCAAGAGGGAATGCCATTAATGGAGAATAACAATAAATTGGACTAGACACTAGAAACCAACATATGCACTATAACCTGCTGATCAGTCAGGAGGTAGTGCGGATCTATACCCAACTGCATAGACCCAACCAACATATGGGGCACCCAGGCAACTATGGCCTAATAATTAATGGTCTGGGTAAAACCCAGCCCGTATAGTAACAATCCAGCCCATAGAGTATTTTGATATCAAATCATTTTGATTTCAAAATATCCCAAATTAGGGTTCGCAAATAACCCGAACGAATGGGTATTTGCTTAAGAGAGCAATTGAATTATAGGAACAAGAATAAATGAACAAGCATAATATGAGTAATTGCAGCGAAATGTAAAACATTTAACTATTCTGAACTTAGAATAGTAGCGAATAATATTTGCAGTATTTAAAAGAAATTCAAGAGTACTTGCAGTATTTTAAAAGAAAAATCCAGAATACTTGCCTCAATAAGCTTTAACCTTTATTACTGGTTGACTTTGGTTCGACTTAGATCGTTCGGCTTTATCATGCACCTACTATCCTATTCTCGATACGATCCCAACATTCAGACCCTTTGGTTGGAACTTCGTTGATCTCGACATCTAATCACTAGATCGTTCCTAGTCCGATGTCACGTCTCGGGTCTTCCGTCTAAAACCTACAGGGTTGAAATACCCTAATTCAGATAATCGCTTAAGCTTACATCAAATCACTATTCTATTCTACCCGTACGATTTCATAACCGAATTCATATTTATATGTATTATCGAAATACACATAGCAATTACGGTTCACATCTTCGAAAATCAGTTCGGTATTTAATTTCGGAAAATACGTATGTTTGTCGTTTTGAAAAATAGGGTAATCGATTATTCACAAAATATCCTGTCACATCACGCAAGTCAGTTTCATAAAGTTTAATTATATCCTTGTTCGACGTCTCCGACAATTACAGGTTACGTTTCCGTATTTTCGGAATTAATTTTCCGAAAATCGGACATCGTTTCCTCTATTTATCGGCCTGCCCGTCGAATCATCTCGACGTCAACCACAATCAATAATCACATCCAATCCATAACTACAATTCACAATTTCCAAACACCAATACGAATTTAATTTATTAGTTATTATTCATTTTCGTTTTGTAATTAATAACACGAACCAATTTATTTAATTAATAAATGTAGGACTCAGATAAAAATCATCATCGCCCACCGTCGGCTCGCCGAGGCTCATCGCCGACGGCGGTAAAACTCGCGGGTTCCCGTTTATAACGGATGTCCGACACGATTTTTACCGATTAATTATTATAATCCCGCACGAACTTATTTAAATCACGAAACGTTAATCAATTAAATCCTGCAGAAATTAAAATAAATAAATTAATAAATATCCCCAAGTTACAACCAGAAAAACAGAATAACCGGAATCAGGCAACCGAGAACACAACAGCCAAATCACGACCAGACACGCGCCGCCTCACCTCTCGGGAAACCCGAGAGGCGGCAACACATAACAGTCAAACACACACATACACATATACGCGCAAGGATATGTAGATATGTATATGCCTGGATGAAGAACTGAACGGGACAGTCACGGCACCGGAGCAACGCCGGAAGAAAATAGGCGGCAGAGGCTTAATATCGGGGAACAGAGGTGACAAGAGTGAGAAAGGAAACAGGGCACATAACAGAGAGCGAAATCGACTGAGAGAAAGAGAAGCCGGAGTTCGATCAGGAGAGGAGGGAGAGAATCGATGAGAGAGGAGAGCGAGAGAATTTAGGAGAAAAATGGGGGCGCGTGGGAAAAAAACAGGAGGGGGTATTGGGTTGGTATTTATTTTTATTTTATTCGTCTATCCATTGGTTGTACCATCGATTCGTGCCGTATTTCACGATTTAACGGTATAATTTTACGAACAACAACAACCCAAGATAATTTAAATTAATTTTACAATTTCCCAAAATAATAGTGATAATACAATAAATCTAAATAATACTGATAAAATAAAGTTTTCAAAATTTTCAAATAATTTTCAGAGCGCATATCAAACCCGCATTTTACAATTTAACGAGCAAATATTCGGTTAAATAAAAAAAAATCAGAAAATTCCTGAAATTATTTTAAAATTCTCGAAATAATCTAAACTTAATAAAATAAGATTTTTATAATTTTTTTTTGAAATATTCTGGAATTAAATACTAATTTTATAATTAAATGAAGTCAGAAAATCATTTAAATTTAAATAATAAATAAAATATTGATTTCCAAATTTTATAAACCCCTAAAAATAATAAATAAAATTATAAAATAATAAAATAATAAAAATAATTTTAGAGACAATTTTAGCATTTTTAGGAGTAAATATTCAATAAAATCATTTTAAAATGAATTAAATTCATACAGCTCGATAATTAATTATAAAATTAATCTTTGCGTCGAATAATTCACAAATAATTGATCATACAGCAACACATAGCTGACAGAACCATCACATATTTTATTTATTTAATAATTCGATAATTACATTTACATATCGAATCCGAATATAGGTTACTTAGCCGCTAAGTAACTGAAAAGACGATACGATTTTAATACCAAAATTGAATAATTATCAAAACAGAGCTTCCTATAAAATACTTTATACGAAATTAAGGTGATAATGTCTCGCCTTTTGAGAATATGGATTCTTATTGATAAATAAAATGATTTACGTATCAAAAATTTCACACCGGGACTCGTACAGGTCAAACCGTACCCCGGATCGAAAAAGTCAAAACATGAAAAGTGTTCAGAATTAACAGATTAGGTTAGGAAGGAGTTTTCGGAAGAGTTTCGGGTTGTAAAAATGCAAAAAAAACAACTGAAGTGGAACAATTTCTGATTTTAAAAATAAATTTTATAATTATGTAAGAATAATCATTATTAATTCAATAATTTCTTATAAAATCATATAATAATCCAAAAATTACCAGAAAAAATACCAAAATTATCTAGATTTAATTCTGGATAATTAAAAATTAAAATATCTAGATTTTATCAGAAATAAACATCCAGAATTTAATATCAATTATCAAATAATTCACCAAAATTCACATAAAATCACATAATAATTATTTATTGATAAAAATAAATACATAATATTTCCCGGGCGTTACAAGTGTACTACTAAGTTTTTCTGTACCACCCCGATTCCGATATTTTGTACAGGTAGGAAAAGCATAGACTCTGACCTAAATAGAAACATGATATTTGGCTTATTGTCTAGTCATTAGTTTCCCTGAATATAAGAAAAACATGACCAAGTATCCTTTACATCATGATTGTAAATCTCATATAAGTTTTGCCCCAAGTAAGCACCCTCGTCTCCCTTTTCTTTCAAACGATATAAGATCAACCACATGTGCAGTACAAGCAAAGAGAAGTTTGTTTTAAAGGTTTTCTCCAGGTTAAATACTGCAGATAAGAAACAAAAATTAGTTACAATTAACCTTACAAAGCAGTACAAATTTTCATGTATGTATATGCAACATTTCTACTACAATCATGGCACAAGTCATATTTTGAATTCAACAACTGAACAACCCTACAGTATTGCATAACAATCTTCCAATGAGCTTCTCATTTCTTCACCAAAACAAATGATCTCAATACTCTGTTTCCGAGTTTGACACAATGGATAAGTTAAGTTTTCCTTGCACTCAACCCCAACATTATATCAACAAAGCTCATTACTCTATAACTCTTGACTGAATTCATGCCTTATTACTCAAACTTCTGTTATAACCCCGGGCATCTTTGACTAAACTTTAATTTAGTTGTACTGCCATCTATATTATATATAGTTGAAAACAGCAAAGATAAATAAAACAAGCACTAAAATAAAAAACTACATATCGCTAAAAAACCAGATATTGAAATTTCCATCCTCATGCAACAGTCATAATAAATTACTATGAGCAAAATTTCAAAGATCATCATCACTTAAACAATTAAAGTCATACAAACCTAACAAGTACAAGAAAACAAAAACAACCTGCAATTTCATCCACCCGAAAAAGTCCCTCACTTGTCTCCACCACTTCTGTTCCTTCAAAACAGTACACATTTCCTTCTTGCAAAAGCATTCCAACTTCATTACCATCTCCTCCTTTTAGTTCCTCTAATCCATATTTCGATAGAGAAACAGAACAATCTGAGTCCTCTCCATCCTCCCCTTTAATCAAACTATAACCTCCATCAGGGTTTAGGGGTTGAAATCTCATCAAAGTCGTGCCACCCTGATTTTCCAAACAACAGGAAAGATCAGTTAACACATGAACCAGGATGCCTCACTTCTCCAACAAGCATAATAACAGTGCATAATAACAGTTGATACTGTAAAATCATCTTGAAAGAACAATTTGTAGAAAAAACAACTTACTCATAGCTACTATATATATATATATATATCTTGAAACACTCTACGATAACAAATTCCTTTAAACTAATACTTATATAGTTTTACATGAACACAATTAAGAAAAAGAGGTCAGCATATATATAGAGTTGTTGTAACTGTACACTGCCTGTAAATTTAGTCTATCCCAGTCACATGAGCAACTTTTTGTGCCTAACTTGTAGTAAAAAAACCTTATACAGTTTAGTACCAAAAGTGAACAGCGTCTACAAATAAACTCAAAATAACCATAGTTACTAAAGCCATTGAAACAATCAGATTTTATACCATAAACAGAAAATGATGAAACTCACAATTATAGTGAAACTACTATCTCATACACAAATTAAACAAATCAAATTCAACAAAAGAAGCACAGAACTCCTCACCGAAGCAACACTAATGCCACTCTTTTTCTCCTTCACTTTCTCGTAAATCTCATCCACAAGCTTCGAAAACTCCAATTTGAGATGGGTACTGATGTTTCATAACCTGTTAAAAATACCAATAAAAAGTAAGAACATAGAAAACCCAATCTTGATAAAGAAAAAAAACCCAATTATATAAACTAATCCAAGCCGGGTCGAGAAATTAGGGTTTCTCATAGCAGGAGTTTCATTAATTAAAGATCTATAATTTGGTGTTTAATTTGAACCCTAATTACTTGGAATGTGAGATGGTCATATAAATTAGGGTTTTAATTATGGAAATATGGTCGGAGATAGAAAGATGAGAAAGAACGAGAAAGAGAGATAGAACGAGAAAGATTGAGATAGAGAGAGAGAGATGAAAGAGAATGACAGAGAGATAGGGGAGAGGAAGAGAGTTGAGAGAAGAGAGATACTAGAGAGATGGGTTTATTTTTTGGTTAAGGGGGGAATAATTGGGAAATAAAATGGGGGAGACTTTCCGCATTTTTTTTAATTTTTTTAGTTAACCATCGACAACGGTCGTAAACTCAAACCGATGTCTAAAAAAACGACATCGGATATATCAAAAACCGATGTCTAACTAACATTTCTCATTTTTGAAAAATAACTATAGACAACGGTTAATTTTTGAAGCGATGTCTAATAAAAGAATTAACATCGCTTAAAATTTATCCGATGTCTAAACTGTCTTTAACATCGGTCATTTGAGCAACCGATGTCTAAGGACCGATGTCTATTGACAGAATTCTAGTAGTGATACTGGAGTGATAACTGTTGTTATTGGAGAATTCTACCAATGGCAGGTGGTCATCCCAACTTCCCGTAAAATCAATTGCACAACTGCGCAACATATCTTTGAATGTTTGAATTATCCTTTCGCTTTGTCCGTCAGTTTGCGGATGATACGCCGTACTCATGTTTAACTTCGTGCCAAGACTTTCTTGAAATTACTTCCAAAATCTCGAGTTAAATCGGGGATCTCTGTCTGAAACTATCGATACGGGCATTCCGTGTCTTAATACAATTTCATGCACATACATATGGACAATTTGTCCAAAGAAGACCTCTCGTTGATTGGAAGAAAATGCGCCGACTACGTAAGGCGATCAACTATAACCCATATAGTGTCATGTCTGGATTTCATTCGCGGTAGTCCCACTATAAAGTCCATATCAATGTTTTCCCATTTCCATTCTGGAATCTTTAGGGGCTGAATTAATTCGCTTGGTCTTTGATGTCCTACCTTCACTTTCTGACAAGTATAACACTTCACAACCCATTCTGCCACTTCTCGCTTCATGTTTGGCCACCAAAAGTTCTGCTTTAAGTCTTGGTACATCTTGGTGCTTCCCGGATGGATTGAAAATCTTGAATTGTGGGCTGCTTGCAAAATCTCATTCTTCAATTCAGGTACATGAAGGATCCAAATTCTTGAGGAGAACCTTAGTATACCTTGCCCATCCCTTTGAGTACCAATCTCTTCTCCGGTTAGTTGATTACTCCCCTGCTTCATTACTTCTTCCTGACATTTCTTTATCTTTTCCAATAATGTTGGGTGAAAAGTCATAGTACGACAAACCCCTTCAACTATTCTACAATCACAAAGTTCCAATTCAAATCTCTTAATCTCTTCAGAAAATTCTTTTCATATTGCTATCATATTCAACCTTTCCTTCCTACTCAAAGCATCGGCTACCACGTTTGCCTTTCCAGGATGATAATTCATCGAACAATCATAATCCTTAATCAATTCCAACCATCTCCTTTGTCTCATGTTGAGCTCTTTCTGAGTGAAATTACACTTTAAACTCTTGTGATCCGTGTAGATCTCACACTTTTCTCCGTAAAGGTAATGTCTCCAAATCTTAAGTGCCAATACTATGGCTGCTAATTCCATGTCATGCGTAGGATACTTTAATTCATATGGTTTTAACTGTCTTGACGCATACACAATCACCTTGTTGTGTTGCATTAGCACACAGTCCAGTCCTTTATGTGAAGCATCACTAAAAATCACAAAGTTTCCTTGATCGTCTGGTAGTACCAACACCGGAGCTGTAACCAATCTCTGCTTCAACTCTTGAAAACTATCTTCACATTCTGCATTCTATTCAAACTTTTGATTCTTTCTAGTCAACTTAGTCAATGGCGTGGCGATTTTCGAGAAATCTTTGACAAATCTTCTATAATATCCCGCCAATCCTAGAAAACTTCGCACTTCCGTAGGGGTCTTTGGCCTTTCCCAACTCATAATCGCCTCATTCTTTGTCGGATCTACTTTAACTCCTTCACTTCCAATAACATGTCCCAAAAATTGAACCTCCTTTAACCAAAACTCACACTTAGAAAACTTGGCATACAACTTCTCTTGTCGGAGTATCTCTAATGTTATCCACAGATGCTGCTTATGTTCTTCTTCCGACTTTGAATAAATAAGAATGTCATCAATAAATACCACTACAAACTTGTCCAAATACTTTTTAAATACCCGGTTCATCAGATCCATAAATGCTGCCGGAGCATTAGTCAATCCGTTCCTCGTCATTAATATGTTTTCTCACGGTAATTGTGGATGCATTACTAAGAATTCATAATGTCCGTATCTTGTCCTGAATGCTTTCTTCAGAATGTCTTCTTATTTGATCTTTAGTTGATGGTATCCTAATCTTATGTCAATCTTGGAAAAGCACTTTGCTCCCTTTAGCTGATCAAATAGGTCATCTATTCTTGGTAGTGGGTACCAGTTCTTAATCGTCATCTTATTCAACTCCTGATAATCTATACATAACCTCATGCTTCCATCTTTCTTCTTTACGAACAGAACAGGTGCTCCTCATGGCGACGTACTTGGTCTGATCACTCCTTTGTCCAACAATTCTTGTAGCTGGCTTGCCAACTCTTTCATTTCTGTTGGTGCCATCCTATATGGTGTTACGACCGGCATTTTATGTAATATTATTTGTGAATAATATTAAGTTAAATAAAAATATATTCAATGCTTGTACGTTTGTGTGAGTGAAAATTTTTGCATTTTAAATTTGCTCTGGGTAGTATATGATTTTTCAAAGCAAGAATTTATTTAATTTCTTTATTTTTGATTTATAAGGAATATTCTAAGCTTTGGAAAAATTTTCTTTTAAAAGACATTTTGTACACAAATTTTGAAAATGATTTTATAAAGTCTCTAAAAATCCAAGTTATTTTATGGTATAAATTTTATAATTTTTGAACTTGTACTTTATTATATAAAAATAAATCTTTGGAAATTAGTTGCTTAATAATTATCAAATTACATGAATAACCTTGCATGCAAACTCTCTTCTATTTAACCAAAGGGCTAAAGAGTCAATAACCACCCCACTAACTCACAAATTGCTAGCCAAATTACCTCCTTGACCTTGCATGCAAACTTGCCTAACTTTGGCTAGAGGGTTACTCTTGTAATTTCTCACATCCACTCACTTGTGGGCAAATAAAAACCAAACAATCAAGATGATCACTCCACCATTTCTACATTTTTTCTCCCTCTCCTCTCCCTCCTCCCACCTTTCCTCTCGGCTTTTTGCCGAAGCCCTACCCCCCTCCCCTTTTCTTCATTCCACATTCAAGTTTCCACCTCCCATACAAGTAAATATTACTTCCTATATCATGATCATTTATATTCCAAAGAGTTTTGAGTAAAAAGTTTAAGTTTTAAAGTTGCATGTTAAGGTTTTAGTGAAACTCAAATATACAATCTTGATTCTTATGGATTTAAGGTTGTTTTTGAGAGGACTACAATGAATGGATAAGTGCCAAGTCATGAGAAGGAAAATCTTGATGATTTAATGGCCATTTCCATCCATTTCATTCGGCCATGACCATATGGGAGCCGAATGAATGGTCCTTGAAATCATTCTTGTTGTTTTGTTCCATTTTTGCATGTTTATGTGATAATGACTTGAATTTTGTGGTGAAAATTTGATAAAACTCCTTGCATGCTAAGTGATCATCTAGGTATACCTTATGCTAGGCTTGCATGTCAATTTTAAGATGGAATATATGTAGAAAATATGTTGTTTTGGTTTGAAAAACCCGAAGGCATGCATGCATGTGGAATTCTCTTAGTTTGTTGTAAGATTTTGATCATTTGGAAAAGATTTTGTTAGTGAGCCTTAATTTCAGTAGGAATAATGTGATAATATTGATTTATGCTTCTTGTTGCATGGTAATAATTTGTGGTTATCTTTTATAAAAATATATATCTTGTTGTTTCAAAAGCATGAAGATTTGCGATTTGTTAAGAGTAGTCTCTTTTGTTTTGCCATAGTTGCACCTTAGGTAAGGATGATCTCACCAAGGTTATTTTGAGAAAAAGGGAGTTAGTTCAGTAGAATACCAAGTATAAGTCTTGGTTTAAGTATTTAGTTGTTGATAATTGGGTTTGTCAAGTCAAAACCTTGGAAAATGAGAGTTATAGTTTCTGCAGAAAAATCAGTTTAGTACCCTGAGGTTTAGAGTGAGTTTTGACCATGTCATTGATGTGCACTTTGAGGCCCAAGCCACCAGAAGTTAGTATGGGGAGTATATAATAGGTTTTAGGAGTTGGTTGGAGGTTTGCATGTCATTTGGTTAGGTGCACAAGTAGAATAACAAAATCTGTCCAGCAGGGGACAGTTTTGTTGCAACTTGGAAATAGGGAGATTTGGCCATGTCATGGGTAGGCCCTCATTAGGCCCAATTGGGCCTTAGTTAGAGGGTATGTCAGAGAAGTTTTTCCAACCATAGTTCATAGGATATGAGCTAGAACCATGTGTCACAAGTTAATTCAAGTCAGGGCATTTTCTGCCCAGAAAAACAGGGGAACCTTGGACTTTTAGCTTAGGCCCAAGAAGGCCCAAGCCAGGCCTTTGAGCCACATCAAGCTTGTGAGATGCCCTTAGGTCAGGAGAGTCTTGTGTAAAAATTTTGAAGAAAAACTTGTAGTTTAAGAGTGTCTAATGCACTCAAGAAACCTTAGTTACCATTCTGAAATTTGCACCAGTGAGCACTTTCACTTATCACATAGTTTTAGGACACTTAGAAGTGAGTATTAGGTCAACCACCATAGTTGTAAGATAGTGTAAGGTCAGTAGAACAAAAGGCACAAGTGAGGGTCAATAGGTTTTGGATAATTTAGGAAAGGCACATTGAGTTAGGAAGCCCAAATTTGAAGACTTTGTTTAGTTAGCGACCAAGGGACTTAAGTGGTGAGTCGAGATCATCCAAGCCTAGTGTGGCATTATGGTGTATATGATGTTATTTGGTATTAATATACGATATGTGATTATGTGGCTACATGTGTACATTTGAAAATATAAAGGTGGATATGAATTAAGTGCGTATAGGCCTAAGTGCCATCCATGTTTAATTTCGGGTTGTAAATAGGTTAAGATGGAAAGAATATATTATAATGAGGATTATTATTATTATGTAGGATCTCGAGACGAGGGAAAACTTGCCATAAAAGTCGAGTGAAGCTCCAGTTGTTGCTCCTACCAGTCAGACCAGACCAGTCTATCTCAAGGCAAGTGATTCAACTTGACCTTCGCATTTACTGTAAACAGTTCATATATATATATCGATGCAATTATCCTGAGTCATTTTGATGTATTTAAATCAAGAGTATCTTTTGTTACATAGAGATGCCATGAACCCTCGAGTACATATTGCAAGTAGTTCAAAAGTCTTTCATGATAGTTTAATGCCATGATAAATTAGAGATGCGTTATAATATCTTATTAATCCCTTTTGTTTATCATGCTATTGATCCCTGAGAAATCTTGATGTTGCACCCTGATGCTTTGAATTCAACTCTTGAAATAACCTCGATAGAAACTTTATTTTGATACCTTAAAGCCAATCATTTCTTAAATACATTCATGATTGTTTGATAACCCTATCCTTACCCTAAAGCTTGATATCCTGTTATATACTGAGCTGATGATCACTTTCTTTATATTTTAACACCTCTATCCTATTGGAACCAGTGATGCTTATCTTCTTGATGTTCTAATACCTATACCTTGTCTACAACCCTTGCTTTAAGCCTAGTTTGGCATTACTCTTTCATATTATCCAATAGCCTTGCTTAATTTCCTTGTCTAAGTTCTTGTTTATGGAAACCTCTCAATTACCCTAATATAGTAAAGTCTAGTAGATCATGGCCCTGAGATTTAGTGTCATATTTCCAGTGTTTCAAGTTGATCTATAATCCCCTGATAAAAATGATTTCAGTCAAAAGAGATTTTGTCATAAATCGGCATCAGTTTTCAAAATGAATAAAAGGTGGATTTTTCAGTCCCAAAGGGGGACAAATGTTTTCTTGAATGGTGGATCTGGACTGAGACGCGAGTCCTTTCCACACTTATATTAGGCTTAAAAGTTGCCTAGGGATTCCCAATAATGTTTTAGAACCCAGCGAGGTTCGGGATTACTTCGCGGCTGATCACCGGCTGTAATCCGTAGCGTCATAAAATGATTTTGATTAAGTATGATTTTAAAATTTGTTTTGATGCAAGCAAAATGATGCCAACTCACGTAAGTTTTATCTCTCGATTATCATTGATTATGTCATTCCATTGTCATTCCTAAAGGTATATCCCGATTTATGCTTTGCGCTGTATTGTTTGCACTTGTTGAGCTTTTGGCTCACTTCTTGCTTTACCCTGATATTACAGCTAGCAGCCATGGTTAGATTCAAGCAGACTGCCCGTAAGACCTGTGATGCTGACGCTTATGTTCGAGCTCAGGTAGAATAAGTAATAATAGTTGTGTGAGGACTCGGTATTTGTAATCAGATGTAATAGTTGGTAGTGTTGGGCTGTTTCAAACCCTAAACTGTAAAGATCTTGGATTTTGGTTGTGTAATACTCTTTAAAATGATGTAATAGCTATAATTATTTTGCTATTTAAGTTGGGGGTGTGACAGGTTTTGGTATCAGAGCTACGGTTTAGAGTCCCTGAACAGCCCAAATAGGTTATAGGACTTGTGAGTAGGTTATAGATACTATGCGAGAGAGTAGGTAAAGTAAATTATTATTAATACTCCTCTTATTGGTTGTCAGCAAAGGGCGCATTCCTCGTCATCCTCTGGGTCGGACGACACTATTGCTTTCTCCGTGTATGCTGAGTTGAGGCGCGAGTTCGACATGCTTCAGGGCAAGTACGACCGACTGATAGACCGACTGAAGAACGTGTATCCGGACAGCCGAAACTACGAAGGGAAGCCCAAGGAGCAGATGATTGCGAGACTTGAGACCTTGGTTCGGTACGTTAACACTAAGCTTGAGGAGATGCCAGCGCACCGGGACCGTACCAGCCAGTATGTCATTCAGATGGTGGCGGATGAGCTCCAGAGCATTGTGAAGACACTTCGAGAGAAAAAGTCTACCAAGCCCCGTTCAGATGGAGTGGAGCCTTAGTTCTTTCCATTTACCTTTCATGTTGTTGTACTATCAGACTCTATGGAATCCCCAGTTGTTTCCGTCTTTCCTTTAAATAAGCCTGTTATTTCTAGAATCAGACTATGTCCCAATCCTATGTACTGTGACCTTTAAAATTTCAATAATTATGTGCTATTGTTCCATTTGCTCTCAACTGTTATTTTATGTTTTTATCATCATATCTGCTTAATTTGGAAACGTGACCCCGTATGTAAACAAGAATGCCATGCGATACCCTCGAATCATTTTATCAATTATAATTGTTATAACACAACTCTTATTTCAGGATCATGCCTCCCAAAAAGAAGAACCCAACAACCACCTTCACCACAGACCCAAACATTCTTCAACTACTGGAAACCTTGCAACAGCAAACCAATGCTATAGCTCAACAACAACTAACTCTTCAACAACGAATTGAAAACCAAGATAACCGTGAGCCATATCAACCACCTGAACCACCAGTACCACCAAGACAAATTGTCACTTTCAAGGTTTTTCAGAATGTGAATCCACCTGTATTTCATGATACCACTGATCCAGTGATAGCAAACACATGGATCAAGGAGATAGAAAGGGCTTTTGAGTTGGTACAGTTAGGGGACGATCAGAAGACGCTGTATGCCACTTACTTCTTGAAGGGAGAAGTCATTTATTGGTGGGAATCAGTAAAAGCTATGGAAGTCACTCAGCAGATTTCTTGGGAGAGATTTAAGAAGTTATTTCTGGACAAGTATTACCCTAAGTACATGCAGAATCAGATGGAGCTAAAATTTCTTGAGTTAAAACAAGGGAACATGACTGTACTGGAATATGAGAAGAAGTTCACTGAGTTGTCAAGGTTTGTGACAAAGTATACCAGCACTGAGGAGGAAAAAGCAAAGAAATTTCAGCAAGGATTGGAGCCTTGGATCAGAGATAGGGTGGCTATGTTTGAGCTTGAGACTTATGTGGGAGTAGTACAGAAAGCTGCTCTGATTGAGAATAATGGGATGCAGTCAAGAAAAGAGAGGGATAACAAGAAGAGGAAGGTTCCATTTTATGGAGAAAAGTCTGAAGCTGGAAGTTCGCAAGATCGGAATGTAAAGAGGATTGGTTTCCAGAAGGGCGGAAATTTTCAAAGGAAAGGAAATTTGGGCAAAAGGCAAGAATCAAAAGGGAACAATCAGGCAAGCCAAGGGCAAGTTGGAGAAAACAGGTTCCAGAGGCCAGAATGCAAGCACTGTGGAAGAAGGCACCCCGGAGTATGCAATAAGCTGAGTATGACCTGTTATAGGTGCAATCAGAAGGGACATTTGGCAAATGAGTGCAAGATGCCGAGGCCAGGAGTTACGTGCTACAAATGTGGGAAGACTGGACACATGGCTAGGGAGTGTAAGGCAACAGGACCAGTCAGAGCTCTGATGAACGTGGCAAGTACCAGTGCAAGCGTGCCAGCTGAGGTATTGGCATTACCTCCACCACCCGCACCAACCCCGCAAGCAACAGCAAGGACATTTGATCTAAAGATGAAAGATGCTGTTCAGAATTCTGAGGTGATAGCAGGTACACTTTTACTCAATAATGTCAAAGCCAAAGTATTGATTGATTCGGGAGCCACAAGATCTTTCATATCAGAATCTTTTGTTGATAAGATCCAATGTGATAAAACGGTTATGAGTGAGGTAGTAAATGTGGTAATTGCGAACCAAGAGAAGATTCCTGTGAATCAATTTTGTCCAAAATGTGAGATTGATATTTCGGGATATAAGTTCTCGGCCGACTTGATACTCTTCAAGCTGGGAGAGTTTGATATAATTTTAGGAATGGATTGGTTAGGAGAGAATAGCGCGCAGATAAATTGTAAGACCAAGAGAGTGAATTTAAAGACGAAGAGTGGAGAGAAGGTAGTATTTAAGGGACAGAGGCAAGAGCGACTATTTCTTACAATTATTCAGGCTAAGAAGTTACTTAGAAAAGGTTGTGAGTCGTTCCTAGCATATGTAGTGGATTCAGAGAGAGGCAGCCCCAGCATGGAGGATATTCCTGTAGTAAATGAGTTCCCCGATGTGTTTCCCGACGAACTACCAGGCTTACCACCAGATCGACAAATTGAGTTCGAGATCAACCTTGCTCCAGGCACGGAACCAGTTTCAAAGGCTCCGTATAGGATGGCACCAGCAGAAATGAAAGAGTTGGCGAGCCAGCTACAAGAATTATTGGATAAGGGAGTGATACGACCAAGTACGTCGCCATGGGGAGCACCTGTTCTCTTTGTGAAGAAGAAAGATGGGAGTATGCGTCTATGCATAGATTACCGGGAGTTGAATAAAGTAACGATCAAGAACCGCTACCCGCTACCAAGGATAGATGACCTTTTTGATCAGTTAAAGGGAGCAAAATGTTTTTCGAAGATTGACTTGAGATCGGGATACCATCAATTAAAGATCAAGGAAGGAGATATTCCCAAGACCGCATTTAGGACCAGATATGGGCATTATGAATTCCTAGTAATGCCGTTTGGATTGACCAACGCCCCGGCCGCATTCATGGATCTGATGAATCGAGTATTTAAGAAGTATTTGGATAAATTTGTCGTGGTATTTATTGATGACATCCTTATTTATTCTAAATCGGAAGAAGAACATATGCAGCATCTCTGGATAGCATTGGAGATACTCCGACAAGAGAAGTTGTATGCCAAGTTTACCAAATG
This sequence comes from Apium graveolens, assembly GCF_009905375.1. Taxonomy (NCBI): domain Eukaryota; kingdom Viridiplantae; phylum Streptophyta; class Magnoliopsida; order Apiales; family Apiaceae; genus Apium; species Apium graveolens. The sequence continues at coordinate 197,654,630 of NC_133654.1, read as the reverse complement.
TGAGTTTTGGTTAAAGGAAGTTCAATTTTTGGGGCATGTTATTGGAAATGATGGAATTAAAGTGGATCCGGCGAAGATTGATGCAGTTATGAGTTGGGAGAGGCCAAGGACTCCTACGGAAGTGCGAAGTTTTCTAGGATTGGCCGGATACTATAGAAGATTCGTCAAGGATTTCTCGAAGATCGCCACACCATTGACCAAGTTAACCAGAAAGAATCAAAAGTTTGAATGGAGTGCAGAATGTGAAAATAGCTTTCAAGAGTTAAAACAAAAGTTGGTAACAGCTCCGGTGTTAGTACTTCCAGATGATCAAGGGAATTTTGTAATATTCAGCGACGCTTCACATAAGGGTTTGGGTTGTGTGTTGATGCAACACAGTAAGGTAATAGCATATGCGTCAAGACAGTTGAAGCCGCACGAGTTAAAGTATCCGACGCATGACTTGGAATTAGCCGCCATAGTGTTCGCACTCAAGATTTGGAGACACTATCTCTATGGAGAAAAGTGTGAAATCTACACGGATCACAAGAGCTTAAAGTACATTTTTACTCAGAAAGAGCTCAATATGAGGCAGAGGAGATGGCTGGAATTGATTAAAGACTATGACTGTTCGATAAATTACCATCCTGGAAAGGCGAACGTAGTGGCCGATGCGCTGAGTCGGAAGGAAAGATTGAATGCAATGATAACATCAAAAGAGTTATCTGAAGAAATCGGAAAATTTGAACTGGAACTTTGTGCTTATGGGAAAGTCAAAGAAGTTTGTCATGCAATGACCTTTCAGCCAATACTACTGGAAAAGATAAAGAAGTATCAAGAGGAAGTAATGGAAAAAGAGAAAAATCAGTTATCTGGAGAAGAGATTAATACTAAAAGGGATGAGCAAGGAATACTAAGGTTTTCATCCAGAATATGGATTCCCCATGTATCTGAATTAAAGAATGAGATCCTCCATGAAGCCCACCATTCGAAATTCTCAATCCACCCGGGAAGCACCAAGATGTATCAAGACTTAAAGAAGAACTTTTGGTGGCCAAATATGAAGCGAGACGTGGCAGAATGGGTTGCGAAGTGCTATACTTGTCAGAAAGTAAAGGCAGAACATCAACGACCAAGCGGGTTAATTCAGCCCCTGAAGATTCCAGAATGGAAATGGGAAAATATCGCTATGGACTTTATAGTAGGACTACCGCGAACAAAATCCGGACATGAGACAATATGGGTTATAATTGATCGTCTTACGAAGTCGGCGCATTTCCTTCCAATAAATGAGAAGTCGTCACTGGACAAGTTGGTTCATCTGTATGTGCACGAAATCGTATTAAGGCATGGAGTACCCGTATCAATAGTTTCAGACAGAGATCCTCGATTTAACTCAAGATTCTGGAAGCAATTCCAGGAATGTCTTGGCACGAAGTTGAATATGAGCACGGCGTATCACCCGCAGACTGATGGCCAGAGTGAAAGAACAATTCAAACAATTGAAGACATGTTGCGCAGTTGTGCAATCGATTTTGCTGGAAGTTGGGACGACCACCTGCCATTAATTGAATTTTCATATAACAACAGCTATCATTCCAGTATCGGCATGCCACCATATGAAGCTTTGTACGGGCGAAGATGTAGATCACCAACAAGTTGGGATGAAGTAGGAGAAGGAAGAATTCTCGGCTCAGAATTGGTACAACAGTTGCATGACTCAGTCAAGTTAATTCAGAAAAGGTTGCTTGCTGCTCAAGATAGACAGAGGAAGTATGCGGATCCAGCGCGCAAGGATGTTCAATTCCAAATTGGCGAAGCTGTGTTGCTAAAAGTGTCACCTAGGAAAGGGTTGATAAGATTTGGCAAGAAAGGAAAGTTAGCACCTAGATACGTAGGTCCTTTTGAGATTTTGAGTCAAGTAGGAAAGGTGGCCTACGAGTTGGCCTTACCACCTCAGTATCAGCATGTGCATAATGTGTTCCATGTATCGTTGCTTAAGAAGTACAATCCTGACGCTAGCCATGTGATAGAATATGAACCTGTAGAAATTCAGGCAGACCTGTCATTTGTGGAGCAACCGGTTAAAGTACTCGACTGGCAAGTAAAGAGTCTTAGAAATAAATCAGTAAAGTTAGTGAAAGTACTTTGGAGGAACCCTAAGGTCGAAGAGTCGACTTGGGAGTTAGAGTCTGATATGCGTTCCCGGTATCCTCATCTGTTCTCTTAGATTCTGGGGACAGAATCCCTTAAGGGGGAGAGGATGTTACGACCGGCATTTTATGTAATATTATTTGTGAATAATATTAAGTTAAATAAAAATATATTCAATGCTTGTACGTTTGTGTGAGTGAAAATTTTTGCATTTTAAATTTGCTCTGGGTAGTATATGATTTTTCAAAGCAAGAATTTATTTAATTTCTTTATTTTTGATTTATAAGGAATATTCTAAGCTTTGGAAAAATTTTCTTTTAAAAGACATTTTGTACACAAATTTTGAAAATGATTTTATAAAGTCTCTAAAAATCCAAGTTATTTTATGGTATAAATTTTATAATTTTTGAACTTGTACTTTATTATATAAAAATAAATCTTTGGAAATTAGTTGCTTAATAATTATCAAATTACATGAATAACCTTGCATGCAAACTCTCTTCTATTTAACCAAAGGGCTAAAGAGTCAATAACCACCCCACTAACTCACAAATTGCTAGCCAAATTACCTCCTTGACCTTGCATGCAAACTTGCCTAACTTTGGCTAGAGGGTTACTCTTGTAATTTCTCACATCCACTCACTTGTGGGCAAATAAAAACCAAACAATCAAGATGATCACTCCACCATTTCTACATTTTTTCTCCCTCTCCTCTCCCTCCTCCCACCTTTCCTCTCGGCTTTTTGCCGAAGCCCTACCCCCCTCCCCTTTTCTTCATTCCACATTCAAGTTTCCACCTCCCATACAAGTAAATATTACTTCCTATATCATGATCATTTATATTCCAAAGAGTTTTGAGTAAAAAGTTTAAGTTTTAAAGTTGCATGTTAAGGTTTTAGTGAAACTCAAATATACAATCTTGATTCTTATGGATTTAAGGTTGTTTTTGAGAGGACTACAATGAATGGATAAGTGCCAAGTCATGAGAAGGAAAATCTTGATGATTTAATGGCCATTTCCATCCATTTCATTCGGCCATGACCATATGGGAGCCGAATGAATGGTCCTTGAAATCATTCTTGTTGTTTTGTTCCATTTTTGCATGTTTATGTGATAATGACTTGAATTTTGTGGTGAAAATTTGATAAAACTCCTTGCATGCTAAGTGATCATCTAGGTATACCTTATGCTAGGCTTGCATGTCAATTTTAAGATGGAATATATGTAGAAAATATGTTGTTTTGGTTTGAAAAACCCGAAGGCATGCATGCATGTGGAATTCTCTTAGTTTGTTGTAAGATTTTGATCATTTGGAAAAGATTTTGTTAGTGAGCCTTAATTTCAGTAGGAATAATGTGATAATATTGATTTATGCTTCTTGTTGCATGGTAATAATTTGTGGTTATCTTTTATAAAAATATATATCTTGTTGTTTCAAAAGCATGAAGATTTGCGATTTGTTAAGAGTAGTCTCTTTTGTTTTGCCATAGTTGCACCTTAGGTAAGGATGATCTCACCAAGGTTATTTTGAGAAAAAGGGAGTTAGTTCAGTAGAATACCAAGTATAAGTCTTGGTTTAAGTATTTAGTTGTTGATAATTGGGTTTGTCAAGTCAAAACCTTGGAAAATGAGAGTTATAGTTTCTGCAGAAAAATCAGTTTAGTACCCTGAGGTTTAGAGTGAGTTTTGACCATGTCATTGATGTGCACTTTGAGGCCCAAGCCACCAGAAGTTAGTATGGGGAGTATATAATAGGTTTTAGGAGTTGGTTGGAGGTTTGCATGTCATTTGGTTAGGTGCACAAGTAGAATAACAAAATCTGTCCAGCAGGGGACAGTTTTGTTGCAACTTGGAAATAGGGAGATTTGGCCATGTCATGGGTAGGCCCTCATTAGGCCCAATTGGGCCTTAGTTAGAGGGTATGTCAGAGAAGTTTTTCCAACCATAGTTCATAGGATATGAGCTAGAACCATGTGTCACAAGTTAATTCAAGTCAGGGCATTTTCTGCCCAGAAAAACAGGGGAACCTTGGACTTTTAGCTTAGGCCCAAGAAGGCCCAAGCCAGGCCTTTGAGCCACATCAAGCTTGTGAGATGCCCTTAGGTCAGGAGAGTCTTGTGTAAAAATTTTGAAGAAAAACTTGTAGTTTAAGAGTGTCTAATGCACTCAAGAAACCTTAGTTACCATTCTGAAATTTGCACCAGTGAGCACTTTCACTTATCACATAGTTTTAGGACACTTAGAAGTGAGTATTAGGTCAACCACCATAGTTGTAAGATAGTGTAAGGTCAGTAGAACAAAAGGCACAAGTGAGGGTCAATAGGTTTTGGATAATTTAGGAAAGGCACATTGAGTTAGGAAGCCCAAATTTGAAGACTTTGTTTAGTTAGCGACCAAGGGACTTAAGTGGTGAGTCGAGATCATCCAAGCCTAGTGTGGCATTATGGTGTATATGATGTTATTTGGTATTAATATACGATATGTGATTATGTGGCTACATGTGTACATTTGAAAATATAAAGGTGGATATGAATTAAGTGCGTATAGGCCTAAGTGCCATCCATGTTTAATTTCGGGTTGTAAATAGGTTAAGATGGAAAGAATATATTATAATGAGGATTATTATTATTATGTAGGATCTCGAGACGAGGGAAAACTTGCCATAAAAGTCGAGTGAAGCTCCAGTTGTTGCTCCTACCAGTCAGACCAGACCAGTCTATCTCAAGGCAAGTGATTCAACTTGACCTTCGCATTTACTGTAAACAGTTCATATATATATATCGATGCAATTATCCTGAGTCATTTTGATGTATTTAAATCAAGAGTATCTTTTGTTACATAGAGATGCCATGAACCCTCGAGTACATATTGCAAGTAGTTCAAAAGTCTTTCATGATAGTTTAATGCCATGATAAATTAGAGATGCGTTATAATATCTTATTAATCCCTTTTGTTTATCATGCTATTGATCCCTGAGAAATCTTGATGTTGCACCCTGATGCTTTGAATTCAACTCTTGAAATAACCTCGATAGAAACTTTATTTTGATACCTTAAAGCCAATCATTTCTTAAATACATTCATGATTGTTTGATAACCCTATCCTTACCCTAAAGCTTGATATCCTGTTATATACTGAGCTGATGATCACTTTCTTTATATTTTAACACCTCTATCCTATTGGAACCAGTGATGCTTATCTTCTTGATGTTCTAATACCTATACCTTGTCTACAACCCTTGCTTTAAGCCTAGTTTGGCATTACTCTTTCATATTATCCAATAGCCTTGCTTAATTTCCTTGTCTAAGTTCTTGTTTATGGAAACCTCTCAATTACCCTAATATAGTAAAGTCTAGTAGATCATGGCCCTGAGATTTAGTGTCATATTTCCAGTGTTTCAAGTTGATCTATAATCCCCTGATAAAAATGATTTCAGTCAAAAGAGATTTTGTCATAAATCGGCATCAGTTTTCAAAATGAATAAAAGGTGGATTTTTCAGTCCCAAAGGGGGACAAATGTTTTCTTGAATGGTGGATCTGGACTGAGACGCGAGTCCTTTCCACACTTATATTAGGCTTAAAAGTTGCCTAGGGATTCCCAATAATGTTTTAGAACCCAGCGAGGTTCGGGATTACTTCGCGGCTGATCACCGGCTGTAATCCGTAGCGTCATAAAATGATTTTGATTAAGTATGATTTTAAAATTTGTTTTGATGCAAGCAAAATGATGCCAACTCACGTAAGTTTTATCTCTCGATTATCATTGATTATGTCATTCCATTGTCATTCCTAAAGGTATATCCCGATTTATGCTTTGCGCTGTATTGTTTGCACTTGTTGAGCTTTTGGCTCACTTCTTGCTTTACCCTGATATTACAGCTAGCAGCCATGGTTAGATTCAAGCAGACTGCCCGTAAGACCTGTGATGCTGACGCTTATGTTCGAGCTCAGGTAGAATAAGTAATAATAGTTGTGTGAGGACTCGGTATTTGTAATCAGATGTAATAGTTGGTAGTGTTGGGCTGTTTCAAACCCTAAACTGTAAAGATCTTGGATTTTGGTTGTGTAATACTCTTTAAAATGATGTAATAGCTATAATTATTTTGCTATTTAAGTTGGGGGTGTGACATATGGGGCCTTCGAAACTGGTTCCGTGCCTGGAGCTAGGTTGATCTCAAACTCAATTTTTTGATTTGGAGGTAAACCTAGTAGTTCATCTGGAAACACATCTAGAAATTTGTTGACTACGGGAATATCTTCAATGCTGAGGCTATCTCTTTCTGAATCTACTACATAAGCTAGGAATGACTCGCAACCTTTTCTAGACAACTTCTTAACCTGAACGATTGTAAGAAACAGTTGCTCTTGCCTCTGTCCCTTAAATATTACTTTCTCTCCACTCTCCGTCTTTAAGTACACCTTCTTGGACTTACAATTTATCTGAGCATTGTTCTTCCCTAACCAATCCATGCCTAAGATTATATCGAACTCCCCTAACTTGAAAAGTATCAAGTCGGCTGAAAATTTATAACCCGAGATATCAATCTCACACTTAGGACATAGTTGACTCACCGGAATCTTCTCTTGATTTGCAATTACCACATTTACTACCTCGTTCATGGTCACTTTATCACATTAAAGTTTATCAACAAAAGTTTCTGATATAAAAGATCTCGTTGCTCCAGAATCAAACAATACTTTAGCTTCGACATTATTTAATAAAAGAGTACCTGCTATCATCTCAGAATTCTGAACAGCGTCCTTCATTTTCAAATCAAATGTCCTTGTTGTTGCTTGCGAAGTGGTTGTAGGTGGTGGATGTAATGCCAATACCTCAGCGGGCATACTTGCATTGGTGCTTGCCACGTTTATCAGAGCTTTGACTGGTCCGGTTGACTTGCACTCCCTAGCTATGTGTCCAGTCTTTCCACAGTTGTAGCATGTAACTCCCGGCTTCGGTATTTTACACTCGTTAGCCAAATGTCCCTTCTGGTTGCATCTATAGCATGTCATGTTCAGCTTATTACACCCTTCTGGGTGTCTTTTTCCACAATGCTTGCACTCTGGCCTCTGAAATCTATTTTCTCCAACTTGCCCTTAGTTTGCCTGGTTGTTCCCTTTTGATTCTTGTCTTTTATTCAAATTTCCCTTCTTCTGAAAATTTCCGCCTTTGTGGAATCCAATCCTTTTCACACTCCTGTCTTGTGAGCTTCCAGCTTCAGACATTTCTCCATAAATTGGAACCTTCCTCTTCTTGTTATCCCTTTTCCTTCCTTGACTACATCCCATTACTCTCAATCAGAGCAGCTTTTTGTACTACTCCTGCATAAGTATCAAGCTCAAACATAGCCACTCTATCTCTGATCCAAGACTCTAACCCTTGTTAGAATCTCTTTGTTTTTTCCTCCTCACTATTGGTATACTTTGTCACAAACCTTGACAGCTCCGTAAACTTCTTCTCATACTCCAGTACAGTCATACTCCCTTTCTTCAATTCAAGAAATTTAAGCTCCATCTGATTCTACATGTACTTAGGGTAATACTTTTCCAGAAATAACTTCTTAAACCTTTCCCAAGAAACTTGCTGATTTGCCTCCATAGCTTTCACTGAATCCCACCAATAAATGATTCGCCCTTCAGGAAGTAAGTAGCATATGGTGTCTTCTGGTCGTCCCCTAACTGTACCAATTCAAAAGCTCTTTCCATTTCCTTATTCCATATGTTAGCTATTACTGGGTCAGTGGTATCATGAAATACAGGTGGATTCATATTCTGGAAAGCTTTGAAAGTGACAACTTGTCGAGGTGGCACTGGTGGATTAGGTGGTTGGTGTGGATCACGGTTATCTTGGTTTTCAAATTGTTGTTGAAGAGTTCTTTGTTGTGGAGCTATATCATTTGTTTGTTATTGTAAGGTTTCCAGTAATCGAGGAATATTAGGATATGTGGTTGATGTGGTTGTTGGGTTCTTCTTTTTGGGTGGCATGATTCTGAAATAAATGTTTTATCAAAATATGCATGAACAATAAGATAATTCGAGGATAGGGTATCACATGACATTCTGTTCACATATGAGGTCGAGTTTTTAAATTAAACAATGAGGGTGATGCTTATTAAGGCGTAAAAACAATTGAAAGCAATTAGAACAATAGTACATAATAATTGAAATTTTAAGGTCAAGGTACATCAAAATTAGAATAAGGTCTGAATCTAGGAATAACATGCTTATTTAAAGGAAATAACAGGGAATTCTACAAAGTTCGATAATACAATAACATGAAAGGTAGATAATGGAAAGAACTAAGGCTCTACTCCGTCAGAACGAGGTTTGGTAGTCTTCTCCTCTCGAAGCGTCTTCACAATACTCTGGAGCTCGTTCGCAATCATCTAGAGGGTATACTGGCTGGTACGGTCTCGGTGCGATGGCATCTCCTCAAACTTAGTGTTGACGTACTGAACCAAAGTCTCAAGTCTCGCAGTCATCTGCTCCTTAGGCTTACCTTCATAGTTTCAGCTATCCGGATACACTTCAATTGGTCTAGCAGTCGGTCGTACTTGCCCTGAAGCATGTCGAACTCGCGCCTCAACTCAGCATACACAGAGAAAGCAATAGTGTCAGTCGACCCAGAGGATGATGAGGAATGCGCCCTTTGCTGACAAACAATACATCGATATATAAGAGGAGTATTAAAGATAGATTCGCTTAACCTACTCTCTCGCATAATATCCTATAACTCATACATATATCCTATAACCTATTTGGGCAGTCCAGGGACTCTAAGCCGTAGCTCTGATACCAAAACCTGTCACGCCCCGACTTAACAATATATATACAATACAAATTATTACAATAGTTAACAAAAGAAAGGAAATACAACCGAATCCAAGATCTTACAGTTTAGGGTTTGGAATAGCCCAACACTATTAACTATTACAACCTGATTTCTAATATTGAGTCCTCACACAAAACGATCACTAATCTACCTGAGTTCCGATATATGCATCAGCATCACAAGTCTTACGCGCTGTCTACTTGAATCTAACCATATCTGCTAGCTGAAATGTCAGGGTGAAAGCAAGTAGTGAGCCAAATGCTCAACAAGCGCTATATAATACAATACATAAATCGAGATAAATGAATAACAATGTGAAGGTAGAGCCAATAATAACAAGAGATAAACTTTTGAGTGATGGCATCATTTATTTGTAACAAAACAATTCAAAACCATTTCTTTATCAAATCAATTTTATGACGCTATGGATTACAGCCGGTGATCAGCCGCGAAGTAATCCCGAACCTCCTCTGGGTTCTAGAACATTAATGGGATCCCTAGGCAACTTTTAAGCCTACAAATTAAGAGCAGAAAGGACTTGCGTCTCAGTCCAGATCCACTATTTAAAGAAAATTGTTTGCCCCCCTTTGGGACTGAAAATCAAATTTTAACCTTTTTATTTTAAATACTGATGCCAATGCTAATTAACTACTTCAGCAGTAAACATCTTAAACAAGGTTTTAGATTAACTTTGAAGCACTGAAAATAGATCCACAAAATTTCAAGGTCATGATCCACTAGACTATACTTTATCAAGAGAAATTGCAAGGTTTCCATTTACAAGGATTTTGACAGTGAAATTTAGCAAGGTTATAGGATAGTATGAAGGAACAAGGTCAAACTAGGTTCTAGGTAATGTTTCCAGATAAGACATAGGTATTAAAAATATAGAGAAGGTAAGCATCAATGTTTCCAAATGAGGTATGGGTATTAAAATATATAGAAGGTGAGCATTAAGTCAAAGTATCACAAAGTGTCATACTTTAGGGTAAAGATAGGGTTATCAAACAATTATGAACAATCGTTAAAGAACAACTGACTTTTAGGTATCAAGATAAGGTTACTGAGTATAAATTGCACATGGTTCAACATCACAATTACTTTGGTATACTAGAATGATAGGACTTTGGATTTACTTGCATATCAATCTTCAAGTAAAGTTAAACTACTAAAAATAAATACTAGAGGGTTCATGTCATTTTTATATAATACAAAGATAGATTTGAAACCACTTAGTTTTTGTATATCAAGGTGAATTAGAATACTCGCATCATATATAAGAACTGGTTATCACACACTTGCAGTGTATACGAAAAGACAGGTTGAATCACTTGCCGTGAGAAAGGCTGGACTTGACTGGCAGGTAGGAGCAACTGGAAGCTTTACTCGACCTTAATGGAAAGTTTACCCTCGTCTCGAGTTCCTACACAAATAATATTAACCTCATTATAATATATTCTTACCAACTCAACCTATTTGTAAACCAAAATTTAAACACAATGGCACTTAGGCTTATATAAACACAATTTACAATCACCTTATAATCATAATAGTACACATAGCCACATATGCTCACATACCATATTTAAGTACCAAATAATATTACAAACACCATATTGCATCACAAGGCTTGGTTGATCTTACTCCACTTACTTAAGTCACTTGGTCGCTAAACTAGACAAAAACTCCAAATTTTTGCCTCCTAACTCGATGTGTCTTTACTAAACCATCCAATTCCTATTGACCCTGACTTGGGCCTTTCACTATAATAACTTTATACTATCTTGCAACTATGGTGGTCAACCAAAACTCCACTCCTAAGTGCTCTAAAACTATGTGGTAAGTGAATGTGCTCACTATGGTAAATTTCAGAATGACATCTAAGGTTTCTTGGGTGCATTTGACACTCTTACACTTCAATTTTACCTCCAAAACTTTTACACTAGACTCTCCGGATCATAAGCCAGCTCCCAAACCTGATTTGGCTCAAGGGCCTAGCTTGGGCCTCCCTAGGCCTATGCTTAAAGTCTACGTTTCCCCTATTTTTCTGGGCAGAAAAGGGTCCTGATTTGAACTAACTCATGATACATGATTCTAACTTAAATACTATGAACTATGGTTGTAAAAACTCCTTTGACACTCCCTCTAACTAAGGCCCAACTGGGCCTAATGAGGGCCTACCTATTACATGGTCAAAACTTCTCATTTTTAAGTTACAACAAAACTGTCCCCTACTGGACAGATTTGGTGTTTCCACTCGTGCACCTAACCAAACGTCTTACAAACCTCCAATAAACACCTAAAACCTATTTTATACTCCTAGTGCTAGCTTCTGGTGACTTGGGCCTCAAATTGCACAACAATTACAAGGTCAAATCTCACTCTAAACCTCAGGGTACCAAACTGATTTTCTGCAGAAACTAAAACTCTCCTTTCACAAAGATTCTTACTTGACAAACGCAACCAACAACAACCAAAAACCCAAACCAAACCTCAACCAAGGTGATCTACTGAACTAACTCTCCTAAACTCAATATTCACATAGTGGAGATCATCGTTACCTAAGGTGCAACATAACAAAACAAAAGTTAACATACTACACTAATTACAAGTCATCAAGTTTTTTAAAAACAACAAGTTATATCTTCTTTATAAATATATACGAATTAACATCACATATCAAGGATCACAAATCAAGTTCATTATCTTAACTCAACTGAAATTAAAGCCTACTAATAATTTTCAATCGAAATGATCAAAAACTTCCGAAAATCATGAGTTGTTTACATGCATGCATGCCTTCGAATTTTACAAGTCAAAACCATATGATTTCCACAATAATTTTTATCATAAAATCAACATGCAAGCCTAACATAGACTAATACTAAATGGTCACTTAGCATGCAAAGGGTTTCATCAAGTTTTCACTACAAAATTCAATCCATTATCACAAAAACATACAAGAATTGAACAAGGCAACAAGACACCACTAAGAACCAATCATTCGGCTCCCTTATGGTCATGGCCGAATGAAATGGAAGGGAAACGGCCATTAAAAACAAGAGCTTCACTCTCTTGACTTGGCATTTCACCATTCCTTGTAATTCTCTCAACAATACAACCTTAGATCCATGAGAATCAAGATGGTATTTTGAGTTCTAGTTAAACTATGACATGCAAGATCAAAACTTAAACTTCTCACTCTAAACTTTTTGAAATATATAAGAATAACATGTAGGGAGTAAGATTACTTGAATATAAGATGAATGTTTGAGTGAAATAATGAAGAAGAGAAGGGGATGGGGGGCCTCGGCTATGGAAATTGCCGAGAAGGAGGAGGAGCTGAGAGGGGAGGGAGGAGAAAAAGGGAGGGTGAAGTGTGTAATGGGGTGAATGATCACAACACCTTATATTTTGGTTTTTATGATTTTGATTGACTAAAAGAAGTGAGTGAAAATGAGAATTGACAAGAATAACCTTCCAACATACTTAGGTCATTTTGCATGCAAGGACAAAGAGGTAATTTGGCTAGCAAAATGAGAGTTAGTGGGGTTGGAATTGTCTTTTTAGCCCTCTAGTTGAATGGGAGGGTATTTGTATGCAAGGATATTCATGTAATTTGCTAATTACTTAACAACTAATTTTCAAAGATCTATTTTTATAAAATAAATTAAAAGTTCAAAAATTATAAAATTTATACCATAAAATAACTTGGATTTTTAGAAATTTTATGAGATCACTTTTGAAATTTGTGAATGAAATAATTTTTAAAAGAAAATTTTCCATGGTAAAGAATAATCTTTATAAATCAAAAATAGGAGCAATTAATAAAACTATCACTTTGAAAAATTCATATTCTGAGTAAAGCAATTTATAACGCAGTAAATTCCATTCACACATATGTACGATCAATAAGTATTTTTATAATCGAGTCAAATATTACACAGAGTTCACAAATAATATTACACAAAATTCCGGTCGTAATATTCATTCTTCTTGTGCAAGAAATACACCCAAGTGTATCTTGTGAACTCATCCACTATAACCATAACATATTTCTTCTTTGCAATGGACATGACATTGACTAGACCAAATAGATCAACATGCAGTACATGATAAGGCTCAAGAATTGAGGATTCAGTTTTGCTCTTGAATGAAGATTTTCTTTATATTGGCTTTTGACATGAATCACAAAGACCATCAGGAGCAAATATTGATTTTGGCAGTCCTCTCACAAGATCTTTCTTTACTAGCTCATTTATGTTGTTGAAATTTAAATGAGAGAGTCTCTTATGCCAATTCCAGCTTTCTTCAATTGATGCTCTACTTAACAGACAGATTGCAAAACCATCAGAATTTTTTGAAAGTATGGCTTCATATATGTTACCATGTCTATAACCTTTCAGAACCACTTTGCCTGTAGAATTACTTACAATTTCACAGTGTTCTTCAAAGAAGTCCACATGATAACCTCTGTCACAGATTTGACTCACACTTACCAGATTGTGTTTAAGTCCTGAGACAAGAGCTACTGCTTCAATTATGACATTCCCAAGATTGATATTGTCATATCCTAGAGTCTTTCCCATGTTGCCATCTCCATAAGAAACTCCTGGGCCAGCTTTCTCCATAAAGTCTGATAGCAGGGCTTTATTTCCAGTAATATATCCTGAACATCCACTGTCCAGAACTAGGATGTTTTTCCTTTTGCCCTACAATCACAAAGACCGCTATTGGTTAGTTTTAAGGACCAAGACTTGCTTGGATCCTTTGGCCTTTTTAAGTTTGTTAGCATTTGCAGCGGATTTAGTTTCAGAGTTTATGCTAACATGCTTTTTATCAGACTTTATATCAGACTTTGCATCAGAATTTACACTAGTAGGAATTACACTAAGTTTCTTTAAAGAAGGTTTTATTTGATAATAATCATAGCACAAACTATGATATTCCTTACAAGTATAAATAGAATGCCATAAACTACCACAATGAAAACAAGGATTTTGTGGTTTAAACCTAACAGACTGACTCTTAACTCCTGATCTAGGAGGTAAAGAGTTTATATCTTTATTTTTCCTGCAAAAAGAAGCAAGATGGTTAGAGTTACCATAATTATAGCATTTCTTTCTAGGAGCATTAGGAACAGGCATATAATTATTGCTTTTATTCACACCTTCCTTTCCATTCCTATTTTTCCTAGCTTCCTTTGCCTTGTTCACATTTTTAATCTATTTCAGCTTATACTTAAGCTGCTTCTTTGTCATTAAGCCAACATTTACCACAGTTGTTTTATCCTGTTTTAATTTGTCAGAAGTTGACTTTTCTTTGACTTCTGTTTTAGAATCATTCATCTTTTTAGATTTTGACACATCAGTTTTTGCAACAAATTTAACAGGATTTACCTTTGGATTTTCAACTTTCTTGGTAAAGTTTGGTTTAGATGACACAATTTCCTTTTCTTCTTTATCATCTAGGTAATCTAGTCCTTCTTTCCAATTTTCATTTTCTAAGATTTTCTGAGTTGTTCTTCCAGAGTTAGTCCAAGTTTTGATTATCTCCTTTTCCTTTTTCAGTTCAGATTTAAGAGATTTATTCAATTTTAGTTGTTTATCTCTAACATACAAAGCCTCATCTCTTTCTTTCTGAGTTTGATGGAATATAACTAACTCTTCTTTTAAGTAGTCATTTCTGTTTTTAAGAGCAAGACTTTCAGATTTTAATCTTTCATTTTCTAAAGTCTGATCTCTAAAACTAATGAATATGGTTTTAAGATATAATCTTAGCTCAGAAATATCATCAGTATGAAAAGCAAGAGTTGAATGAGGTATCTTCAATTCAGCAGTTTCAGAACTGCTATCAGCATTTGCCATCAAGGCATAGTTCACCTCTTCTTCAGAATCTGAAGTGTCAGCACAGTTTTTCTTCTTTGTGATAAGTGCTTGGCCTTTATCACTTTTTCTTTTCTTGTAGTCAGGAGAGATGTAGCCTCTTTTACCACAATTGTAGCATTTGACATTTGAGTTATCTCCTCTATCAGACTTTCCTCCTTTGCCTTCAGACTTTCTGAACCCTTTTTTTTTCAGAACTTGCACCTTTCCTGGAAAACTTCTTGCCCTTTCTGAATTTCTTGTAGGCTATCTTTGTGATACCCTTCACCATAAGAGCACACAGTTGCATCATCTCTGCATCAACATCTACTTCAGATAAATTTTCAGATTCTGAATCATCATCATCAAAATATGATGACTCTGAATCAGACTGTATGATGAGAGCCTTTCCTTTGCCCCTCTTTGAGACCACCACTTTAGGAGATTCCTCCTCAGCTTTAAGTGCAACTGTCTTTGACTTTCTTCCATTCCTTTTGCTCCTTTGATCCATCTCAAGTTCATGAGTCTTGAGCATACCATAAATTTCATCAAGAGTAGTTTCAGCAAGATCATAGTTGTCTCTTATGGTAGTAGACTTCACAATCCCAATTTTCAGGAAGAGCTAAAAGGAATTTCAGATTTTAATCTTCAAGATCATATTCCTTGTCCACTAGTGACAGATCATTCAAGAGTTTGGCAAACCTGTCATATAAATCAGTTAATGATTCATTAGCTTTTGAATCAAAGTGCTCATACTCTTGTGTGAGTATATTCTTCCTGTTCTTTTTTATGGCTTCAGTTCCCTGGCATCTTGTCTCCAAAATATCCCATATTTCCTTTGCAATATTGCATCCAATTACCCTGTTTGACATGACATTGTCAATTACACTATAAAGCATATGCCTTACCCTTGCATCCTTGGCAATAGATGAGATGTCTTCAGATGTGTAATCACATTTCTCCTTTGGTATCATCTTTGCTGGTTGATCAGCAACTGCAACAAAGAGCTTGGTCGGCTTATATGGTCCATCATTAATTCTATCAAGGTATTCTGGATCTGTGGCTTCCAGAAACATAACCATATTTACCTTCCATATAGGATACTCAGATGCTCTCAGTATGGGAACCCTAATACTCTCATATCAACTATGTGTTTGATTGTTTTGAGTATCTTGAGTTTTGGTGGGCTTAGATGGAGTTTGTGTTTCGTCAGACATGATTGTAAACTGGATCACACTGTTTGTATATCAACAGAGAGGCTCTGATACCACTTGTTAGGCCACATAACACTATAGAAGGGGTTTGAATATAGTGTTTATACAATTAAATTGATTTAGAACACAAGTATATAACAGTTATCAAGTTTATTCAATATAATAAGCTCTGTTACAAAGTAGGTTAAACTACTCTCTCAGTGATGAACAATATCACTAAGAGCTGCTAGGTTACAATGAATAATGTTCTCGTGAATGATAACACTTATAGTGTAAACCCTAAGCTGTGTTTATATAGTACACAATTATAAGATATCTTCTAATTGATATGGAATATGATTCTGTCTCCTAAAATATATCAATCATATATTATCTTCGACAAGTCTTCTAGCTGTCCAACTCTCCATGAATATCTTCTATTATTTTAGTCCAGATCATCTCCTGTAAATCAGCTGCATTCCTTATGTAAAGTACCCGCACTTAAGTCCTGATATAAATCCTGACGGCCTTAAGTTCTGATATAAGTTCTGACTTCAGTAAGTTCTGATTTCCAGTAAGTACTGATAAGTCCTAATATTAAGTTTTGAAACTAAACACAAATCAGATTAGACATGACGTCTCAAATATATCTAACAATCATACCAAAAACCTACTATATAATCGCACTCAACCTTTGGACGTCCTCTACCCAATCCCGACAATCTAGGCTTGTTTCAGTGACTTATAACCTGTAGCTCTGATACCAAACCTGTGAAGCCCTCCAAACCCAGGTTAGAAGTTTGGGGTACATAATACACACATACATAATATATAAATCTTTTTATGAAATAATATATACAATGACCCTTCCTTAAACTACCACGGATCGCAACAGGTTAAAGTATGAACACAAGCCACAACCTTATTTACATTACAACATACCAAATCCCAACTAGTTTAACTTACAACTGGGTAATAAAACATTTTTACAAACTTTCAAAACTCAAAACTAAAGAATAACGCTCCTGCTAGATCATCTCATCTCAACCAGGAATCCTAGCTTGCACACTAGTCTGGGGATCCTAGCTAGCAACAACTTCCTTTTTAACTGGAAAAGAATATAAACAAATTTGCAAGAGTGAGCTAATTAGCTTAGCAAGTCACAATGACAATACTGAGTTTAAACAATGATCAAATGAAATAATTTAAAAGGATCAAGTTCTTGTTAAGCAATGATTAGAATTGGATATTCACTTTTAAATTTTGAAATCAAGGTTAGGCTGCTGATTAGTCACGTACTAACCCTGAGCAAGGCACACAACTATGCTCTATATACTGGATCCAAGGCACATATTGGCCTAATATGACCACCAATCTGGTCTGAGCAAGAATCTGGTCCATATTTTAGAAAACCATCCAATTTTATAATAATAATATGATAAATAATGTAATTTAATATAATGAAAATCATAAATAACATGGATAAAGCATTTTTCTCAAAACATATGTAATTTATGAGTACCATAAAGGTATTACAAGGTGTGTATGAAGAATGTCTTAAAGTTTGTAAGAATCATGTACTAGAAGAACAAGGGTTTAAGGGTTATACACGGCTTTGGTTACCGATATTACAAGGTATTGTAGAAACTATGAGTGTTTGTACATTGGGCAAATCCATTTCAGTGACTGTTATATAGTACATATGTATTTATGGAGTAGTACAATATATATGTGGTTCACTATCTAGGAATCCAACAATTAATGGTTCACAATGAATAAGGCTCATAGTTCAAGTATCAAATGATTTGGTTAGGGTTTAGGGTTGATCAATTCAAAGCACTTGCAATATAAAACTAGAACTATTTGAAATACTTGCAACATATCTCGAGAAGGTTCAGAACACTTGCCTTATATCGATTGACTTCCACTTTAATTGCACTTGTCTATCGATTCTATTCACTGGCCACTTGCTTTCCTTTTCTACGCCTCGCTTCCTCTGCTAGACATCACAAGTATCTATCAACACTCATTTTCATCTTATTCTAATCGTCACATAGGCGTTATAAGCTTCTATCCACCATTCGTTTCACCCAAATCCAACGTACGGATTGAAAGTTATGACGAAAACCATCAAACAATGAACACATAGGCATATTATACATCAATCAGATCACATATAGCACATAACACGTAAGGTATTCGATAAAAATAATTTTCCAAAGAAGGTCCGGGATTAAAAAATTATTTTTCTAGTATTTAATATGAATTTTTGAACAGTTTTTGGAATTAAAATGGGTAACAGAATCATTTTATAAATAAACAACAAGGTTCGAATACCCGAATTCGACATTCAAATTATTTAATAATAATTATCGAGCCTCAAACATAATTTAGAATAATATTTTAAAGTTCGAAACTATTTTTCGAAAATTTTAAATCAAAAGAAATAATTTAATCTAATTAAATAATCAATTAAAATTAATTAATAACTAATTAAATTAATTAATCAATTAATATTTAAATTAATTGACCAATTAAATAATTAATTATTAACAAAAATTAATTAACTAAATAATTCAGATTTATTTTTGAATTCAAAATGATTTTTGGAATTAAAATAAATATTTTTGGAATTTTTAAATATTAAAAACAATTTTCTGAAATTAAAATAAATAGAAAATATAATTTTTAAATATTTTAAAACATGAATCCTATTTTTGTAATTTCGAGAAACCTTAGGGACCTAACTTCATCTTCTTCAAAACTGTAGGGACTAAACTGCAAATTTTACGGTTTTCACAAGAAATTCGTCGGGTTCGCTGGAGTTTACAACTCCGCTACCATCTGGCCACCACGAGCTCCAAAATTAAACTATAGATTCCCAGGAACATAATCGTGCAATCAAATCAAAAAAATAACCCCTGAGTTGGACAGAAAAGCTTGAAGAAAATTCGCCGGACGGCGAGTTCTTCGTTGCTCTAGTCAGCTCGATTCCGGTATCTTTTATTCGTCAAACCAACACCAATCGATTCCTTTTTACAAGATCTTTCTGTTAGGGCGAGAACACGCGCTAATATTCACGCAAGTATACGCGATCGAAAGTAATATAAAATTTATTCTAGTTCGTTCCCACATGTAATATTTTAGGTTAATTTCAATCAATGTATTTATGCAACAAAGGTATAGTTATTATCCAATGCTAAGACGAATAACAAATTGAGGTTGTTTTAACTAAGATTAACTAAGAGGTTATACTAAAGAACATTAACTAAGAGAATAAAGAGAGTTGAATACTATATGACACAAACATGGGATTCTAACATCATTAAATACTTCATTCAATAGCCTTTTCGTTCTTAACCTTAGCATGTAATGGTGATGACACTAATCAGATAACACGAAACTGATAAACGCCAACTTTCGTTGTTCGCATATCATACTATCAGACATCCACAAAAGAGATAGAAGCTGAATAGACACCAATTATATTGAGACCCTATATGTCTATAGAATTTGACAACATAACGGTTTAATGCACAAGTTATCTATCATGATTACATAGGCCAAATAAGATGGTTAAAATTACCTACGAATCATGCATATCAAATACATGAACCTATGATAGCATGGCAAGTTCAAAAACCTTAAATTCACTTTTGCTTCAATAAAGATTAACACACTATCTTATAAGTTCGCGACGCTCATAAGACGAATAAGCACAACCAATACTAGGATATCATACAATCACCACACACTAAGACATCGAAACAAATTAACTAAAGAAATCCATAACTAAATCCGCTAGAACCCCATGCTAAAGATTTGCCCATAATCGGACTCATCATCAACGTGAGTTCTGATGAAAGTATGGTATAATAAACGTAGTCTTTATACTGAATAAATAATAAACCAAGTAGGAAACAAGAGTATAGGTCCACAAGCAAGAAAACTAGCATCCAAAGTTACAACTTAAAACAAAGAATCACAAGAATAAACTAGATCCTCTTCGCCTTGGTTGAATTGTGCTCTACAGTCTTCTTACGCCTTCTCCTTAAGCTCTGGTACGTCTTGTTATTAAAAACGACCTTAAGTTATATTTATATAGTCGCCCATGCAGATTAGAAGTCTTCTGGATCAAAATCAGAGTAGAAACAGGATTCTTTGAATTCGACCTGGCGCGGCCGCGCGCTTCACCAGTGCGGGCGAGCTGCATCTCTGTTCTCCTGGCTCGGGTGCGCGCTAGTACAGTGCAGGCGCGCTGACTCTCTGGAAAAATTTACGAATTCTTCTTTTCTTGCTGGATTGAGTTGGCCTTTTCACGAGCTTTAATTCTAGACACCATCCTAACACTATATTAACATTAAAAAAATGCCTATTCACCTGAATTCCTATTAAATGCCTGAAATACAAAAACACTACAAAACACGTTAAAAACACCAACAACTTGAGTACAAAACACCAATTCAAAGCTTTACAGAGTGTTATAAAGTGACATAAATGCCACTCAACATACCCCCAAACTTGAATCGATGCTTGTCCTCAAGCATAAACAGACTCAAAGAACAAGAAATAAAAAATACATGAATGCAACTATATGAATGCAACGATCCCCATAGAATAACTAAACCAATCAACAAGGAACATCTTAACAAATGCAGTTATTTGCACAAAGATCAATCAACTTCCATAAATCAACTTACAAGCCAAAAATGTGCGTGTGTGCAAATGCTTACAGATATACCATCACAACTAGATCAATAATCATGACTCACTACTCATCAAGGCAATCGCAAGGTCATAATCAGAATAAAAGCTAAACTCAAAATAACTTATAACACTTCAATTCTTATATAGGAGTTTTACATGGATTCATGCTTTTATTCACAACACATAAATAACACAAATATGCTTGTTGACCATGCAATGAGTGAGGTCCACAAAAGACTTTTACAATAATACCCATGTAGCAAACGTTAAGTTAGTGGGTCCTGGACTATAAAAAGCCTTAGGTCACTAGTCCCCTAAAAACTCAATAACTCGAGTATTAAAGAGCCCACTCGTGATCAATTATCCATAAACACATATATATATATATATATATATTTCTCTTTTTTTTTCTTTTTTTCATAATTTTTGAACGAGTGTGTTTCGCTCCATCTCGTTCAACCCTGGACTACTCATATAAAATGAGTCGGCTACTAGCCATTTGACACCTAGCAATGAAATCCATTTTTTACCAATTTTTAAATATCCATGTTATTTTATCATTAACAGAATATCATAAATTCTAAATATAAACAAGTGATTAAACCTCGACAAACAAATAAACCATGACCATGATCTAGCCCTCAAGCAACCTATAAGACTTAGTGAAATACAATTGTCTCTAGCATGCAAATCAACTCGATTGGACTTAACATCACTAAGCACAACATCACTACACTAGCATCAATATCACAAATCAATCGGTAAAATCATCTAAGGGATCATGTTATTATGCAAATGCATGAAACTATATGCAATAACTATCATACCAAAATAAAAAAACTACAAAAAAACAAAAAAAATTACTACATGGAAAATATGCAACTATATGAACTAAACTAGCATGAATATGCAAACTATATGAGACTCACACAAAACACATAATCCTTAACTACTACCCCCAAACTTAAAATATTCACTATCTTCAATGAACGTAATAGAAGGAATCAGGAATGCAGTCTCCAATGCCGGGGTCAGGAGTGTCTGGAGGCGGATATACAGGATCCTCACCGAATACTGGCCACTGATGTCAACTCCTGTGGCTCTAAATGCAGTCTCCAATGCCGGGGTTAGGTCATGTGCAAACCTGCTATGGATGTCATGCATCACATCCATCCTTCTAGCTAAATGCCTATACTGCATCGTACTCAAACCAGCACTATCATGTGCTTCCTCCTGCTGCTGCTGCTGCGATCCTGAAAGACCGGTCTCTCCCAACTCCGCTCTCCAAGCTGCCTTGCTTGCCTGCGCTGTACCACCAACATATGCCTGAGGATCTGGCCTTCCACC
Source organism: Apium graveolens (assembly GCF_009905375.1). Lineage (NCBI taxonomy): Eukaryota > Viridiplantae > Streptophyta > Magnoliopsida > Apiales > Apiaceae > Apium > Apium graveolens. The sequence goes on along the minus strand of NC_133654.1, from coordinate 197,632,554 downwards.
TGGAAGATGGTCATAAGAATATACCAGCCCCTTAGGATCAGGCTTCTCACCATACAACTCAGTCATATTCAACAACGTCGAACTATCAATCGGGGCACTCGGGAGCTGGAGCTGCTCATGTGCGGTCCAATGAACTCCAACCGCCACACACAACTTCATCACAATGGACGCATAGGGTATCGAACCTCTAGTACTCCCTTGCAAGAACCTCAGAATACCCTGATGAATTACCATCCCAAGATCCATATAGTCTCCCTGCAGAATGCCCCACAATAATCGTGCACGCTCCACAGTAATATCATGCACATGAGAAGATGGCATGATGTTAGCACAAATAAAAGAATTCCATGCATGTGCAAACCTGTTCATGCACGATACAGGGAAAATGGCATACTCGTTCGTGCCCTTCTTGAACTTCCAATTAGTCTCAGGCACACACAGGGTAGCAACAATCAAATCCAAGTTAAACTCCTCTGGAGTCTTCTCGTTCCAGTTCTCCTGATCTGGCCTCCTCTCGGGCTACTCAATCACCCTACGAATAGCCTCAACACTGTACTCCACCATCATCCCCATAACTACCGTGAAGCCATTCTTATTCGCCCTAGCATTCACGTAGAACTCACGCACCACACTCATGGGCACAACAACGGGTGTCTCGTAAAAAGCAACCCAACCCATCTCCAAGATAATCTCCAACAACTTACCATCTTTCCTCGATGGCAGAAAAACCATGCTAATTGGCTACAGGCTTCGAAAGCAGCCTCACACACTCCGCCTCAAGAGTTGAAAGTCTAGGCCTCACACCACCCGCACTCGAAGAATCAGTGGTGTTGCTGCTTACTTAGGTTTGCTGTCTTTTTGGTGCCATTGAGATTGAATAAGTTTGAGAGAATAGAAGTTTGTAAGAGAGATTTATGAGTTTGCGAGTTTGAGAAGTGATGGAGAATTTTGTGTATACGTGTGTGTATATATAAGAGTTTAGTAATAGAATTGGTTATGAAAAAATAGTGGGAGTTGATTATATGAATAATGGGTTTGATTTGGAGAGGGAAATATGGGATTTGGAAGAGTAAAAATCGGGTTTGAATTGATTTTGGAATAAAGTCCCCGATTTTCTCTTTATTGTGACTTATATTTTTTTTCACAAATAGTGACTCAGCGCGGCTGCCCCTCCTGGTAGCGTGGGTGCACCGTGCTTCTGAAAAACTAGCGCGGCCACCCTGTATTAAATTAATATTCATGAATAGATTTCACAATTAATTTGCAACTATGTGCTATAGAGTTCGAAGGTCTTTATTCATGTTAATTTATAAGTTCGATTTATAATCATTTATTACTTTTCACTATTTATAAAATCATTTGAATAGATTATTTTTATATTATAATTTTAGTTTGAATCTGACATATTGGTTGTGCTATTAATAATTTTTTACTGACAAGCTAAATGGTACATAAGTCTAGTATGATGTTGTAGCATTAGTACTCATGTTTATTTGATTTTGTTAACTTTTAATATTTAATGTCAAGTCAAGGAAATGGTCTATATTTATATTAATATTTATTTTATGGCGGCATGTAGTTGAGTGAGCAAAGTCAAGGATACTAGAATGTTAGTAAATAAATTATATATTGATATTAAAGTAAGACCGTTTAAGCCTAATGCTCGAGTAATAAATGGGTTACTAAATAATTTGTATATCATAAAAAGGAACCTACACTAACAATAAATTATATTTTGTATTTAGATAGGGGTCGGGAAATTTAGCGGATCATTTGTGAATTTCGGATTTCATTAGTATTAGAATTTGCGACATTCGAGGTACGGATTTTATCCCCTTTTTATTCAGTACTCCTCTTCTTAGAAATTAAATATCTCTGATTTTTTGAATTTCGTATTTATTCGCTCCGTTAATATTGTTTGGTTATTTTGACTTCTGAAAATTATTTTATAAATTGATTTTGGAAATTTTAAATATCTGTTATGCGGTTTTCAAAAATTATTTATGACACCCTCTATTTTGGAAATGTTAATTACTTGTCTCAGGTGATTTTAATTTTTGCGAGAATATTTTATTTTGAACCCTTAGTGTGATTTAGGGTATACCGAGTTAACCAGCTGTAGGGGTACTACAGCCATGTCATTGCGGCACCAGTGACATGACACTTCCGTGACAGTGTGATTGGTCACGGCGTATCCTTCTGTAAGCTCTTGGGAGGAGCTTTTGTGCATATGATATTTGTTCAGGATACGTGGGTGCACCCAGAGTTTGATTTGTGATTTGATTTATGGTGATGTTGTATATGTCGTACACGTTATCCATTCTGCTGCACGTATTAGGTACGCTATGATGTGTGTATTTGTATCTGTTCTGATCTCGGTATGAAATATCCTAACCCCTCGTTGTTTCAGCCTTTTTTTTAAATTGTTGTTTTATTATAATTTGCAGATTATTTATTTCTAATCTCTTTGTTTTATAAATTATATTCCAAATCCGTACTGGGCGTTTGGCTCATGCCGTATTCTTTTTCTGGCATGTGCTTAGTGGGATCTGGGACTGTGTGATGGAGTGCTACCCCTTTTTATTGATTAGTATTTCGGACTTTATAAGTATTTGGACTTAATTATTTATGTAGAGAATTCGGAATTTATATTATTGGCTTAGACATTTTGGAAATTTAGTATTATTTTGGAAATTTTAGATTGTTAAAATATTGTTAGAAATATATTAGTGCTCTGTTTGCAGGTTTATGGATTTTGTAGTAATATCTCCTTTTAAAATTAAAAAGGGGGTGTTACAGAGATGGTATCAGAGCCAGGTTCTTTTTTGTAGAAAACCTACTTAGGTTGACCTATGAGTTTGGGTAGACGATAGGATGGGTGTTCTATTTAATTTCGTTTCGTTCAGCTCTTTATCATTTCATCCTGCTTCATCATTTTGAAATCTGTTTGTAACTGCTCCATCATATTTATTCTCGTAATCTTCATTCGTTCGATATCTTATATTGTAGATGCCTCCTAGACGTGATCCTTTACATATTGACCCCGCTCAGCTTACTGAGATGATAGGGTAAGCAGTGGCTCAGGCTGTACAGCAAGCCTTGGCGAACCAGGGAAATCAGAATGGCAAGGGAAATCAGAATGTACAAGGAAATCAGAATGGCGATGGAAATCTGAATGGACAAGGAAATCAGAATGGCAATGGGAATTAAAATCAGAACGATCAGGGCCATCAGTTGGAGCCGTTTGTATGGTTGGAGAGGTTTGTGAAGCAGAAACTAGACTCTTTTAGTGTAGCACCGACTCCTATTGATGCTGAAAATTGGATTGTTCATCTCGAGAAGATTTTTGATGCACTAGGTTGTGATGAGATTCAGAAGGTCAGGTTAGCTGTGTATAAGTTGGAGGGTGATGCTCAGAGGTGGTGGAGAGGAGTGAAAGCTACTAAAGGGGAGCAGTATGCAGAGGCTTTAGAATGGCAGGGATTTAAGGAGGTATTATATGAGCAGTACTTCTCTAATGCTGATAGGGAGGCTTATTTGAGGGAGTTTCATACAATTGCGCAGCACCATGATGAGAGCATTACTGATTATATGGCGAGATTTATAAGGTTGGCTGGATTTGCTGGGATAGTTGCAGGGACTGCTGCACAGCAAACTGATAAATTTAAGTGGGGGTTGAAGTCTTATCTGAGATGTTCCATAATTTCTTTTAAATGTAATAATGTGGCAGAGGTGGTTGATGCAACAAAGGACATTGAGAAGGAGCGCATAGATTTCAGGACTTCAAGGTCTAACAGTGGTAGTAAGAGGACTAGGGATGATCAGGATTTTGCACAGGGTAGACAGTGATATGGAGGTCAGAGTGGTTAGCAGGGATAGTGGCGCAGACAGAATCAGAATAGGGGTGGTCAGTCATTCCATGGCCGGAATCAGTATGTTGGTCAGAATCAGAATCAGCAGTTTCAGCGACAGAAGCAGCCTAGGCAGTGGCAGAATCGTCAACAGGGGCAGAGCCGTTACTCAGTGTACGGGGGAAATCCCAATATGATTCCAGTGGCTCCTTGTGCTATATGTGGTGGACATCATCCGGGTAGAGCTTGTTACAGACAGACTGGGGCTTGTTTCTTGTGTGGTAGCATGTCTCATAGGGCAAAAGATTGTACAGTGTCGCACAATACTGATGGACGAGGAGCTGGCGGTGCAGTGGCAGTCAGTAGAATCCTACAGGCAGAGTGTTTGCATTGACTGCAAATCAGGCAGCAGCTAATTCAGGTACCGTTTCAGGAACACTTCTTGTTGGTAGACGTGATGCTTATGTGTTATTTGATACCGGTTCAACCCATTCTATTGTGTCTTTATCGTTTGTTCGTCATCTTGGAATTGCACCTTCATTATTATATCCTCATATGTCTATTGCTACCCCGATGGGAATTCTGTTATTATATCTGATATATATCCAGAGTGTCCGATAGTTGTTGAAGATAGAAATTATAAGGTTAACTTGCTTTCGATGGAGATGCATAACTTTGACATTATATTGGGCATGGATTGGTTGAGTGAACATCGTGTCATAATTGATTGTCAAGGAAAGAGGGTGACCTTTGGGGATGCAGATAAACCAGAATTTGAAAGGATCATAGCCGAAAGGGGAGGTTAAATTAATTTCTGCTCTAAAGGCGAGCAAACTTTTATCTAAGGGTTGTGATGGCTACCTTGCTTTCGTGAAGGATACATCGAAGGATGAACCTCACATCGAGGATTATCTAGTTGTGAGGGAGTATGAAGATGTGTTCCCCGATGAGCTACCAGGTTTGCCACCACATATGGAGGTGGAGTTTACTATTGAACTTGTTCCAGGTACCGAGCCTATTTCTAAGGCGCCTTATCGAATGGCACCACTTGAGTTGCAAGAATTGAAGGAGCAGTTGCAAGAGTTGTTGGATAGAGGATTTATTAAGCCAAGTGTGTCTCCTTGGGGTGCTCTTGTGCTGTTTGTGAAGAAGAAGGATGGTTCCATAAGGTTGTGCATTGACTACACGGAGTTCAATAAGGTGACTGTCAGAAACAGGTATCCTTTGCCACGCATTGATGACTTGTTTGATCAGTTACAAGGGGCGAAGTACTTCTCGAAGATAGATTTGAGATCTGGTTACCGCCAGTTACGATTAAGAGAAGAGGATATTCCGAAGACTTCATTTCGTACTCGTTATGGTCATTATGAGTTTCTCGTGATGTCCTTTGGGTTGACGAATGCACCAGCTGTATTTATGGATTTGATGAATCGAGTCTTTCATGATTATCTGGATAAATTTGTGGTGTTTTTCATAGATGATATCTTGATATACTCTAGGAGCAGAGAGGAGCATGATGAGCATTTACGTACTATACTTGAAATTTTGAGGGAGAAGAAGTTGTTTACAAAATTTTCCAAGTGTGAATTCTGGTTGGAGGAAGTGGCATTCTTGGGGCATATTGTGTCTGGTAGGGGCATTGAGTTGGATCCTGCGAAAGTCGAGGCTATTACAAATTGGCCTAGACCTAGCAATGTGACGGAGGTGAGGAGTTTCTTGGGTTTGGCAGGTTACTACAGACATTTTGTGGAAGGTTTCTCTTCCATAGCTTTGCCATTGACTCAGCTAATGAGGAAGGGCATTAAGTTTGAGTGGAATGATGATCGCGAGAAGAGCTTTCAGGAGTTGAAGAAGAGGTTGGTGTCTGCTCCAATACTTGTGTTTCCATCAGGAAGTGGAAGTTTTCAGGTTTATAGTGATGCTTCTAAGAGAGGATTGGGGTGTGTTCTTATGCAGCATTGGAAAGTGATTTCTTACGCCTCTAGGCAACTTAAACCTTATGAGGTGAACTATCCTACCCATGACTTGGAGTTAGCAACAGTGGTCTTTGCTTTGAAGATTTGGAGACACTATCTTTATGGAGAGACTTGTGACATCTTTACTGATCACAAGAGTCTCAAATACATCTTTACTCAGAAGGAGCTTAATATGAGGCAACAGAGGTGGCTTGAACTTCTTAAGGATTATGATGTAAATATTCAGTACCATCCGGGGAAGGCGAATGTAGTGGCAGACGCTCTTAGTAGGAAGAACTTGGGGAGTGTTGCATCTCTCATTACTTAGCCGCACCTTATTTCATATTTGGAGCGCTTGGGTATCGAGTTGTATGTTAGAGGATCAAATGGTAGCATTGCAAATTTGAAAGTGGAACCAAATCTTGTTTCAAAGGTTAAGGAAGCCCATAAGAATGATATAGGTTTGGAAGCTATTAGATCTGAGGTGGCATGTGGAAAGCAAACACATTTTTTCGTGTTGATGATGAGGGTGTGATATGGTTGGGTGAAAAATTATGTGTTCCTGCAGATCCAATAATTTGTGAGGAAATTTTAAAGGAGGCTCATAGTTCTTCGTTCTCTATCCATCCAGGTTCCACCAAGATGTATAGGGATTTGAAGAAGCACTTTTGGTGGAATAGAATGAAGGGAGATATAGCAGAATTTTTGGGAAAATGTCTTACATGTCAACAAGTGAAGATAGACCATCAGAGGCCTAGTGGGTTGTTGCAGTAGCTAGATATTCTAGTTTGGAAGTGGGAAAACATTACTATGGATTTTGTGACTCATTTTCCGAGGACTTTCAAGAAGAATGATGTCATATGGGTGGTGGTTGATAAACTCACTATGTCCGTTCACTTCTTACCTATTAGAGAGACTACTCCTGTTCATGAGTTGGCAGAGATTTTTCAGCGAGATATTGTTAGACTTCATGGTGTGTCTGTTTCGATAGTTTCTGACAGGGATACGAGATTTACATCACGATTTTGGAAGGGATTCCAGCAAGCTTGGGGTACGAGACTTAATTTTAGTACAGCTTATCATCCGCAGACCGATGGACAGTCAGAAAGGACAATCCAGATGTTGGAGGATATGTTGAGGGCATGTGCTTTGGAGTGGACAGGTGATTGGGATAAATATTTGTATCTGGTTGAGTCTGCGTATAATAACAGTTGGCACGCGAGTATTGGTATGCCACCATTTGAGGCTTTGTATAGTAGGAGATGTAGGGCACCATCTTGTTGGGATGAGGTTGGTGAGAGAGTCATTGAAGGGCCAGAGTTGGTTAGAATCACTAATGAGAAGGTAGAGAAAGTTAAAGAAAGTTTGAAGGAAGCTCGATCTCGTCAAAAGAGTTACGCGGACCAACATAGGAAGTTTTGGGGATTTGAGCCAGGTGATCATGTGTTCTTGAAGGTATCTCCTTGTAAGGGTGTTAAGCATTTTGGTATGAAGGGAAAGCTTAGTCCGAGATATGTTGGACGTTTTGATGTTATGGAGAAAGTTGGGGAAGTATCTTGTAGAGTTGTGTTGCCGCCGAAGCTATCTCATGTTCATAATGTGTTTCATGTGTCTGTTTTGAGGGGCTATAAATATCATCCATTACACGTAGTTCAGTATCCATTGCATAAGATTAGAGAGGATCTTTCTTGCGAGGAAGAAGCTAAGGCTATCTTAGCTCGAAAGGAGCGAGTTTTGAGGAAGAACACCATTCCGTTTGTGAAAGTTTTGTGGAAAAATCATTCTGAGAGAGAGGCTACTTGGGAATTAGAAGAATCTATTCGTGAGAAATATCCGTATTTATTCGATTCAGGTACGAATTTTTAGCTTCATTTGATTCTGGGGACGGAATCTTTTTAAGGGGGTATATATGTAATATTCATGATTTTAAATAATAATAATAATAATAATAATAATAGTAATAATAATAAGATTCGAATTAGAAACATAGTTAAAATTGGTGATCTAGTAGCTTCACTAATTAGTTATAAAAAAGGATTGATATTGAATATTTAATTTATTTATTATAAGTCTAAATGTAATAGGACATCCAATAAGCTATATATATTAATCCTTTCGGTCACCATAGTCTATTATAAAACCCTAGGCAAAGCGGCGCAGAGAGAGAGAGAGAGAGGCAAGTGAAGCAATACAGGGAGGTGAAGGAAAACAGAGGAATTGAATTAGGTGATTATATACTTGCACGATATGTTAATTAATAATATAAATTGTTAACTGAGGTGGATGGATATTAGCCTTTATATTTGAGCCTGTTTGAGACTGCATAGTATGATTACTTCATGAATGTAATTTATCTTATTATTTTATTGATCAAAGTGATATATGATTGTGTTATTCTTTTGTCATATTAGTGTCAAGTTTTAAGGTTATTATGTCATGTATACCTAGTATAATATGTAGTTCAATATTATTTATATTATTTATTTTGTTGTGTAAAGTGATTAGTTTGTACAGATTGAGTACACACCAGTTAGTTTTGGACGAAGGTCACCAAGTTTAGTTTATGATACTTTAAGTCGGTGGCACTAAATATAATAAATCGAGTTTTAAATTTTTTATTGTACTTTAATTTTATATGCATTTGATTTTATTAAATTAATATTCATGAATAGATTTCACAATTAATTTGCAACTATGTGCTATAGAGTTTGAAGGTCTTTATTCATGTTAATTTGTATAAGTTCGATTTATAATCATTTATTACTTTTCATTATTTATAAAATCATTTGAATAGATTATTTTTATATTATAATTTAAGTTTGAATCTGACATATTGGTCGTGCTATTAATAATTTTTTTAGTGACAAGCTAAATGGTACATAAGTCTAGTATGATGTCGTAGCATTAGTACTCAAGTTTATTTTATTTTGTTAACTTTTAATATTTAATGTCAAGTCAAGGAAATGGTCTATATTTATATTAATATTTATTTTATGGCGGCATGTAGTTGAGTGAGCAAAGTCAAGGACTGTTATGGATAAAAAAACTAAGGTTATTATTTGCTGTATTTATTACTAAGGTCCGGGAGCTCAAGGCCTTTAATGGCTGCTCTCGTGTTTCGTAGCTTAATTCTGCCTTTACGAGATGCCTACGTATCTCTGTGAGTTAGAGAATCAAGCCAAAAAATGTAGTTCTGATTTGTGGGGTGAGACCCCTTATATAGATGTTGGTGGTCCTTAAATTGGACTTGGTATAGGAGACTTGGTAGCCAAGTCTCAGAATTAGAATGGACTTTGGAGTCCTAAATAGTAGGAAACTGATTCCTTATCCTTCTAGGTCCCTTTGAGGCTAATCTGCAAGGATTTATGTCCTTATCGGGACTCTTCTCAATAGCTTATTTTTCCCTTATTAATTAATTACGAAATTAATTAATATTCAGGGTTTTTGGGCCTTCTTTGTTCCATCAGGCCTGATCTGGTCCATCAGGCCTGATCACTGTGTTAACCATTTTGGTCTGAATGTCATACATCTCCTTATTGGGCCTAGCAGCCCAAATCATGTATAATTAATGTAATATTTAATTACACAATCAGGATTTATTTATCCCTATCATTTGCCCCCCAACTTTTGGGAAACCGTATAAGATTTCGCAAAAGTTAAGTTCGTTCCCTTTCAGGGTACCGTTTTGCGTAAAGTGTGGAGCAACCTACACGTTTATAACGATTTTGCCTTGTACGCGGCTTCAGGGTCGTTGAAAAACTCCCCCCCCCTTTTATTTTTTCACCTTCTCCCTATTTTTAGGGATTTTCTGGTATTTCTTCAGAAATTTTCCCTTTTTCCCGGGATTTTTCCAAATTTTATGCAATTTTCTACAAATATTTTCAAATTTCCAGCCCTTTTTTGACCAGGATCCTAGTTGAAATTTTGACCTAGATCCTAGTCGAATTTTGGGCCAGCTTTGCAATCCTGGTCGAAGGACTTCGACTAGGATCCACGACCTGGATTTCGACCAGGTTCTTAGTCGAACCTTCGACCTGGATCTAGGTCAAAAATTTGTCCTTGTTTTGATTCCTGGTCGTAAGGTTTCGACTAGGATTCATGACCTGGATTTCGACCAGGATCCTAGTCGAACCTTCGACCTGGATCTAGGTCGAAAATTATGTGCTTATTCACTTCCTAGTCGTTAGATTTCGACTAGGATTCACGACCTGGGCTTCGACCAGGATTCTAGTCGATTCTTCGACCTGGATTTAAGTCTAGGTTTCTGTACCCCATACTTGAAAAATGTTTTGCTTGATTCGACCTCGATCCTGGTCTGGGTTTCGACCTCAATCTAGTTCTATTATACCCGTAATTTTTGGGTGTCTGTTCGAAAGATTTTGAGCAGAATTCACGACTTGAAATTCGACCTGAATTCTGGTCTTTTATACCCATTATTTTCGAGTATCTGTTCGAAAGATTTCGAGCAGAATTTACGACTTGAATTTCGATCTCAATCCTGGTCTTTTTGGGCTTCCTTCTAATCCAATTTGGATTGGGCCTTTGTTTGGGCCTAATCTTCTTTTTGGGCCTTATATTTTTTAGGGCTTCGATTTGGGCTTTGTATTTTTCCAAATCCTAATTGGATTTGGGCCTTCTATCTTCCAAATCCTAATTGGTTATGGGCTTTTTAACTCCTATTGGGCCTCTTATTAATCTGGGCTTAATATATGAAAATACTCTGTTTAGAATTCTCGGGAATTCTATTTAATTTCTTTTGAATTCCCTTGGAATATTCTGGAATGTTCCATTTTCTGGGCTTTTTTCTTTGGGCCTCTATCCTTACTGGGCATTTTGTCCCTTCAACTTCACTTTTCCTCCTATATAAAGGAGTGAGTAGAGTCTACTGCTCCTCACTTTCTCATTTCTAAATTCTTTTTCTTTTTTCTTCTATTAAGAATCTCAGAGCAATAAAAGTAAGTCGGAGTATCTTAAGCCCCAAAGCCTTTTTTAGGAGCATTACTTCAGGTAAAATTTCTCCCTTTACTTCTTGTGCTTGTTTTTGCATATTTTGCGCTTTTAAAATTATCTCTTTATGTGCCCTTTTTTTAGATGGCTGATAAGAAAATGACTCGTTTGGCCAAGATGAATGTGGACAGAAAGTCCAATGAATTCCCTATTCGATCAAGGTACACTTCCTTGATCGATATGATCAACACCCGAGGGGACGATTACACGTCTGATGCGCAGCTGGACGAGCACGACCATATTAGTGCCTTGCGGGATCCAAAGGAGTTGGAAAAGTTGAGTAGCTGTTTCAGAATCAAGGATCCTTTCAAACTGGTTCTTGCAGGTCCGGCTGACAGGGCCTGTCAGTGAGGAAGGACGCATTATGCGTCTACAGGGATACTCTAAGGGCATGTATCAGACTCCCCTTTCACCCGTTTATCCCTGTTCTGCTAGCTGATGTGGGCATCAGCCCTTGCCAACTCCCTCCTAACTCTTGGAGGCTCATTCTGTGCTATCTGTCGTAATGCGCCAAGCACAATGTCCCTACTTCTGTTGCTGTTTTCAGAAAGATTTTTCAGTTCAAAAAAAGCCCTGACAAGAATCCGGGTTGGGTTTCTTTAAACCAGCGCCCAACTATTCCCCACATAGTGAACGGGAAGTCCATCCCTGACAACAATTTGGGGTGGAAGAAAGATTTTTTGTCCGTCGTTTGGGAGGGTGGCGATTGGGGCACCCTATTTCGCTCATCTTTTGGGCTAGCCGTAGATGGGAGCCCAAACGATATAATTTTATCTGAGAAGGAGACCAGAGCTTTCAACCTCCTGACGCAAGATAATGGGACTTCCCATTCTTGGGATCTTATCAGGGAGACCGTTCTTGTAGAACACGGCCTTTCTCCTGTCCCTAAGAAGAGTACGTTTCCTTCCTTATCTAATTCTTTTTATTTCCTTCATTTTCTATTTTGCTAATTCCTCAACTTATCTCATTTATTGCAGTAGCTGAGAAAATTGAGGAGGCTACAAAGCCTAAAGACCTGGAGACGACCAGGATGAAGCGTGCTGGAAAGGTCTTTAAAGACCCGCGCCTTGGGGATCGCTTCCCGGAGTTCCTACTCCAAGCAATGGAACCAGGCGAAAAAGGCCCCAGCCAAGTCTTACGCACCAAGCAAAAACCAGGGTCTTACTTTCAACCTGCTTGGGGAATCCGGGGCATGGATTCGATTGTCGGTAGCACAGCGCTTGCCAAGGAATGGTCTAAGCATTCCATCTCCCCGGTTGACTATCAAGACTTTGTCCTTCAACAAGACTTGGAGGGGAACGAGCTTTTCGGAGCTTAGGCTTTGGCGACGGTACGTCTTTTTCCTTAGCCCTTCATAGTTGCCTTTTTGATTTTCCCGTCTCTTACTTTGGCTGTGTTTCTTGTAGGCGAACGCCCATTTTCAAGGGGCGATTGACCAAGCCAAGGCTTGAAAGGTTGGCTTGGAGGACGCGAACAAGAAGCTGGAGGAGGCCAACCAAATAATAGAGGCCCTTAAAGCCCAACTTGCCTCATCTACTTCGGATTTGGAAACGGCCCGGGTTGAAAATGTTATTCTCAAGGCTCAAAAGGATAAAGCCTTTGACGACTGGATGGACACTCAGGAGTTCAAAGATTTAATGGTGGATCATGATGCCCTCCTTCATCCAGTCAGCTATAAGGAAGGCTGGGATGCCGCTGTGGAGGCCATTCAGGACGAATTTCCAGAAGTCTTCGAACATTCCTCCTTCCCTTGCCCTGTGCGAGTTCCAGCACTTGGGGGTGTTACAGACAAGCTTGCTGATTTGATCAAGGACGGCCCATCGGGGAGTCAAGGCCAAGGCCAAAAGAGGAAGGAACTCGAGTCCAGCTCTGAAGAGGAGGAAACTTCTTCTGAGGAGGAGCCTGAGCCCGTTATAAAGAAGGCCAGGGTAAAAGAGCCTCCAAAGGAAGCGCCTCCTAAACCAGCGTCTCCTGCTGTATCCAAAGTGTCCGAAGGTAATTCCGAGGGAACCTCTGTGGAGACTTCCGAGGGGACGACTGAGACATCCGAGGGGACGACTGAGACATCCGAGGAGACTTCGGATAGTGGTTCCAAAGAATCCCAGCCTTCCAAGGCCTAAGTTTATGTATTTCTTTATTAGACAATATTTGAACTTTGTAATTGACTTTTATTATTTTCAGTCGTATTTTTCTTCTGATTTTTCAAACTCAAGTTTATAACTTGGTTTTATCTCTCACAATGCAATCAATCTAATAGGCCAAGATTAAGTTGAAAGTTTTATACTATAACTTGGTATTCTGGATAACTTACATGAAATGGGTTCAACCCTGAAAATATCTAAACATATCTTCTATATAGAAAAATCCTAAGCAAGCAAAGCTTGAAGGTGCTTTTAAACCTACTTGTCATTCTAACAAGTGAGAATCGTACTTTAACTATTTTACACATAGTAAACCTTCAGGTTTTGTGCATGCCAAGTTCTCGGGACTTTAAAACCATCCATAGTCTCCAGCTTGTAGGTTCCTCTACCCTGAACGCTCTTGACTTTGTACGGCCCTTCCCAATTTGGGGCAAGTTTCCCTTTCTGCCCTATACCAGAAGCTTCCACTTTCCTCAAAACTAAATCACCTTGTTTGAAGAATCTTTCTTTAACCCTTAGGTTGTAGTAAAACGAAGCTTTTTTCTGATATTCCACTATCTTCGCATGTGCCTCATCCCGTACTTCATTAATTAGATCCAGGGCTAACCTTTGCCCTTCTTCATTTTCCTCAGCATTGAAAGCTTGAATCCTGGGCGAGGAATATGATATATCTACAGGAACAACTGTTTCCGCACCATACGCTAACATGAAGGGAGTTGCTCCAGTCGTGACTCTACAGGTAGTCCTATAGGCCCATAGTATGGGGAGTATTTCATCCACCCAGTTATTCCTTGACTTCTCGATCCTCTTCTTTAGTCCATCCAGGATTATTCGGTTTGCCACTTCGGCTTGCCCATTGGCTTGCGAGTGGGCCACGGATGTGAATCGTAACTTGATTTCATTTTCCTCACAATACTTCTTGAATTCCTCGTTGTTGAACTGTGTTCCATTGTCAGTGACTAGGATGCGGGGAATTCCATACCGGCACATAATACTTTCCCACAGGAATTGTGCAACCTGCTTAGTTGTGATCTTGGCCAAGGGTTTAGCTTCAATCCACTTGGTGAAATAATCAATGGCCACAATCAAAAACTTCCTTTGTGTCGTGGCCATGGGGAAAGGCCCTAATATATCCATTCCCCACATAGAAAAGGGGATGGGCGAGTTGATAGAGGTCAACATCTCGGGGGGTTGTCTAACAACTGGTGCGTGCTTCTGACAACAGTCACATTTTTTCACATATTCTTTGGCATCAGCCATCATTTCTGGCCAATAGAAGCCTAAACGGGTTATCTTATGAGCCAAGGCCCTGCCCCCCAAGTGTTGCCCGCATATGTACTTCTTCAAGAGCCAAGCGAGCCTCATCAGGCCTGAGACATCTTAAGTAGGGAACCACGAAAGATCTTTTATACATAATTCCATCTATCAAAGAGTATCTTGGTGCTCGAACAACCAATTTTCGTGCTTCAGTAGCATCGTTTGGTAACCAGCCGGTTTGAATGTGGGCCTTAATGGGATCAATCCATGACATCCCCAGGCCTATAGGAGCCACAAGCTTAACATCAATGCTCCGTGTTTTCAAAACGCGATAGTATACACTTCTAGAACTTTCTTCCATCTCATATGAAGCAAATTTTGACAATGCATCTGCCTTAGCATTTTCCTCCCTTGGAATGTGCTCAACATGGCATTCATCAAATTGGGTCATCACGGCCCTTACTAGGCGGACATACTTAGCCATCGTCTCATCCCTTGCCTCAAACTCTCCCTTCACCTGGGATATGACCAACTTCGAGTCTCCACAGACTTTTAGGTTCTTGACTCTAAGTGTCCCTGCTAAGCCAAGACCAGCTATCAGAGCTTCATATTCTGCCTCATTGTTTATGGTTGGGAAGTCTAGCTTCATGGCATACTCAATTAAGAACCCATCAGGGCTTTGTAAAACCAAACCTGCTCCACTTGAATTCGTTTTTGATGCTCCATCAAAATAGAGAACCCAGTATTCTTTTTCCTTTTCTTTATCCCCCTTATCAACTTCCTTGTCTTGAGGTATGTTATCCTCCTGCCCCCCGACTTCTTGGTTGGGTATGGTACATTCCACCATGAAGTCAGCTAGTGCCTGAGCTTTTATTTCCGTTCGTGGCTTATACTTGAGATCGAACTCTCCCAGCTCTATTGCCCACTTGATCAATCCCCCACTAGCCTTGGGACTGTGAATGATATTTCTCAGGGGCTGATTTGTTAGCACCTCAATCTGATGAGCCTAAAAGTAAGGACGCAGCTTTCTCGAAGCCATTACCAAGACTAGAGCAAATTTCTCAATAGTTGAATAATTCAACTCAGCACCATGCAAAATTTTACTAACATAGTATACGGGTTTCTGGACTTTCAGTTCCTCCTTAACCAATACAACACTCAAGGCACTCTCCGAAACCGCTAAGTACAAGAATAAAACTTCATTCAAAACTGGCTTGGCCAACAACGGGGCCTGCGCCATATATTTCTTCAATTCTTCAAAAGCCTTCCCGTTTTCCTCACTCCATACAAAGTCCTTAATGTTTTTTAGTGACTTAAAGAATGATAGGCACTTGTCTCCTGACTTGGAGATGAATCGTCCCAATGCAGCAACCCTTCCTGTGAGCTTCTGAACATCCTTGATAGTTTTTGGTGGTTCCATGTCTAGGATTGCCTTTATTTTATCGGGGTTAGCCTCGATCCCTCTCTTGGAGACCATCAATCCCAAAAAATTTCCAGATCCTACTCCGAATGCACACTTTGTAGGATTTAACATCATTTTGTGGTACCTCAGGACATCAAAAGCTTCCCTTAAAAGGGCTATATGATTAGTCTTTACTAGACTCTTGACTAACATGTCATCAACATAGACTTCCATAGTCTTGCCAATAAGATCCTTAAAAATTTTATTTACCAACCTTTGATAGGTGGCTCCTGCATTCTTGAGACCAAATGCCATAACAAGATAACAATAAACACTAAAGTCAGTGATGAATGATACCTTTGGAATGTCGTCCTTGTGCATCTTGATCTGATTGTATCCACTAAATCCATCCATGAAGCTCTGTATTTTATGCCCAACAGTGGCATCTATCAAAGTATCGATCCTTGGTAACGGAAAACAGTCCTTAGGACAGGCATCATTTAGATCAGTGAAGTCCACACACATCCTCCATTTTCCATTATCCTTTTTCACCATTAAAGGGTTTGCTAACCACTCTGGAAATTGGATCTCCTTAATGAAACCAGCCTCCGAGAGCTTCTCTACTTCCTGTTTTATAGCATCTTGCCTTTCTGGAGCAAAACTTCTTTTCTTTTGTTTTACCGTCTTCCGATTTGGGTCCACATTCAGCTTGTGAGTGATTAGTTCCGGGTCTATGCATGGCATATCAGCTGCTGACAATGCAAAAACATCACTATTTTCTTGCAAAAATTTCACCAACTTCCCTCTAAGGGGCTCTTCGAGCGTTACTCCAATAAAGGTCACCTTCCCAGGATCTTCGGGGGCCAAAGGAATTGAAACTAAGTCTTCTGCTGGCTTTCCCCTTTTCTCATCATTCTCTCGGATATCCAGATCTTCAATAGGAAGAACCTGCCCCCCCCCCCAACTCCATCTGCCCTCAAAGAGGCCACATAACAGCTTCTAGCCATTTTTTGATCTCCTCTTTCTTCTCCAATCCCATCTCGAGTTGGAAACTTCTTGACTGAATGATAAGAAGAAGGGACTGCCTTGAAGGTGTGTATCCCTGTTCTTCCCATGATAGCATTGTAGGTCGAACTAGCCTTCACCACCACAAAGTCCAACATCTGAGTTGCTTGCCTTGGTTCCTGTCCTATGGTTATTGGCAACTTGATTATTCCTTCTACGGGGCATTCCACTCCTGCGAATCCATATATTGGCATGTCGATTGGAGTCAATTGGGAGTCATTATATCCCATCCTTAAAAAGGTGTCATGGAGCAAAATATCCAGTGAAGCACCATTATCTACAAGGACTCTTCTTACCGGGATGTTCCCTATAATCGGGGTTATGACCAACGGGTCGTCATGGGGAAATTTCACACCTTCCAGATCTTCATCATCAAAAGTCATTGTTACTCCCGTCCTGGCCCTCTTCGGAGCTTCCCCAACAATATGCATAACTTCTCGAGCATATGCTTTCCTGGAGTTCTTGGATAACCCAGCAGTAGTTGGTCCTCCAAAAATTATGTTGATCACAGGTCCTCGGGGGCGAGGTCCTCTGAAGATTATATTTATAACCAGTCCTCTAGGCTGGGGATTTCGCCCCTAATCTTCTTGATCTCTCCTTCGGTCATCAAAGCTTCTTCTCGCGTTGTTGCTTCTATCCCCTCCTTCTCCGGTGTATTTATTCAATCTTCCTTTTCGAATGAGGAACTCAATTTCGTCTTTCAGCTGTCTACACTCATCGGTGTTATGACCAACATCTTCATGAAATCTACAATACTTGCTCTTATCTAGCTTGGCAGGATCAGCCTTTAAGGGCTTAGGCCAACGAATATCTTGATCTTTTTCGATTTCCATCAGGATCTGGCTTCTAGGGGCATTCAGCTTAGCATATTCGGTGAACTTTTGCCTAGGTCCTCCCTTCTTGGGGTTTGAATCCTGGTTTTGCTCAGTTCTAGGATACTTGTCCTTGGCGATATACTCCAGATCAGTTTTCCGCTTCTTGCCTCCAGTGGGCTCATTACTTACTACGGTCTTCCTCATGCTTTTTTCAACCTTGATATACTTCCCTGCCCTATCCTGGAGCTGCAACATGCTTTCAGGGGGACGTTTGGCCAAGGACATCTTAAAAAACTCATCCCTAGTTCCTTGTTGCAGTGCTATCATGGCTACCATATCATCAAGATCTAGGACTTTTAAAGCCTCCTTTGTGAAACGATTCAGGTAATCCCTTAAGGATTCTTTTGTTCCCTGCTCAATGCTCATAAGAGATGCTGAACTTTTCTCATGAACTCTCCCACTGATGAATTGCTTAATAAAAGCCTGACTTAATTCTCTGAATGACCCAATAGAGTTTGGGGGCAAGCGACTATACCACATTTGAGCCATACCCGACAGGGTTTGAGGAAAGGCCCGACACTTAATAGCATCATTCACGGGCTGCAACAGCAGTGCATTAGAGTATGTTCTAACATGATTAGCGGGATCTCCCGTGCCGTCATAAGCTTTTATAGTTGGCATCTTGAACTTCCCTGAGATATGGGCATTCATTATATCTTCAGTGAAGGGTGGAGTAGGATCATCAGGATCTCCGAGGGGAAGAAGATTGCTTGGATCAGCCCTTGGGACAACAGCCCTTCTCTGTACTGGACCATCCAGGTCTATGATGGGAGGAGGATTTCTCCCCCTAGGAGGTGCTGGGGTCTGGTGGTCTGGTGCGCCTCCAAGTCGCGCCTAAGCCTTTGAATCTCAGCCTCGTGAGCCCTGATTCTTTCCTGCACTTCTTGGGGATTCGTCCCTTGGGTGCTTTGAGGGCGTTGGCTACCATCAGCCATCGGCTCTTTGCCAGCACATCTCCTTCTTGGGGCTACTTCATCATCCGAAGATTCGGAGTCTCTCTCAGTATAAGGACCAGAAAATTCCTGATCCTCAGGGATATGAGCCAAACCTCGTATGTACGGGGGCGATCGCCCTCGTGCTTCACTCCGCCCAACATGTCCGCTTCCTCCAACCTCGGGGTAAAGGGGCATCCCATAAGGGGGTTAGTAGTAACAACAGTTGAATATTCATACCCGACGGGTCGAGAATTCACAGGTGCATGTACTTGTTGAACTTGGGGATTCGTACCTTGAGTAGCCGAAGGGATCGTCCCTTGTGGCTGAGGTTCAGTTGCCCCTATCTGGGCTTCTCCTTGGGTGGTTGCATAAGTCGAGTGAGGAGGCACCTCCACAGTTGAAGAAATCACTTGGGTTGTTCCCGTTGGTGTTCCTCCTCCAAGGGCTCTAACTGTTCTCCGTGTTCTCGCCATGATTATTGTTGTGATTCCCATGGACGGCGCCAAATGTTATGGATAAAAACTAAGGTTATTATTTGCTGTATTTATTACTATGATCCAGGAGCTCAAGGCCTTTAATGGCTGCTCTCGTGTTTCGTAGCTTAATTATGCCTTTACGAGATGCCTATGTATCTCTGTGAGTTAGAGAATCAAGCCAAAAAACGTAGTTCTGATTTGTGGGGTGAGACCCCTTATATAAATGTTGGTGGTCCTTGAATTGGACTTGGTATAGGAGACTTGGTAGCCAAGTCTCAGAATTAGAATGGACTTTAGAGTCCTAAATAGTAGGAAACTGATTCCTTATCCTTCTAGGTCCCTTTGAGGCTAATCTGCAAGGATTTATGTCCTTATCGGGACTCTTCTCAATAGCTGATTTTTTCCTTATTAATTAATTACGAAATTAATTAATATTCAGGGTTTTTGGGCCTTCTTTGTTCCATCAGGCCTGATCTAGTCCATCAGGCCTGATCACTGTGTTAACCTTTTTGGTCTGAATGTCATACATCTCCTTATTGGGCCTAGCAGCCCAAATCATGTATAATTAATGTAATATTTAATTACACAATCAGGATTTATTTATCCCTGTTAAGGACACTAGAATGTTAGTAAATAAATTATAAATTGATATTAAAGTAAGACCGTTTAAGCCTAATGCTCGAGTAATAAATGGGTTACTAAATAATTTGTATATCATAAAAAGGAACCTACACTAACAATAAATTATATTTTGTATTTAGATAGGGGTGGGGAAATTTAGCAGATCATTTGTGAATTTCGGATTTCATTAGTATTAGAATTTGCGACATTCGAGGTACGGATTTTGTCCCATTTTTATTTAGTACTCCTCTTCTTAGAAATTAAATATCTCTGATTTGTTGAATTTCGTATTTATTCACTCCGTTAATATTGTTTGGTTATTTTGACTTCCGAAAATTGTTTTATAAATTGATTTTGGAATTTTAAATATCTGTTATGCGGTTTTCAAAAATTATTTATGACACCCTCTATTTTGGAAAGCTGAATTACTTGTCTCAGGTGATTTTAATTTTTGCGAGAATATTTTATTTTGAACCCTTAGTATGATTTAGGGTATACCGAGTGAACCAGCTGTAGGGGTACTACAGCCATGTCATTGCGGCACCAGTGACATGACACTTCCGTGACAGTGTGATTGGTCACGGCGTATCCTTCTGTTAGCTCTTGGGAGGAGCTTTTGCGCATTTGATATTTGTTCAGGATACGTGGGTGCACCCAGAGTTTGATTTGTGATTTGATTTATGGTGACGTTGTATATGCCGTACACGTTATCCATTCTGTTGAACGCATTAGGTACCCTATGATGTGTGTATTTGTATCTGTTCTGATCTCTGTATGAAATATCCTAACCCCTCGTTGTTTCAGCTTTATTTTTTTAAAATTATTTTTTTATTATAATTTGCAGATTATTTATTTCTAATCTCTTTATTCTATAAATTGTATTCCAAATCCGTACTGGCCGTTTGGCTCATGCCGTATTCTTTTTCTGGCAGGTGTTTAGGGGGATCCGGGACTGTGTGATGGAGAGCTACCCCTTTTTATTGATTAGGATTTCGGACTTTATCAGTATTTAGACTTAATTATTTATTTAGAGAATTTGGAATTTTTATTATTGGTTTAGACATTTTGGAAATTTAGTATTATTTTGGAAATTTTAGATTGTTAAATTATTGTTAGAAATATATTAGTGCTCTGTTTGCAGGTTTATGGATTTTAAGTAATATCTCCTTTTAAAATTAAAAAGGGGTGTTACAGAGATGGCATCAGGGCCCAGGTTCTTTCTTGTAGAAAACCTATTTAGGTTGACCTGTGAGTTTGGGTAGACGATAGGATGGGTGTTCTATTTAATTTCGTTTCGTTCAGCTCTTTATCATTTCATTCTGCTTCATCATTTTAAAATCTGTTTGTAATTGCTCCATCATATTTATTCTCGTAATCTTCATTCGTTCGATATCTTATATTGTAGATGCCTCCTAGACGTGATCCTTTACATATTGACCCTGCTCAGCTTATTGAGATGATATGGTAAGCAGTGGCTCAGGCTGTACAGCAAGCCTTGGCGAACCAGGGAAATCAGAATGGTGAGGGAAATCAGAATGGCGATGGAAACCAGAATGGACAAGGAAATCAAAATGGCAATGGGAATCAAAATCAGAACGGTCAGGGCCATCAGTTGGAGCCGTTTGTATGGTTGGAGAGGTTTATGAAGCAGAATCCAGACTCTTTTAGTGCAGCACCGACTCATATTGATGCTGAAAATTGGATTGTTCATCTCGAGAAGATTTTTAATGCACTAGGTTGTGATGAGATTCAGAAGGTCAGGTTAGCTATGTATAAGTTGGAGGGTGATGCTCAGAGGTGGTGGAGAGGAGTAAAAGCTACTAAAGGGGAGTAGTATGCAGAGGCTTTAGAATGGCAGGGATTTAAGGAGGTATTCTATGAGCAGTACTTCTCTAATGCTGATAGGGAGGCTTATTTGAGGGAGTTTCATTTGATTGCGCAACACCATGATGAGAGCATTACTAATTATATGGTGAGATTTATAAGGTTGGCTGGATTTGCTGGGACAATTGTAGGGACTGTTGCACAGTAAGCTGATAAATTTAAATGGGGGTTGAAGTCTTATCTGAGAGGTTCCATAATTTCTTTTAAATTTGATAACATGGCAGAGGTGGCTGATGCAGCAAAGGACGTTAAGAAGGAGCGCATAGATTTTAGGACTTCAAGGTCTAACAGTGGTAATAAGAGGACTAGGGATGATCAAGGTTTTGCACAGGGTAGACAGTGGTATGGAGGTCAGAGTGGTCAGCAGGGACAGTGGCCCGGACAGAATTAGAATAGGGGTGGTCAGTCAGTCCATGGCCGGAATCAGTATGTTGGTCAGAATCAGAATCAGCAGTTTCAGTGGCAGAAGCAGCCTAGGGAGTGGCAGAATCGTCAGCAGGGGCAGAGCCGTTACTCAGTGTATGGGGGAAATCCCAATATGATTCCAGTGGCTCCTTGTGCTACATGTGGTGGACATCATCCGGGTAGAGCTTGTTACAGATAGACCGGGGCTTGTTTCTTGTGTGGTATCATCTCCCATAGGGCAAAAGATTGTACAGTTTTGCACAATACTGGTGGAGGAGGAGATGGCGGTGGCAGTGACAGTCAGCAGAATCCTACAGCCAGAGTGTTTGCATTGACTGCAAATCAGGTAGCAGCTAATTCAGGTACCATTTCAAGAACACTTCTTGATGGTAGATGTGATGCTTATATGTTATTTGATACTGGTTCGACCCATTTTATTGTGTCTTTATCATTTGTTCGTCATCTTGGCATTGCACCTTCATTATTATATCCTCATATGCCTATTGCTACCCCGATGGGGAATTCTGTTATTATATCTGAAATATATCCAGAGTGTCTGATAGTTGTTGAAGATAGAAATTATAAGGTTAACTTGCTTCCGATGGAGATGCATGACTTTGACATTATATTGGGCATGGATTGGTTGAGTGAACATCATGCCACAATTGATTGTCAAGGAAAGAGGGTGATCTTTGGGGATGTAGATAAACCAGAATTTGTATACCAAGGGTCTCAGCCGAAAGGGGAGGTTAAATTAATTTCTGCTCTAAAGGCGAGCAAACTTTTATCTAAGGGTTGTGATGGCTATCTTGATTTCATGAAGGATACATCAAAGGATGAACCTCGCCTCGAGGATTATCCAGTTGTGAGGCAGTATGAAGATGTGTTCCCCGATGAGCTACCAGGTTTGCCACCACATAGGGAGGTGGAGTTTACTATTGAACTTGTTCCAGGTGCCGAGCCTATTTCTAAGGCGCCTTATCGAATGACACCACTTGAGTTGCAAGAATTGAAGGAGCAGTTGCAAGAGTTGTTGGATAGAGGATTTATTAGGCCAAGTGTGTCTCCTTGGGGCGCTCCTGTGCTGTTTATGAAGAAGAAGGATGGTTCCATGAGGTTATGCATTGACTACAGGGAGTTGAATAAGGTGACTGTCAGAAACAGGTATCCTTTGCCACGCATTGATGACTTGTTTGATCAGTTACAAGGGGCGAAGTACTTCTCAAAGATAGATTTGGGATCTGGTTACCATCAGTTACGAGTAAGAGAAGAGCTAATTCTGAAGACTGCATTTCACACTCGTTATGGTCATTATGAGTTTCTTGTGACGTCCTTTGAGTTGACGAATGCACCAGCGGTATTTATGGATTTGATGAATCGAGTCTTTCATGATTATCTGGATAAATTTGTGGTGGTTTTCATAGATGATATCTTGATATACTCTAGGAGCAGAGAGGAGCATGATGAGCATTTATGTACAGTACTTGAAATTTTAAGGGAGAAGAAGTTGTTTACAAAATTTTCCAAGTGTGAATTCTGGTGGAGGAAGTTGCATTCTTGGGGCATATTGTGTCTGGTAGGGGCATTGAGTTGGATCCTGCGAAAGTCGAGGCTATTACAAATTGGCCTAGACCTAGCAATGTGACGGAGGTGAGGAGTTTCTTGGGTTTGGGAGGTTACTACAGACGTTTTGTGGAAGGTTTCTCTTCCATAGCTTTGCCATTGACTCGGCTAATGAGGAAGGGCATTAAGTTTGAGTGGAATGATGATCGCGAGAAGAGCTTTCAGGAGTTGAAGAAGAGGTTGGTGTCTGCTCCAATACTTGTGTTGCCATCAGGAAGTGGAGGTTTTCAGGTTTATAGTGATGCTTCTAAGAGAGGATTGGGGTGTGTTCTTATGCAGCATGGGAAAGTGATTTCTTAAGCCTCTAGGCAACTTAAACCTTATGAGGTGAACTATCCTACCCATGACTCGAAGTTAGCAGCAGTGGTCTTTGTTTTGAAGATTTGGAGACACTATCTTTATGGAGAGATTTGTGACATCTTTACTGATCACAAGAGTCTCAAATACATCTTTACTCAGAAGGAGCTTAATATGAGGCAACGGAGGTGGCTTGAACTTCTTAAGGATTATGATGCAAATATTCAGTACCATCCGGGGAAGGTGAATATAATGGTAGACGCTCTTAGTAGGAAGAACTTGGGGAGTGTTGCATCTCTCATTACTCAGCCGCACCTTATTTCAGATTTGGAGCGCTTGGGTGTCTAGTTGTATGTTAGAGGACCAAATGGTAGAATTGCAAATTTGAAAGTGGAACCAAATCTTGTTTCAAAGGTTAAGGAAGCCCAGAAGAATGATATAGGTTTGGAAGCTATTAGATCTGAGGTGGCAGGTGGAAAGCAAACACATTTTTGTGTTGATGATGAGGGTGTGATATGGTTGGGTGAAAAATTGTGTGTTCCTGCAGATCCAATAATTCACGAGGAAATTTTAAAGGAGGCTCATAGTTCTTCATTCTCTATCCATCCAGGTTCCACCAAGATGTATAGGGATTTGAAGAAGCACTTTTGGTGGAATGAAATGAAGGGAGATATAGCAGAATTTGTGGGAAAATGTCTTACATGTCAACAAGTGAAGATAGACCGTTAGAGGCCTAGTAGGTTATTGCAGCAGCTAGATATTCCAGTTTGGAAGTGGGAAAACATTACTATGGATTTTGTGACTCATTTGCCGAGGAATTTCAAGAAGAATGATGTCATATGGGTGGTGGTTGATAGACTCACTAAGTCCACTCACTTCTTACCTATTAGAGAGACTACTCCTGTTCATGAGTTGGCAGAGATTTTTCAGCGAGATATTGTTAGACTTCTTGGTGTACCTGTTTCGATAGTTTCTGACAGGGATACGAGATTTACGTCACGATTTTGGAAAGGATTCCAGCAAGCTTGGGGTACGAGACTTAATTTTAGTACAGCTTATCATCCGTAGACCGATGGACAGTCAGAAAGGACAATCCAGACATTGGAGGATATGTTGAGGGCATGTGTTTTGGAGTGGACAGGTGATTGGGATAAATATTTGTATCTGGTTGAGTTTGCATATAATTACAGTTGGCACGCGAGTATTGGTATGCCACCATTTGAGGCTTTGTATGGTAGGAGATGTAGGGCACCATCTTGTTGGGATGAGGTTGGTGAGAGAGTCATTGAAGGTCCAGAGTTGGTTAGAATCACTAATGAGAAGGTAGAGAAAGTTAAAGAAAGTTTGAAGGAAGCTCGATCTCGTCAAAAGAGTTACGCGGACCAACATAGGAAGTTTGGGGGATTTAAGCCAGGTGATCATGTGTTCTTGAAGGTATCTCCTTGTAAGGGTGTTAAGCGTTTTGGTATGAAGGGAAAGCTTAGTCTGAGATATGTTGGACCTTTTGATGTTATGGAGAAAGTTGGGGAACTATCTTATAGAGTTGTGTTGCCGCCGAAGCTATCTCATGTGCATAATGTGTTTCATGTGTCTGTTTTGAGGGGCTATAAATATCATCCATTACACGTAGTTCAGTATCCACTGTATAAGATTAGAGAGGATCTTTCTTGCGAAGAAGAAGCTGAGGCTATCTTAGCTCGAGAGGAGCGAGTTTTGAGGAAGAACACCATTCCGTTTGTGAAAGTTTTGTGGAAAAATCATTCTGAGAGAGAGGCTACTTGGGAATTAGAAGAATCTATTCGTGAGAAATATCCGTATTTATTCGATTCAGGTACGAATTTTTAGCTTCATTTGATTCTGGGGACGGAATCCTTTTAAGGGGGTATATATGTAATATTCGTGATTTTAAATAATAATAATAATAATAATAATAATAGTAATAATAATAAGATTCGAATTAGAAATATAGTTAAAATTGGTGATCTAGTAGCTTCACTAATTAGTTATAAAAAAGGATTGATATTGAATATTTAATTTATTTATTATAAGTCTAAATGTAATAGGACATCCAATAAGCTATATATATTAATCCTTTCGGTCACCATAGTCTATTATAAAACCCTAGGCAAAGCGGCACAGAGAGAGAGGCAAGTGAAGCAATACAGGGAGGTGAAGGAAAACAGAGGAATTGAATCAGGTGATCATATACTTGCATGATATGTTAATTAATAATATAAATTTTTAACTGAGGTGGATAGATATTAGCCTTTATATTTGAGCCTGTTTGAGACTGCATAGTATGATTACCTCATGAATGTAATTTATCTTATTATTTTATTGATCAAAGTGATATATGATTGTGTTATTCTTTTGTCATATTAGTGTCAAGTTTTAAGGTTATTATGTCATGTATACCTAGTATAATATGTAGTTCAATATTATTTATATTATTTATTTTGTTGTGTAAAGTGATTAGTTTGTACAGATTGAGTACACACCAGTTAGTTTTGGACGAAGGTCACCAAGTTTATTTTATGATACTTTAAGTCGGTGGCACTAAATATAATAAATCAAGGTTTAAATTTTTTTTCCTTGTACTTTAATTTTATATGCATTTGATTTTATTAAATTAATATTCATGAATAGATTTTAAAATTAATTTGCAACTATGTGCTATAGAGTTCGAAGGTCTTTATTCATGTTAATTTGTATAAGTTCAATTTATAATCATTTATTACTTTTCATTATTTATAAAATCATTTGAATAGATTATTTTTATATTATAATTTTAGTTTGAATCTGACATATTGGTCGTGCTATTAATAATTTTTTTAGTGACAAGCTAAATGGTACATAAGTCTAGTATGATGTCGTAGCATTGGTACTCAAGTTTTTTTGATTTTGTTAACTTTTAATATTTAATGTCAAGGAAATGGTCTATATTTATATTAATATTTATTTTATGGCGGCATGTAGTTGAGTGAGCAAAGTCAAGGACACTAGAATGTTAGTAAATAAATTATATATTGATATTAAAGTAAGACCGTTTAAGCCTAATGCTCGAGTAATAAATGGGTTACTAAATAATTTGTATATCATAAAAAGGAACCTACACTAACAATAAATTATATTTTATATTTAGATAAGGGTCAGGAAATTTAGCGGATCATTTGTGAATTTCGGATTTCGTTAGTTTAGAACTTGCGACATTCGAGGTACGGATTTTGTCCCCTTTTTATTCAGTACTCCTCTTCTTAGAAATTAAATATCTCTGATTTGTTGAATTTTGTATTTATTCGCTCCGTTAATATTGTTTGGTTATTTTGACTTCCGAAAATTGTTTTATAAATTGATTTTGGAAATTTTAAAAATCTGTTATGCGGTTTTCAAAAATTATTTATGACACCCTCTATTTTGGAAATCTGAATTACTTGTCTCAGGTGATTTTAATTTTTGCGAGAATATTTTATTTTGAACCCTTAGTGTGATTTAGGGTATACCGAGTTAACCAGCTGTAGGGGTACTACAACCATGTCATTGCGGTACCAGTGACATGACACTTCCGTGACAGTGTGATTGGTCACGGCGTATCCTTCTGTCAACTCTTGGGAGGAGCTTTTGCGCATTTGATATTTGTTCAGGATACGTGGGTGCACCCAGAGTTTGATTTGTGATTTGATTTATGGTGGCGTTGTATATGCCGTACACGTTATCCATTCTGTTGCACGCATTAGGTACCCTATGATGTGTGTATTTGTATCTGTTCTGTTCTCGGTATGAAATATCCTAACCCCTCGTTGTTTCAGCCTTATTTTTTTAAAATTGTTGTTTTATTATAATTTGCAGATTATTTATTTCTAATCTCTTTGTTCTATAAATTGTATTCCAAATCCGTACTGGGCATTTGGCTCATGCCTTTTTTTCTGGCAGGTGCTTAGGGGGATCTAGGACTGTGCGATGGAGAGCTACCCCTTTTTATTGATTAGGATTTCGGACTTTATCAGTATTTAGACTTGATTATTTATTTAGAGTATTCAGAATTTATATTATTGGTTTAGACATTTTGGAAATTTAGTATTATTTTGGAAATTTTAGATTGTTAAAATATTGTTAGAAATATATTATTGCTCTGTTTGCAGATTTATGGATTTTAAGTAATATCTCCTTTTAAAATTAAAAAGGGGGTGTCACACGAATAGCCTCAACACTGTACTCCACCATCATCCCCATAACCACCGTGAAGCCATGCTTCTCCGCCTTAGCATTCACGTAGAACTCACGCACCAAACTCATGGGCACAACAACGGGTGTCTTGTAAAAAGCAACCCAGCCCATCTCCAAGATAATCTCCAACAACTTACCATCTTTCCTCGATGGCATAAAATCACGCTCATTGGCTATAGGCTTCGAAAGCAGCCCCACACACTCCGCCTCAGCCTCAGGAGTTGAAAGTCTAGGCCTCACACCACCCGCGCTCGAAGAATCAGTGGTGTTGCTGCTTACTTGGGTTCGCTGTCTTTTTGGTGCCATTGAGATTGAATAGGTTTGAGAGAATAGAAGTTTGTAAGAGAGATTTGTGATTTTGCGAGTTTGAGAAGTGATGGAGAAGTTTATGTATAAGTGTGTGTGTATATATAAGAGTTTAGGAATAGAATTGGTTATGAAAAATTAGTGGCAGTTGATTATGGGAATAATGGGTTTGATTTGGAGAGGGAAATATGGGATGTGGAAGAGTAAAAATCGGGTTTGAATTGATTTTGGAATAAAGTCCCCGATTTTCTCTTTATTCTGACTTATATTTTTTTCACAAACAGTGACTCAGCGCGGCCGCCCCTCCTGGCAGCGCGGGTGCGCCGTGCTTCTGGAAAACTAGTGGGGCCGCCCCGTATGCCAAGAAGTGCTTGCTTTATGTCATGAGCTTGACGTAGAATCTCGAGATCAAGTAGATAATAGAACGCACTAACCACCTCACAGTTTGCCGTATCCCCATAGTAGTGCTTCAACCTCTGACCATTCAATTTGAACGCTTGGCCTGGATGTAACAACCCAAATCCGGGGTCAAGATTTGTTATCACCAAACAATCTTTACATAATATAAAATAATATACAAATGAGCCCTTAAATTCAGATCGTTTACAGGTTATGGTGTGAAATAAGAATCTAATCTTCTACAAGACACAACAACTAAACTACAAAATTAAATACCTTTTTACTAATTGTGACGCCCTCAATCTCGGGGTTAGGAAATGAGGACCCACACACCTCCAATCTATGAATTAAATAAGCATAAACCCCGATTAGCTACTAACAGGGTCAAACAGGATAAAGTATGAGACAAGATTACAACTACCAACCATAGAATATAATTTACAACCCAAAATAAAACAAAATATACATAGTCAATCCTGACTTGGAACCGACAGATAACCCATTGTATCTTAACAACTTTTCGGCTAAGCGCTTGCTCACTCAAAACCTGTACTACCTGCTCTGGCAACTGGAAGCCCTCAACACGGTAGGGACCACCAGGTACGCTCTTACGAGCAGTGGCCATCTTCTTTCTTAACTGCCTGGTTAGATTAAAAAAATATATGAGTATAAAACTCGGCAAGTAACTATATAACAGTTCTAAGATACGAAATCCACAAGAAACCATTTACTTTTCTAGGCATTCTACTTTAACATATCTAGGTGGCAGATTTCTGTCTTTTGGGCAATGAAGGGGTTATAAAGAAAAACTTTGGGCTTTCAAGGAACAAGGCTCAAGATAGGGTGAAAGCCGACATTCATCACAAATTATTAATAGGATCACAAATGATCTTTCAAATGGAAAGCGATAATCTTTTCAATCATTGGGAATCAATTATATGATCAACAGAATCAACAATCAGGGTTCACAAGCTGTAAGCTTCACAATATCACAATCAACTCTTTTCAAAACAATATGAACCTTTTTCATTTTCAAAGAATCAATTACTGGATAGTAAATTCAATTCCTTTTTAAAATAGTTATGGAACCCTTGATTGGACTACTTCAACTTTTCATTTCATAATAATATGGGTGATCAGCCCGTATCGACCTCCATCCGGTCTTTAAGGTACCAATGGAATAATTTCAGCCTTAAACTGGACGAGCCCCGCTAGCCTCTTAACATGACTGAACTAGTCCCACTAGTCTCTTACGTCTCAGTCCAATCCATCAGGAATTCGTTTGGAAAACCTTGTGTTGGAAAAAGAAGGGCTTTACTAAATTCATTTTATCATTACCGAGAATATGAAATCATTCAGACTCTTTCAAGTCAAAACTCATTTTAAGTTCAATTTCAAGAATTCAAAGTTAAGGAAATGAATCAAGGATAAGCAAGGTTCAATTCTAGGGATCTTGATCAAACGATAACAAGGTACTCAAGTTAGGGAATCAAAAACCGTTTCAAGGATCAATAGGGAATAAGGTAAACAAAGGAATAAAGGATCATTACAAGGGGTTCGTAAAGGTACTTATAGGGTTTACAACAGTTCATGGTATAACAAGTAATTAGAATAGGAAAAAGGGTTACCAAAGGGTTGGATCAATAAGCTTATCACTAACAAGTTCACAAGATCAATGACAGGGTATCTCAAGAATCAATAACAGGGGTACATTACTTTAACAATTCAATACTCTACATGGCATGAACAATATC
This sequence comes from Apium graveolens, assembly GCF_009905375.1. Taxonomy (NCBI): domain Eukaryota; kingdom Viridiplantae; phylum Streptophyta; class Magnoliopsida; order Apiales; family Apiaceae; genus Apium; species Apium graveolens. The sequence goes on along the minus strand of NC_133654.1, from coordinate 197,602,077 downwards.
CTCTTTATAACCATTTACACAAGTAAGTAGAGTTACTTGCCTGAATTCGCTTTCCTGTTTCACAAAGGTTGATCTACTGCCACCTAGTATACCTTTCCCTTTCCTAGCCTGAATTCCCTCACGCTCCGAATCTACAATTAAAAACCAAAACCTTAATTAGATTCCCACTTGACGTTCCCAGAATGCTTAACATGTCCATTAATCGCAATATCCTAAGAGCATATATACTCAATTACAATCACACAACATGTCTATACCATAACTCGTATACTTTTAACCATATAGACTTTGAATCACGCATTATGATGCGAATATGATATATAGCATTTAATCCTTGCATTTTCAACTCTATACTTAAGTTATTATATCACTTATAAATCAATCCCTTTTATACCTATATTTCATTCGGTTATAACCACAAATCAAGATCCAAGAATCAAACATTGACATGCAAATATCAAAATTACATACAAACTTGAGATCAACCCAACTCTTATTCTCTTTAACTCATTTCTAACTTGAACGCTTACATGCAAAGCTATACCTTAACATGCATCCAAATTCTCATGTCGATTCTTGCTAGTAACTAATGCAATTAGCATATAAACTCACAAAAATAACTTAACCTTCTTTTAACCATAAGATCCATTCAGATTTTTCAAAAAAAAAACACATGCATGGGTAAATTTGACATGCACTTTCTAGAATCAAATCGAAATCACACGTATAATTCGTTTAACACATAAATCAACTTTAATCCCTTAAAATCAAGCAAAAACACCTGAATTTTCCATTAATCAAGACATGCATGCATCATTTGGAGTTCTTAAACCACATCTTAGTCCACTTATTCAAGAATCTCTACACTCAATCAATCAACAAATCATTTTCATTATAAAATCAACTTAATAAACAAGAACCATTCGGTTTTCAAGCAAAACAATACATGCAACTTCTATTTCGATTCTTTAAATCATCAACTAATCAAATTTCTTAATTACTTTTAAGAATACACATTAACAAGTCATTTCCATTCATGAAACAATCAAATTTATTTTCTCAAAATCAAGGACACATTCGGGTTTTTATAAATTCACCACATTCAAACTTTGAAAATAGGTTTTATGATTAGTAGAGCTCAGTAATAACATCATCACTCACCACCGGTTCACCGGAGTTCATCACGGGTGGCGGTGGCTTCACGGTGGTGCCCTCATTCGAGGGTGTCCAACCACAAAACCCCCGATTTCCCTTAAAAATCACAACAAACACATGCAATACATATTCATCACAAAATCACATCATCTTGATTCTATAAAACAAGAACTCAGCAAAACCAAACTTTACACACACACACACACACTCGCATGCAAGTACCAAATAACACATGCAAGTGAATCAAAGCTCATATATGGAACAAGGATGAAGTTTTATGGAAGAATCCATAAAAATTAAGTGAAGAAGAGAGATGTACGAAGAGGAAAAGAGAGAGAGACTTCAAGAGTGAGATAAAAAAAGAAAGAGAGAAATGAGAGAATGTGAGAGAGAAGAGAGAGTGGACGGGGTGAAGAGAAAGAAAAGGGGGAGGGAAGGGAGTATTTATATTGATTTGGAGGGTAGTGTGGTCATTGTACCACACTTTTACATTTCTTTTTCTTTTCTCTCTTAATTTTCAATCCAAAACGAATTTAATCAAGTAATAGCTCTCTCGTAAAAGATGAGAATGAAACGAATAAAAATTTTAGAATGTAGATCTCGAAATTAGCTTTTCAGCCATATTTTCAGAATAATTTTTTAGCGAACGATTGATTAAATACGGATTTTACAAGATTATGTTGCAAATAGCATTTTAGCTCCATAAAATCATTTTAAAATGCAACGATCACGAAATAGATCCATTTATCACTTTTAGAAAGTCTGTGGGACTATTTTGAAGACAACAAAATAATTTTCATGCCTTGACCATTCTCGGATAATTTTATAAAAATGTATAAAAGTTCAATAAACCTTATTTTAATCCAAATAAATCCCTGATATCCATTTAAAAATTAACAGATCACGTACTCATGCATACAGGCAAGCAAGCACATACATATCCACACATCACAACTCATAATTGACCTTACAATTTCCACTTTTAATTATTATTCCTCTTTTCGCGTACCGGGTCATGTTCTGCCTGACGGCCAGACGCTCAGCGTTTCAATTACGCTTCTTTACCAACCGACACGTCACTAGAACGTAATACTTACTCAAACATTCCTTTTCACATAAACACACATATTTCATATTTAAACACCTTAATCCATTTTTAAGACGGGTTCCGTTCTACCTGACGGCCCGACAACACAGCTTAACCCTTAAGCTGACTCTTTAAATTGGAATGCATCTATCTACGCTCCCAGATACTAATATATAATAAAGATAATTAACCATCACTTAATCACATAATTTATAATCACTCCACATAAATCATACTTTATTCATTTAATTAGGTTGCGAAATTCCTAGTCGTTAGAATCTACCCCCCTTAAAAGGATTATGTCCCCAGAATCTAGTCTAAGCAAATATATGGGGATACTTTTCTTGCATTTCGCTTTCTAATTCATAAGTTGACTCTTTCATTAATGGATTTCTCCACAACACTCTAACTAGAGGTAAAACTTTATTTCTAAGCATTATCTCTTTCCGATCTAGGATTCGAACTGGTTGTTCCACATAAGACAAATCTGGCTGGATTTCCACTGGTTCCAATTCGATCATATGGCTTGCATCAGCATTATACTTCTTTAGAAGAGATACGTGGAATACATTGTGAAGATGTTGCATTTGCGGAGGTAGCGCTAATTCATAGGCCACTTTTCCAACTTGTCGCAGTACTTCGAATGGTCCAATAAACCTAGGACTCAACTTCCCTTTCTTTTCAAATCTGGTTAAACCTTTCGAAGGAGATATCTTTAATTAGACTTTGTCTCCAGGCTCGAATTGCACATCTTTTCGTTCTCGATTCGCATACTTCATTTGTCGATCTTGAGCAGCAATTAATCTTTTTCGAATCATTTCCACCTTTTCTTTCGTTTGTTGAACCAGCTCTGGGCCAATTAATTTGCGCTCACCACCTTCATCCCAATATGTAGGGGATCTGCACTTTCTTCCATATAACGCTTCATAAGGCGGCATGCCAATACTTGTGTGATAACTGTTGTTGTAGGAAAACTCAATCAATGGCAAATGATCGTCCCGATTTCCTTTGAAATCTAATGCACAGGTTTGCAACATGTCCTCGATCATCTGTATTGTCCTTTCACTTTGTCCGTCGGTCTGCGGATGATATGTCATACTCATTTTCGGCTTAGTTCCCAAATGATCATGAAATTGTCGCCAAAATCTCGAGTTAAACCTCGGGTCTCTATCAGACATGATAGATACCAGCGCTCCGTGACGCATTGTAATATCCCATATTTTCAAATATTATTATTATTACTATTTGAAATTATTTATGTGAATTTATGTGAATTTTAGTGAATTATCTGGTAATTGGAGTTGATGTTTTGGATGTTTATATATGATATTCTTTGAGTATTTTAATTTTTATATGTTCAGAATAAAATATAGATTATAGTGATATTTTATGGTAATTTTTGGGCTATTATATAAATTTACAATGATTTATGGATTTGTAAATTATTTTCTGAGTGATTATAAAACTATTTTATAAAGCCGGGAATTGTCCAACTTCATCCGTTTTTGCGTTTTTACAACCCTAAAATCTTCCGAAAACTCCTTCCTAACGTAATCTGGTAATTTCGAACATTTCCGTGTTTTAACTTTTTCGATCCGGATTACGGTTTGACCCGTACGCATCCCGACGTACAATTTTCGATACGATAAACATTTTAATAGATCAACCAAACCCGTATTCTCAAAAAACGGGATATTATTACATTATTTTCGCATAAAGTGTTTTATAAGAAGACCCGGTTTTGATAATTATCCAATATGATATTAAATGGTATCATTTTGATAGTTACTTAGCGGCTAAGTAACCTATTTTCGGATCCGATATGATCCAATGTGATACTTAATACGTGTTTAAGATGCATTTATGTGAATCGATCCATAATTTGGACGCGTGTTTAATTGCGTCTTTATCGAGGTACTTGTTTTATCTCGTTTTATGTGCATTTGATTGTATTTTATGTGTTTTCAGGGTTTTCTATTAATTTAGATATCGTTTCTTTTTTTCAAAAATAAACGGACCGGGAACCCACCGAGACGTCAAAGCCCACAAAATTTAAGTTTTTATTTTAATAGAAACATTCGTATGTCAAATACCCAGTATTTTTATATTTTTGAATTATTCGCAATTTTTGGGAAATTTAGATATATTTTTTGTATTTTATGGCTTTTAAAATTATTCCCTATAATAATTACTTTTGGGCCTAATTATTTTTATTTAGGGGATAAAAAAACTCTTAAATTATTTTAGGGTATTAATTTTGCAGATAATATAAATAGTTGATCAGATTTATTTTATTCATTTTTTCTAAAAAAAAATCAGAAAATTGAAGAACTCAAGAACAGAAATTGGGGGTGAGATTTGGTGCAGAAACTTTAATCACTAATTTTGCAGATAGTTTTAAAATGATTATGGGAGTCGATTTAAGTATGAATTTGCATCGTTCTATTGCGAAATCATGTTACCCGAGTTCTTGGGTTTTTGTGTTTTATTAATTCGAATTTTTGGACTTATTGTTGATGGTTTGATCATATGATTATTAGTAATAGTTTATACGTGTTCTGGGCTTTATTTCCATAGCTAAAATGTTAATTTTGGTCCTCATTTGGCGAAACTGAGAAGTTCGTCGGAGTTTGTTCGAGGTTGTCGAGATTAATGGCCATTTTCGCCGGATTTTGGGTTCTGCAACCTCGTTCTTGTCGTTGATGATACTGTGATGTTGCTGAGTTGACATAGGATTGATTCGGCTTTAAAAGTTATAACGACAGAGCCGCTTTCGTCTGTAACCAGACTTGCCGGAGTCCGGCGAACCGTGTCGGAATCTGGGTTCATTCCAGAAACCGGCCGGTGTTCATGTCAACCCGGTTTGCCCCTCTTAACCCGGTTTCGACCCGCCAACTTGATCCGCCTCCGATCTTAAAATCCCCAAACCCCAACTCAGAATTCTGTTTGTGCATTTTCTTTTTAAAATTTATTTCAAAATTCATTTTTCTGATTTTAAAAATCATTTCTTATTTTATTTCAAAAAAATCATTTTATTATTATTTTAAATTCTAAAAAGTATTTACTTAGTTATATTTTTTGTAAATTCCAAAATTATTTTCTTTTATTATTTTCAAAAATCCAAAAATTTTATTCATTTAAATTGATTAATTATTTTGATAATTAATCAGTTTATTTAGATAATTTGTATTAATTTTATTTTAATTCCAAAAATTATGGAAAAATCATTTTTAATTCTAATATTTCCTAAATACTGATTTAAAAATTATTTTGAGCTTTTAAAATATATATTTTAGTATTTAAAATCAATTAATATTATTATTAATTGATTTATTCGTATTTTATTCGTAGAAAATAATCCGTTCGTCAGTTTAATATGAAATGAACGCGTTTAGACTCAGAAAAAAAATTATGCTTTCATTAAAAATACTTTCGAGACCCAAATCTTTTTTGTTTCGAAAAGTCTCTTGTTTTACGAGTCATTCTAAGTCAATAATTGATCGATAAATCGTATTTTAACCCAATTTCAGTTTTAAACATACCGAGTCGAATGTTTTGGCGAGACGAGTCCTGTGTTATATGAATTATGTGATACGTGGATTATGTGCTTACGTTCTATGTGAAGTACGTGTGTATGTAGGTCAATAGTCTTGTGTTTGGATGTCTTCTTTATGTGTGGGCTATCGTATTGGTATGCAATAGGATTTTGACGCGTAGTTCGTCGAGTTATTATCATTTAGACGATTAAAGTTGTAGCTTTTAATTATAGATGCGAGTCTTTCAAGAAGATCAGGATCGAATGAAATGGATGAACACTAGTGTTGAATAGTATGGAATATTGGAGTGCAGCACTGCATGAGCAGCATGCCAAATGATTAGTATAATAAAGACGGTGATGCCATGAGATGTCGGAATGAGGGATTGTGTTATTGCGAGTGTGACTAACTGCTAAAAACCAAAGGCAAGTATCCCTCTCATCACTTATTGTTCAAGTGATATTTATTTTGAATCCCATTATGCAAGTATTGCTTTCCTATTCTCACTTCAGCATAGATAAATGTTTTACATATCGCGGAATTATCATTCATGCAAGTATTCTCTGTTATTCTATATTCAGAATAGTTAAATGTTTCACTTATCAAATTACTGGATTTATATATATTTTGGATTTTGAGAAAAATGATTTGGTTGCGAATATTCCTACCCAAGTAAATGGGGGAATAAAATTATTTCGGGTATCGATTATGATGACCCCTCTCAATAAAAACATTTTAAGATTGGATCATAATTGCGTAAGTGACCGGGATGGACGGTGCAGCGGAGGGCTATTTCTAAGTGTCATATGAAATATTATGACACAATTTTTGCCACAGGCAGGTATATTGCCTTTTTATTTGAGTACTCATATTTTTTGGGACATGTTTCTATGAATCATGACCCAGTGCTATCACACGGGCTTATCAGCATGTGATAGTACGTCCGTCGGAGAATGATCCCAATATAAATTATCATATCGTTTTTGATATTCATAGAATAAATGATTTATCAAGTGTTCTGGTTTTGAATAAAAGGTGAAATGCAGTTTTGATTCAGTTTCTGCTTGATGTAGATATTTAGTTTGTTGTTAAATATCAAAGGTGGTATTAGTATAGATGATTGATGTTGACTTCAGTATGGGATGTTGTGAGCATCAAAGTTCATATTGATATCTATTTTGATATCACAACAAAATGAGTATTAATATCAAGAGTTCGGTTTTGAATAAAGTTTATGAATCGATCCATAATCATTGCTTCTTGTTATTGTTGTTTACGATATTTCCGTAAACACGATTTTACGAGTTTTATTCTCGTCAAGATTCAAAGTATTGCCGAATCATTTTGCTCGAAATTATCCAAAAGGTTTTGAATACAATTAAGGAACCAATTCTGGGGTTCCTCAACTAAAATTTTATGATTCAACAATTATGATTTTTAAATGTTCTGCGCTATTGCAGATGCCGGTTTTATATCAAAACGACCTTATATATACTATAATGAACTTGCTGAGCATTTCTTCCGCTCATACTTGCCTGTTTTTAAATTTAACCTCCAGTGAGGATTAACTTGCGATGTTTAGCCGCGTAATTCGAGAAAGCAAAGAAGAAGCTCTTGAAAGGTGGTTGGTCCATGGTTTGAAGATTAGTATAAGTTCTATTATGTAAAGTTATTTATATTGTATTATATTATAATTGTGTTATTTTATAGTTGGGCCTAGTATACTTCTTTTCAAAGTTATACTAGCGGGTTAGTATGGAATTGGAATTTGTTGAAAAGAGTTTTAAAAGAAAAAAATTATTTGTGGAATTTGGATTTCTTGTTTCTAGAACTGTAACCTTAAAAGATCTTGGATTAGTTTAGGGTCATAAATGATAAATATCTTCCGCTGGCATTTGCATTTTGGTTTAACAGGTTAATTTGGATTGAGGTTTCATAGTGACGACCAAATCCTCTGACCCTGGATTTGGGGGCGTAACAGATCACAATATCATCCAAATACAATTTAACCAACTTTTCTAACGAAAACCTTTCATTAATCATCAAGAAATGCGCTGATTTCGTCAATCAATCGATTACCACCCAAATTGCATCGTGATTAGACTTGGTCTTTGGTAATCCTACCACGAAATCCATTGCGATATGTTCCCATTTCCATTCTGATATGTCCAGTGGTTGAAGCAATCCACTTGGTCTCTGATGTTCCGCCTTTACTCTTTGACAAGTATAACACTTACTTATCCATTCCGCAATTTTCTTTTTCATGTTTGGCCACCAATAACTCTCTTTTGAATCCTTGTACATTTTCATACTTATAGGGTGAATCGAAAATTTCGAGTTATGCGCCTCTTGCAAAATTTCATGCTTTAGCTCCACAATGTTAGGTATCCAAATACGTGAGTTAACACAATATATTCCTCTTTTATCCTTTTGAGCTTTGATTTCTTCTCCCGACAGCTTATCTTTCTCACGGTTCATTACTTGCTCTTGACAACATCAGATCTTTTCCAAAATTTCAGGTTGAAATGACATAGCATACATTGCTTCACCTCCAACTTCTGGAGTCTGCACTTCTATTTCCATCTTTTCAAAATCCTTGATCAATTCCTCTGATAACGTAAACATATTCAATCTTTTATTGCGACTTAAAGCATCTGCTACCACATTCGCCTTTCCAGGATGATAATTTATTGCACAACCGTAATATTTGATCAATTCTAATCACCTCTTATGTCTCATATTCAACTCCTTCTGAGTGAAAATATACTTTAAACTCTTGTGATCTGTATAGATCTCGCACTTTTCCCCGTACAAATAATGCCTCCAAATCTTAAGGGCAAACACAATTGGTGCCAATTTCAAATCATGCGTGGGATACTTCTGTTCATGCGGCTTGAGTTTTCTAGACGCATATGATATTACCTTCCCGTGTTGTATTAACACACATCCGAGTCCTTTATTCGAAGCATCGCTGAAAATTACAAATTCTCCTTTCTCATCTGGTAGCACCAACACTGAGGCGGTTACCAATCTCTTTTTCAATTCTTGAATGCTTTCCTCGCACTTATCTGTCCACACAAACTTCCTGTTCTTCCTTGTCAACTTAGTCAGTGGAACAACAATCTTAGAGAAATCTTGCACAAACCTTCTATAGTATCCGGCTAATCCCAGAAAACTTCTGACCTCCCTAGAAGTCTTGGGTCTTTCCCAATTCATCACAGCTTCTATCTTGGCTGGATCTACTTTGATTCCTTCCTTATTAACTACATGTCTAAGAAATTGTACTTCCTTTAGCCAAAACTCACACTTCGAAAACTTGGCGTACAACCTTTCTTTTCTCAAAATTTCCAAGGAAATCCTCAAATGCTCCTTATGATCTTCTTCCGTCTTGGAATATATCAATATATCATCAATAAACACTATAACGAACTTATCCAAATATTGCTTGAACACTCTGTTCATAAGATCCATAAATGCGGCTGGCGCGTTCGTCAAACCAAACACCATTACCAAAAACTCGTAGTGTGGCGCCCTCCAAACCCGGGTCAGAAGTTTGGGGTCCACACACATATATCTTATTTATAACCTGCTTATAACAATAATAAAGATAATAATAATATGCAGTGACCCTACTTACCAACTACCACGGACCGCAACAGGTTAAAGTATGCACACAAGCCACACACACACACTTTATATTACAATGTCCAAATCCCAACTATTTAAACTTAGAACTGAACATTAAAAATTATTACAAACTTTTACAAACTTAAACTATCTCAAAAGCTGCCAGCTAGCTTAACTCGATCAACCTGAACCCCTAGCTCTCGCACTGGATTGGGGATCCTCGCTACCAACTAGTTCCTTCTTAATTGGAAAAGAACATAAACAACAGTGCACAAATGAGCTAACTAGCTCAGCAAGTCACAATGACAAGACTGAGAATAATGACCATCAAGTGAAAAGGGTTAAGGTATCAAGTGAACAATGATTAATGATTTAGAATTGGATATTATATTTTCATTTTAAAAACCCAGGTTAGGCTGCTGATCAGTCACGCACTAACCCCGAGCAAGGCACACAACTCTGCTCTAATTACTGGATCCAAGGAACACATTGGGCTAACTTGACCACCAATCTGGTCTAACCACGAATCTGGTCCACAATTTTTATAAAAAAATATAATTCTAACATAATAACAGAATAAACAATGTAAAGCAATAAACAAAATCATAAGCAACATTGGATATTCAACAATGAAATGGTTTCAATCTTCACAAGGGATCAATATGTCAATTTTAAGGAATGGCTGTTAGGTAATGAAAGAATTGGATAACCGAGGAATCAAAGTTTCAAGGTTACAAGGATTTGGTCTTTCAAAGCATAAGGTACAATGGTTTGAGTATGTAAGCAATTTGATTTAGTGTTTGGCATTCAGTTTGTATGTATTTGTGGAGTAGTATTGTATATCTGTGGTTCGTATTCGGGTATACAATAATCAATGGTTTAGAAAGAATAATGTTTACGGCTCAAAGATCAACAACTGAAATCAAGGTTTATGGTTCAGTGCTTCAAAGCACTTGTAATATGAAACAAGACTATTAATCAACTATAATATATATCGGGAAAGTTCAGCACACTTGCCTGATATTAGCTTACTATACTTCTCTAACTTCCAATCACAATCTCCTACTCCTCGACTATCTATTTCCCTTTCCTATGCCTTGCCTCTTCTGCTCACATATCATAAACATCTATCAATACTTAACTCATACGATTCTATTTGATATACACTTCTATCTACCCTTCGTTTTACCCAAATCTGATTAACGGATTGAAAGTTATGTTATAAACAAGTAAACATCGAACATATAGACCGACAGTCAAATAACAAGTCATATATAACACATAACATGTCAGACAATTAATGATATATCATTTATAAAGGAGTCTCGGGTGATAAACAAGCTTTCGGGTATTTAATATGGTTTTTAAAACATTTTTCGGAATTAAAACGGGTCGTTGGATCAATTTCAAAGCAATAAACAAGGTTCGGTTGGCCACATCTGGCTTCAAAGTAATTTTCTAATAATTATTGAGACTTGAAAACAATTTAAAATAATATTTTAAAGCTCGAAACTATTTTTCGGAATTTTTAAATCATTTTTAAATAATTAAATGTAATTAAATAATTAATTAAAATCAATTAATAATTAATTAAATCAATTAATCAATTAATTTTTGAATAAATTGACCAATTAATCAATTAATTATTAACTAAAATTAATTAACTAATTAATTCAGATTTATTTTTGAATTAAAAATAATTTTTGGAATTAAAATAATAATTTTTGGGATTTTCAGAAATTAAAAATGAATTTTTATAATTAAAATAAATAGAAAATATAATTTTTAAACTTTTTTAAAACAGGAATCCTATTTCTGCAATTTCCAGAAACTTCAGGGACTAGACTTCACCATCTTCAAAAGTACAGGGACTAAACTGCAATTTTGCAGTTCAGTCGCCGGAAAATTACGGGGATGGCCGGAGAACACGTTCCCGACATCCTCACATCACCAACTCCTCCAAATATGATCTATACATCACCGGGAATTTATTCATGCAATCAAAACACATCAATAACCCCTGAGTTGGCTGGAATTTGGCCGGGAAGTTCGCCGGTTTCCGGCGAGCTCGACGTAACTTTAAAAACACAACTCCCTTCAAACCATGAATCATCTGTTAACGAGCTATATACCAATCGATTGCAAAATTTCATAAGGAACATAACCCACTATATTTCAACAGTTAATAACCCCTAGAACAAAAAGCCCTAAATTTCAATTAAGAACATTCATACAGGTTACAAACCCTAATTTTAAAATTCAACGATTAAACTCAATTTTGAACATGTTATTGAACTCCAAATCAGTCATATGACATATGAAAATTATCAGGAAAACAAGCTCTATAACATGCAATCATCAAATCATTGTAACAATCATCCGAACAAAAATTCATATTTTTAATCAAAATAATTCAAAAATAAATAAAAATATAGAAAGTAAACCTTTGATTCTGCAGTTTTGGAACTTGTATAATCTGATAGAACACTTCAAATCCTTCGTTTTGGTTACTCAAGCTTTCCAAACGGATTTCAATAACACCTCCGATTTGCTATTTGATTCTTGAAAGTTTATATGAATATATAGATTTTCTCTGTAAAATTATATAATTACTGTTTGCAAATGATTTTCGGTACGAAATAAAATACGGTAAAGGGTATTTATAATTACGGAAAATTAGTATCCCGTTGGAGCATTCCGGATATAAAATGTTACATTTATTTATAAAAACAGATCCAAACGGTACCGGTTTTCGGGATAATTATCCAAATCAGTATAATTTGTACTGCAGTCTTGGTCTCAGCGCCTGGTTACACGTATTACGATATGATAATTGTAAAATTTTAATATAAAGATCCCGTTTATCGAAAATACGAGTTTTATTGATTTACCGAAACGAATAATGTATCGAAAATATTGTGCCGGGACCCGCGCAGGACAGACTATACGCTGGATCGAAAAAGTCAAAACATGGAAAATGCTCGGAATATTGCAATTAGGTTAGGAAGGAGTTCTCGGAAGAGTTTCGGATTATAAAAACATAAAAACGGGTGACTTCGGTTGGTTCCCAATTATATAAAATAATTTATAGAAATTCGGAAAAAGATTTTATAAAATCCATAAATTTCCTATAAAATCATAAATCAACATAAAAATAAATACGAAGATATGAAAATTATCTATATTTTATTTTGGACATATAAAAATTAAAATACTCAGTTGATATTATTTTTAAACATCCAAATACATATACCACTTAATAATTAATTCACAGAATAAATACTGAACATGCATAATATTTATTTATCAGCAAAATAAATACATGATATATCCCAGATATGGATTCGAAACGCCGTCTTGGGTTTATCCTCCGCTTTAATCTTTAGCTGATGATACCCAGATCTTATATCAATCTTGGAGAAACACGAAGCTCCTTTTAGCCGATCAGAATAAAGGTATAAAAATCTTACCCGATGAATTATTTCTTCATTCACTTCGATCTTCATGGAGCAATTTCTTCATTATTTACAACAGCCCAACAATTAATATTTTTGGGTACGAATTAATGATGATATAAGAGCCTCTTAGCAAAAACCGAATTGATAACATATCAAAACTGTAAGCAGATCTAAGTTTAATATCTGAATTTGTTTGGTATTATATTAAATCAAGAATAATACGAAAGATTTGTTCTCGCTAGACATAAATAAACTAGAATCAATTCGATTTCAACTAGGTTTTAAATTAAACGATGAGATTGTGGCCGATAAAGAAAAGGGAAAACCTATGATAGGAAGAGGCGAGGACAATAATTATGTGCATATGTGTGTGCGTATATATAAGTGCAGATATTCTAGATACAAATATTTTATAATAAGTATCCTTTTATTACCAACCTATTATTGAATTGGGCCTCAAAGCCTTTTCGATAATAAAATGTCGACAGCCTACTAATGAAGTCATCGATTCGCAGTAGAGGGTACTTATTCTTAATCGTCAACTTATTTAATTTGCAATAATAAATGCATAATCTCATACTTCCATCCTTCTTCTTTACAAACAACACTGGTGCACCCCACGGGGATATACCCGGGCGAATCACTCCTTTATCCAACAATTCTTGCAACTGCGCTGCCAATTCCTTCATCTCGACTGGTGCCATACGATAGGGAGCTTTCGATACTGGTTCCGTTCCAGGAGCCAAATCAATCGTAAACTCAATCTCTCTATCTGGAGGTAGTCCAGGTAATTCATCTGGAAACACATCAGGAAAATGTCTTAGTACAGGAATATCTTCAATCCTTACGGATTCTTTCTCTACATCCTTAACATGAGCCAAATAAACTTCCCATCCTTAACATAACAATTTCTTCATCTCAATCATCGTTATAAATTTGTTCTCTTGTCTTTTCCCTTTGAATATCACTTCATCACCATTCTTGGTCTTTAACTTCACCTCCTTACTTTTACACACTATTTGCGCCTCGTGGTTTGACAACCAATCCATTCCTATTATAACATCGAATTCTCCTAACTTAAAAGGAATAAAGTCAGCAGAAAAGTGTCAACCTTCTATAACAACACAATCTGGAAAAACTTTATTAAAAATGACTTTATCTTGATTTGCTACCTCTAAAATCAAGTTAGGTTCCAGAGGGTACGCAACACAATTAAGTCTATCAAGAATACTTTCAGAAATAAAAGATCTAGTTTGTTAGGTACCAATGTGTTTGTAGAAGGGGGGTTGAATACAAACAGTACCGAATAATCGAATTAAATGTGGAATAAAATTATGAAATAAAATTCAAGTTAAATAAGAATATTATTAAACTTGAAAGGTGTTACAACAACTGTATCGATTACAAGGAATTAATCTCAAATTAATTATCACAAATCTAGAATAAATTCGACATGAACTTTTTCTATTTTCGTAATAAAAAGATTCAAATGCTAAACGCAATTTGAGATTAAGTTCTAGGGATTTTGATCCGCTAGATAGTTACACAAGAATAAGATAACGATTTCTAGTGGTTTGGATTTAACTTTACAAACTAGAAATTATGATCTTGAAGTTTGCAGATGCAGGATAAAATATTTCTTCCGCGGCTGCTCTGTTTTTGTTCTTGTATTGGTTTCTGTATATTGGATGATGAGTCTTCTGCTGCTTTTTGTTTTTATCAATCATTCAACAGACTCACTTCAACTAGCAAGACTTTCGGCAAGACTATCTGTTGTGCTTAGCAAGACAATCCCAACAGCTGGTATGACAATCGGTAGGACTAATGATTGTACTAGCAAGACAATCTGATTGAACTACAATGACTTTCGGTATGACAATCAGTTGAACTAGCAAGACAATCTCCTTCCCAGTAGAACTTTCGGTATGAGTATTGAAATGACTTGGAAAGACTTTCGGTATGACAATCCAATTGTCATACCAGTTCAAATATTTGTCTTGTTGATTTAATCTTGAATATTAATTCAAAATCATTTCTGAAAAATGCATAATATTAATTTAGAATTAATTAACCAATTAATTCAATTAATCAATAAATTAATCTTTGCAGATATAATTTATTTTCTTAATTAAATTATATAACTTAATTAATTAATAGAGAATTAATACTAATCTTGAGCAGCAACCATTCTTCTACAAATCTTCTGAAAATCACTGAAAATTATGAATCAATTCCACCACTTCAATGTTGACACTCGATGTACTGTCTGGTTCATGAGTGACTAACTTCCGTGATGTTTCTTCATGTCTTGACTTTGATAATTGATTTTCTTCAGATTAAATCCCTGTAATTAATTGATACTCTGACGAGATCTCTATCACTTGATTAAATCCACAACCCTGATTTATATCACCGAGGCTTGATCAATTTCTTGAACTTCTTCCAGTGAATTAACTCCTCAAGTCTGTAGATGAACCTTGTTTCTGAATCCTTTGACAGATGTTACTTTGCGAGATCTCTTTGACGGTAGATCCACTATTTACTTATTACATTCTTATTTGAGTTGAGTTAAATCCTCGAATATACAAATAGGCTATGACATATACCTTACAATCTCCCCCTATTTGTTTGTTAGACAATAACAATAAATACCTAGAGGATAACTCAACTAACAAATAAGAAAAAGATATAAACAGAAATGCAAAGTAAATAGCAGAAAGGTTCTGGATAACATTTAACCTTTTCCAGATTCCAAATAGATGTTCCTCTAGACTGAACATATCTTCAAGTAGTTTCATCTTCTTCTGTACAACCACATTTCCTGTTGAGAAGCACATATCTCTCTTGCTTCTCCCCCTATGAGAATCAACTGATTAAAAAAGATCACCTTCGTTTACCACCTCTCCCGTACAATAGGATCCGCAGATAAAAACCAATGGTACTCCCCTTTTGAAAACAGCTTCTTCCCTTACTAGAAAATCACCTTGTGTTTACCACCTCTCCCGTACAATAGGATCCGTAGTTACAAACAACAATGGTGTGGTGTACATGTGCTTTACCTTTTTCTTACTCCCTGCAATTTCTCCCCCTTAGTTGAGGAATCCTCCAAACTATTACTTAAGCTTTTATCTCCCCCTTAGTGAAGGAACGTATGCCGTCGTCTGAAGGAGTTCTCATATTTCACTTGGTTGGAAAAGAAATAACAAGTAGTTTCTCTTTCTTCCTCACCGTGAGTGTGTGATTCTGTTTAGTGTACCTCACATGTGTTTCACTCTTCTCTCCACTCGTGTTTACACTCATTCTCACAAGTGTATCACTCCTCTCATAGCTCCAACATTCAACTGTACCTGCAAGGAAAATCACCTTAGCCATCCTTAAGGAGGTCAAAGGTGGTGCAATGGGAGTTCGCAAATCCCCATCCTTGTTAAACTCATCAGATGAATCTGAGTCATAATCTACAAGTTGCTAGTTTCCCTTTTAGGGTTCCAGATTTGAATTCTGGGAAGGTAAACAATGATCCTACGAATTTAGCATAAAGATCAAAGTTCCCTTCTAATGTCTGTGAAGACATTTCCTTGTGACTCATCAGGTAATATCTGAATCATTGTCAACAAGTTGCCGATCTGCACCTATGTCAGATCCATTATCCGCAGATGCATCCAAGAGATTTAAGCCTGAGGAGGTAGACACTGATCACTAACATATGGCTTTTGGATCAGTATCCTCTCCTAACACCTGTAAAGGCAATTGGTCCATTAACGAACCTTGAAAAATCGAATCTGTCCTTAAAATGGTCGAAACTCTTGTTTTCGTCAACTCATCCTTTGTGTGTGTAACCTTTCCTTGTGCATCAAGAATTGTTTATGTTTGAAGTGGTGACACTACATCGGATACCCTGGCCGACAGGCAAATTTCAATAGACGCACCCTGTTGAGAGAATGAATCTAGTAACTGTTTATGTGCCTTTTCAGCCATTACATCTTTTTGAGAAGATGTATGGGAGCTAACAGGTGTCTCGGTTTAAATACTACTCATCTATGTAGGAGACAGAGCTACTGGGTTGACTACAGAACCTTCCTTATGTGGTACACTAAGGCACTATCTCCCTCACGCTCATTCATACTACATTTAGTGGTAAGAGAGTGTTGGTCTGTTCTGTTTTTGTGTTTGTCTTTACAGTCTGGGATAGATGTTGTGGGTTTTCAACCTCATGACTGTCAATGAAAGAAAGTCATTGGAGACTGAACCTGTATCACAGAACATATGGCACTATAGAGATAAAATGTACTTAAGATATATAATGAATGAAAATTGTACATTTAATCTTTTGAGAGAAATGATGTACAATAGTGATTTCAAAGGATTTTACATGAAATAAGAAATCACTAATGTAGAAAGAAGTTTGAGTTCAATGATAACATTACCAGCTTACAAACAGCCATATCCCTCAGATAAACCTTTGCTGTTATCTCCAAAGGTAACCAGGGGGCCAGCTTTCTCAACCACATTTGATAGCAGGGCTCTATCTCCGGTCATATGTCTTGATGATCCACTGTGAAGAATCCACACTACCGGTTCCATCTGTTTAATGCCCTGCACTACATATGTATTAGACCTTCTTCGGAACCCAAACTTGGTTGGGCCCGGCATACTTGTAGAATTGTCCTTTATCAGGCACAACAACATTTTTAACTTTCATGGTCTCAACTTTCTCAATGACTGAACATTTGACCTTATAAACAGCCTTAACAAATTTCTGTTTAGGCTTAGGCACAAATGTCTCCTTTCTAGCCTTAGAAGGACTAGCAGTCTTAGACCTATCATTCTTCTTATTATTCACATGTTGACGATGAGTAGTCTTATCATTAGAACCATGCTTACCATTAAAATAAGCATACATCAAATTGAAAGCACAAGACATACAATTAGCAACACCACATGCTTTATGAGAGTGATTAACAGCAGGCAATTTATGCATGGTAGACATGGCATTTTTGTTATCCAACTCATGTGTGTCTGAGTTAGTCTCAGTTGCTTTCACAACTTTGACTGGAACTTTCGACACACTTGACTCGGAAACAAACTTCTCATTAGCATGATCTTCAGCACGTATTTCTTCTTGAATAACAGAAGAGGTCGCATCAAATGGTTCAGCAATTGATGCTTTATAGAGGGGTTCATCAACACCCTTAAGCTCATGTGGTACTTCCCTCCCTTTAGCACAGACATGAGGAGGGGAGTTTATGCCTAATTCTCCAATAGCAGCATTATAATCATAACCTATTCCAGATGTTTGATTAACAACTTGCTTACTGTAGAACTCTTTAGCCTTCGAACAAGAATTGAAGTAGGCTTTAACCTTAGTCTCAAGACCGGTGATCTTGTCTTTGAGAATAGTTTCGAGTTTTCTATAACGGTCAACTCTATTCTCTAGAAAAGATACTTGTTCTTTTAACTTGTCTTGATTAATGTGCACAAGTCTTAATTCATTGACCTCTTTCTCAAGGTCTTTGATCTGTAAACTTAACAGTTCATTATCACGATGAGCACAATCTAAGTTACCTCCTAGATGATAAACTAATTCAGCATCAGTATATTTTACCTCTTTTCTTGACGATGAAGCTTTTCCATCAATAGCCATAAGAGCAAGATTCCCTTCTTCTTTATCTTCACTATCAGTATCATCCCAGCTTCTTCCCTTTGCCAGATAAGCCCTTTCAAAGTTACTCTTCTGATTTAAATCATAAGAGTTCTTCCTTACTTGCTTTGGCTTCCTACATTCTGTGGCAAAGTGTCCCAACTCATTGCAGTTATAGCATCTAATGGTGCTCCGATCAACCATCCTTGTTTTGTATCCACCACTGCTGGTGTTAGAGGATGAAGATCCACCTTTCTGGAATTTGTTGTAGTTGGACTTGTACTTGAACTTGGGATTTCTCTTGAATCTGACATTGGAGAATCTCTTGACAATTTGGGCCATTGACTCATCTTCCAATTGCTCCAGCTCTTCCAAGGAATAAAAAACATCACTGGATTGATTTGTAGTAGGAGGATCATATTCTGCTACTAATACATTTTCCTCAGCCTTGGAATACTGTACCATTCTTTCTGACTGTTGATATTGTTGTTGTTGACCTTCATCTATAAGAGCAGTAGATGTGCTGACCATTCTATCTTTCCCGTAGACTTCCTTCTGCTGAATCTGCTCCAACTCATAGGTTTTTAACACACCCTAGAGTCTATCTAAAGAAATCTCACTCAGATCTCTAGCTTCTCTAATGGCAGTGATTCTATGTTCAAGATGAGTTGGCAGTGTTAAAAGGAACTTTTTGTTGACCTCCCTGATTGAATAATATTTTCCATTTATGTTCAGGCTATTGATCAACGCATTGTACCTCTCAAACACTTCAGTAATTCCTTCTCCTGGATTGGATTTAAAATGTTCATACTCAGAGGTTAGGATCTCCAACTTGTTCTCCCTAACTTCCTCTGTGCCTTCATTAATTACCTCAATAGTTTCCCACATGTGTTTGGAATATTTACAGTTCATCACATGTCTGTTCATCAAGGGATCAAGGGAATCAATTAATATTAATTGAAGGCTGGCATCCAAGGAGGCTTCTTCCTTTTCAGCAGGAGTAAAATCTTCAGGCTCTTTTGCATAGGTTCTAGCTTTGGTAATCACAACATCATCTACTATCACCTCTGGTTCAATAACCATCGGAGTTTTTAGACCCTTCTTTAACAAGTTCAGATATTTGGGATTTGCAACTTGTAAAAATAATAGCATCTTCTTCTTCCACATGATATAATTTTCTTTATCAAATAGTGGAATTTTAACGGTTCTAACTTTTTGTGAAGTCATTATGAATTTTTGAATAAATAAAAATTCAAGGAGTTGAAAAAATCACAAAAGTCTAGGATCTTGATTTGTTCGTTAATCAGAAGGCTCTGATACCAATTGTTAGGTCCCAATGTGTTTGTAGAAGGTGGGGTTGAATACAAACAGTATCGAATAATCGAATTAAATGCGGAATAAAAATATGAAACAAAATTCAAGTTAAATAAGAATATTATTAAACTTGAAAGGTGTTACAACAACTGTATCAATTACAAGGAATTAATCTCAAATTAATTATCACAAATCTAGAATAAATTCGACATGAACTTTTTCTATTTTTGTAATAAAAAGATTCAAATGCTAAACGTAATTTGAGATTAAGTTCTAGGGATTTTGATCCGCTAGATAGTTACACAAGAACAAGATAAAGATTTCTAGTGGTTTGGATTTAACTTTACAAACTAGAAATTATGATCTTGAAGTTTGCAGATGAAGGATAAAATATTTCTTCTGCGGCTGCTCTGTTTTTGTTCTTGTATTGGTTTCTGTATATTGGATGATGAGTTTTCTGCTTCTTTTTGTTTTTATCAATCACTCAACAGACTCACTTCAACTAGCAAGACTTTCGGCAAGACTATCTGTTGTGCTTAGCAAGACAATCCTAACAGCTGGTATGACAATCGGTAGGACTAATGATTGTACTAGCAAGACAATCTGATTGAACTACAATGACTTTCGGTATGACAATTAGTTGAACTAGCAAGACAATCTCCTTCCCAGTAGAACTTTCGGTATGACTATTGAAATGACTTGGAAAGACTTTCGGTATGACAATCCAATTGTCATACCAGTTCAAATATTTGTCTTGCTGATTTAATCTTGAATATTAATTCAAAATCATTTCTGAAAAATGCATAATATTAATTCAGAATTAATTAACCAATTAATTCAATTAATCAATAAATTTATCTTTGCAGATATAATTTATTTTCTTAATTAAATTATATGACTTAATTAATTAATAGAGAATTAATACTAATCTTGAGCAGCAACCATTCTTCTACAAATCTTCTGAAAATTACTGAAAATTATGAATCAATTCTACCACTTCAATGTTGACACTCGATGTACTGTCTGGTTCATGAGTGACTAACTTCCGTGACATTTCTTCATGTCTTGACTTTGATAATTGATTTTCTTCAGATTAAATCCCTATAATTAATTGATACTCTGACGAGATCTCTGTCACTTGATTAAATCCACAACCTTGATTTATATTACTGAGGCTTGATCAATTTCTTGAACTTCTTCCAGTGAATTAACTCCACAAGTATGTAGATGAACCTTGTTTCTAAATCCTTTGACAGATGTTACTTTGCGAGATCTGTTTGACGGTAGATCCACTATTTACTTATTACATTCTTATTTGAGTTGAGTTAAATCCTCGAATATACAAATAGGCTATGACATATGCCTTACATAGTTGCTCCAGAATCCATCAATACTTTTACTTCTACTGAGTTTATAACGACCATACCTGCCACCACATCTACATCTTGCACCACATATTTCATTGACATATTTAAGGTTCTAGCTCTGGGTTGAGCTGTTGGTGCTGGGAGAGGCGGCGATCCAACAATCCGAAGAACATTGGCCTTCTGAACAGGCTCCTTGCAGTTTCTGGCCATATGGCCCACCTTTTCAAATTTGAAATAAGCTAAGTCAGGCTTCTTTGCTCCATTCGGGTCTGATGAGTAATTCCCTTTCTGATTGCACTTGAAACAGGTCACATCCAACTTGTTACACCTTTCCGAGTGTCACTTTCCACAAACCTTGCACTCTTGAATTTGAGGTCTATTATCCTCTTCCGGTTTTCCTGTTTTATGGAAACGGTTCTTCTGAACTCCGTTACCGGGTTTAAACTTTTGAAACTTTTGGTTCAGACCTCCACCATTCCTACCAAATTTTCCTCTAAACTTTGAACTTCCTTGCCCTTGCTCCGAGGTTTCAAACTTCCTTTTCATACCTTCATTTTCTCTTTTTGCAGCTTCACGATCTCCTTCCACTATCATTGCCTTCTACACCAAGGCGGAATAATTCTTAATCTCCAACAATGCCACTTCACTTCTAATCCACGACCTAAGTCCATGTTAGAACCTTTTGGCCTTCTTTGCGTCCGTATTTACATACTCAGGTACGAATCTAGACAACTCCAAAAATTTCACCTCATATTCCGCTACCGACTATCTTATTGCCTAAGGTCCAAAAACTTTATCTCCAACTGATCTTGCATATAAATTGGAAAATACTTCTCTAGAAACATTTCAGTAAACTTCTCCCACTATAAGTCCTTTCCTTCCAGCAACGCCTTCGAAGATTCCCACCAGAAACTCGCTTCATCTTTAAGGTAATAACTCGCATACTGAGCTTTTTTGTCATCCTTAACTTCTGCCAACTCAAACGCTTTCTCCATTTCTCTTAACTACGACTGAGCTTTTATCGGGTCTGGCAAACCTAAAAACTCTGGGGGATGGACGGATTGAAAGTGTTTGAAGTTTCCAACTTTAGGGGCTATGGGTTGTTGCAAAAGCTGAGCAAGTCTGCTCATCATGGTGGTTTCGAATTCACTTCGGGGTCTTGGGTTTGGATTTCTTCTTCTTGGTGATCTGGTGAGTTGGTTATTTCTTACAAACCTGATTGAGCAATTATTTAGCAATACCATAGCATGGCATATATATAACAACATTTATTATGAAATCTCTTTTGCGGGTTTTAAGCTTTACCCAATTTTGCACATGCAATCTTATTACTATATAATTCTTGAAAGGAATATGTCCTAAGTCCAATCATGAATTAGGATTTAGGAATAACTTCCTGTGTAATCTGCTTTGATTTCATTGATATTAATAAAAGTCTTGTTTTGTTTTTATTACGGGCTTTATCTATTTAAGTGTTTAAATAAGATATACCATAGTTTAGAGTAAAGCTTTTTATGGATTATGATGAGATCATAATAGTGAGACCTAAAAGATGATAACTCTAAACTTAAATAGTTCCTGGTCGTAGGATTACTAACTGGTAATTAATAATCCGCAAAGATCGGTACATACTATGCTTGCTTCATTATGAACGATGTCTGTTCTCATAGACATTTGTGTAGTGACACTATAGCTAGTATGTAGGTGCTTATTATAGAATAAGTTCACTGAACATGACTCGCCCAGCTGAACAACTGATGGAGTTTACTCACGTGTCAGCAGTTGTTCACATAGTGATAGTTGTACAAGTATCCTTAGACCTGAGGTCATCATAGTCATCTTGTGTACACTGAACTATGCTTTGGTTTAGTTCTTAGTCTCCAGGGACAATTATTAGGGCTCTACTGGGTATAGGAATTTGTACACGAAGATAGTGTATGATCAATAAAGGATCTACCCCTTCCAGTGAAGGAAGCGAATGTTCAAGGCTGATCCACTTATGCTAGTTCAGGAATCTCTGGCCAGAGTGAATGAAATTAGAAAGGAGTTTCTAATTTGCATAGAACTAAGCATAGTAAATGGTAAGCAAGTGATTGAATTAGATAGGCTTGACACGAGATCTATGCCTTGTATTTAATCGGGACATTGTAGGGTAGAAGGAGTTTATTGTACGGTAACTATTCACTGAATAGGTTCTTGGTATTCTAAGCAGTGAATTCATATTATCCGGATAGTCGCGATATGCTGAGAAGTATCCCTCACGATGTAGAATAAATGTGATTAATTAATTAATCATATTTAATAAATTAGAGAATTTATATAAATAATGATAAAATAGTTTTATTATTATTTATTTCTACTACCGGCTTAATATTGAACCTACAGGGTCACACCATAAAAAGAGAATGATTTAATGGTGGAGGAATTAATTAATAATGGTTGATAATTATTTATTTATGAAATAAATAATTAATTGGAAAATTTAATAATTGATTAAATGAAATTTAATTGATTATAAATTAATTAAGAAAAGTTCTTAATATTATTAATTAAAGGATTTAATTTTTGGAAATTAAATCAAGAGAGAGAATTATTTCTAAAGTGTTTAGAAAAATGATTAATAATTAAAAGATGTTTTAATTATTAATGAGAATAATAAATGGGATAATAATAATAATATTTATGAGAAAATTTCAGCTGAAAATTTTGCCTATAAATATACTATTATAAACCCTATTTTAATTTGTACCCAAAAAAAACCCAAAAGTTTTAGAAAAACAAATTCTCTCCACCTCCTCCTCCTTAACATCGTTTTCTTGGTGGATACCGGTGGAGTGCTTCAAACTTGAGGAGCAACTGCTAAGAATCTCTGATCGTTGTCTCCGAATTATTTTAAAGGTTAGATTCGATCCCTATATTTTTACCACGATTTATATGCTTTTATTTGGATTTTATATGTGCAAAAATGTTTTGCCATGCCTCCGCTGCGATTAAAAATCCAACATTGGTATCAGAGCATAGGTTGTATGCATATAGATCTGTGGTAAAAATTTCAGAATTTTATGTGCTTGTATGAATTAATTATGATTTTTACAAGTTATATCATAGTTTAATTTTGTCTGATGAGAAATCGTTTCTCAGAATAATTTTGAATGTTGATCTGGATTCTATAAGTGTTGTAGATCGTCTGGGTATATTTTTCATAATTTTATGATGTATAGATTTTTTATTATGAATTTTTGAAGTTGTTGCAATTAAATTCGTAATTAAATAATTAAATATATATATGAATTGTATGTATGTATATATCTGTATATCTGCTGTTGTATTATCTGTGTTGTACTGCTGCACGGAAAAGGAGACAGACATGGCAGAGCTGACAGGTGCGGCACGCTGATCGAGAAGAAAGCAGGCGGCGGCTGCTGCAAAAGAAAAAAAAATGGGTGTCACGCATTCCGGGAATGCGTTACACACTGTGGCGCATTCACAGAATGCGTTACACCTTTTAATTGGTTAAAAGGGTTGTAACGCATCACCGGAATGCGTTACAGGGCTTGTAACGCGTTTCTGTAATGCGTTATAGCCCGAGTGTTTACATTAAAATTGATTTTCTGGGAGTTTCGTAACTCCGTTTTAGGCGTGCAATATACCGTTGGATTCGTTTTTCCGAGACGAATCTAATGGAGTGATCAATTTTAGTTTATATAAAAGTTTTGAACTGTTTATATTTCCGAAAGTGTTTTAAAGCTGTTTTTAATTGCTTTTAAATGCTTCATGTGATACATAGAGATGTATAATGCTTAGACCAATATGCTAGATGATGTAACATGCCTACCTTGATGTTTATTCATGTTGGTATATGTGATATATGCTTAGTTTATCATGCGATGATAGATTTAGGTGAACTTAAATGAACATAAGGCGTTTGTTAGACAACCTAGTATAGTGAAATTGTTTCATAACCTTAAGAATAATATTATGAATACAATCATGAGATTCTTATGTTTATGAAACACGTAATTGAATATGAATTTTCGATATGAGAGAAAGGATGATTCTGTCAACAACAGATTTCTATCTGTAAGAAAGGGTTATTAAGTGACGCCTCTTGACAATGTTCCACCCGATCTGGGAATTATCTGATTATTGATTATTGATTTGAAATATTTAATTTAAAAGGAAGAATTTCTTTATAATATGATTATGATTGTAACGTAATATAATCCCTCTAAAATTAAATAATATCAAGTAGTAATTGGCCAATGATACAACGGGCTTCTGTCGGTCATAGCCTTCCAATATGATAGAAAGTAGTTCTTATTTTTAAATCATTGTCGTTTCGTGCCACAGCCGAGGGCTTTGATTTCGAAATAAGAAATACTTTTCTATTACATAGAGATGTGTACATTGAATAAGAATCTAAAGGTCGTTACGTGCCACAGCCGTGGGCCTTTGGGGACTGATTCAATTGTACGGAATGTTGGGTTAGACTTGACTAAGAATATTGAGTTTGTCGTGCCACAGCCGTGACTCAATTATTCAAGAGGCTAAAGTTTGATTAGGGAATAACATTAGATGTAATTGACAAGAGTTGTCTGCCTATTGAACATTACATGGCGTTTCGTGCCACAGCCGGGGTTGTGTAATGGAATGTAGGATCCCTATTCCCACTAGCATTATGAATGCTTATTTTTCACGTAGGGGGTTGAATAAATTAGATAAACTAGTGGGAGCCACTTATGAATAAAGACCCGATTCATATAGTGTTTTAAAATGAAATCGAATATTTGCTGAGTGTTTTTATGTGTTTATCATTTACAGATTTACAATATACATTATGTCTTCTGCACTATCACTCAGGAGCATACTAGATGCTCACAAATTGACTGGTCCTAATTATGCTGACTGGCTTCGAAACTTGAAAATTGTTCTCAGGATTGAGAAGCTGGAATACGTGACTGACTCACCTAAGCCTACTGAACCTGCTAGTGATGCACATAATGATGAACATGTTGTGTATCGTAAGTGGATAAATGATGCAAATGTTGCTCAATGCATCATGCTAGCTTCCATGAACATTGAGCTACAGAAGCAACATGAGCATATGGATTCTTACACTATCCTAATGCATCTACAAGAGTTGTATGATGTGGCGGGGAGGACAGCTCAATATGAGATATTGAAGGAGTTGTTCGGATGTAGGATGTCTGAGGGATCATCTGTGAATGACCATGTACTTAAGATGATCAATTTGATTGAACGTCTTGGACAACTTGGTTTTGCCATGGATGGGGAGCTGAGCCAAGACTTGGTCTTGCAATCGCTTCCGAGTTCGTTCTCGCAGTTTGTTGTGAACTTTCACATGAATAAGTTGGATGTCAGCCTCCCTGAACTCCACAACATGTTGAAGACTGCGGAATCGAATTTTCCCCCTAAGAAGAGTTCTGTTCTTCTAATTGGTGAAGGTTCCAATCCTAAGAAAAGGAAGAGGAACTCTTCCAAGAAAAAGAAAGTAGGTGTAGAAAAGTCGGTTCCACCAAAAGCTAAAGACCCCAAGAGCAAAGTTGTTTGCTTTCACTATAACAAGGTGGGGCACTAGAAGAGGAACTGCAAGGTTTACCTTGCAGAATTGAAGAAGAAGAAGGGTAGTGAGACTACCGCTTCTAATTCAGGTATGTTCATGATAGAAGTGAATATGTCATTAAATTAAATTTCTACTTGGGTATTAGATACCGCCTGTGGTTCTCAAATCTGCAATTTGTTGCAGGGACCAAGGAGAAGTAGGACTCTTGAGGAAGAGGAGGTGATTCTACTGATGGGAAATGGAGCAAGAGTTGCTGCTGAAGATGTAGAATCATTTCATTTACATATGCCTATGGGCAAGACTATTGTTTTTAAAATAATTGTTATTTTGTTCCCTCGATTGTGAGGAATATTATTCCCATGTTAGACTTGGCTGGATTTTCATTTATTATTGAGAATAATGAATGGTCTATTCTTAGAGATAATATTCTTTATGGACGTGGTGCTTTAAATAATGGTCTGTATATATGTGACATAATTTACTTCAGATTGAACAAACTAATAAAAGAAAAGGGATGATGAAAATCTCACTTTATAGTGGCACTGCAGTCTCCATTTAGTAGACATGGAGAGAGGACTGCAAATTTGCTAGGAATGGTACACACAGATGTATGTGGACCAATGTCTAAGCAAGCCATGGGTGGATTTTCATACTTCATTACTTTCATAGATGATAGATCTAGATTCGGATTTGTGTTTGATGAAACACAAGTCTGAAGCCTTTGAAAAGTTCAAAGACTATAAGTATGAAGTGGAGAAACAAACCAAATATAGTATTGTAATTCTTCGATTAGATCGATGTGGTGAATACTTTAATGGAGTGTTTCTAGATTATCTCAAAGTAAATGGTATAGTCTCCCAGTGGACTCCTCCAGATTGGTATCTGAAAGGAGAAATCGAACTTTGTTAGACATAGTTCGGTCCATGATGAGCTATGCAAATCTTCGAGTATTCCTATGGGGTTATGCATTGGAAACCTCAGCATATTTACTGAATATGGTGCCTTCCAAAATCTGTTCCTCAAACTTCATATGAGATATGGAAAGAAAGGAAACAGAGTCTTAAACACGTTAAGATTTGGGGATGTCCAGCTTATGTCAAGAAAGTTGACCCAAATAAGCTGGAATATCGATCCGTAAAATGTAGTTTTGTGGGATATCCTAAAGAGACTTTAGGGTATTACTTTTGCACCGATCATCGGGTGTTTGTCTCCAGACATGCTACCTTCTTGGAAAAGGAGTTTATCCTTGAAGGAAACAGTGGGAGCAAAATTGAACTTGATGAAGTTCAAGAAGCACAAACTACTACAGATCGAGTGGAAACACCTGTTCTGACTGAACAACCTTTTGTGGAACAGCCCATTCATAGATCAGGGAGAGTGTCTCGCCAACCTGAGAGGTAATATGGCCTTGTCATTGAGAATGACAATGAGTTGTCGATCATTGATGATGACGACCCTGTAACCTATAATGAGGCTATGAGTAGTGTTGACTCAGAGAAATGGCATAGTGCCATAAAATCCGGAATGGAATTTATGTATACGGTATACAAAAGATAGATTATAGCAGATGGCCAGGTGAAGACCTTTAAGGCCAGGCTTTTGGCAAAAGGATTCAAACAAAGGCAATGGATTGACTTTGATGAAACTTTTTACCTATAGCCCTGTTAAAATCAGTTCGGATTTTGCTTGCGATTGCTGCTTACTACGACTATGAGATCTGGCATATAGCCAGATGGTTTTCTTTCGAAGGGAAATGAAAGCCTAGTGTGTAAGCTACTGCGAACCATATGTGGTTTAAAGCAAGCTTCTCGAAAGATGGAACATTCGTTTTGATGAGACAATCAAAGAGTTTGATTTTATCAAAAACGTAGATGAACCATGCGTCTACAAAAGTGTAATAACCCCAATTTTTGGAAAATTTTGAAACACTTATGAATAGTGATTTTGCAG
This sequence comes from Apium graveolens, assembly GCF_009905375.1. Classification (NCBI taxonomy): domain Eukaryota; kingdom Viridiplantae; phylum Streptophyta; class Magnoliopsida; order Apiales; family Apiaceae; genus Apium; species Apium graveolens. The sequence goes on along the minus strand of NC_133654.1, from coordinate 197,573,361 downwards.
ATTATGCTGAATGAGAAAACTTTTCATGCCACACTATGTAGGGGTTATGTTATTGATCTTCTGGGATATTATTAGTACTCTATGTGGTATATAAGTGTATGTAAAGATCGTCAGAATCCAATTCCGAACACTTTGATTTTTCCCAGAAATCCACTAGATACGGAAAGAATTGAGTATAAGGTAACAGGATAAAAATGATTTAAATTAAAGGATTATAAGAGAGGATAAAAAAAGGAATATAATGTATTGAGAAAGGTTAAGGAAACCCAAGTAATAAGATCCCGGGTATGATCCCTCAAACGAGAAATGAGAACGAAAGTTAAGCGAACCGTATAACAGATTAGCGGTCATTAGGCAAACAATTAGAAGCTAATCAAAGGGATTAGTGGGGATGATGTCATCAAACCAATAGGAAGATGACAAAGGAGCGAGGGTGACATCACTTGATGATGTAAGCATGACATGGGGGGGGAGGAAGTGTGGTTGAATGATAACCATACAAAGTCAAGGTTAATTAGGTAATTAACCTAAAACAAATCAAAATTCAACCAACCAAGCCAAACATTTCATTTTTCACCAAACAAATCACAAAACACTTCTTTTCTTCATCTTGCTCTCGGCCCCTTTTCTTAAAAAAAGAAGATCCAAGCTCCACCACTTACTATTTGACAAGGTATTTATCTAAGCTTCCCCATGGATAGTTACATACTTCCTATAAGTTTAAGCTTCTAATTCCAAGCCAATTTTTTTTATAAATCAAGGAAGAAGATGGTGAATAGTACTTCTTCAAATTAATTTTTGTGTTCTTGATTTCTTTGAAAGATCAAGCTTGTAGGAGGTTAGATTAAGGCTTCCATGGGCATTCCAAGGATCTTTCATGGATTAAAAGCTTCAAGGAAGGTATAACTCTTCATGATCTTAGTTTTAGGTTTTGTTGTTTAGATTTCCTAATGTTTAGATGATGGGTTAGTGTAATGGGTGTGTAATCATGTTTAAAGCTTGTTATGAGTAGTTTGGTTGGTGAGAGGCATGATAATTGTGTGTTTAGAGATTGGTTGATTTTGTGATATTTTTGGAGTTGGAAATCTTGGTTATTAGTCAATGAACTTAAGTAAACTCTTAATTCATAATTGAGAAATAAGTATGAATTGGTAATATTGATTTGTTGGGGCTGTTGTAGTATGGTATGGATGGAGTTTTGATTGGGTTGTGAATTGGGATTGATTGGTGGTTGAATTGGAATGGTATAAATTTGGGAAATCGCGTAAACATAGCCGTCGAAATGTCCGATTTACTTTAGACTGCTTTTGTTCATAACATTAGGACCCGAGAACTCCCTTCTAGGTTTTGACCATTGCCATGATTAGATAGTTCATGTTACGAGCTTCGTTTTGATATGTGGTTCGTTTGATTCTGATGTACGGTTTAGGAGAAACAACCGTTTTAAGTAACGGCGTTTCACGAACGAAACATTTCCCCTCGCCTTACTTTGGAACCTTGGTTAAAGACCTTAAAGGACTAATTGGAGTATGAAACAATTATGTTAATTGTATTAGGCAGTTGGTAAGGCACTCGCGAAAGAATCTCTTTAAAACTCGTAATGGGTAATTTATTAAAAATGGTGGAGCCGAGGGTACTCAAGTGACTTAAGAGAATCAGTAAGCGCAAAACGAGCGTTAGAGTCTAATTTGGTTAAAGTATAGATTTACAAGTGACTTTGGTTTAATTCCAACTTACTTGTTGTTTATAGGTTACCAGACTCGTCCCGAGCCATTGTAACCCCCAGTCGCTCAGGCAAGTTTTCTACCCGTATGACTGTTGTTGTGATGTATATGTGTATATGCATGATCTTGCGATAAATGCATATTTGTTATTAGAAAATTTTTGCGATATATTGTAGCATGTGATATGGTATATATGCATGCCTATTTTATATTATTGATTTATATATCTGTTGGTTCAAATGCTTATAGTTGCATAATACCTATGCTAGAGATAAGCGGTATTTGAGTTTACCCTTAGTATAGGGGATAAAAGGTGAACATATTTCTAAACCGGGAGTCGATGTTCCCGAGAATAATATATATATATATATATTTATATATATATATACATGGTTATAGTTTTCAAAACTATTAATCGAATAAGGTTTATTCGATAACTTTATCTTTATTTTATTATTTGAATATTATTTCGAATATTCATCCGAGGACTTATGACTCCTTTTATTGTATTAATTGAATATTATTTCGAATATTCATTTGAGGATGCATGACTCCTTTATTTTATTTAATGAATATTATTTATAATATTCATTCGAGTTATTATGACTCCGCTTATTATTTAATAATATTCTTTATTTTATTAAAGAATAAGGTGTCGATAATCAAACTTATATTTGATGATTCAATAAAGATAGTACTTTCGTATAAGTATATCTTTGGTTATTTAATACTCATTTCAAGTATAAGTTTTACAACATCTACTTCAATTATTTTTATAAAGATTATTCTTTATGGGAATATTATTTAAATAATAATATTTAGATATTTTCTAATATATTGGGACTGATTTATTTTGTTAAATCAGCATCACTCCAAATATTCTTAAAAATGTTTTGCGAGCCTTCAAAATGATTTTTAAAAGTTAGAGCGGATCCCAAAACTTATTTTTATATTTAAGATCCTCCTTTCGAAGGGGATTTAAATAGTCGCTCAAAACCTGAGGGATCCGGCTCTGTGGTGTGTTTTATATTCGCAACAAGGTTGCTGTCTTGATAAAAGAATTTTGATTACTTACCCAACACTCGGGAAGTAAAATTCTTGGAACAAGTTAATCCATTAACAGGCATCGCCTGGGAAATATCGGTGAGTTTTCCTTTCCAACTAGATACGACTTCTTAGTGGAGCCGTATCAACAAGTTTCTACTTGGGGAAAGTGGGGACGAGCTTACGTTTCAGAGTCATGGGTTTCATCTGAACTAGGAGTGGCGTCAGTGGTCGAGTAGCGCCGGCCCAGCCTTATTATATTGGCCCAAATGGCCTGGAAGTTCCGCTAAGGCGGTCCATTCCTTAGGAGTTCAGTGTTCGGTTGACAAGTAAATCCGACAGGTTCTCCTCTACATATAGAAAATGGTGGGGTTGCACTACTAAGACTGATCATCGTAAGTGGTCTTCCTGGCGCGGCAAACTCCCGTAATGAGTTCATCATCCAATTGGATTCTGCAACACTACCCAGAGCACTTCGATAGAAAGGCTACGGTTGGGCGATTGTTGAGTGTTGGTAGGGTCAAGTTTTCAAAATGATGTTTGCATCAAATGAAGTATCTCGTAACTTCATTTTATTTTGATGATATTTTAAAGATTTAATCTATTCAAATCTGGTCTTGTAGTCTCATCTATGTGATGAACTTTTGAAACTAATTATAACTTGAACGGTGGTAGTTCAAGTAGTATTTGGAAAATATATAAGTATATTGGAGTATCTTGTAACTTCATCTTTTAAACTTATATCTAGTAAATGATTATCTTATGCATGACAAAGATTTTCAGAAAAACGTTGAGACAAGGTTAGATATATGAGATCACCTTGCAACGATATTTTTATACAGTTATACACTAGAACTCTGTGTGTATTATGCATGGAAGAGGACTTCCAATATTTTGAAAAGTATATATGTATATATATACTGAATATTTTGCGACTTCATCGCATTAAGATATCAACTTTGTTCATTTCTTTTGACCAAGACTTTCATGAGTACTATGAGAAGGCTCATATATTGTTAATCATTATACATATTATTTTGGTGGGCTTGCTGCTCACCCTTGCTTTCTTCTTTCATCACACAACAACAGATAGAAAAGGTGAACAGGACCAAGCTCCCGATTCGCGAGCGGATAGGAAACGTTCCGCAGTTTCCTATAGGCGTTGATGTCGCTGTAGCTGAGGTAGAAACTACCAATAGGCTAGGCTTTCAACTTTCGATGTACCAGATTTATGTATATTTATGAATTATAATAATGGCAAAGAAAAAGTAAATTTATTCAGAAAACCTTTTAAGGTGTATTGGCAGATAGTTGTGGAATAAAATGACTTGTGATTATTTTTGGATGTTCATCTCTGAGACTATAACTTGTGGTGTGTGTGTTTATTGTGGGGTCACAGTACAGAGTAGTTGATTAATTATTAAGATTGGGTGTTATTAAGGGAAATGGAACTCGTGACAACCCGGATCCCCTACCCCGGATTTGGGGGTGTTACAAAAAGGGTTAGTGGGAGCGCGGTAACATTTCTTATATTGTATCGAATTAGAGTTGACACACATAACAACATAGCAGACCCACTCACAAAGCTACTTTATGAAAGTCACTTTGATCGTCATAAAGACAAGATGGGTATTAGATACCAGAGTGATTGCTTTAGTACAAGTGGGAGATTGAAAGGAATATGTCCTAAGTCCAATCATGAATTATGATTTGGAATAACTTCCTGTGTAATCTGCTTTGATTTCATTGATATTAATAAAAGACTTGTTTTGTTTTTATTATGGGCTTTATCTATTTAAGTGTTTAAATAAGATATACCATAGTTTAGAGTAAAGCTTTTTATGGATTATGATGAGATCATAATAGTGAGACCTAAAAGATGATAACTCTAAACTTAAATAGTTCCTGGTCGTAGGATTACTAACTGGTAATTAATAATCCGCAAAGATCGGTACATATTATGCTTGCTTCATTATGAAGGATGTCTGTTCTCATAGACATTTGTGTGGTGACACTATAGCTAGTATGTAGGTGCTTATTATAGAATAAGTTCACTGAACATGACTCGCCCAGCTGAACAACTGATGGAGTTCACTCACGTGTCAACAGTTGTACACATAGTGATAGTTGTACAAGTATCCTTAGACTTGAGGTCATCATAGTCATCTTGTGTACACTGAACTATGCTTTAGTTTAGTTCTTAGTCTCCAGGGATAATTATTAGGGCTCTACTGGGTATAGGAATTTGTACACGAAGATAGTGTATGATCAATAAAGGATCTACCCCTTCCAGTGAAGGAAGCGAATGTTCAAGGCTGATCCACTTATGCTAGTTCAGGAATCTCTGGCCAGAGTGAATGAAATTAGAATGGAGTTTCTAATTTGCATAGAACTAAGCATAGTAAATGGTAAGCATGTGATTGAATTAGATAGGCTTGACACGAGATCCATGCCTTGTATTTAATCGGGACATTGTAGGGTAGAAGGAGTTTATTGTACGGTAACTATTCACTGAATAGGTTCTTGGTATTCTAAGCAGTGAATTCATATTATCCGGATAGTCGCGATATGCTGAGAAGTATCCCTCACGATGTAGAATAAATGTGATTAATTAATTAATCATATTTAATAAATTAGAGAATTTATATAAATAATGATAAAATAGTTTTATTATTATTTATTTCTACTACCGGCTTAATATTGAACCTACAGGTTCACACCATAAAAAGAGAATGATTTAATGGTGGAGGAATTAATTAATAATGGCTGATAATTATTTATTTATGAAATAAATAATTAATTGGCAAATTTAATAATTGATTAAATGAGATTTAATTGATTATAAATTAATTAAGAAAAGTTCTTAATATTATTAATTAAAGGATTTAATTTTTGGAAATTAAATCAAGAGAGAGAATTATTTCTAAAGTGTTTAGAAAAAGGATTAATAATTAAAAGGTGTTTTAATTATTAATGAGAATAATAAATGGGATAATAATAATAATATTTATGGGAAAATTTCAGCTGAAAATTTTGCCTATAAATATACTATTATAAACCCTATTTTAATTTGTACCAAAAAAAAACCCAAAAGTTTTAGAAAAACAAATTCTCTCCACCTCCTCCTCCTCCTCCTTAACATCGTTTTCTTGGTGGATACCGGTGGAGTGCTTCACACTTGAGGAGCAACTGCTAAGGATCTCTGATCGTTGTCTCCGAATTATTTTAAAGGTTAGATTCGATCCCTATGTTTTTACCACGATTTATATGCTTTTATTTGGATTTTATATGTGTAAAAGTGTTTTGCCATGCCTCCGCTGCGATTAAATATCCAACAATTCTCATATCAATGTTGTTTTCTCATGGCACAGGGTAGAATTTTACGAAATTTTAAACACGGTTGTATGAAACATGGTACACAAAACAGTTTATAAAGGGTTTTTCCAGGGTACACAATAGGAAGCAAGACATATATTTGATTCATCAAACCAAGGGTACATAAACAAGGTCTGATTATCACAAGTTCTAGAAATAGGTACAATAATATAACAGGGTTAAACAAAGAAGAAACTGGAAAACATCCCCCTATCTACCCCTAACTTCTATCAACTACTACTACAAGGTTCTGAGATACAACACAACAAATGAAAAAGGGATCTCGGCATCTGACCAAGTATCCCAAAGCCTACCGGCGCTGAAAACAACAACTACGGGCTCCACCAAAAGTCCCGCCTGACCAACACTAGCATCTAATCATCCAAAATCTCTCTCAACACAACCAACATCCAGCGAATGATCTTATGCAGTCTCCGGGCCTCAGCATCAGCATCACTAGTGGATGGTCCCTCATCCAATCTCCTCCGGGCAACCTGCTCCACCATCTTAATCCGAACTCTCCACTCATCATCCATAACTGAAGAGCTCTGCCTAGACTCTCGAGCTAGCCTATCCACCAAAGCTCCCAATTCAGGAATACGGGAGTAAACAAACTCTCTCTCCTGGGCTAATGTAATAATCCCAATTTTTGGAATTTTTGAAACCCTTATGAACAGTGATTTTGCTGAATAAGAAAACTTTTCATGCCACACTATGTATGGGTTCTGTTATTGATATTCTGAGATTTTATTAGTACTCTATATGGTATATAAGTGTATGTAAAGATCGTCAGAATCCAATTCCGAACACTTTGATTTTTCCCAGAAATCCACCAGATACAGAAAGAAGTGAGTATAAGGTAACAGGATAAATAGGATTTAAATTCAAGGATTTTAAGAGGGGATCATAAAAAGGAATATAAAATATTGAGGAAGGTTTAGGGGAACCCAAGTGATAAGATCCCGGATATGATTCCTCAAACGATAAACAAGAACGAAAGTTAAGCGAACCGTATAACAGATCAGCGGTCATTAGGCAAGCAATTAGGAGTTAATCAAGGAGGTTAGGGATGATGATGTCATCAAACCAACAAGAAGAAGACAAGTGTAACAAGATGACCTAAGCTTGATGACCTAAGCATGACAAGTGGGAAGGATTGGTTGGTTGATTGTGAGCCACACATTTTTCACCATGGTAAAAATTTAATTTAATTCCAAGACAAAAGGAAGCAACCAACCAACAAATATCATAACACAAATACAAATTGAAAGTTGACTTTCCCATTTCAAGAAGAAAGCTCTCGGCTAAACCAAACCCAGCAACTTCAAACTGCCATATCTCCTTCAATACCCAATCAAATGTTATGTTCTATAACTCTTTGGAAAGGTATTGAGATGGAATACAACTCTTGTTCACAAGTCTCTTCCAAATAAGCATGGTAAGACCCTCATTTTTACAGTTCTTTAAATCGGACTTTTAGAAACTTCAAAGCCTAATTTTGTGTTCTTGATTTCTTTGGAAAGATCAAGCTTGTAGGAGGCTCCATAAGGCTTCCTAGTAACTTTCCACCCTCCAAGAAAGGTATAAATCTTCACACCCTTTAGTAATAAGTTTGAATGTTGAAGTTTGGAGATGGTTTGGATGGATGAGTAGTAATTTGAATGATAAGCATGATTCGAGCTTAATTGTTAAGTAGTTTAGTTAAATTTGGAGATGTTATAATATATGATTGGATTGAGATCCTTGAGCTTATTATGACTGAAATCAGTAGCGTTGATGTGTATCTTGAGTTGTTGTTGATTGGTAGTTGGATTGATATGATTTGGAATGGTAAAAAATTTGGAAATCGCGTAAACATAGTCGTCGTAATGTCCGATTTACTTTAGACTGCTTTTGTTCATAACATTAGGACCCGAGAACTCCCTTCTAAGTTTTGACAATTGCCATGGTTAGATAGTTCATGTTACGAGCTTCGTTTTGATATGTGGTTCGTTTGATTCCGATGTACGGTTTAGGAGAAACGGCCGTTTTAAGTAATGACGTTTCGCGAACGAAACATTACCCCTCGCCTTACTTTGAAACATAGGTTAAAGAACTTAAAGACTAATTGGAGTATGAAACATTTATGTAAAGTGTAATAGGAAGTTGGTAAGACACTCGCGAAGGAATCGCCTTAAAACTCGTAATGGTTAATTTATTAAAATTGGTGGAGCCGAGGGTACTCGAGCGACTTAAGAGAATCAGTAAGCGCAAAGCGAGCGTTAGAGTCTAATTTGGTTAAAGTATAGATTTACAAGTGACTTCGGTTTAATTCCAACTTATATGTTGTTTATAGGTTACCAGACTCGTCCCGAGCAATTTGTAACCCCCAGTCGCTCAGGCAAGTTTTCTACCCGTTATACTGTTGTTGTGATGTATATGTGTATATGCATGATCTTGTGATAAATGCATATTTGTTATTATCAAATTCTTGCGATATATTGTAGCATGTGATATGGTATATATGCATGCCTGTTTCGTATTCTTGATTTATATATCTGTTGGTTCAAATTCTTATTCGTTGCATAATACCTATGCTAGAGATAAGCGGTATTTGCGTATACCCTTAGTATAGGGGATCAAAAGGTGAACTTTTTCTAAAACCGGGAGGCGAGGCTCCCGAGTATAATATATATTTATATATATATATATTGATATAGTTTTTAAAACTATTAATCGAATAAGGTTTATTCGATAACTTTATTTTATTTAATGAATATTATTACGAATATTCATTCGAGGGCTTATGACTCCTTTATTTTATTTAATGAATATTATTACGAATATTCATTAAAGGGCTTATGACTTCTTTATTTTATTAAATGAATATTATTTTGAATATTCATTCGAGGGCTTATGACTTCTTTATTTTATTAAATGAATATTATTTTGAATATTCATTCGAGGGCTTATGACTTCTTTATTTTATTAAATGAATATTATTTTGAATATTCATTCGAGGACTTATGACTCATTTTATTTTATTATTTGAATATTATTTGAATATTCATTCGAGGGCTTATGACTCCTTTATATTATTTATTGAATATTATTTGAATATTCATTCGAGGGCTTATGACTCAGTTTATATTATTTAATGACTATTATTTGAATATTCATTTGAGGATCTATGACTCCGATTATTTGCTGAGATATATTCTTTATTTTATTAAAGAATAAGGTGTCGATAATCAAACTTATCTTTGATTATTCAAATAAAGATAGTACTTTCGTATAAGTATATCTTTGGTTATTTAATACTCATTTCAAGTATAAGTTTTAAAACTTCTACTTCAATTATTTTTATAAAGATTATTCTTTATGGGAATATTATTTAAATAATAATATTCAGATATTTTCTAATATATTGGGACTGATTTATTTCATTAAATCAGCATTACTCCAAACACTCTTTAAAGTGTTTTCGAGTCTTCAAAATGATTTTTAAAAGTTAGAGCGGATCCCAAAACTCATTTTTATATTTAAGATCTTCCTTTTAAAGGGGATTTAAATACTCGTTCAAAACTTGAGGGATCCGGCTCCGTGGTGTATTTTACATTCGCAACGAGATTGCTGTTTTGAGAAAACATCTTGATTACTTGCCCATCGTTCGGGAAGTAAGTTCATCTATTTGAGTCGGCATAAGCAACATGGGCTCAGTGGGCGTCCATGAAAGTGTAAGTGGCTCAGTGGGAGTCCATCAAATCCGTAAGTGGCTGAGTGGCAGTCCAGCATAAGGTCCTATTGCGGCCAGGGTGATGACCAGTGGGGAATTCGTCCATCTAATAGTAGAAAAGGTTACTTATTGGTATCTTTGCCTGATCAACAAGATATCAGGTTTATGCCAAGGTTTTCTCCTTTCCAAATTCATTGGATATTGCAACTCTGTTTATAATTTTCATAACAGAGGTTTTCAAGGAGTGTATGAAATATATATATATAGGTGTATATATATATCGGGATTTAATGAAGTATCTCGTAACTTCATTATTTATAATGATATTCAAAGATTGAATCTATTCAAATCTTGTCTTGTAGTCTCATCTATGTGATGAACTTTTGAACTGTTTATAACTTGAACGGTGGTAGTTCAAGTAATATTTGGAAAAGATATAAGTATATTGGGGTATCTTGTAACTTCATATTTTCAACTTATATCTAGTTAATGATTATCTTATGCATATCAAAGATTTTCAGAAAAACGTTGAGACAAGGGTAGATATATGAGATCACCTTGCAACGATATTTTTATACAGTTATAAACTGGAACTCTGTGTATATTATGCATGGAAGAGGACTTCCAAGATTTTGAAAAGTATATATGTATATATACTGAATATTTTGCGAATTCATCGCATTAAGATATCAAACTTGGTTCATTTCTTTTGACCAAGACTTTCATGAGTACTATGAGAAGGCTCATATATTGTTTATCATTATACATATTATTTTGGTGGGCTTGCTGCTCACCCTTGCTTTCTTCTTTCATCACACAACAACAGATAGAAAAGATGAACATGACCAAGCTCCCGAGTCGCAAGCGGTTAGAAAACGTTCTGCAGTCTTCTGGAAGCGTTGATGCCGCCGTAGCTGAGGTAGGAGCTACCAATAGGCTAGGTTTTCAACTATTGATGAACCAGACTTATGTATAATATGAATTGTAATAATGGCAAGAAATATGTAAATTTATTCAGAACCTTTTTAAGGTGTAACGGTTTATAATTGTGGAATATAAGGACTTGTGTTATTTTTGAGTGTTCATCTCTGAGACTATAACTTGTGGTGTGTGTGTTTATTGTGGGGTCACAGTACAGAGTAGTTGATTATTTATTAAGATTGGGTGTTATTAAGGGAAATGGAACTCGTGACAACCCGGATCCCCGACCCCGGATTTGGGGGTGTTACAGAAGTGGTATCAGAGCTAAGCGTTATAAACCTCAGAGATGATGTGACGTTAAGATAATAAGTTCACTAAGATAATAAGAACTCTTGCCAAGTTCCTAGTCGGGCTACCTAACGTAGTACTGACAGTTAAAACCCTTATGGGAACCCTTATAAATATCGTGATAGAAGCGTAGTTCATTATCGTATATGGTAGCGGGACTCCGAACCCTGAGGTTGAGGAGCAACAACGCGATGATGTTTTATTACTTATTGGAGATCAGATTATAGATCTGATAGAGCGTCCTAACGCGGGATCGGATGATGTTCATGTTGAGGATATTGTCCTAGAAGGGATAGTTGCTGAGGAGGATCCCATGGAGGATCCTGACAAGAATGAATAAAGGACCACTGATGAATTGATGACCATGGTTAGGTCGACTACAAGAGGTAGAATTGGTCGGTCACTATCGGAGGTTCGTTCAAGTTTGTAAAGATAGTAGCCCCCTTTAAGGCGGCTTAATCGTAAGACTGAGAAGTTTGAATGGACAGAGAAATACGAGAACAACTTTCAAGAAGTGAAGCAAAGATTGGTGACGACCCCTATGATGGCGTTGCCGGATGGAAAAGGAGATTTTCTGATGTGTAGTGACGCTTCGCATAAGGAATTAGGGTGCTTCTTATACAGCACAACAAGGTAATCGCGTACGCATCAAGACTATTAAGGGAATATAAAATTCGATATGCCCACCCATGAGCTTGGGCTCGTGGCAATAGTTTTGCCCTAAATATTGGAGGCACTACTTGTATGGAGAGAAGTACGAGATTTACACAAGCCATAAGTGCTCTAGTGCATTTTCACGCAGAAAGATCTCAACATGTGCCAAATGAGGTGGTTAGAGCTAATCAAGGATTACGATTATGAGATTCTTTATCATTCGGGGAAAGCCAATGTGGTGGCTGATGCCCTTAGTAAAAAGGAGAGACTCAAGATGATAATGTCTTTGAGAGAGTTTATAAGATATTTTGAGAAAATGGAAATAGAAGTGAAGGTAACCGGAGCCGGTACCGAAAAGCTATTTGAGATTGCAAGACAGACCGAATTATTGGAAAAGAACATATTATGCCAGAAAAAGTGATGAATGAAGGCAGAGAGCCAACAAATAGATATGAGATTAATATCGAGAAAGATGATAAAGGAATAATGAGGTATTCCTATAGAATTTGGGTCCCAAATGTTTAAGAGCTTAAAGATGAGATCCTAGATGAAAGTCATAGTTCAAGGAATAAGATTTAGGGCAAACCCTGAATGTGATAGTCAGGGAGGACGCCATCAAGATAGAAGGAACCCATAACATAATGAAGTGGAAAATGAGGATTTTAACGTATAAGATAACCCCAAGTATGGGAGAAGGATGAAACATTTCATACTGAGAAAATAGAAGTCGAGCAAGATAAGGAGACCCGAGACGGTACTCCTATATAGAAATTCATGGACCTGTCTAAACAGAACTTATAATTTTATTCCCAACCACCACCTTGAGGAAACAATGCGGTAGGAAATCCTTTCATGACCTTTAAGTCGCTAAGCTCTCAGAGTTCCAAGGAACAGTTTGACCCAGTCGAGGCAAGAGCCTGGCTAAAGGAAATATAGGAATTATTTGAGATTCTAAATGATTGACGAAGCACAAAAGACTGTTTTTGTCACTTACCCCCGTAAGAGAGAGGCCACCCGTTGGTGAAAGGCCAAGAAAGGCACGGAGCCAGAGGTTATAATAAACTGATTAAAGTTCAGACAATTATTTTCGGGAAAGTACTTCCCAAGGTTATGGAGGTAGTGTAAAAGCTTTAGAGCCAGAACAAAAGCGGACGAGTATGATGAATTATGAATCTAAGTTGTAAAAGTTGTCAAGATTCGTTCTGAGGACACGAATCCAGAATGATGGGATGTTTGAAATCAATGCTTATGTTGTGTTGGTTCATGTAATGGTTGTAATGGAAACGAAAATAAAAGACTGAAAAGGGAAGGAGTATAAAGGGATATAAAGGAAATAGAGTTGAGAAGTGATAAGGGAGTTAGGTATGGGAAACCCTAAGAAACCCTTGCAATAAAAATAGAGAAGTGTGTCATCATCAGCGCGATGGTGACTGATCATGAGATAAATTCAAGGTTTGAAGGCGTAAGCGATATGTAAAGTTAATTCCCTTGAAGTTGACAGTATTCGATGAAAGTTTGAGATAGATCGATTGATTAATAAGGAAACACGGATGGACTGAGGAGACAAGAAAGTAAGAAATTAGGAAAATTGGATGAAGGAAGTGACCTTCAAGAATATGAAGTGTAAGACCGGGGGCATGATACCCAGAAAGGGAGACGCCAGGTATGAAAGATATCCCAACATTGAGATGACTGTTGAGATAAATAAAAGAGGTAAATGAGTAGTTAGAACTAAAAGGTTCACATTGAACACGACACACATCTTCTAGAACATCTCTGTTATCACTACTGAATCAGGCAAGAAAAGCGGATAACCGTTCTTATCTTTTGGAGGCCATATTGATTGACCTCATTTTGAATACAAATGTTATTGTGAAATTAGGCATATACTATCGAGGTGGGAATGATTGAATAAGATACCCTTATCAGGGATATATGACTTGATTTATCCATGGAAGGATGCATGTACCTTTTAAAGGTGGAATTAAGGATAGAACATCGGTAACTTAAAATGAATCCTCGGGGAATGCATAAAGGTTGGAATTTCACCCTTAATAGGGATAGTGTGAGTTTTGACAGTATGAATTGGAAAGGATTAAGGTAATAACAACCTTTAAGAATCAGTGGAGAAATTTTTCAGAAGTATATAGACAATGATTCTGGTATTAATAAATGGTATCTTGATATGCCCTGTATCTAGGGAATACAGGAGGAACGATTCGAGGATAAACTTAGAGGTTTTACAAGGAGAAAGGTAATATTCAAAATTCTCAAGAATAAAAATGTTGATAAAGGAAATATGACGTAATTATAATGATGCCAAGTGGGGCACGTGTTAAACCACGAGAAAGTATGGATCGAACCAGTAAAGGTCAAAATTGTTCAGGGCAATTAGGGCCTAGGATAAAAGATGTTCTAAGTATGATTGAGAGTCAGTCGTGACAATGATTAACCTCTAAAGACTGAGGCAATAACTTATGGAAAAATGGTGATATTTTTTTTTACTCATCAGATTTTAAGGAAAACATCTTCACACAAGCAGTGATTGGAAATGAGGTAGAAAATTTAGTGAAGGTGGTTAAAATGACATTGATTGTAAGGAAATATTACTATTAAGAAAGGCCAAAGAGGTGGCCGACACTTTAAGTGTAAGAGGACAATTATAGGCGCTCGTGCCAGAGGAATATAGTGATAATGGTTAAGGTTGTGAAGGTTGTATTATGGTGTGGAAGATTGACATTCCTTCTGATGATTGTGTGATACTCAACCGTGATAGTAGTTGGGTAAAGATTAATTTTTGTAATCACCGTGAGCGGGCTATCTATCTTAGAGGGTCATATCTTAAGATAAGCCAGGACCATGTTACGAAAGGACTAAATGAACCTTTGAGCTTCATGTCTCCTAATAAAGACATATGGTTAATAATGGTATTAACCTGCTATCGTTGCTTTCATTGAAACTCTTCTGCAATTTTATCTGCTTCATGTCATATGTACGTCAAGTTCAGGAGTGTTCTTCATGAATCATGAACGGTGATCATGTTACCTCCTTAGAAGAATTCGATACGAGATGTATGGACTCCATATGGTTAGCTATTAAGACATCATGGAAAATGAATGACTACAGTAGGTCAACGATGGACCCTAGTAGTGCAGGAATGATTCTGCGGGTAATGAGCCAATTAATTACAACCGTAAGAGTTGTATTGGAATGGATGTTGAGATTAAGTACCACTAATCGGGTTGTGGTGATGTATAAGTTATCATTGATAAACTAATTAAGTCGATTATCTACCTATTGAATACTTATTCCTTCTTATCAATAGAGAGTCGTATTACTATACGAGAAAGGTTGCAGTGCAAGCATAGAATTCTAGTAACGGTGATGTCTAAAATGAAAACCCAGATTCGATTTTCGATGTCGAGGGAGTTTCAAAGGTGATTGTGTATAAGCTCGAGCAAGAGCATGGGTCCATAGAATGATGGATGCAATAGTAAATATTTAAGCATGTAAAATGCGATGCTATAATACTTGATGTTGATATAAATACACATATGTTTTGTTCTCCTATATCAAACCTCTATAGTTCAGAGGTAGGTTCCAAGCCCGATATTTGGTGGTAGTAAATTTTTTTTTTCACATATACAATTCTCTTCAATTCGTTCTTTTCTCTTCTTTTCATTTCATATAAGCTGAGAAGAACAACCCTTCCAGAAGGGGAGGTATTGCCGAATGACTATCTATCTGTGTGATAGAAGCCGAGTAGGATACCATATATTGTTTAATTGCTTGTCAAGTACAAAAGGCTGGCCACCTTCTGTACTAACTATGCAATGTAACAAGTGTTCATGATCATAGTGATCTCTCAATAAATTCTTTTACTTCTATATGAAGGACTAAGCTTTCGAAGATAGAAGCAGCTGAAAAAGGAGTAGTAAAGTTGTGGTGGTATGCGGAATGGAAACACATTCGTGATACTAAGGTTGACGAGGTTATTAAAAGGTTATAGAACGCTAACGAGCAAAAGTATAACCAGTATAATATTAGGAACGGAAGGTAGTAGCGATTACGAACTGGAAAAGAATGGGTATTGAGAAGTAAAAACTCTAATGCTAAAAGCTATAATGAGAGTCTGTGCAATAGACTTGAAAGAAATTGGAATGATCACTTAACACGGATTGAGTTTTCTTACGACAATAGATCTTATGTCATTATCGAGTTGTCGGCTTATGAGATCCCTGAGGGAAGACAATGTCGATCTCCCTTATGTTAGGATGAAGTTGTAGAGCGCAAGATGCTCGGACCCGCAGTAGTCCAAAGGACCAAGGATATAATAGATCTAATCAGAGGACGGCTGGTAGTAACCCAAGATGGACATAAGAAGTATGTTGATTTGACACGAAAGGACAAAGAATAGGAAGTAGGGGACCTAGTGTTGTTAAAGGTATCCCCTTGGAAATCCTTGGAAAGGATTGATGAGATTCGGAAAGAAAGGAAAGCTAAGTCCATAATTTGTCGGACCCTTGGATATATTAAGAAGTATTGGGAAGTTAGCATATGAGCTAGCCTTACCCCAGAACATGTAGCAAGTCATAACGTGTTTCACGTATCAATGTTAAGGAAGTGTAATTCGGATGCCAGATAAATAGGGGCGTATGAGCGCATAGACATGCAACCAGACGTAACCTATATGGAGCAACCAGGAAGGGTTATATATTGAAAAAGGAACAAGTGCTTAGGAGAAGGGTTATCAAACTATTCAGAGTTTGATGGAAGAACCACAATGTGGGAAAATTTACTTGAGAGTTAGAAAGTGTAATGCTAAGAAAGTATCCCTATTCATTTTGTATCTAATTCCGGGACGGAATCCTTTTAAGGAGGGGAGACTGTAATAATCCCAATTTTTGAAATTTTTGAAACCCTTATGAATAGTGATTTTGCTGATTATGCTGAATAAGAAAACTTTTCATGCCACACTATGTATGGATTCTGTTATTGATATTCTAAGATTTTATTAGTACTCTATATGGTATATAAGTGTATGTAAAGATCGTCAGAATCCAATTCCGAACACTTTGATTTTTCCCAGAAATCCACCAGATACAGAAAGAAGTGAGTATAAGGTAACAGGATAAATAGGATTTAAATTCAAGGATTTTAAGAGGGGGTCATAAAAAGGAATATAAAATATTGAGGAAGGTTTAGGGGAACCCAAGTGATAAGATCCCGGATATGATTCCTCAAACGATAAACGAGAACGAAAGTTAAGCGAACCGTATAACAGATCAGCGGTCATTAGGCAAGCAATTAGGAGTTAATCAAGGAGGTTAGGGATGATGATGTCATCAAACCAACAAGAAGAAGACAAGTGTAACAAGATGACCTAAGCTTGATGACCTAAGCATGACAAGTGGGAAGGATTGGTTGGTTGATTGTGAGCCACACATTTTTCACCATGGTAAAAATTTAATTTAATTCCAAGACAAAAGGAAGCAACCAACCAACAAATATCATAACACAAATACAAATTGAAAGTTGACTTTCCCATTTCAAGAAGAAAGCTCTCGGCTAAACCAAACCCAGCAACTTCAAACTGCCATATCTCCTTCAATACTTACTCAAATGTTATGTTCTATAACTCGTTGGAAAGGTATTGAGATGGACTACAACTCTTGTTCACAAGTCTCTTCCAAATAAGCAAGGTAAGACCCTCATTTTTACAGTTCTTTAAATCGGACTTTTAGAAACTTCAAAGCCTAACTTTGTGTTCTTGATTTCTTTGGAAAGATCAAGCTTGTAGGAGGCTCCATAAGGCTTCCTAGTAACTTTCCACCCTCCAAGAAAGGTATAAATCTTCACACCCTTTAGTAATAAGTTTGAATGTTGAAGTTTGGAGATGGTTTGGATGGATGAGTAGTAATTTGAATGATAAGCATGATTCGAGCTTAATTGTTAAGTAGTTTAGTTGAATTTGGAGATGTTATAATATATGATTGGATTGAGATCCTTGAGCTTATTATGACTGAAATTAGTAGCATTGATGTGTATCTTGAGTTGTTGTTGATTGGTAGTTGGATTGATATGATTTGGAATGGTAAAAAATTTGGAAATCGCGTAAACATAGCCGTCGTAATGTCCGATTTACTTTAGACTACTTTTGTTCATAACATTAGGACCCGAGAACTCCCTGCTAAGTTTTGACCATTGCCATGGTTAGATAGTTCATGTTACGAGCTTCGTTTTGATATGTGGTTCGTTTGATTCCGATGTACGGTTTAGGAGAAACGGTTGTCTTAAGTAACGACGTTTCGCGAACGAAACATTACACCTCGCCTTACTTTGAAACATAGGTTAAAGACCTTAAAGGACTAATTGGAGTATGAAACATTTATGTAAAGTGTAATAGGCAGTTGGTAAGACACTCACGAAGGAATCGCCTTAAAACTCGTAATGGTTAATTTATTAAAATTGGTGGAGCCGAGGGTACTCGAGCGACTTAAAAGAATCAGTAAGCGCAAAGCGAGCGTTAGAGTCTAATTTGGTTAAAGTATAGATTTACAAGCGACTTCGGTTTAATTCCAACTTATATGTTGTTTATAGGTTACCAGACTCGTCCCGAGCCATTTGTAACCCCCAGTCGCTCAGGCAAGTTTTCTACCCGTTATACTGTTGTTGTGATGTATATGTGTATATGCATGATCTTGTGATAAATGCATATTTGTTATTATCAAATTCTTGCGATATATTGTAGCATGTGATATGGTATATATGCATGCCTGTTTCGTATTCTTGATTTATATATCTGTTGGTTCAAATGCTTATTCGTTGCATAATATCTATGCTAGAGATAAGCGGTATTTGCGTATACCCTTAGTATAGGGGATCAAAAGGTGAACTTTTTCTAAAACCGGGAGGCCAGGCTCCCGAGTATAATATATATTTATATATATATATTGATATAGTTTTTAAAACTATTAATCGAATAAGGTTTATTCGATAACTTTATTTTATTTAATGA
The DNA here is from genome assembly GCF_009905375.1 of Apium graveolens. Classification (NCBI taxonomy): domain Eukaryota; kingdom Viridiplantae; phylum Streptophyta; class Magnoliopsida; order Apiales; family Apiaceae; genus Apium; species Apium graveolens. The sequence goes on along the minus strand of NC_133654.1, from coordinate 197,554,562 downwards.
ATATTATTACGAATATTCATTCGAGGGCTTATGACTCCTTTATTTTATTTAATGAATATTATTACGAATATTCATTCGATGGCTTATGACTTCTTTATTTTATTAAATGAATATTATTTTGAATATTCATTCGAGGGCTTATGACTTCTTTATTTTATTAAATGAATATTATTTTGAATATTCATTCGAGGGCTTATGACTTCTTTATTTTATTAAATGAATATTATTTTGAATATTCATTCGAGGACTCATGACTCATTTTATTTTATTATTTGAATATTATTTGAATATTCATTCGAGGGCTTATGACTCCTTTATATTATTTATTGAATATTATTTGAATATTCATTCGAGGGCTTATGACTCAATTTATATTATTTAATGAATATTATTTGAATATTCATTTGAGGATCTATGACTCCGATTATTTGCTGAGATATATTCTTTATTTTATTAAAGAATAAGGTGTCGATAATCAAACTTATCTTTGATTATTTAAATAAAGATAGTACTTTCGTATAAGTATATCTTTGGTTATTTAATACTCATTTCAAGTATAAGTTTTAAAACTTCTACTTCAATTATTTTTATAAAGATTATTCTTTATGGGAATATTATTTAAATAATAATATTCAGATATTTTCTAATATATTGGGACTGATTTATTTCATTAAATCAGCATTACTCCAAACACTCTTTAAAGTGTTTTTGAGTCTTCAAAATGATTTTTAAAAGTTAGAGCGGATCCAAAAACTCATTTTTATATTTAAGATCTTCCTTTTAAAGGGGATTTAAATACTCGTTCAAAACTTGAGGGATCCGGCTCAGTGGTGTATTTTACATTCGCAACGAGGTTGCTGTTTTGAGAAAACATTTTGATTACTTGCCCATCGTTCGGGAAGTAAGTTCATCTATTTGAGTCGGCATAAGTAACATGGGCTCAGTGGGCGTCCATGAAAGTGTAAGTGGCTCAGTGGGAGTCCATCAAATCCGTAAGTGGCTGAGTGGTAGTCCAGTATAAGGTCCTATTGCGGCCAGGGTGATGACCAGTGGGGAATTCGTCCATCTACTAGTAGAAAAGGTTACTTATTGGTATCTTTGCCTGATCAGCAAGATATCAGGTTTATGCCAAGGTTTTCTCCTTTCCAAATTCATTGGATACTGCAACTCTGTTTATAATTTTCATAACAGAGGTTTTCAAGGAGTGTATGAAATGTATATACATAGGTGTATATATATATCAGGATTTAATGAAGTATCTCGTAACTTCATTATTTATAATGATATTCAAAGATTGAATCTATTCAAATCTTGTCTTGTAGTCTCATCTATGTGATGAACTTTTGAACTGATTATAACTTGAACGGTGGTAGTTCAAGTAATATTTGGAAAAGATATAAGTATATTGGGGTATCTTGTAACTTCATATTTTCAACTTATATCTAGTTAATGATTAGCTTATGCATATCAAAGATTTTCAGAAAAACGTTGAGACGAGGGTAGATATATGAGATCACCTTGCAACGATATTTTTATACAGTTATAAACTGGAACTTTGTGTATATTATGCATGGAAGAGGACTTCCGAGATTTTGAAAAGTATATATGTATATATACTGAATATTTTGCGAATTCATCGCATTAAGATATCAAACTTGGTTCATTTCTTTTGACCAAGACTTTCATGAGTACTATGAGAAGGCTCATATATTGTTAATCATTATACATATTATTTTGGTGGGCTTGCTGCTCACCCTTGCTTTCTTCTTTCATCACACAACAACAGATAGAAAAGATGAACAGGACCAAGCTCCCGATTCGCAAGCGGTTAGAAAACGTTCCGCAGTCTTCTGGAAGCGTTGATGTCGCCGTAGCTGAGGTATGAGCTACCAATAGGCTAGGTTTTCAACTATTGATGAACCAGACTTATGTATAATATGAATTGTAATAATGGCAAGGAATATGTAAATTTATTCAGAACCTTTTTAAGGTGTAACGGTTTATAATTGTGGAATATAAGGACTTGTGTTATTTTTGAGTGTTCATCTATGAGACTATAACTTGTGGTATGTGTGTTTATTGTGGGGTCACAGTACAGAGTAGTTGATTATTTATTAAGATTGGGTGTTATTAAGGGAAATGGAACTCGTGACAACCCGGATCCCCGACCCCAGATTTGGGGGTGTTACACCTAACTTGCCACCAATACTGGCAGGCACAATCTTAGGCATCTCAGACTCTGACTCAGGGGCAGGGGTCTCTGATTCTGGCCTCAAGGGTGATATCTGCATAGGGATCTCACTACTCTCAGATAGATCCTCCTCTGGATCTGAACTAACATACACAGTCTCCTCTGAAGAGGGTGGAATGGGGTCCACTGGGGTACCGGTCAAACTAACCTCTGAATCAGAATCACTACCACTACTGGGATCCTGAGAGAAAACACAAAACAACAACCAAGAAACAGCATTAGGGTTAAATAAAGCTTCCATCTAACTCACAACCTAACTCTAGTCATTACTTTAGCTTATAAACACTTTCCTTAGACTATACCTAATAGTGTAACTCAACTCTATTTGAGTCGAACTCTCTCCCGATATAGATATACATTCCCAAAATACCCTTTTATTCCTAACTTGTCTCAGGGACTAGATCCTGTAGCTCTGATACCAACTTATGACGCCCTCAATCTCGGGGTTAGGAAATGAGGACCCACATACCTCTAATCTATGAATTAAATAAGCATAAACTCCAATTAGCTACAAACATGATCAAACAAGATAAAGTATGAGATAAGATTATAACTACCAACCATAGAATATAATTTACAACCCAAAATAAAACCAAATATACATAGTCGATCCCGACTTGGAACCGACAGATAACCCATTGTATCTTAACAACTTTTCAGCTAAGCGCTTGCTCACTCAAAACCTATACTACCTGCTCTGGCAACCTGAAGCCCTCAACATGGTAGGGACCACCAGGTACACTCTTACGAGCAGTGCGCCTAAGCCTGGCAATCTTCTTGGTTAATTTCCATGGTTAGGTTAAACAAAACATATGAGTATAAAACTCAGCAAGTAACTATATAACAGTTCTAAGATACGAAATCCACAATAAACCATTTCACTTTTCTGGGCATTCTACTTTAACATATCTAGGTGGCAGATTTCTGTCTTTTGGGCAATGAAGGGGTTATGAGGAAAAACTTTGGGCTTTCAAGGAACAAGGCTCAAGACAGGGTGAAAGCCGATACTCATCACAAATCATTAATAGGATCACAAATGATCTTTCAAATGGAAAGTGATAATCTTTTCAATCATTGGGAATCAATTATATGATCAACAGAATAAAAATCAGGGTTCACAAGCTGTAAGCTTCCCAATATCACAATCAACTCTTTTCAAAACAATATAAACCTTTTTCATGTTCAAAGAATCAATTACTGGATAGGAAATTCAATTCCTATTTAAAATAGTTATGGAACCTGTTAGGTGCCAATGTGTTTGTAGAAGGGGGGGTTGAATACAAACAATACCGAATAATCAAATTTAGTGTGCAATAAAAAATTGAAACAAAATTCAAGTTAAATAAAAATATTATTAAAATTGAAAGGTATTACAACAACTGTATCGATTACAAGGGATTAATCTCAAATTAATTATCACAAATCTAGAATAAATTCGACATGAACTTTTTCTATTTTTGCAATAAAAAGATTCAAATGCTAAACGCAATTTGAGATTAAGTTCTAGGGATTTTGATCCGCTAGATAGTTACACAAGAAAAAGAGAATGATTTCTAGTTGTTTGGATTTAACTTTAATAACTAGAAATGTGATCTTGAATTTAGCAGATGAAAAATAAAATGTTTTCTGCGGCTGCTTTTCTTTTGTTCTTGAGTTGTTGGATTATGATGAATGACTTCTGCTGCTCCTCATTTTATAATTCAATTAACAGACCTACTTGAACTGGCAAGACAATCCATTGAGTTAGCAAGACAATCCATTGAGCTAGCAAGAGTTTCGGTGAGACAATTGAATGAACTAGCAAGACTATCAGAATGAACTGGCAAGACAATCCTCCTCCCAGTGTAACTTTCGGCGAGACTATTGAAAAATGGCCTGGCATGACAATCGGTATGACAATCCAGATTGTCATGCTAGTTCATTTTCAATTGTCTTGCTGATTTAAAACAGATTTTAATCCAATTAAATTCTGAAAATCCTTAATATTAATTCAGAATTAATTAATCAATTAATTCAATTAATCAATAAATTAATCTTTACAGATATAATTTATTTTCTTAATTAAATTATATGACTTAATTAATTAATAGAGAATTAATACTAATCTTGAGCAGCAATCATTCTTCTGAAAATCTTCTGAAATCACTGAGAATTATGAATCAATTCCACCACTTCAATGTTGACACTCGATGTACTGTCTGGTTCATGAGTGACTAACTTCAGTGACATTTCTTCATGTCTTGACTTTGATACTTGATTTTCTTCAGATTAAATCCTTGTAATTCTCTGATACTCTAACGAGATCTCTGTCACTTGATTAAATCCACAATCTTAATTTGTATCACTGAGGCTTGATCAATTTCTTGAGCTTCTTCCAGTGAATTAATTCCTCAAGTCTGTAGATGAACCTTGTTTCTGAATCCTTTGACAAATGTTACTTTGTGAGATCTCTTTGACGGTAGATCCACTATTTACTTATTACATTCTTATTTGAGTTGAGTTAAATCCTCGAATAAACAAATAGGCTATGACATATACCTTTCAGAACCCTTGATTGGACTACTTCAACTTTTCAATTCATAATAATACGGGTGATCAACACGTATCGACCTCCATCCGGTCTTTAAGGTAACAATGGCATAATTTCAGCCTTAACCTGGAATAGCCCCGCTAGCCTCTTAACATGACTGGACTAGTCCCACTAGTCTCTTACGTCTCAATCCAATCCATCAGGAATTCGTGTGGAAAACCTTGTGTTGGAAAAAGAAGGGTTATACTAAATTCATTGTATCATTACCGAGAATATGAAATCATTCAGACTCTTTCAAGTCGAAACTCATTCTTAAGTTCAATTTCAAGAATTCAAGGTAAGGAAATGAATTAAGGATAAGCATGGTTCAATTCTAGGGATCTTGATCAAACGATAACAAGGTACTCAAGTTAGGGAATCAAAAACCATTTCAATGATCATTAGGGAATAAGGTAAACAAAGGAATGAAGGATCATTACAAGGGGTTCGTAAAGGTACTTATAGGGTTTACAACAGTTCATGGTATAACAAGTAATCAGAATAGGAAAAAGGGTTACCAAAGGGTTGGATCAATAAGCTTATCACTAACAAGTTCACAAGATCAATGACAGGGTATCTCAAGAATCAATAACAGGGGTACATTACTTTAACAGTTCAATACTCTATATGGCATGAAAAATATCCTCTTTATAACCATTTACACAAGTAAGTAGAGCTACTTGCCTGAATTCGCTTTCCTGTTTCACAAAGGTTGAACTACTGCCACCTAGTATACTTTTCCCTTTCCTTGCCTAAATGCCCTCACGCTCCAAATCTACAATAAAAAACCAAAACCTCAATTAGATTCCCACTTGACATTCCCAGGACGCTTAACATTTCCCTTAATCGCAATATCCTAAGAGCATATATACTCAATTACAATCACACAACATGTCTATACCATAACTTGTATACTTTTAACCATATAGACTTCAAATCATGCAATACGATGCGAATACGATATATAGCATTTAATCCTTGCATTTTCAACTCTATACTTGAGTTATTATATCACTTATATAGTCTTATATCACGACTATTTAATTCTTCCCTTTTCATCATTCAATTCGAACCATAACTCACACATAAATTACATAATTTCTAAAAATCACACATGCATTCGCTTAGCATCAAATCAATCCCTTTTATACCTATATTTCATTCGGTTATAACCACAAATCACAATCCAAGAATCAAACATTGACATGCAAATATCAAAATTGCATACAAACTTGAGATCAACCCAACTCTTATTCTCTTTAACTCATTTCTAACTTGAACGCTTACATGCAAAGCTATAGATTAACATGCATCCAAATTCTCATGTCGATTCTTGCTAGTAACTAATGCAATTAGCAAATAAACTCACAAAAACAACTTAACCTTCTTTTAACCATAAGATCCATTCGGATTTTTCTAAAGAAACACACATTCATGGATAAATTTGACATGCACTTTCTAGAATCAAATTGAAATCACATGTATAATTCGTTTAACATATAAATCAACTTTAATCCCTTAAAATCAAGCAAGAACACCTGAATTTTCCATTAATCAAGACATGCATGCATCATTTGGAGTTCTTAAACCACATCTTAGTCCACTTATTCAAAAATCTCTACAATCAATCAATCAACAAATCATTTTCATCATAAAATCAACTTAATAAACAAGAACGGTTTTCAAGCAAAACAATACATGCAACTTCTATTTCAATTCTTTAAATCATCAACTAATCAAAGTTCTTAATTACTTCTAAGAATAAACATTAACAAGTTAATTCCATACATGAAACAATCAAATTTATTTTCTCAAAATCAAGGACCCATTCGGGTTTTTATGAAATCACCAAATGCAAACTTTGAAAATAGGTTTTATGATTAGTAGAGCTCAATAATAACATCATCATTCACCATCGGTTCACCGAAGTTCATCACCGGTGGCGGTGGCTTCACGGTGGTGCCCTCATTCGAGGGTGTCCAACTACAAAACCCCCGATTTCCCTTAAAAATAATAACAAAAAACACATAATACTTTCCCACAGGAATTGTGCAACCTGCTTAGTTATGATCTTGGCCAAGGGTTTGGCTTCAATCCACTTGGTGAAATAATCAATGGCCACAATCAGAAACTTCCTTTGTTCCGTGGCCATGGGGAAAGGCCCTAATATATCCATTCCCCACATAGCAAAGGGGATGGGCGAGTTGATAGAGGTCAGCATCTCGGGGGGTTGTCTAACAACTGGTGCGTGCTTCTAACAATGTTCAAATTTTTTCACATATTCTTTGGCATCAGCCATCATTTCCTGCCAATAGAAGCCTAAACGGGTTATCTTATGAGCCAAGGCCCTGCCCCCCAAGTGTTGCCCGCATATGCCTTCATGTACTTCTTCAAGAGCCAAGCGAGCCTCATCAGTCCTGAGACATCTTAAGTAGGGAACCACGAAAGATCTTTTATACAGAATTCCATCTATCAAAGAGTATCTTAGTGCTCGAACATCCAATTTTTGTGCTTCAGTAGCATCGTTTGGTAACCAGCCGGTTTCAATGTGGGCCTTAATGGGATCAATCCATGACGTCCCCAGGCCTATAGGAGCCACAAGCTTAACATCAATGCTCCGTGTTTTCAAAATGCGATAGTATACACTTCCAGAACTTTCATCCATCTTTGATGAAACAAATTTTGACAACGCATCTGGCTTAGCATTTTCCACCCTTGGAATGTGCTCAACATGGCATTCTTCAAATTGGGTCATCATGGCCCTTACTAGGCGGACATACTTAGCCATCGTCTCATCCCTTGCCTCAAACTCTCCCTTCACCTGGGATATGACCAACTTCGAGTCTCCACAGACTTTTAAGTTCTTGACTCTAAGTGTCCCTGCTAAGCCAAGACCAGCTATCAGAGCTTCATATTCCGCCTCATTCTTTGTGGTTGGGAAGTCTAGCTTCATGGCATACTCAATTAAGAATCCATCAGGGCTTTGTAAAACCAAACCTGCTCCACTTGAATTCATTTTTGATGCTCCATCAAAATAGAGAACCCAGTATTCTTTTTCCTTTTCTTTATCCCCCTTATCAACTTCCTTGTCTTGAGGTATGTTATCTTCTTGCCCCCCGACTTCTTGGTTGGGTATGGTACATTCCACCACGAAGTCAGCTAGTGCCTGGGCTTTTATTTCCGTTCGTGGCTTATACTTGAGATCGAACTCTCCCAGCTCTATTTCCCACTCGATCAATCTCCCACTAGCATTGGGACTGTGAATGATATTTCTTAGGGGCTGATTTGTTAGCACCTCAATCTGATGAGCCTGAAAGTAAGGACGCGGCTTTCTCGAAGCCATTACCAAGGCTAAAGCAAATTTCTCAATAGTTGAATAATTCAACTCAGCACCATGCAGAATTTTGCTTACATAGTATACGGGTTTCTGGACTTTCAGTTCCTCTTTAACCAATACAGCGCTCAAGGCACTCTCCGAAACAACTAAGTACAAGAATAAAACTTCATTCAAAACTGGCTTGGCCAACAACGGGGCCTGCGCCATATATTTCTTCAATTCTTCGAAAGCCTTCTCATTTTCCTCACTCCATACAAAGTCCTTAATGTTTTTTAGTGACTTAAAGAATGATAGGCACTTATCTCCTGACTTGGAGATGAATCGTCCCAATGCAGCAACCCTTCCTGTGAGCTTCTGAACATCCTTGATAGTTTTTGTTGGTTCCATGTCTAGGATTGCCTTTATTTTATCGGGGTTAGCCTCGATCCCTCTCTTGGAGACCATCAATCCCAAAAATTTTCCAGATCCTACTCCGAATGCACACTTTGTAGGATTTAACATCATTTTATGGTACCTCGGGACCTCAAAAGCTTCCCTTAAATGGGCTATATGATCAGTCTTTACTAGACTCTTGACTAACATGTCATCAACATAGACTTCCATAGTCTTGCCAATAAGATCCTTAAAAATTTTATTTACCAACCTTTGATAGGTGGCTCCTGCATTCTTGAGACCAAATGCCATAACAAGATAACAACAAACACCAAAGTCAGTGATGAATGATACCTTTGGAATGTCATTCTTGTGCATCTTGATCTGATTATATCCACTAAATCCATCCATGAAGCTCAGCATTTCATGCCCAGCAGTGGCATCTATCAAAGTATCGATCCTTGGTAACGGAAAATAGTCCTTAGGACAGGCATCATTTAGATCAGTGAAGTCCACACACATCCTCCATTTTCCATTAGCCTTTTTCACCATTACAGGGGTTTTTAACCACTCTGGAAATTGGATCTCCTTAATGAAACCAGCCTCCAAGAGCTTCCCTACTTCCTGTTTTATAGCTTATTGCCTTTCTGGAGCAAAACTTCTTTTCTTTTGTTTTACCGTCTTCCGATTTGGGTCCACATTCAGCTTGTGAGTGATTAGTTCCGGGTCTATGCCTGGCATATCAACTGCTGACCATGCAAAAACATCACTATTTTCTTGCAAAAATTTCACCAACTTCCCTCTAAGGGGCTCCTCGAGCGTTGCTCCAATAAAGGTCACCTTCCCAGGATCTTCGGGGGCCAAAGGAATTGAAACTAAGTCTTCTGCTGGCTTTCCCCTTTTCTCATCGTTCTCTCTGATATCCAGATCTTCAATAGGAAGAACCTGCCCCCCAACTCCATCTGCCCTCAAAGAGGCCACATAATAGCTTCTAGCCATTTTTTTGATCTCCTCTTTCTTCTCCAATCCCATCTCGAGTTGGAAACTTCACGACTGAATGATAAGAAGAAGGGACTGCCTTGAAGGCGTGTATCCCTGTTCTTCTCATGATAGCATTGTAGGTCGAACTAGCCTTCACCATCACAAAGTCCAACATCTGAGTGCTTGCCTTGGTTCCTGTCCTATGGTTGTTGGCAACTTGATTATTCCTTCTACGGGGTATTCCACTCCTGCGAATCCATATATTGGCATGTCGGTTGGAGTCAATTGGGAGTCATTATATCCCATCCTTAAAAAGGTGTCATGGAGCAAAATATCCACTGAAGCACCATTATCTACAAGGACTCTTCTTACCGGGCTATTCCCTATAATCGGGGTTATGACCAACGGGTCGTCATGGGGAAATTTCACACCTTCCAGATCTTTATCATCAAAAGACATTGTTACTCCCGTCCTGGCCCTCTTCGAAGCTTCCCCAATAATATGCATAACTTCTCGAGTATATGCTTTCCTGGAGTTCTTGGATAACCCAGCAGCAATTGGTCCTCCAAAAATTGTGTTGATCACAGGTCCTCGGGGGCGAGGTCCTCTGAAGATTGTATTTATAATCGGTCCTCTAGGCTGGGGATTTCTCCCCTGATCTTCTTGATCTCTCCTTCGGTCATTAAAGCTTCTTCTCGCGTTGTTACTTCTATCCCCTCCTTCTCCGGTGTATTTGTTCAATCTTCCTTTTCGAATGAGGAACTCAATTTTGTCTTTCAGCTGTCTATACTCATCGGTGTCATGACCAACTTCTTTGTGAAATCTGCAATACTTGCTCTTATCTAGCTTGGCAGGATCAGCCTTCAAGGGCTTAGGCCAACGAATATCTTGATCTTTTTCGATTTCCATCAGGATCTGGCTTTTAGGGGAATTCAGCTTAGCATATTCGGTAAACTTTTGCCCGACTCCTCCCTTCTTGGGGTTTGAATCCTGGTTTTGCTCGATTCTAGGATACTTGTCCTTGGCGATATACTTCAGATCAGTTTTCCACTTCTTGCCTCCAGTGGGCTCATTACTTACTACGGTCTTCCTCATGCTTTCTTCAACCTTGATATAATTCCCTGCCCTATCCTGGAGCTGCAACATGCTTTCAGGGGGACGTTTGTCCAAGGACATCTTAAAAAACTCATCCCTAGTTCCTTGTTGCAGTGCTATCATGGTTACCTTATCATCAAGATCTGGGACTTTTAAAGCCTCCTTTGTGAAACGATTCAGGTAATCTCTTAAGGATTCTTTTGTTCCCTGTATAATGCTCATAATAGATGCTGAACTTTTCTCATGAACTCTCCCACTGATGAATTGCTTAATAAAAGCCTGACTTAATTCTCTGAACGACCCAATAGAGTTTGGGGGCAAGCGACTATACCACCTTTGAGCCATACCCGACAGGGTTTGAGGAAAGGCCCGACACTTAATAGCATCATTCACGGGCTGCAACAGCAGTGCATTAGAGAATGTTCTAACATGATTAGCGGGATCTCCCGTGCCGTCATAAGCTTTTATAGTTGGCATCTTGAACTTCCTTGAGATATGGGCATTCATTATATCTTCAGTGAAGGGTGGAGTAGGATCATCAGGATCTCCAAAGAGAAGAAGATTGTTTGGATCAGCCCTTGGGACAACAGCCCTTCTCTGCACTAGACCATCCAGGTCTATGATGGGAGGAGGATTTCTCCCCCTAGGAGGTGTTGGGGGTCTGGTGGTCTGGTGCGCCTCCAGGTCACGCCTCAGCCTTTGAATCTCAGCCTCGTGAGCCCTGATTCTTTCCTGCACTTCTTGGGGATTCGTCCCTTGGGTGCTTTGAGGGCGTTGGCTACCATCAGCCATCGGCTCTTTGCCAGCACGTCTCCTTCTTGGGGCTACTTCATCATCCGAAGATTCGGAGTCTCTCTCAGTGTAAGGACCAGAAAATTCCTGATCCTCGGTGATAGGAGCCAAACCTCGTACGTACGGGGGCGATCGCCCTCGTGCTTCACTCCGCCCAGCATGTTTGCTTCCTCCAACCTCGGGGTAAGGGGGCATCCCATAAGGGGGGTTAGTAGTAACAACAGTTGAATATTCATACCCGACGGGTCGAGAATTCACAGGTGCATGTACTTATTGAACTTTAGGATTCGTACCTTGAGTAGCCGAAGGGATCGTCCCTTGTGGCTGAGGTTCAGTTGCCCCTATTTGGGCTTCTCCTTGCGTGGTTGTATAGGTCGAGTGAGGAGGCACCTCCACAGTTGAAGAAATCACTTGGGTTGTCCCCGTTGGTATTCCTCCTCTAAGGGCTCTAACTGTTCTCCGTGTTCTCGCCATGGTTATTGTTGTGATTCCCACAGACGGTGCCAAATGTTATGGATAAAAAACTAAGGTTATTATTTGTTGTATTTATTACTAAGATCTGAGAGCTCAAGGCCTTTAATGGCTGCTCTCGTGTTTCATAGCTTAATTCTGCCTTTACGAGATGCCTACGTATCTCTGTGAGTTAGAGAATCAAGCCAAAAAATGTAGTTCTGATTTGTGGGGTGAGACCCCTTATATAGATGTTGGTGGTCCTTGAATTGGACTTGGTATAGGAGACTTGGTAGCCAAGTCTCATAATTAGAATGGACTTTGGAGTCCTAAATAGTAGGAAACTGATTCCTTATCCTTCTAGGTCCCTTTGAGGCTAATCTGCAAGGATTTATGTCCTTATCGGGACTCTTCTCAATAGCTGATTTTTCCCTTATTAATTAATTATGAAATTAATTAATATTCAGGGTTTTTGGGCCTTCTTTGTTCCATCAGGCCTGATCTGGTCCATCAGGCCTGATCACTGTGTTAACCTTTTTGGTCTGAATGTCATATATCTCCTTATTGGGCCTAGCAGCCCAAATCATGTATAATTAATGTAATATTTAATTACACAATCAAGATTTATTTATCCCTATCAAGGACACTAGAATGTTAGTAAATAAATTATATATTGATATTAAAGTAAGACCGTTTAAGCCTAATGCTCGAGTAATAAACGGGTTACTAAATAATTTGTATATCATAAAAAGGAACCTACACTAACAATAAATTATATTTTGTATTTAGATAGGGGTCGGGAAATTTAGCGGATCATTTGTGAATTTCGGATTTCATTAGTATTAGAATTTGCGACATTCGAGGTACGGATTTTGTCCCCTTTTTATTCAGTACTCCTCTTCTTAGAAATTAAATATCTCTGATTTGTTGAATTTCGTATTTATTCGCTCTATTAATAATGTTTGGTTATTTTGACTTCCGAAAATTATTTTATAAATTGATTTTTAAAATTTTAAATATCTGTTAGCGGTTTTCAAAAATTATTTATGACCCCCTCTGTTTTTGAAATCTGAATTACTTGTCTCAGGTGATTTTAATTTTTGCGAGAATATTTTATTTTGAACCCTTAGTGTGATTTAGGGTATACCGAGTTAACCAGCTGTAGGGGTACTACAGGCATGTCATTGCGGCACCAGTGACATGACACTTCCGTGACAGTGTGATTGGTCACGGCGTATCCTTCTGTCAGCTCTTGGGAGGAGCTTTTACGCATTTGATATTTGTTCAGAATACGTGGGTGCACCCAGAGTTTGATTTGTGATTTGATTTATGGTGATGTTGTATATGCCGTATACGTTATCCATTCTGTTGCACGCATTAGGTACCCTATGATGTGTGTATTTGTATCTGTTCTGATCTCGGTATGAAATATCCTAACCCCTCGTTATTTCAGCCTTATTTTTTTAAAATTGTTGTTTTATTATAATTTTCAGATTATTTATTTCTAATCTCTTTGTTCTATAAATTGTATGATGGAGAGCTACCCCTTTTTATTGATTAGGATTTCAGACTTATCAGTATTTAGACTTAATTATTTATTTAGAGAATTCGGAATTTATATTATTGGTTTAGACATTTTGGAAATTTAGTATTATTTTGGATTTTAGATTGTTAAATTATTGTTAGAAATATATTAGTGCTCTGTTTGCAGGTTTATGGATTTTAACTAATATCTCCTTTTAAAATTAAAAAGGGGGTGTTACAGAGATGGCATCAGAGCCCAGGTTCTTTCTTGTAGAAAACCTATTTAGGTTGACATGTGAGTTTGGGTAGACGATAGGATGGTTGTTCTATTTAATTTCATTTCGTTCAGCTCTTTATCATTTCATTCTGCTTCATCATTTTGAAATCTGTTTGTAACTCTCCATCATATTTATTCTCGTAATCTTCATTCGTTCGATATCTTTATTGTAGATGCCTCCTAGACGTGATCCTTTAAATATTGACCCCGCTCCGCTTACTGAGATGATAGGGCAAGCAGTGACTCAGGATGTAAAGCAAGCCTTGGCAAACCAGGGAAATCAGAATGTCGAGGGAAATCAGAATGGACAAGGAAATCAGAATGGCGATGGAAACCAGAATGGACAAGGAAATCAGAATGGCAATGGGAATCAAAATCAGAACGGTCAGGGCCATCAGTTGGAGCCGTTTGTATGGTTGAAGAGGTTTGTGAAGCAGAAACCAGACTCTTTTAGTGCAGCACCGACTCTTATTGATGCTGAAAATTGGATTGTTCATCTCGAGAACATTTTTGATGCATTAGGTTGTGATGAGATTCAGAAGGTCAGGTTAGCTGTGTATAAGTTGGAGGGTGATGCTCAGATGTGGTGGAGAGGAGTGAAAGCTATTAAAGGGGAGCAGTATGCAGAGTCTTTAGAATGACAGGGATTTAAAGAGGTATTATATGAGCAGTACATCTCTAATACTGATAGGGAGGCTTATTTGAGGGAGTTTCATTCGATTGTGCAGCACCATGATGAGAGCATTACTGATTATATGGCGAGATTTATAAGGTTGGCTGGATTTGCTGGGACAGTTGTAAGGACTGCTGCACAGGAAGCTGATAAATTTAAATGGGGGTTGAAGTCTTATATGAGAGGTTCCATAATTTCTTTTAAATTTGATAATATGGCAGAGGTGGCTGATGCAGCAAAGGACGTTGAGAAAGAGCGCATAGATTTCAGGACTTCAAGGTCTAACAGTGGTAGTAAGAGGACTAGGGATGATCAGGGTTTTGCACAGGGTAGACAGTGGTATGGAGGTCAGAGTGGTCAACAGGGATAGTGGCGCGAACAGAATCAGAATAGGGGTGGTCATCCATTCCATGGCCGGAATCAGTATGTTGGTCAGAATCAGAATCAACAGTTTCAGCGACAGATTCAGCCTAGGCAGTGGCAGAATCGTCAACAAGGGCAGAGCCGTTACTCAGTGTATGGGGGAAATCCCAATATGATTCCAGTGGCTCCTTGTGCTACATGTGGTGGACATCATCCGGGTAGAGCTTGTTACAGACAAACTGGGACTTGTTTCATGTGTGGTAGCACGTCCCATAGGGCAAAAGATTATACAGTGTCGCATAATACTGGTGGAGGAGGAGCTGGCGGTGGTAGTGGCAGTCAGCAGAATCCTACAGCCAGAGTGTTTGTATTGACTACAAATCAGGCAACAGCTAATTCAGGTACCGTTTCAGGAACACTTCTTGTTGGTAGACGTGATGCTTATGTGTTATTTGATACTGGTTCGACCCATTCTGTTGTGTCTTTATCATTTGTTCGTCATCTTGGCATTACACCTTCATTATTATATCCTCATATGTCTATTGCTACCCTGATGGGGAATTCTGTTATTATATCTGATATATATCCAGAGTGTCCGATAGTTGTTGAAGATAGAAATTATAAGGTTAACTTGCTTCCGATGGAGATGCATGACCTTGATATTATATTTGGCATGGATTGGTTGAGTGAACATCGTGCCACAATTGATTGTCAAGGTAAGAGGGTGATCTATGGGGATGCATATAGACCAGAATTTGTATACCAAGGGTCTCATCCGAAAGGGGAGGTTAAATTAATTTCCGCTCTAAAGGCTAGCAAACTTTTATCTAAGGGTTGTGATGGCTACCTTGCTTTCGTGAAGGATACATCGAAGGATGAACCTCGCATCGAGGATTATCCAGTTGTGAGGGAGTTTGAAGATGTGTTCCCCGATGAACTACCAGGTTTGCCACCACTTAGGGAGGTGGAGTTTACTATTGAACTTGTTCAAGGTGCCGAGCCTATTTCTAAGGTGTCTTATCAAATGGCACCACTTGAGTTGCAAGAATTGAAGGAGCAGTTGCAAGAGTTGTTGGATAGAGGATTTATTAGGCCAAGTGTGTCTCCTTGCGGCGCTCATGTGCTGTTTGTGAAGAAGAAGGATGGTTCCATGAGGTTGTGCATTGACTACAGGGAGTTAAATAAGGTGACTGTCATAAACAGGTATCCTTTTCCACGCATTGATGACTTGTTTGATCAGTTATAAGGGGCGAAGTACTTCTCGAAGATAGATTTAAGATCTGGTTACCATCAGTTACAAGTAAGAGAAGAGGATATTCCGAAGACTGCATTTTGCACTCGTTATGGTCATTATGAGTTTTTCATGATGTCCTTTGGGTTGACGAATGTACCAGCGATATTTATGGATTTGATGAATCGAGTCTTTCATGATTATCTGGATAAATTTGTGGTGGTTTTCGTAGATGATATCTTGATATACTCTAGGAGCAGAGAGGAGCATGATGAGCATTTATGTACTGTACTTGAAATTTTGAGGGAGAAGAAGTTGTTTGCAAAATTTTCCAAGTGTGAATTCTGGTTGGAGGAAGTGGCATTCTTGGGGCATATTGTGTCTGGTAGGGGCATTGAGTTGGATCCTGCGAAAGTCGAGGCTATTACAAATTGGCCTAGACCTAGCAATATGACGGAGGTGATGAGTTTCTTGGGTTTGGCAGGTTACTACAGTCGTTTTGTGGAAGGTTTCTCTTCCATAGCTTTGTCATTGACTCGGCTAATGAGGAAGGGCATTAAGTTTGAGTGGAATGATGATCGCGAGAAGAGCTTTCAGGAGTTGAAGAAGAGGTTGTTGTCTGCTCCAATACTTGTGTTGCCATCAGGAAGTGGAGGTTTTCAGGTTTATAGTGATGCTTCTAAGAGAGGATTGGGGTGTGTTCTTATGCAGCATGGGAAAGTGATTTCTTACGCCTCTAGGCAACTTATACCTTATGAGGTGAACTATCCTACCCATGACTTGGAGTTAGCAGCAGTGGTCTTTGCTTTGAAGATTTGGAGACACTATCTTTATGGAGAGACTTGTGACATCTTTACTGATCACAAGAGTCTCAAATACATCTTTACTCAGAAGGAGCTTAATATGATGTAACGGAGGTGGCTTGAACTTCTTAAGGATTGTGATACACATATTCAGTACCATCCGGGGAAGGCGAATGTAGTGGCAGACGCTCTTAGTAGGAAGAACTTGGGGAGTGTTGCATCTCTCATTACTCAGCCACACCTTATTTCAGATTTTGAGCGCTTGGGTGTCGAGTTGTATGTTAGAGGATCAAATGGTAGCATTGCAAATTTGAAAGTGGAACCAAATCTTGTTTCAAAGGTTAAGGAAGCCCAGAAGAATGATATAGGTTTGGAAGGTATTAGATATGAGGTGGCAGGTGGAAAGCAAACACATTTTCGTGTTGATGATGAGGGTGTAATATGGTTGGGTGAAAAATTGTGTGTTCATGCAGATCCAATAATTCACGAGGAAATTTTAAAGGAGGCTCATAGTTCTTCATTCTCTATCCATCCAGGTTCCACCAAGATGTATAGGGATTTGAAGAAGCACTTTTGGTGGAATGGAATGAAGGGAGATATAGCAGAATTTGTGGGAAAATTTCTTACATGTCAACAAGTGAAGATAGACCATCAGAGGCCTAGTGGGTTATTGCAACAGCTAGATATTCCAGTTTGGAAGTGGGAAAACATTACTATGGATTTTGTGACTCATTTGCCGAGGACTTTCAAGAAGAATGATGTCATATGGGTGGTGGTTGATAGACTCACTAAGTCCGCTCACTTCTTACCTATTAGAGAGACTACTCCTGTTCATGAGTTGGCAGAGATTTTTCAGCAAGATATTGTTAGACTTCATGGTGTGCTTGTTTCGATAGTTTATGACAGGGATACGAGATTTACATCACGATTTTGGAAGGGATTCCAGCAAGCTTGGGGTACGAGACTTAATTTTAGTACAACTTATCATCCGCAGACCGATGGACAGTCAGAAAGGACAATCCAGACGTTGGAGGATATGTTGAGGGCATGTGCTTTGGAGTGGACAGGTGATTGGGATAAATATTTGTATCTGGTTGAGTTTGCATATAATAACAGTTGGCACGCGAGTATTGGTATGCCACCATTTGAGGCTTTGTATGGTAGGGGATGTAGGGCACCATCTTGTTGGGATGAGGTTGGTGAGAGAGTCATTGAAGGGCCAGAGTTGGATAGAATCACTAATGAGAAGGTAGAGAAAGTTAAAGAAAGTTTGAAGGAAGTTGGATCTCGTCAAAAGAGTTACGCGGACCAACATAGGAAGTTTGGGGGATTGGAGCTAGGTGATCATGTGTTCTTGAAGGTATCTCCTTGTAAGGGTGTTAAGCGTTATGGTATGAAGGGAAAGCTTAGTCCGAGATATGTTGGACCTTTTGATGTTATGGAGAAAGTTGGGGAAGTATCTTATAGAGTTACGTTGCCGCCGAAGCTATCTCATGTGCATAATGTGTTTCATGTGTCTGTTTTGAGGGGCTATAAATATCATCCATTACACGTAGTTCAGTATCCATTGCATAAGATTAGAGAGGATCTTTCTTGCGAGGAAGAAGCTGAGGCTATCTTAGCTCGAGAGGAGCGAGTTTTGAGGAAGAACACCATTCCGTTTGTGAAAGTTTTATGGAAAAATCATTCTGAGAGAGAGGCTACTTGGGAATTAGAAGAATCTATTCGTGAGAAATATCCGTATTTATTCGATTTAGGTACAAATTTTTAGCTTCATTTGATTCCGGGGACGGAATCCTTTTAAAGGGGTATATATATAATATTCGTGATTTTAAATAATAATAATAATAATAATAATAATAATAATAATAATAATTGTTTCAAAAAAAAAATAATAATAATAGTAATAATAATAAGATTTGAATAAGAAACATAGTTAAAATTGGTGATCTAGTAGCTTCACTAATTAGTTATAAAAAAGGATTGATATTGAATATTAATTTATTTATTATAAGTCTAAATGTAATAGGGCATCCAATAAGCTATATATATTAATCCTTTTGGTCACCATAGTCTATTATAAAACCCTAGGCAAAGCGGCGCAGAGAGAGAGAGGCAAGTGAAGCAATACAGGGAGGTGAAGGAAAACAGAGGAATTGAATCAGGTGATCATATATTTGCACGATATGTTAATTAATAATATAAATTGTTAACTGAGGTGGATAGATATTAGCCTTTATATTTGAGCCTGTTTGAGACTACATAGTATGATTACCTCATGAATGTAATTTATCTTAATATTTTATTGATCAAAGTGATATATGATTGTGTTATTCTTTTGTCATATTAGTGTCAAGTTTTAAGGTTATTATGTCATGTATACCTAGTATAATATGTAGTTCAATATTCTTTATATTATTTATTTTGTTGTGTAAAGTGATTAGTTTGTACAGATTGAGTACACACCAGTTAGTTTTGGACGAAGGTCACCAAGTTTAGTTTATGATACTTTAAGTCGGTGGCACTAAATATAATAAATCAAGGTTTAAATTTTTTTATTGTACTTTAATTTTATATGCATTTGATTTTAATAAATAATATTCATGAATAGATTTCACAATTAATTTGCAACTATGTGCTATAGAGTTCGAAGGTCTTTATTGATGTTAATTTGTATAAGTTCGATTTATAATCATTTATTACTTTTCATTATTTATAAAATCATTTGAATAGATTATTTTTATATTATAATTTTAGTTTGAATCTGACATATTGGTCGTGCTATTAATAATTTTTTTAGTGACAAGCTAAATGGTACACAAGTCTAGTATGATGTCGTAGCATTAGTACTCAAGTTTATTTGATTCTGTTAACTTTTAATATTTAATGTCAAGTCAAGGAAATGGTCTATATTTATATTAATATTTATTTTATGGTGGCATGTAGTTGAGTGAGCAAAGTCAAGGACACTAGAATGTTAGTACATAAATTATATATTGATATTAAAGTAAGACCGTTTAAGCCTAATGCTCGAGTAATAAATGGGTTACTACATAATTTGTATATCATAAAAAGGAACCTACACTAACAATAAATTATATTTTGTATTTAGATAGGGGTCTGGAAATTTAGCGGATCATTTGTGAATTTCGGATTTCATTAGTTTAGAACTTGCGACATTCGAGGTACGGATTTTGTCCCTTTTTTATTCAGTACTCCTCTTCTTAGAAATTAAATATCTCTGATTTGTTGAATTTTGTATTTATTCGCTCCATTAATATTGTTTGGTTATTTTGACTTCTGAAAATTGTTTTATAAATTGATTTTGGAAATTTTAAATATCTGTTATGCGGTTTTCAAAAATTATTTATGACACCCTCTGTTGTGGAAATCTGAATTACTTGTCTCAGGTGATTTTAATTTTTATGAGAATATTTTATTTTGAACCCTTAGTGTGATTTAGGGTATACCGAGTTAACCAGCTGTAGGGGTACTACAACCATGTCATTGCGGCACCAGTGACATGACACTTCCGTGACAGTGTGATTGGTCACGGCGTATCCTTCTGTCAGCTCTTGGGAGGAGCTTTTGCGCATTTGATATTTTTTCAGGATATGTGGGTGCACCTAGAGTTTGATTTGTGATTTGATTTATGGTGGCATTGTATATGCCGTACACGTTACCCATTCTGTTGCACGCATTAGGTACCATATGATGTGTGTATTTGTATATATTCTGATCTCGATATGAAATATCCTAACCCCTCGTTGTTTCTACCTTATTTTTCTAAAATTGTTGTTTTATTATAATTTGCAGATTATTTATTTCTAATCTCTTTGTTCTATAAATTGTATTCCAAATCCGTACTGGGCGTTTGGCTCATGCCGTATTCTTTTTATGGCAGGTGCTTAGGGGGACCTGGGACTGTGTGATGGAGAGCTACCCCTTTTTATTGATTAGGATTTCAGACTTTATCAGTATTTAGACTTAATTATTTATTTAGAGAATTCGGAATTTATATTATTGGTTTAGACATTTTGGAAATTTAGTATTATTTTGGAAATTTTAGATTGTTAAAATATTGTTAGAAATATATTATTGCTCTGTTTGCAGATTTATGGATTTTAAGTAATATCTCCTTTTAAAATTAAAAAGGGGGTGTTGCACGAATAGCCTCAACACTGTACTCCACTATCATCCCCAAAACCACTGTGAACCCATTCTTCTTCGCCTTAGCATTCACGTAGAACTCACGCACCACACTCATGGGCACAGCAATGGGTCTCGTAAAAAGCAACCCAGCTCATCTCCAAGATAATCTCCAACAACTTACCATCTTTCCTTGATGGTAGAAAAACCACGCTCATTGGCTATAGGCTTCGAAAGCAGCCCCACACACTCCGCCTCAGCCTCAGGAGTTGAAAGTCTAGGCCTCATACCACCCGCACTCGAAGAATCAGTGGTGTTGCTGCTTACTTGGGTTCGTTGTCTTTTTGGTGCCATTGAGATTGAATAAATTTGAGAGAATAGAAGTTTGTAAGAGAGATTTGTGAGTTTGAGAAGTGATGGAGAAGTTTGTGTATAAGTGTGTGTATATATAAGAGTTTAGGAATAGAATTGGTTATGAAAAATTAGTGGGAGTTGATTATGAGAATTATGGGTTTGATTTGGAGAGGGAAATATGGGACGTGGAAGAGTAAAAATCGGGTTTGAATTGATTTTGGAATAAAGTCCCCAATTTTCTCTTTATTCTGACTTATATTTTTTTCACAAACAGTGACTCAGCGCGGCCGCCCCTCCTGGAAGCGCGGGTGCACTGTGCTTCTGGAAAACTAGCGTGGCCGCCCCGTATGCCAAGAAGTGCTTGCTTTATGTCATGAGCTTGACGTAGAATCTCGAGATCAAGTAGATAATATAACGGCACTAACCACCTCACATTTTTCCGTATCCCCATAGTAGTGCTTCAACCTCTGACCATTCAATTTGAACGCTTGTCCTGGATGTAACAGCCCAAATCCGGGGTCAAGATTTGTTATCACCAAACAATC
Source organism: Apium graveolens (assembly GCF_009905375.1). Taxonomy (NCBI): domain Eukaryota; kingdom Viridiplantae; phylum Streptophyta; class Magnoliopsida; order Apiales; family Apiaceae; genus Apium; species Apium graveolens. The sequence continues at coordinate 197,532,796 of NC_133654.1, read as the reverse complement.
TTTACATAATATAAAATAATATACAAATGAGCCCTTAAATTCAGATCGTTTACAGGTTATGGTGTGAAATAAGAATCTAATCTTCTACAAGACACAACAACTAAACTACAAAATTAAATACCTTTGTACTAATTGTGACGCCCTCAATCTCGGGGTTAGGAAATGAGGACCCACACACCTCTAATCTATGAATTAAATAAGCATAAACCCCGATTAGCTACTAACAGGATCAAACAGGATAAAGTATGAGACAAGATTACAACTATCAACCATAGAATATAATTTACAACCCAAAATAAAACCAAATATACATAGTCAATCCCGACTTGGAACCGACAGATAACCCATTATATCTTAACAACTTTTCGGCTAAGCGCTTGCTCACTCAAAACCTGTACTACCTGCTCTGGCAACCGGAAGCCCTCAATACGGTAGGGACCACCAGGTACGCTCTTACGAGCAGGGTGCCTAAGCCTGGCCATCTTCTTGCTTAACTGCCGTGGTTAGATTAAAAAAACATATGAGTATAAAACTCAGCAAGTAACTATACAACAGTTCTAAGATACGAAATCCACAATAAACCATTTCACTTTTCTAGGCATTCTACTTTAACATATCTAGGTGGCAGATTTCTGTCTTTTGGTCAATGAAGGGGTTATGAAGAAAAACTTTGGGCTTTCAAGGAACAAGGCTCAAGATAGGGTGAAAGCCGAAATTCATCATAAATCATTAATAGGATCACAAATGATCTTTCAAATGGAAAGCGATAATCTTTTCAATCATTGGGAATCAATTATATGATCAACAGAATCAAAAATCAAGGTTCATAAGATGTAAGCTTCACAATATCACAATCAACTCTTTTCAAAACAATATGAACCTTTTTCATTTTCAAAGAATCAATTACTGGATAGGAAATTCAATTCCTTTTTAAAATAGTTATGGAACCCTTGATTGGACTACTTCAACTTTTCAATTCATAATAATATGGGTGATCAGCCCGTATCGACCTCCATCCGGTCTTTAAGGTACCAATGGCATAATTTTAGCCTTAAACTGGACTAGCCCCGCTAGCCTCTTAACATGACTGAACTAGTCCCACTAGCCTCTTACGTCTCAATCCAATCCATCAGGAATTCGTTTGGAAAACCTTGTGTTGGAAAAAGAAGGGTTTTACTAAATTCATTTTATCATTACCGAGAATATGAAATCATTCAGACTCTTTGAAGTCAAAACTCATTTTTAAGTTCAATTTCAAGAATTCAAAGTTAAGGAAATGAATCAAGGATAAGCAAGGTTCAATTCTAGGGATCTTGATCAAACGATAACAAGGTACTCAAGTTAGGGAATCAAAAATCGTTTCAAGGATCAATAGGGAATAAGGTAAACAAAGGAATGAAGGATTATTACAAGGGGTTCGTAAATATACTTATAGGGTTTACAACAGTTCATGGTATAACAAGTAATTAGAATAGGAAAAAGGGTTACCAAAGGGTTGGATCAATAAGCTTATCACTAACAAGTTCACAAGATCAATGACAGGGTATCTCAAGAATCAATAACAGGGGTACATTACTTTAATAGTTCAATACTCTACATGGCATGAACAATATCCTCTTTATAACCATTTACATAAGTAAGTAGAGTTACTTGCCTGAATTCGCTTTCCTGTTTCACAAAGGTTGAATTACTGCCACCTAGTATACTTTTCCCTTTCCTAGCCTGAATGCCCTCACGCTCTGAATCTACAATCAAAAACCAAAACCTTAATTAGATTCCCACTTGACGTTCCCTGAATGCTTAACATTTCCATTAATCGTAATATCCTAAGAGCATATATACTCAATTACAATCACACAACATGTCTATACCATAACTCGTATACTTTTAACCATATGGACTTTGAATCACGCATTACGATGGGAATACAATATATAGAATTTAATCCTTGCATTTTCAACTCTATACTTGAGTTATTATATCACTTATATAGTCTTATATCATGACTATTTAATTCTTCCCTTTTCATCATTCAATTCGAACCATAACTCACACATAAATCACATAATTTCTAAAAATCACACATGCATTCGCTTATCATCAAATCAATCCCTTTTATACCTATATTTCATTCGGTTATAACCACAAATCACAATCCAAGAATCAAACATTGACATGCAAATATCAAAATTGCATACAAACTTGAGATCAACCCAACTCTTATTCTCTTTAACTCATTTCTAACTTGAACGCTTACATGCAAAGCTATACCTTAACATGCATCCAAATTCTCATGTCGATTCTTGCTAGTAACTAATGCAATTAGCATATAAACTCACAAAAACAACTTAACCTTCTTTTAACCATAAGATCCATTCGGATTTTTCAAAAGAAACACACATGCATGGGTAAATTTGACATGCACTTTCTAGAATTAAATCGAAATCACACGTATAATTCGTTTAACACATAAATCAACTTTAATCCCTTAAAATCAAGCAAAAACTGTCACGCCCCCAACTTGAACAGCAAAATAAATATAGCTATTACAAAATTTTAAAAGAAATAACACAACCAAATCCAAGATCTTACAGTTTAGGGTTTGGAACAGCCCAACACTACCAACTATTACATCTGATTTTGAATACTGAGTTCTCACACAAACTACTATCACTTATTCTACCTGAGCTCGAACATAAGTATCAGCATCACAGGTCTTACGGGAAGTCTATTTGAATCTAACCATAACTGCTAGCTGTAATATCAGGGTAAAGCAAGAAGTGAGCCAAATGCTCAACAAGTGCTAACAGTACGATACAAAACATAAATCGAGATATACATTAAAGAATGACAATGGAAAGACATAACCAATGATAACGAGAGATAAAACTATGTGAGATGGCATCATTTTGCTTGTATCAAAACAATTTTAAAATCATGTCTTAATCAAAATCATTTTATGACGCTACGGACTACAGCCGGTGATCAGCCGCGAAGTAATCCCGAACCTCTCTGGGTTCTAAAACATTAATGGGAATCCCTAGGCAACTTTTAAGCCTAATATAAGTGTGGGAAGGACTCGCGTCTCAGTCCAGATCCACTATTCAAAGAAAACATTTATCCCCCTTTGGGACTGAAAACCCACATTTTATTTATTTCAAAAACTGATGCCGAATTATAAAAAAATCTCTCTTAACAGTAAACATTTTTATCAAGGGATTATAGATCAACTCGAAACACGGGAAATATGGTACTAAATCTCAGGGCCATGATTCACAAAACTTTACTCTGTTAGGGTAACTAAAAGGTTTTCATATGTCAAAACTTGGACAAGAAAATTTAGTGAGGCTTAATGCATAATATGAAGGGGTAATGCCAAACTGGGCTTAAAGCAATGGTTTCTCGTCAAGGTACAGGTGTTGGATCATCAAGAAGATAAGCTTCATGAATACTATAGGTGTTAAGGTATGAAGAAATGATCTTTAGGTCAGGATATATCAGAGTTGTCAAGCTTTAGGATAAGAAAGAGGGGTATCAATCAATGAGGAATCACTTTGGTAAATATCTGGCTTTCAGGATTCAAGGTAAGTTTCTATAGGGATTCAAGTATAGGATGAGATATCAATACTTAGGAATCATCAGCATGCTAATCAAGAGGATCAATCAAGTAATATAACAACTCTTCATTTTATCATGGCATTTAACTATCATGAAAAGACTTTTGAACTACTTGCAATACGTACTCGAGGGTGAAAGGAATATGTCCTAAGTCCAATCATGTATTAGGATTTAGGAATAACTTTTATGTAATCTGTTTTGATTTCATTGATATTAATAAAGACTTGTTTTGTTTTTATTACGGGCTTTATCTATTTAAGTGTTTAAATAAGATATACCATAGTTTAGAGTAAAGCTTTTTATGAATTATGATGAGATTATAATAGTGAGACCTAAAAAGATGATAACTCTAAACTTAAATAGTTCCTGGTAATTGGATTACTAACTAGTAATTAATAATCCGCAAAGATCGGTACATACTATGCTTGCTTCATTATGAAGGATGTTTGTTCTCATAGACATTTGTGTGGTGACACTATAGCTAGTATGTAGGTGCTTATTATAGAATAAGTTCACTGAACATGACTCGCACAGCTGAACAACTGATGGAGTTCACTCACGTGTCAGCAGTTGTTCGCATAGTGATAGTTGTACAAGTATCCTTAGACTTGAGGTCATCATAGTCATCTTGTGTACACTGAACTATGCTTTGGTTTAGTTCTTAGTCATCAGGGACAATTATTAGGGCTCTTCTGGGTATAAGAATTTGTACACAAAGATAGTGTATGATCAATAAAGGATCTACCCCTTCCAGTGAAGGAAGCGAATGTTCAAGGCTGATCCACTTATGCTAGTTCAGAAATCTCTGGCTAGAGTGAATGAAATTAGAAAGGAGTTTCTAATTTGCATAGAACTACGCATAATAAATGGTAAGCAAGTGATTGAATTAGATAGGCTTGACACGAGATTCATGCCTTGTATTTAATCGGGACATTGTAGGGTAGAAGGAGTTTATTGTACGGTAACTATTCACTGAATAGGTTCTTGGTATTCTAAGCAGTGAATTCATATTATCCGGATAGTCGCGATATGCTGAGAAGTATCCCTCACGATGTAGAATAAATGTGATTAATTAATTAATCATATTTAATAAATTAGAGAATTTATATAAATAATGATAAAATAGTTTTATTATTATTTATTTCTACTACCGGCTTAATATTGAACCTACAGGGTCACACCATAAAAAGAGAATGATTTAATGGTGGAGGAATTAATTAATAATGGCTAAATAATTATTTATTTGTGAAATAAATAATTAATTGGCAAATTTAATAATTGATTAAATGAGATTTAATTGATTATAAATTAATTAAGAAAAGTTCTTAATATTATTAATTAAAGGATTTAATTTTTGGAAATTAAATCAAGAGAGAGAATTATTTCTAAAGTGTTTAGAAAAAGGATTAATGATTAAAAGGTGTTTTAATTATTAATGAGAATAATAAATGGGATAATAATAAAAATATTTATGGGAAAATTTCAGCTGAAAATTTTGCCTATAAATACACTATTATATACCCTATTTTATTCGAACCCTATCGAACACAAAACCCAAAAAGTTTGGAAAACCCAATTCTTTCCACCTCCTTCCTCCTCCTTAACATCGTTTTCTTGGTGGATACCGGTGGAGTGCTTCATGTTGGATTTTTAACGCAGCGGGGCATGGCAAAAGACTTTTACACATACAAAATCCAAATAAAAGCATATAGATCATGAATAAAAATTCGAGGGAATCTAACCTTTTAAAATAATTCGGAGACAATGATCAGAGATCCTTAGCAGTTGCTCCTCAAGTGTGAAGCATTCCACCGGTATCCACCAAGAAAACGATGTTAAGGAGGAGGAAGGAGGTGGAGAGAATTGGGTTTTCCAAACTTTTTGGGTTTTCGGGTTTCGAGGTTGGAATAAAATTAGGGTCTATAATAGTGTATTTATAGGCAAAATTTTCAGCTAAAATTTTCTCATAAATATTATTATTATTATCCCATTTAATATTCTCATTAATAATTAAAACACCTTTTAATCATTAATCCTTTTTCTAAACACTTTAGAAATAATTCTCTCTCTTAATTTAATTTCCAAAAATTAAATCCTTAATTAATAATATTAAGAACTTTTCTTAATTAATTTATAATCAATTAAATCTCATTTAATCAATTATTAAACTTGCCAAATAATTATTTATTTCACAAATAAATAATTATGAGCCATTATTAATTAATTCCTCCACCAATAAATCATTCTGTTTTTATGGTGTGACCCTGTAGGTTCAATATTAAGCCGGTAGTAGAAATAAATAATAATAAAACTATTTTATCATTATTTATATAAATTCTCTAATTTATTAAATATGATTAATTAATTAATCACATTTATTCTACATCGTGAGTGATGCTTCTTAACATATCGCGACTATCCTGATAATATGAATTCACTGCTTAGAATACCAAGAACTTGTCAGTGAATAGTTACCGTACAATAAACTCCTTCTACCCTACAATGTCCCGATTAAATACAAGGCATGGATCTCGTGTCAAGCCTATCTAATTCAGTCACTTTGCTTACCATTTACTATGCGTAGTTCTATGCAAATTAGAAACTCCTTTCTAATTTCATTCATTTTGGCCAGAGATTCCTGAACTAGCATAAGTGGATCAGCCTTGAACATTCGCTTCCTTCACTGGAAGGGGTAGATCCTTTATTGATCATACACTATCTTCGTGTACAAATTCCTATACCCAGAAGAGCCCTAATAATTGTCCCTGGAGACTAAGAACTAAACCAAAGCATAGTTCGGTGTACACAAGATGACTATGATGACCTCAAGTCTAAGGATACTTGTACAACTATCACTATGTGAACAACTGCTGACACGTGAGTGTACTCCATCAGTTGTTCAGCTGTGCGAGTCATGTTCAGTGAACTTATTCTATAATAAGCACCTACATACTAGCTATAGTGTCACCACACAAATGTCTATGAGAACAGACATCCTTCATAATGAAGCAAGCATAGTATGTACCGATCTTTGCGGATTATTAATTACCAGTTAGTAATCCTATGACCAGGAACTATTTAAGTTTAGAGTTATCATCTTTTTAGGTCTCACTATTATGATCTCATCATAATCCATAAAAAGCTTTACTCTAAACTATGGTATATCTTATTTAAACACTTAAATAGATAAAGCCCGTAATAAAAACAAAATAAGTCTTTTATTAATATCAATGAAATCAAAACAAATTACATAAAAGTTATTCCTAAATCCTTATACATGATTGGACTTAGGACATATTCCTTTCAATCTCCCACTTGTACTAAAGCCAATCACTCTGGTATCTAATACCCATCTTGTCTTTATGACGATCAAAGTGACTTTCATAAAGTAGCTTTGTGAGTGGGTCTGCTATGTTGTTAAGTGTGTCAACTCTAATTCAATACAATACAAGAAATGTTACCGCGCTCCCACTAACCCTTTTGTAGACGCATGGTTCATCTACGTTTTGTGATAAAATCAAACTCTTTGATTGTCTCATCAAAACGAATGTTCCATCTTTCGAGAAGCTTGCTTTAAACCACATATGGTTCGCAGCAGCTTACACACTAGGTTTTCATTTCCCTAGGAAAAAAAACCATCTGGCTATTTTCCAGATCACATAGTCGTAGTAAGCAGCATTCGCAAGCAAAATCTGAACTGATTTTAACAGGGCTATAGGTAAAAGGTTTCATCAAAGTCAATCCATTGCCTTTGTTTGAATCCTTTTCCCAAAAGCCTGGCCTTAAAGGTCTCCACCTGGCCATCTACTATAATCTATCTTTTGTATACCGTATACATAGATTCCATTCTGGATTTCATTCCACTATGTCATTTCTCTGAGTCAACACTACTCATAGCCTCATTATAGGTCACAGGGTCGTCATCATTAATGATCGACAACTCATTGTCATTCTCAATGACAAGGCCATATTACCTCTCAGGTTGGCGAGACACTCTCCCTGACCTATGAATGGGCTGTTCCACAAAAGGTTGTTCAGTCAGAACAGGTGTTTCCACTCGATCTGTAGTAGTTTGTGCTTTTTGAACTTCATCAAGTTCAATTTTGCTCCCACTGTTTCCTTCAAGGATAAACTCCTTTTCCAAGAAGGTAGCATGTCTGGAGACAAACACCCGATGATCGGTGTAAAAGTAATACCCTAAAGTCTCTTTAGGATATCCCACAAAACTATATTTTACGGATCGATATTCCAGCTTATATGGGTCAACTTTCTTGAAATAAGCTGGACATCCCCAAATCTTAACGTGTTTAAGACTCGGGTTCCTTTCTTTCCATATCTCATACGAAATTTGAGGAACAGATTTGGAAAGCACCTTATTCAGTAAATATGCTGAGGTTTCCAATGCATAACCCCATAGGAATACTAGAAGATTTGTATAGCTCATCATGGACCGAACTATGTCTAACAAAGTTCGATTTCTCCTTTTAGATACCAATCTGGAGGCGTCCACTGGGAGACTATACCATTTACTTTGAGATAATCTAGAAACACTCCATTAAAGTATTCATCACTTCGATCTAATCGAAGAATTATAATACTCTGTTTGGTTTATTTCTCCACTTCATACTTATACTCTTTGAACTTTTCAAAGGCTTCAGACTTGTGTTTCATCAAACACATATCCGAATCTAGATCTATCATCTATGAAAGTAATGAAGTATGAAAATCCACCCATGGCTTGCGTAGACATTGGTCCACATACATCTGTCTGTACCATTCCTAGCAAATTTGCAGCCCTCTCTCCATGTCTACTAAATGGAGACTGCAGTGCCACTATGAAGTGAGATTTTCATCATCCCTTTTCTTTTATTAGTTTGTTCAATCTGAAGTAAATTATGTTACATTTATACAGACCATTATTTAAAGTACCACGTCCATAAAGAATATTATCTCTAAGAATAGAACATTCATTATTCTCAATAATAAATAAAAATCCAGCCAAGTCTAACATGGGAATAATATTCCTCACAATCGAAGGAACAAAATAACACTTATTTAAAACAATAGTCTTGCCCGTAGGCATATATAAATGAAATGATTCTACATCTTCAGCAGCAACTCTTGCTCCATTTCCATCAGTAGAATCACCTCCTCTTCCTCAAGAGTCCTACTTCTCCTTGGTCCCTGCAACAAATTGCAGATTTGAGAACCACAGGCGGTATCTAATACCCAAGTAGAAATTTGATTTAATGACATATTCACTTCTATCATGAACATAACTGAATCAGAAGCGGTAGTCTCACTACCCTTCTTTTTCTTCAACTCTGCAAGGTAAACCTTGCAGTTCCTCTTCCAGTGCCCCACCTTGTTACAGTGAAAGCAAACAACTTTGCTCTTGGGGTCTTTAGCTTTTGTTGGAACCGGCGTTTTCTCACCTACTTTCTTCTTCTTGGAAGGGTTCCTCTTCCTTTTCTTAGGATTGGAACCTTCACCAATTAGAAGAACATAACTCTTCTTAGGGGGAAAATTCGATTCCGCAGTCTTCAACATGTTGTGGAGTTCAAGCAGGCTGGAATCCAACTTATTCATGTGACAGTTCACAACAAACTGCGAGAACGAACTCGGAAGCGATTGCAAGACCAGGTCTTGGCTCAGCTCCCCATCCATGACAAAACCAAGATGTCCAAGACGTTCAATCAAATTGATCATCTTAAGTACATGGTCATTCACAGATGATCCCTCAGACATCCTACAACCGAATAGCTCCTTCGATATCTCATATCGAGCTGTCCTCCCCGCCACATCATACAACTCTTATAGATGCATGAGAATAGTGTGAGCATCCATATGCTCATGTTGCTTCTGTAGCTCAATGTTCATGGAATCTAGCATGATGCATTGAGCAACATTTGCATCATCTATCCACTTACGATACACAACATGTTCATCATTATGTGCATCACTAGCAGGTTCAGTAGGCTTAGGTGAGTCAATCACGTATTCCAGCTTCTCAATCCTGAGAACAATTCTCAAGTTTTGAAGCCAGTCAGCATAATTAGGACCAGTCAATTTGTGAGCATCTAGTATGCTCCTGAGTGATAGTGCAGAAGACATAATGTATATTGTAAATCTGTAAATGATAAACACATAACAACACTTAGCAAATATTCGATTTCATTTCAAAACACTATATGAATCGGGTCTTTATTCATAAGTGGCTCCCACTAGTTTATCTAATTTATTCAACCCCCTACGTGAAAAATTAAGCATTCATAATGCTAGTGGGAATAGGGATCCTACATTCCATTACACAACCCCGGCTGTGGCACGAAACGCCATGTAATGTTCAATAGGCAGACAACTCTTGTCAATTACATCAAATGTTATTCCCTAATCAAACTTTAGCCTCTTGAATAATTGAGTCACGGCTGTGGCACGACAAACTCAATATTCTAAGTCAATTCTAACCCAACATTCCGTACAATTGAATTAGTCCCCAAAGGCCCACGGCTGTGGCACGTAACGACCTTTAGATTCTTATTCAATGTACACATCTCTATGTAATAGACAAGTATTTCTTATTTCGAAATCAAAGCCTTCGGCTGTGGCACGAAACGACAATGATTCAAAAATAAGAACTACTTTCTACCATGTTGGAAGGCTATGAACGACCCAAGCCCGTTGTGTCATTGGCCAGTTACTACTTGATATTATTTAATTTTAGAGTAATTATATTACGTTACAATCATAATCATATTATAAAGAAATTCTTCCTTTTAAATTAAATATTTCAAATCAATAATCAATAATCAGATGATTCCCAGATCGGGTGGAGCATTGTTAAGAGGCGTCACTTAATAACCCTTTCTTACAGATAGAAATCTGTTGTCGACAGAATCATCATTTCTCTCATATCAAAAATTCATATTCAATTACGTGTTTCACAAACACAAGAATCTCATGATTGTATTCATAATATTGTTCTTAAGGTTATGAAACAATTTCACTATACTAGGTTGTCTAACAAACGCCTTATGTTCATTTAAGTTCACCTAAATCTATCATCGCATGATAAACTAAGCATATATCACATATACCAACATGAATAAACATCAAGGTAGGCATGTTACATCATCTAGCACATTAGTCTAAGCATTATACATCTCTATGTATCACATGAAGCATTTAAAAGCAGTTAAAACAGTTAAAAACAGTTTTAAAACACTTCATGGAAATATAAACAGTTCAAAACTTTTATATAAACTAAAATTGATCACTCCATTAGATCCGTCTCGGAAAAACGAATCCAACAGTATATTGCACGCCTAAAACGGAGTTACGAAACTCCCAGAAAATCAATTTTAAAATCAACAGAGGGGCTGTAACGCATTACAGGAACGCGTTACAGTACCTGTAACGCATTCCGGTGATGCGTTACACCCCTTTTCAGCCATTAAAGGGTGTAACGCATTCCGTGAATGCGTTACACCCCTATTTTTTTTTTATTCTCTGCAGCAGCCGATAGCTTTCTCGAGCAGCGTGCCTGTCCTTTTCTGTCTTCTTCCGTGCCACAGCAGACCACAGCCTCAGACAAGCAACAACAGCAATATACAACAGATGTACATATACTTACAATTCATATAAATTTATATATTTGATTTATTTAATTACAAATTTAATTGTAAGAACTTCAAAAATTCATAATAAAAAATCTATACATCCTAAAATTATGAAAAAAATACCCAGACGATCTACAACACTTGTAGAACCCAGATCAACAATGAAAATTATTCTGAGAAACGATTTCTCATCAGACAAAATTAATCCATAATATAACTTGTAAAAATCTTAATTAATTCGTATAAGCACATAAAATTCTAAAATTTTTACCACAGATCTATATGCATACAACCTATGCTCTGATACCAATGTTGGATTTTTAACGCAGCGGGGCATGGCAAAACACTTTTACACATACAAAATCCAAATAAAAGCATATAGATCATGAATAAAAATTCGAGGGATCGAATCAAACCTTTTAAAATAATTCGGAGACAATGATCAGAGATCCTTAGCAGTTGCTCCTCAAGTGTGAAGCACTCCACCAGTATCCACCAAGAAAACGATGTTAAGGAGGAGGAAGGAGGTGGAGAGAATTGGGTTTTCCAAACTTTTTGTGTTTTCGGGTTTCGAGGTTGGAATAAAATTAAAGTCTATAATAGTGTATTTATAGGCAAAATTTTCGGCTAAAATTTTCCCACATTATTATTATTATTATTATCCCATTTATTATTCTCATTAATAATTAAAACACCTTTTAATCATTAATCCTTTTTCTAAACACTTTAGAAATAATTCTCTCTCTTGATTTAATTTCCAAAAATTAAATCCTTAATTAATAATATTAAGAACTTTTCTTAATTAATTTATAATCAATTAAATCTCATTTAATCAATTATTAAATTTGCCAAATAATTATTTATTTCACAAATAAATAATTATTAGCCATTATTAATTAATTCCTCCACCAATAAATCATTCTCTTTTTATGGTGTGACCCTGTAGGTTCAATATTAAGCCGGTAGTAGAAATAAATAATAATAAAACTATTTTATCATTATTTATAGAATTCTCTAATTTATTAAATATGATTAATTAATTAATCACATTTATTCTACATCGTGAGTGATGCTTCTCAACATATCGCGATTATCCGGATAATATGAATTCACTGCTTAGAATACCAAGAACCTGTCAGTGAATAGTTACCGTACAATAAACTCCTTCTACCCTACAATGTCCCGATTAAATACAAGGCATGGATCTCGTGTCAAGCCTATCTAATTCAATCACTTTGCTTACCATTTACTATGCGTAGTTCTATGCAAATTAGAAACTCCTTTTTAATTTCATTCACTCTGGCCAGAGATTCCTAAACTAGCATAAGTGGATCAGCCTTGAACATTCGCTTCCTTAACTGGAAGGGGTAGATCCTTTATTGATCATACACTATCTTCGTGTACAAATTCCTATACCCAGAAGAGCCCTAATAATTGTCCCTGGAGACTAAGAACTAAACCAAAGTATAGTTCAGTGTACACAAGATGACTATGATGACCTCAAGTCTAAGGTTACTTGTACAACTATCACTATGTGAACAACTGCTGACACGTGAGTGAACTCCATCAGTTGTTCAGCTGTGCGAGTCATGTTCAGTGAACTTATTCTATAATAAGCACCTACATACTAGCTATAGTGTCACCACACAAATGTCTATGAGAACAGACATCCTTCATAATGAAGCAAGCATAGTATGTACCGATCTTTGCGGATTATTAATTACCAGTTAGTAATCCTATGACCAGGAACTATTTAAGTTTAGAGTTATCATCTTTTTAGGTCTCACTATTATGATCTCATAATAATCCATAAAAAGCTTTACTCTAAACTATGGTATATCTTATTTAAACACTTAAATAGATAAAGCCCGTAATAAAAACAAAACAAGTCTTTTATTAATATCAATGAAATTAAAACAGATTACATAAAAGTTATTCCTAAATCCTTATACATGATTGGACTTAGGACATATTCCTTTCACTTCACACTTGAGGAGCAACTGCTAAGGATCTCTGATCATTGTCTCCGAATTATTTTTAAAGGTTAGATTCGATCCCTCGAATTTTTATTCATGATCTGTATGCTTTTATTTGGATTTTATATGTGTAAAAGTGTTTTGCCATGCCCCCGCTGCGATTAAAATCCAACAATGGTATCAGAGCTTAGGTTGTATGTATATAGATCTGTGGTAAAAATTTCAGAATTTTATGTGCTTGTATGAATTAATTATGATTTTTACAAGTTATATCATGGATTAATTTTGTCTGATGAGAAATCGTTTCTCAAAATAATTTTGAATGTTGATCTGGGTTCTACAAGTGTTGTAGATCGTCTGGGTATTTTTTTCATAATTTTAGGATGTATAGATTTTTTATTATGAATTTTTGAAGATCTTGTAATTAAATTCGTAATTAAAAAATCATATATATATATATTATTTGTAAGTATATATATATGTACATCTGTAAGTCATCTGTACTGCTGCTGTGTTGTCTGTGCTGCACGGGGAAGAGACAGAGAAGTCAGGCGCACGGAATTCCGTGCGGGAGCTTGTCAGGCGGCTGTATAAAATAAGAAAAGAAAAAAATAGGGGTGTAACGCATTCCGGGAATGCGTTACACACCTGTGGCGCATTCACAGAATGCGTTACACCCTTTAATGGCTGAGAAGGGGTGTAACGCATCACCGGAATGCGTTACAGGTACTGTAACGCGTTCCTGTAATGCGTTACAGCCCTTCTGTTGATTTTAAAATTGATTTTCTGGGAGTTTCGTAACTCCGTTTTAGGCGTGCAATATACCGTTGGATTCGTTTTTCCGAGACGGATCTAATGGAGTGATCAATTTTAGTTTATATAAAAGTTTTGAACTGTTTATATTTCCATGAAGTGTTTTAAAGCTGTTTTCAACTGTTTTAACTGCTTTTAAATGCTTCATGTGATACATAGAGATGTATAATGCTTAGACTAATGTGCTAGATGATGTAACATGCCTACCTTGATGTTTATTCATGTTGATATATGTGATATATGCTTAGTTTATCATGCGATGATAGATTTAGGTGAACTTAAATGAACATAAGGCGCTTGTTAGACAACCTAGTATAGTGAAATAGTTTCATAACCTTAATAACAATATTATGAATACAATCATGAGATTCTTGTGTTTGTGAAACACGTAATTGAATATGAATTTTCGATATGAGAGAAAGGATGACTCTGTCAACAACAGATTTCTATCTGTAAGAAAGGGTTATTAAGTGACGCCTCTTGACAATGCTCCACCCGATCTGGGAATCATCTGATTATTGATTATTGATTTGAAATATTTAATTTAGAAGGAAGAATCTCTTTATAATATGATTATGATTATAACGTAATATAATCCCTCTAAAATTAAATAATATCAAGTAGTAATTGTCCAATGATACAACGGGCTTGTGTCGGTCATAGCCTTCCAACATGATAGAAAGTAGTTCTTATTTTTGAATCATTGTCGTTTCGTGCCACAACCAAGGGCTTTGATTTCGAAATAAGATATACTTGTCTATTACATAGAGATGTGTACATTGAATAAGAATCTAAAGGTCGTTATGTGCCACAGCCGTGGGCCTTTGGGGACTGATTCAATTGTACGAAATGTTGGGTTAGACTTGACTTAGAATATTGAGTTTATCGTGCCACAGCCGTGACTCAATTATTCAAGAGGCTAAAGTTTGATTAGGGAATAACATTAGATGTAATTGACAAGAGTTGTCTGCCTATTGAACATTACATGGCGTTTCGTGCCACAGCCGGGGTTGTGTAATGGAATGTAGGATCCCTATTCCCACTAGCATTATGAATGCTTAATTTTTCACGTAGGGGGTTGAATAAATTAGGAAAACTAGTGGGAGCCACTTATGAATAAAGACCCGATTCATATAGTGTTTTGAAATGAAATCGAATATTTGCTAAGTGTTGTTATGTGTTTATCATTTACAGATTTACTTTATACGTTATGTCTTCTGCACTATCACTCACGAGCATACTAGATGCTCACAAATTGACTGGTCCTAATTATGCTGACTGGCTTCGAAACTTGAGAATTGTTCTCAGGATTGAGAAGCTGGAAAACGTGATTGACTCACCTAAGCCAACTGAACCTGCTAGTGATGCACATAATGATGAACATGTTGTGTATCGTAAGTGGATAGATGATGCAAATGTTGCTCAATGCATCATGCTAGCTTCCATGAACATTGAGCTACAGAAGCAACATGAGCATATGGATGCTCACACTATCCTAATGCATCTACAAGAGTTGTATGATGTGGCGGGGAGGACAGCTCGATATGAGATATTGAAGGAGCTGTTCGGTTGTAGGATGTCTGAGGGATCATCTGTGAATGACCATGTACTTAAGATGATCAATTTGATTGAACGTCTTGGACATCTTGGTTTTGTCATGGATGGGGAGCTGAGCCAAGACCTGGTCTTGCAATCGCTTCCGAGTTCGTTCTCGCAGTTTGTTGTGAACTTTCACATGAATAAGTTGGATGTCAGCCTGCCTGAACTCCACCTCATGTTGAAGACTGCGGAATCGAATTTTCCCCCTAAGAAGAGTTATGTTCTTCTAATTGGTGAAGGTTCCAATCCTAAGAAAAGGAAGAGGAACCCTTCCAAGAAGAAGAAAGTAGGTGAGAAAACGCCGGTTCCACCAAAAGCTGAAGACCCCAAGAGCAAAGTTGTTTGTTTTCACTGTAACAAGGTGGGGCACTGGAAGAGGAACTGCAAGGTTTACCTTGCAGAATTGAAGAAGAAGAAGGGTAGTGAGACTACCGCTTCTGATTCATGTATGTTCATGATAGAAATGAATATATCATTAAATCAAATTTCTACTTGGGTATTAGATACCGCCTGTGGTTCTCAAATCTGCAATTTGTTGCAGGGACCAAGGAGAAGTAGGACTCTTGAGGAAGAGGAGGTGATTCTACTGATGGGAAATGGAGCAAGAGTTGCTGCTGAAGATGTAGAATCATTTCATTTACATATGCCTACGGGCAAGACTATTATTTTAAATAATTGTTATTTTGTTCCCTCGATTGTGAGGAATATTATTCCCATGTTAGACTTGGCTGGATTTTCATTTATTATTGAGAATAATGAATGTTCTATTCTTAGAGATAATATTCTTTATGGACGTGGTACTTTAAATAATGGTCTGTATAAATGTGACATAATTTACTTCAGATTGAACAAACTAATAAAAGAAAAGGGATGATGAAAATCTCACTTCATTGTGGCACTGCAGTCTCCATTTAGTAGACATGGAGAGAGGGCTGCAAATTTGCTAGGAATGGTACACACAGATGTATGTGGACCAATGTCTAAGCAAGCCATGGGTGGATTTTTAAACTTCATTACTTTCATAGATGATAGATCTAGATTCGGATATGTGTTTGATGAAACACAAGTCTGAAGCCTTTGAAAAGTTCAAAGAGTATAAGTATGAAGTGGAGAAATAAACCAAACAGAGTATTATAATTCTTCGATTAGATCGAGGTGGTGAATACTTTAATGGAGTGTTTCTAGATTATCTCAAAGTAAATGGTATAGTCTCCCAGTGGACTCCTCCAGATTAGTATCTGAAAGGAGAAATCAAACTTTGTTAGACATAGTTTGGTCCATGATGAGCTATGCAAATCTTCCAGTATTCCTATGGGGTTATGCATTGGAAACCTCAGCATATTTACTGAATAAGGTGCCTTCCAAAATCTGTTCCTCAAACTTCGTATGAGATATGGAAAGAAAGGAAACCGAGTCTTAAACACGTTAAGATTTGGGGATGTCCAGCTTATGTCAAGAAAGTTGACCCAGATAAGCTGGAATATCGATCCGGAAAATATAGTTTTGTGGGATATCCTAAAGAGACTTTAGGGTATTACTTTTGCACCGATCATCGGGTGTTTGTCTCCAGACATGCTACCTTCTTGGAAAAGGAGTTTATCCTTGAAGGAAACAGTGGGAGCAAAATTGAACTTGATGAAGTTCAAGAAGCACAAACTAATACAGATCGAGTGGAAACACCTGTTCTGACTGAAAACCTTTTGTGGAACAGCCCATTCATAGGTCAGGGAGAGTGTCTCGCCAACCTGAGAGGTAATATGGCCTTGTCATTGAGAATGACAATGAGTTGTCGATCATTAATGATGATGACCCTGTGACCTATAATGAGGCTATGAGTAGTGTTGACTCAGAGAAATGGCATAGTGCCATGAAATCCAGAATGGAATCTATGTATACGGCCAGGTGGCCAGGTGGAGACCTTTAAGGCCAGGCTTTTGGGAAAAGGATTCAAACAAAGGCAATGGATTGACTTTGATGAAACCTTTTACCTGTAGCCCTGTTAAAATCAGTTCGGATTTTGCTTACGAATGCTGCTTACTACGACTGTGTGATATGGTAAATAGCTAGATGGTTTTCTTTCCATGGGAAATGAAAACCTAGGGTGTAAGCTGCTGCGAACCATATGTGGTTTAAAGCAAGCTTCTCGAAAGATGGAACATACGTTTTGATGAGACAATCAAAGAGTTTGATTTTATCAAAAACAAAGATGAACCATGCGTCTACAAAAGGGTTAGTGGGAGCGCGGTAACATTTCTTGTATTGTATTGAATTAGAGTTGACACACATAACAACATAGCAGACCCACTCACAAAGCTACTTTATGAAAGTCACTTTGATCATCATAAAGACAAGATGGGTATTAGATACCAGAGTGATTGGCTTTAGTACAAGTGGGAGATTGAAAGGAATATGTCCTAAGTCCAATCATGTATTAGGATTTAGGAATAACTTTTATGTAATCTGTTTTAATTTCATTGATATTAATAAAGACTTGTTTTGTTTTTATTACGGGCTTTATCTATTTAAGTGTTTAAATAAGATATACCATAGTTTAGAGTAAAGCTTTTTATGGATTATGATGAGATCATAATAGTGAGACCTAAAAAGATGATAACTCTAAACTTAAATAGTTCCTGGTCATAGGATTACTAACTGGTAATTAATAATCCGCAAAGATCGGTACATACTATGCTTGCTTCATTATGAAGGATGTCTGTTCTCATAGACATTTGTGTGGTGACACTATAGCTAGTATGTAGGTGCTTATTATAGAATAAGTTCACTGAACACGACTCACACAGCTGAACAACTGATGGAGTTCACTCACGTGTCAGCAGTTGTTCGCATAGTGATAGTTGTACAAGTATCCTTAGACTTGAGGTCATCATAGTCATCTTGTGTACACTGAACTATGCTTTGGTTTAGTTCTTAGTCTCCAGGGACAATTATTAGGGCTCTTCTGGGTATAGGAATTTATACACGAAGATAGTGTATGATCAATAAAGGATCTACCCCTTCCAGTGAAGGAAACGAATGTTCAAGGCTGATCCACTTATGCTAGTTCAGAAATCTCTGGCCAGAGTGAATGAAATGAGAAAGGAGTTTCTAATTTGCATAGAACTATGCATAATAAATGGTAAGCAAGTGATTGAATTAGATAGGCTTGACACGAGATCCATGCCTTGTATTTAATCGGGACATTGTAGGGTAGAAGGAGTTTATTGTACGCTAACTATTCACTGAATAGGTTCTTGGTATTCTAAGCAGTGAATTCATATTATCCGGATAGTCGCGATATGCTGAGAAGTATCCCTCACGATGTAGAATAAATGTGATTAATTAATTAATCATATTTAATAAATTAGAGAATTTATATAAATAATGATAAAATAGTTTTATTATTATTTATTTCTACTACCGGCTTAATATTGAACCTACAGGGTCACACCATAAAAAGAGAATGATTTAATGGTGGAGGAATTAATTAATAATGGCTAAATAATTATTTGTTTGTGAAATAAATAATTAATTGGCAAATTTAATAATTGATTAAATGATATTTAATTGATTATAAATTAATTAAGAAAAGTTCTTAATATTATTAATTAAAGGATTTAATTTTTGGAAATTAAATCAAGAGAGAGAATTATTTCTAAAGTGTTTAGAAAAAGGATTAATGATTAAAAGGTGTTTTAATTATTAATGAGAATAATAAATGGGATAATAATAATAATATTTATGGGAAAATTTTAGCTGAAAATTTTGCCTATAAATACACTATTATAGACCCTATTTTATTCGAACCCTATCGAACACAAAACCCAAAAAGTTTGGAAAACCCAATTCTCTCCACCTCCTTCCTCCTCAACATCGTTTTCTTGGTGGATACCGGTGGAGTGCTTCACACTTGAGGAGCAACTGCTAAGGATCTCTTATCGTTGTCTCCGAATTATTTTTAAAGGTTAGATTCGATCCCTCGAATTTTTATTCATGATCTGTACGCCTTTATTTGGATTTTATATGTGTAAAAGTGTTTTGCCATGCCCCCGCTGTGATTAAAATCCAACAGAGGGTTCATGGCATCCCTATATAACTCAACGATAAACAAAAGATACGCTTGATTTAAATATATCAAAATGACTCAGGATAATTGCATCGATATATATGAACTATTTACAGTAAATACGAAGGTCAAGTTGAATCACTTGCTTTGAGAAAGGCTGGTCGGGTCTGACTGGTAGGAGCAACAACTGGAGCTTCACTCGACCTTTATGGAAAGTTTTCCCTCGTTTCGAGATCCTACATAAAAAATAATAATCCACGTTATAATATATTCTTACCATCTTAACCTATTTACAACTTGAAATTAAACACGGATGGCACTTAGGCCTATACGCACTTAATTTATATTCACTTTTAAATTACAATTGTACACACATAGCCACATATTCTCATATCATATATTAATATCAAAATAACACCATATATACCATAATGCAACACTAGGCTTGGATGATCTCGACTCACAACGTAAGTCACTTGGTCGCTAAACTAGACAAAGTCTTCTAATTTTGGCTTCCTAACTCGATGTGCCTTTACTAAACTATCCAAAACCTATTGACCCTCACTTGTGCCTTTTGCTCTACTGACCTTATACTATCTTACAACTATGGTGGTCGACCTAATGCTCACTCCTAAGTGTTCTAAAACTATGCGATAAGTGAAAGTGCTCACTGGTGCAAATTTCAGAACGACAACTATGGTTTCTTGAGTGTATTAGACACTCTTAAACTACAAGTTTTCCTTCAAAACTTTTACACAAGACTCTCCTTACCTAAGGGCATCTCACAAACTTGATGTGGCTCAAGGGCCTGGCTTGGGCCTAAGCTAAAAGTCCAAGGTTCCCCTATTTTTCTGGGCAGAAAACGCCCTGACTTAAATTAACTTGTGACACATGGTTCTAACTCATATCCTATGAACTATGGTTTTAAAAACTTCTCTGACACTCCCTATAACAAAGGCCCAACAGGGCCTAATGAGGGCCTACCCATGACATGGTCAAATCTCCCCATTTCTAAGTTGCAACAAAACTGTCCCCTGCTGGACAAATTTTGTTATTCTACTTGTGCACCTAACCAAATAACATGCAAACCTCCAACCAACTCCAAAAACCTTTTATATACTCCCAATATTAACTTCTGGTGGCTTAGGCCTCAAAGTGCACATCAATGACATGGTCAAAACTCACTCTAAACCTCAGAGTTCTAAACTGATTTTCTGCAGAAACTATAACTCTCCTTTCTCCAAGGTTTTGACTTGACAAACTCAACTACCAACAACCCAATACTCAAACCAAGACTTAAACATGGTAATCTACTGAACTAAATCCCTTATTCTCAAAATAACCTTGGGTGAGATCATCCTTACCTAAGGTACAATTATGGCAAAACAAAAGAAACTACACTTCACAACTCACAAATCTTCATGCTTTTGAAACAACAAGATATGCATTTTTATTAAAAGATAACCACGAATTATTACCATGCAACAAGAAGCATAAATCAATATTAACACATTATTCCTACTGAAATTAAGGCTCACTAACAAAATCTTTCCAAATGATCAAAATCTTATAACATTCTAAGAGAAATCTACATGTATGCATGTCTTCGGGTTTTGCAAACCAAAACAACATATTTTCTACATATATTCTATCATAAAATTGACATGCAAGCCTATCATTAGCTATACCTAGATGATCACTTAGCATGCAAAGAGTTTTATCAAATTTTCACCATAAAATTCAAGTTATTATCACATAAACATGCAAAAATTGATTTAAGCAACAAGAATAGTCTTAAGGACCATTCATTCGGCTCCCATATGGTCATGGCCGAATGAAATGGATGGGAATGGCCATTTAATCATCAAGAGTTTCCCTCTCAAAACTTGGCACTTCTCCATTCCTTTAGTCCTCTCATAAACAACCCTAAACTCACAAGAATCAAGGTTGTATTTTGAGTTTTACTAAAACCTTTACATGCAACCTTTAAACTTAAAATTTTCACTCAACACTCTTTGAATTATGTATGATCAAGATATAGGAAATAACATTTACTTGATTGGAAAGTGGGAGCTTGAATGAAGAATGAAGAAAAGGGAGGGGGGTATGGCTTCGGCCAAAAAGCCGAGAGGAGAGGGGAGAGCCGAGAGGAGAGGGAGGAAAGGAGGAATGTGGAAATGGTGGGGTGAAAGTGGAGTAATAATCATGTTAGTTTGGTTTTTATTTGACCAAAAGTGAGTGGATTTGAGAATTTACAAGAGTAACCTTCTAACATAGTTAGGTAGATTTGCATGCAAGGACAAAGTGGTAACTTGGTTAGTAGAATGAAAGTGAGTGGGGTTGGAAATGTGTTCCTTGCCCCTTAGTTGAATTGGAAGAGTATTTGCATGCAAGGGTAGCCATGTAATTTTCTAATTATAACAAATAAAATTTGTAAAGAATTATTTTTATAAAATAAAATACAAGTTCAAAAATTATAAAATTTATACCATCAAATAACTTGGATTTTTAAAGACTTTATAAAATCATTTTCAAAATTTGTGAACAAAATACCTTTTAAAAGAAAAATTTTCCAAGGCTTATAATATTCCTTATAAATCAAAAATAAAAGAAATAAATAAACTTTTGCTTTGAAAAATCATATACCACATAATGAAAATTTAAGACGCAGAAATTCTCATTCACACGAGCATACAATAATTGAATATATTTGCATTCGGCTTTAATATTATACCAATTCCACAAATAATATTACATAAAATGCCGGTCGTAACATCCTCTCCCCCTTAAGGGATTCTGTCCCCAGAATCTAAGAGAACAGATGAGGATACCGGGAACACATATCAGACTCTAACTCCCAAGTCGATTCTTCGACCTTAGGGTTCCTCCAAAGTACTTTCAATAACTTTACCGACTTATTCCTAAGACTCTTTACTTGTCAGTCGAGTATTTTGACAGGTTGCTCCACAAATGACAGGTCTGCCTGAATTTCTACAGGTTCATATTCTATCACATGGCTAGCGTCAGGATTGTACTTCTTAAGCACGACACATGGAACACATTATGCACATGCTGATACTGAGGTGGTAAGGCCAACTCATAGGCCACCTTTCCCACTTGACTCAATATTTCAAAAGGACTTATGTATGTAGGTGCTAACTTCCCTTTCTTGCCAAATCTAAACAACCCTTTTCTAGGTGACACCTTCAGCAACACAGCTTCACCAACTTGGTATCGAACATCCTTACGCGCTGGATCCGCATACTTCCTCTATCTATCTTGAGCAACAAGCAACCTTTTCTGAATTAACTTGACTGAATCATGCAACTGTTGTACCAATTCCGAGCCGAGAATTCTTCCTTCTCCTACTTCATCCCAACTTGTTGGCGATCTACACTTTCGCCCGTACAAAGCTTCGTATGGTGGCATGCCGATACTGGAATGATAGCTGTTGTTGTAAGAGAATTTAATCAACGACAAGTGATCATCCAAACTACCTGCAAAATCGATTGCGCAACTGCGCAACATGTCTTCGATTGTTTGATTGTCCTTTCACTCTGGCCATCAGTCTGCGGGTGGTACGGCGTGCTCAAATTCAACTTTGTGCCTAAACATTCCTGAAATTGCTTCCAAAATCTCGAGTTAAATCGGGGATCTCTGTCTGAAACTATTGATACGGGAACTCCATGCCTCAGTACGATTTCGCGCACGTACAGATGAACCAACTTGTCCAATGACGACTTCTCGTTTATTGGAAGGAAATGCGCCGACTTCGTAAGACGATCAATTATAACCCATATTACGTCATGCCCGTATTTCGTTCACGGTAGTCCTACTATAAAGTCCATAGCGATATTTTCCCATTTCCATTCTGGAATCTTCAGGGGCTGAATTAATCCGCTTGGTCGTTGATGTTCTTCCTTCACCTTCCGACAAGTATAACACTTCGCAACCCATTCTGCCACGTCTCGCTTCATATTTGGCCACCAAAAGTTCTTCTTTAAGTCTCAATACATCTTGGAGCTTCCCGGGTGGATTGAAAATTTCAAATTGTGGGCTTCATGGAGGATCTCATTCTTTAATTCAGGTACATGAGGAATCCATATTCTGGAAGAGAACCTTAGTATCCCTTGCTCATCCCTTCGAGTATTAATCTCCTCTCCAGGTAACTGATTCTTCTCTTTCTCCATTACTTCTTCTTGACATTTCTTTATCTTTTCTACTAGTGTTGGCTGAAAGGTCATTGCACGACAAACTTCCTCGACTTT
Source organism: Apium graveolens (assembly GCF_009905375.1). Taxonomy (NCBI): domain Eukaryota; kingdom Viridiplantae; phylum Streptophyta; class Magnoliopsida; order Apiales; family Apiaceae; genus Apium; species Apium graveolens. The sequence continues at coordinate 197,508,840 of NC_133654.1, read as the reverse complement.
TCCGCAAGCACAAAGTTCCAGTTCAAATCTCTTGATTTCTTCAGATAACTCTTTTGATGTTATCATCATATTCAGTCTCTCCTTCCTACTCAGAGCATCGGCCACAACATTCGCCTTTCCAGGATGGTAATTTATCGAACAGTCATAGTCCTTGATCAATTCCACCCATCTCCTCTCCCTCATATTGAGCTCTTTCTGAGTAAAAATGTACTTTAAACTCCTGTGATCCGTGTAGATTTCACACTTCTCTCCGTAGAGGTAATGTCTCCAAATCTTAAGTGCGAACACTATGGCGCCTAGTTCCAAGTCATGCGTCAGGTACTTTAACTCATGTGGTTTTAATTGTCTTGACGCATATGCGATCACTTTACTGTGTTGCATCAACACACAACCCAAACCCTTATGTGAAGCGTCACTGAAAATTACAAAGTTCCCTTGATCGTCTGGAAGTACCAACACCGGAGCTGTTTCCAACTTCTACTTCAACTCTTGAAAGCTATCCTCACATTCTGCACTCCATTCAAACTTTTGATTCTTTCTGGTTAACTTGGTCAATGGCATGGCGATCTTCGAGAAATCCTTGACGAATCTTCTATAGTATCCGGCCAATCCTAGAAAACTTCGCACTTCCGTAGGAGTCTTTAGCCTCTCCCAACTCATAACTGCCTCAATTTTTGCCGGATCCACTTTAACTCCCTCATTTCCAATGACATGCCCCAAAAATTGAACTTCCCTTAACCAAAACTCACATTTGGTAAACTTGGCATACAACTTTTCTTGATGAAGTATCTCTAATGCTATCCAGAGGTGTTGCTTATGTTCTTCTTCGGACTTAGAATAAATAAGGATGTCATCAATGAACACCACGACAAACTTGTCTAAATACTTCTTAAATACTCGATTCATCAGATCCATAAATGCGGCCGGAGCATTGGTCAATCCAAACGGCATTACTAGGAATTCATAATGCCCATATCTGGTCCTGAATGCGGTCTTGGGAATATCTTCTTCCTTGATCTTTAATTGAGGGTATCCCGATCTCAAATCAATCTTCGAAAAGCATTTTGCTCCCTTCAACTGATCAAAAAGGTCATCTATCCTTGGTAGCGGGTAGCGGTTCTTGATCGTCACCTTATTCAACTCCCGATAATCTATGCATAGCCGCATACTCCCATCTTTCTTTTTGACAAACAGAACAGGTGCTCCCCATGGCGACGTACTTGGCCGTATCACTCCCTTATCCAACAATTCTTGTAGTTGGCTTGCAAACTCTTTCATTTCTGCTGGTGCCATCCTATATGGGGCCTTTGAAACTGGTTCCATCCCTGGAGCAAGGTTGATCTCGAACTCGATTTGTCGATCTGGTGGTAAGCCTGGTAGTTCGTCGGGAAACACATCTGGGAACTCGTTAACTACAGGAATATCTTCCATGTTGGGGCTGCCTTTTTACGAATCCACTACATAAGCTAGGAACGACTCACAACCTTTTCTAAGTAGCTTCTTAGCCTGAACAATTGTAAGAAATAGTTGCTCTTGCCTCTGCCCCTTAAATACTACCTTCTCTCCACTCTTCATCTTTAAATACACCTTCTTAGTCTTACAATTAATCTGAGCACTATTTTCTCCTAACCAATCCATTCCTAAAATTATGTCAAACTCTCCCAACTTGAAGAGTATCAAGTCGGCTGAAAACTTATACCCCGAAATATCGATCTCACACTTTGGACAAAATTGATTCACAGGAATCTTCTCTTGGTTCGCAATTATCACATTTACTACCTCACTCATAATCATTTTATAACATTGGAGCTTATCAACAAAAGTTTCTGATATGAAAGATCTTGTTGTTCCCGAATCAATCAATACTTTAGCTTTGACATTATTGAGTAAAAGTGTACCTGCTATCACCTCCGAATTCTGAACAGCATCCTTCATCTTCGGATCAAATGTCCTTGTTGTTGCTTGTGGGGTTGGTGTAGCTGGTGGAGGTAATGTCAATACCTCGGCTGGCACGCTTGCACTAGTACTTGCCACATTCATCAGAGCTTTGACTGGTCCAGTTGCCTTGCACTCCCTAGCTATGTGTCCAGTCTTCCCACACTTGTAACACGTAACTCCTGGCTTCGGCATCTTGCACTCATTTGCCAAATGTCCCTTCTGATTGCACCTGTAGCATGTCATGCTCAGCTTATTACACACTCCGGGGTGCCTTCTTCCACAGTGCTTGCATTCTGGCCTCTGGAACCTATTTTCTCCAATTTTCCCTTGGCTTGCCTGATTGTTCCCCTTCGATTTTTGCCTTTTACCCAAATTTCCTTTCTTTTGAAAATTTCCGCCCTTCTGGAAACCAATCCTCTTTACATTCCGATCTTGTGAACTTCCTGCTTCAAACTTTTCTCCATAAAATAGAACCTTCCTCTTCTTGTTATCCCTTTCCTTCCTTGACTGCGTCCCATTATTCTCAATCAGAGCAGCTTTCTGTACTACTCCCACGTAAGTTTCAAGCTCAAACATAGCCACTCTATCTCTGATCCAAGGCTCCAATCCTTGCTGAAATTTCTTTGCTTTTTCCTCCTCAGTGCTGGTATACTTTGTCACAAACCTTGACAAATCAGTGAACTTCTTCTCATACTCCAATACAGTCATGTTTCCATGCTTCAACTCAAGAAATTTTAGCTCCATCTGATTCTGCATGTACTTAGGGTAATACTTGTCCAGAAATAACTTCTTAAATCTCTCCCAAGAAACCTGCTGAGTGACTTCCATAGCTTTTACTGATTCCCACCAATAGATACTTCTCCCTTCAAGAAGTAAGTAGCATACGGCGTCTTCTGATCGTCTCCTAACTGTACCAACTCAAAAGCCCTTTCCATCTCCTTGATCCATGTGTTAGCTATCACTGGATCAGTGGTATCATGAAATGCAGGTGGATTCACATTCTGAAAAGCCTTGAAAGTGACAATTTGTCTAGGTGGTACAGGTGGTTCAGGTGGTTGGTGTGGCTCACGGTTATCTTGGTTTTCAATTCGTTGTTGAAGAGTTAGTTGTTGTTGAGCTATAGCATTGGTCTGCTGTTGCAAGGTTTGCAGTAGTCGAGGAATGTTTGGGTATGTGGTGGATGTGGTTGTTGGGTTCTTCTTTTTGGGAGGCATGATCCTGAAATAAGAGTTGTGTCAAAACAGATATGAATGATAAAATGATTCAAGGGTATCGCATGGCATTCTTATTTTACATATGGGGTCAAGTTTCCAAATTAAGCAGATATGATGATAAAAACGTAAAATAACAGTTGAGAGCAAATGGAACAATAGCACATAATTATTGAAATTTTAAAGGTCACAATATATAGGATTAGGACAAAGTCTGATTCTAGGAATAACAAGCTTATTTAAAGGAAACAACGGAAACAACTGGGGATTCCACAGAGTCTGATGGTACAACAACATGAAAGGTAAATGGAAAGAACTAAGGCTCCACTCCATCTGAATGGGGCTTGGTAGTCTTTTCCTCTCAAAGCGTCTTCACAATGCTCTGGAGCTCATCCGCCACCATCTGAATGACATACTGGCTGGTACGGTCCCGGTGCGCTGGCATCTCCTCAAGCTTAGTGTTGACGTACTGAACCAAGGTCTCAAGTCTCACAGTCATCTGCTCCTTGGGCTTCTCTTCGTAGTTTTGGCTGTCCGGATACACGTTCTTCAGTCGGTCTATCAGTCGGTCGTACTTGCCCTGAAGCATGTCGAACTCGCGCATCAACTCAGCATACACCGTAAAAGCAATAGTGTCGTCCGAACCAGAGGATGACGAGGAATGCGCCCTTTGCTGACAACCAATAAGAGGAGTAATAATAATAAATTTACTTATCCTACTCTCTCGCATATTATCTATATCCTACACACATAACCTATAACCTATTTGGGCTGTCCAGGGATTCTAAACCGTAGCTCTGATACCAAAACCTGTCACGCCCCCAACTTGAACAGCAAAATAAATATAGCTATTACAAAATTTTAAAAGAAATAACACAACCAAATCCAAGATCTTACAGTTTAGGGTTTGGAACAGCCCAACACTACCAACTATTACATCTGATTTTGAATATCGAGTCCTCACACAAACTACTATCACTTATTCTACCTGAGCTCGAACATAAGCATCAGCATCACAGGTCTTACGGGCAGTCTGCTTGAATCCAACCATAGCTACTAGCTGTAATATCAGGGTAAAGCAAGAAGTGAGCCAAATGCTCAACAAGTGCTAACAGTACGATACAAAACATAAATCGAGATATACATTAAAGAATGACAATGGAAAGACATAACCAATGATAACGAGAGATAAAACTATGTGAGATGGCATCATTTTTCTTGTATCAAAACAATTTTAAAATCATGTCTTAATCAAAATCATTTTATGACGCTACGGATTACAGCCGGTGATCAGCCGCGAAGTAATCCCGAACCTCTCTGGGTTCTAAAACATTAATAAGGATTCCCTAGGCAACTTTTAAGCCTAATATAAGTTTGGAAAGGACTCGCGTTTCAGTCCAGATCCACTATTCAAAGAAAACATTTATCGCCCTTTGGGACTGAAAACCCACATTTTATTTATTTCAAAAACTGATGCCGAATTATAACAAAATCTCTCTTAACAGTAAACATTTTTATCAAGGGATTATAGATCAACTCGAAACACGGGAAATATGGTACTAAATCTCAGGGCCATGATTCACAAAACTTTATTCTGTTAGGGTAACTAAAAGGTTTTCATATGTCAAAACTTGGACAAGAAAATTTAGTGAGGCTTAATGGATAATATGAAGGGGTAATGCCAAACTGGGCTTAAAGCAATGGTTTCTCGTCAAGGTACAGGTGTTGGATCATCAAGAAGATAAGCTTCATGAATACTATGGGTGTTAAGGTATGAAGAAATGATTTTTAGGTCAGGATATATCAGAGTTGTCAACTTTAGGATAAGAAATAGGGGTATCAATCAATGAGGAATCACTTTGGTAAATATCTGGCTTTCAGGATTCAAGGTAAGTTTCTATAGGGATTCAAGTATAGGATGAGATATCAATACTTAGGAATCATCAGCATGCTAATCAAGAGGATCAATCAAGTAATATAACAACTCTTCATTTTATCATGGCATTTAACTATCATGAAAAGACTTTTGAACTACTTGCAATACGTCTCGAGGGTTCATGGCATCCCTATATAACTCAAAGATAAACAAAAGATATGCTTGATTTAAATATATCAAAATGACTCAGGATAATTGCATCGATATATATGAACTATTTACAGTAAATACGAAGGTCAAGTTGAATCACTTGCTTTGAGAAAGGCTGGTCGGGTCTGACTGGTAGGAGCAACAACTGGAGCTTCACTCGACCTTTATGGCAAGTTTTCACTCATTTCGAGATCCTACATAAATAATAATAATCCTCGTTATAATATATTCTTACCATCTTAACCTATTTACAACTCGAAATTAAACACGGATGGCAATTAGGCCTATACGCACTTAATTTATATTCACTTTTAAATTACAATTGTACACACATAGCCACATATTCTCATATCATATATCAATACCAAAATAACACCATATATACCATAATGCAACACTAGGCTTGGATGATCTCGACTCACAACGTAAGTCACTTGGTCGCTAAACTAGACAAAGTCTTCTAATTTTGGCTTTCTAACTCGATGTGCCTTTACTAAACTATCCAAAAACTATTGACCCTCACTTGTGCCTTTTTCTCTACTGACCTTATACTATCTTACAACTATGGTGGTCGACCTAATGCTCACTCCTAAGTGTTCTAAAACTATGTGATAAGTGAAAGTGCTCACTGGTGCAAATTTCAGAACGACAACTATGGTTTCTTGAGTGCATTAGGCACTCTTAAACTACAAGTTTAAGAACGACAACTATGGTTCCTTCAAAACTTTTACACAAGACTCTCCTGACCTAAGTGCATCTCACAAACTTGATGTGGCTCAAGGGCCTGGCTTGGGCCTTCTTGGGCCTAAGCTAAAAGTCCAAGGTTCCCCTGTTTTTCTGGGCAGAAAATGCCCTGACTTGAATTAACTTGTGACACATGGTTCTAACTCATATCCTATGAACTATGGTCGGAAAAACTTCTCTGACACTCCCTATAACTAAGGTCCAACAGGGCCTAATGAGGGCCTACCCATGACATGGTCAAATCTCCCCATTTCTAAGTTACAACAAAACTGTCCCCTGCTGGACAGATTTTATTATTCTACTTGTGCACCTAACCAAATGACATGCAAACCTCCAACCAACTCCTAAAAACTTTTATATACTCCCAATATTAACTTCTGGTGGCTTAGGCCTCAAAGTGCACATCAATGACATGGTCAAAACTCACTCTAAACCTCAGAGTTCTAAACCGATTTTCTGCAGAAACTATAACTCTCCTTTCTCCAAGGTTTTGACTTGACAAACTCAACTACCAACAACCCAATACTCAAACCAAGACTTAAACATGGTAATCTACTGAACTAACTCCCTTATTCTCAAAATAACCTTGGGTGAGATCATCCTTCCCTAAGATACAATTATGGCAAAACAAAAGAAACTACACTTCACAACTCACGAATCTTCATGCTTTTGAAACAACAAGATATGCATTTTTATTAAAAGATAACCACGAATTATTACCATGCAACAAGAAGCATAAATCAATATTAACACATTATTCCTACTGAAATTAAGGCTCACTAACAAAATCTTTCCAAATGATCAAAATCTTATAACATTCTAAGAGAAATCCACATGCATGCATGTCTTCGGGTTTTGGAAACCAAAACAACATATTTTCTACATATATTCTATCATAAAATTGACATGCAAGCCTAGAATTAGCTATACCTAGATGATCACTTAGCATGCAAAGAGTTTTATCAAATTTTCACCACAAAATTCAAGTCATTATCACATAAACATGCAAAAATTGATTTAAGCAACAAGAATAGTCTTAAGGACCATTCATTCAGCTCCCATATGGTCATGGCCGAATGAAATGGATGGGAATGGCCATTTAATCATCAAGAGTTTCCCTCTCAAGACTTGGCACTTCTCCATTCCTTGTAGTCCTCTCAAAAACAACCCTAAACTCACAAGAATCAAGGTTGTATTTTGAGTTTTACTAAAACCTTTACATGCAACCTTTAAACTTAAACTTTTCACTCAACACTCTTTGAATTATGTATGATCAAGATATAGGAAGTAACATTTACTTGATTGGAAAGTGGGAGCTTGAATGAAGAATGAAGAAAAGGGAGGGGGGTATGGCTTCCGCCAAAAAGCTGAGAGGAGAGGGGAGAGCCAAGAGGAGAGGGAGGAAAGGAGGAGTGTGGAAATGGTGGGGTGAAAGTGGAGTAATAATCATGTTAGTTTGGTTTTTATTTGACCAAAAGTGAGTGGATTTGAGAATTTACAAGAGTAACCTTCCAACATAGTTAGGTAGATTTGCATGCAAGGACAAAGTGGTAACTTGGTTAGTAGAATGAAAGTGAGTGGGGTTGGAAATGTCTTCCTTGCCCCTTAGTTGAATTGGAAGAGTATTTGCATGCAAGGGTAGCCATATAATTTGCTAATTATAACAAATAAAATTTGTAAAGATTTATTTTTATAAAATAAAATACAAGTTCAAAAATTATAAAATTTATACCATAAAATAACTTGGATTTTTAGAGACTTTATAAAATCATTTTCAAAATTTGTGAACCAAATACCTTTGAAAAGAAAATTTTTCCAAGGCTTAAAATATTCCTTATAAATCAAAAATAAAAGAAATAAATAAACTTTTGCTTTGAAAAATCATATACCACATAATGAAAATTTAAGACGCAGAAATTCCCATTCACATGAGCATACAATAATTCAATATATTTGCATTCGGCTTTAATATTATACCAAATCCACAAATAATATTACATAAAATGCCGGTCGTAAAAAAAACACCCGAATTTTCCATTAATCAAGACATGCATGCATCATTTAGAGTTTTTAAACCATATCTTAGTCCACTTATTCAAGAATCTCTACAATCAATCAATCAACAAATCATTTTCATTATAAAATCAACTTAATAAACAAGAACCATTCGGTTTTCAAGCAAAACAATACATGCAACTTCTATTTCGATTCTTTAAATCATCAACTAATCAAATTTCTTAATTACTTCTAAGAATACACATTAACAAGTCATTTCCATTCATGAAATAATCAAATTTATTTTCTCAAAATCAAGGACACATTCGGGTTTTTATAAAATCACAACATGCAAACTTTGAAAATAGGTTTTATGATTAGTAGAGCTCAGTAATAACATTATCACTCACCACCGGTTCACCGGAGTTCATCACTGGTGGCGGTGGCTTCACGGTGGTGCCCTCATTCGAGGGTGTCCAACCACAAAACCCCCGATTTCCCTTAAAAATCACAACAACAAACACATGCAAGACATATTCATCACAAAATCACATCATCTTGATTCTATAAAACAAGAACTCGGCAAAACTGAACTTTACACACACACACACACACTCGCATGCAAGTACCAAACCACACATGCAAGTGAATCAAAGCTCATATATGGAACAAGGATGAAGTTTTATGGAAGAATCCATAAAAATTAAGTGAAGAAGAGTGATGTACCAAGATGAAAAGAGAGTGTTAGGTCACACACACTGTAGAGCGGGTGAATACAGTGTAAAGTACAATCAAATCAAACTCTAATATCTCAAGTAACAGAAAAAAAACTTTATTAAAATAATAAACTCTGTTACAATATGGGACTGTTACCTCTCAGTGATGAAAAAATATCACGAGAGCTGCTAGGGTTACTATGAATAATCTTCTCGAATATGATAACACTTATAGTGTAAACCCTATGTCTGTGTTTATATACTACACATTTACAAGATAATCACTAATTGATATGGAATATAATTCTGCTTCCTAAAATATATCAATAAAATATCTTTTCTTCCAAGTATTCTATTCTTCATAGAATTCCTTCTTCATGCATATCTCTTCTTATGCTTATCTCGATCTTCTTTCCTTTAATCAGCTATTGTCCTTATCTGAATGTACTTCAACACTTAAGTTCTGATATCCATCTTCTGATGATTATCTCCTGATAATATAAGTACTGATATCCTTAAGTCCCGACTTCCAGTAAGTACTGATTTATCCTGTTTAAGTAAGATCTGAAAACTAAACATAAATCATATTAGCCATGACATTATCAAATATATCCAACAATATCCCCCAACTTGTAAATTAGCATAATATACAAGTTTAACATATATTTGATGATGTCAAAAACATTAAGTACAAATGCATGAGAATTAGACTAGATAACTACAACTTACAGTCCTTAAAGCTTTACCAATATTTAACTTCTGATAACAGCTTTAGTCTGTACAAATATCAGAATTTAATCAGTTGTAGATCTTGACTTGGCTTCATCTTCTGATCTCTCTGATGTCAGGAGTTGTTCTGAGATAGTTCTTCAACAAACATCTCTCAGCATTATCTTCACCAATTTGAAAGATTGCAGCCCTGAGATCATTAATCTTTGCTTTTCTTATATCCTGATCCAGTATGATCAAATAAGCTTTATCAGACTCAAGATTGAATTCCACAGCCCTGTAACCCAGAAAGGTAGTTATAATTTTAGCAGTGTTGGGCTTCATTTCAACTATATCACCCTTGTGATCTCTGTACTTTGGAACATATGTGCTGTCAGACTTAACAGAATAAAGCCTTTTCTGTCTCTGAATTTGATCCTTCAAATAGTTTGCAGCACTTCCTGTTAATCTATCATCCACTTGAAGTAAGAATAGTACATGCTCCAATTCTTCAAAATACTTCAATGGAATGGCATTTTGCCTTATATGATAAACCCTATCATCTGTAATGAAGTACAACAAGATGTGTTCTTTCAAGTAGGTATGGTAAACCATTTGTACAGATTCCAGTTGATTCAATCTCTCAGGAGTTGCTCCAATACCTGGTTCACTCAAGGAAGTTGGATCATTGGTAGTGTTCTGTATTCTTCTTTCATCAGCACTTCCCAATCCAGTTTTATCTCTTGCTTCCTTTCCAGTAACTACTCTTGCTTCAAAACCATTTACAACAGTCATCAAAGGTTGAGTCTGTTTTGCTTGAGTGAATCCCGGTAGGAGTGTCTTTGGTCTAACTTCTGATATCAAGTTAACTTGAGCTATGTCAGAGGTTACTTGCTTCTTTGGAATATCAGAACTTACTGTCTCTTGAATCTGAACAACTTGAGCCATGTCAGAGGTTATTTTAAGAACTTTTCTTGAAGTCAGAGCAAGATCATCCTTTTCATCAGTGATTTCTTCATTCTCAGGAGGCACATAAACCTTGATAGGTTCACCAACCTTTTCTTTACCTTTGGATCTTGGATCTATCTGCGGTTGTGATTTAGCCAATGTTGCTTCAGTATTTGTCCTTTCTTTTATCACAATGCCTTTGATTTTTGAAAGTGTCTTTTTACCAGAAGCTTCAGATTTAGATGTGACTTTTTCTGATTTAAGTCTGGCTTCTTCTTCAATTAAACTCTCCAAGTCCATTCCTGGATTTTCCTGAAGAAATAAATGTCTTGACATTTCTTCATCAAGATCTAAAAGTTCATCAGAACTTATCATTTTACCAGTAGCAAAACTAATTCTTTTCCCAGTGTCAGAACTTGTCCTGTGACTTGTGATTTCAGCTTTTCTTGATGAGAAACCTCTACCTTGACTATGACCTCTACCCATTCCAGAGTTTCCTTGATCATCATTTTCATCATCCTTCCCTTTCAGTGTCTTGCTAGTCTTGCATTTGGACTTAATTACTTTCTCCCCCTTTTTGGCATCAGCAGGTAGTAGAAGAGAGACAAGCAATTCCACTGAGGCTTGGATTTCAGTAAGTTGAGATTGCTGAGAAGCTTGATTTTTCAGAATATCATCAATCTGAGCTTGTTGTTTCTCTTGAGTCTTCTCAATATAAGCAATCCTGTCAAAGGTAGGTTGGAAGAACTTTTTCTTGTCAATTTTCTGAATTTGGTCCTGTTTGATGAATTCTTCCTGAATCTTGTGTAGCTCTGCATGAGTAGTTGAATGAAGACCTTGTAGATGTTTAGTACTCAATGCAGTGACTCTAAGCTGGGTTTTGAAATCATCAGAAATTAACATTTCATCAGCTTTTGTCAAGTGCTCAGCAAGATGCTTTGCATTTGGAACACAGAAAACTGAGTTCCATTCCGTAGTCCACTCCCGTCCTGTAGGAGTTTCACTCCAAGGCACTGGTGCTTCTCTGGTAACAAACTTCTTAACAAGTTCAGATTTAAGAATAGTTTGTTGAGGAGCATGTCCTGAAGGATATGCTTCATCAGCATCTACATTTGGAGCAGCATCACCAGTATCTCCAGCATTTGCAGCATCAGAACTTACAGAATCAGTATCTTCTGATAAAACAACAGTGTGAGTAGCAATGGAGGCTTCAGCATCCTCTAATTGATGATCTAGTTCGAAGTTCTGATCAACAGCCATATCCTGATGCTCACCTATATTCTGATCATCAGCATCGAGATGCAAAGAAGGTGTAGACGAGAAGTCTGAATTTTGAGCAGCATCAGTAACAGGTGTTGTTGATGGATTAGTTGTTGTTGGAGCTTCTAGGAGAATTACTTCAGGCACAACTAGGTTCTGAACATCAATTTCAGTACTGGTGCCTGTATTAACAGGAGATATAGACTTTTGAACAGGAGACACAGATGGTGTATTGGCCTTTTCAGGAACAGCTTCCTTAGATGGAGGTGATGAAGAAGAAGTGACTTTAGCAAATTCCTTTTCTTGTGAGATCAGTGATTCCTGATCTCCGTCCTTAGCTGCTGCTTCTTCATCATCTGAAACTGGCCTTTTTGCCCTCTGTTTCTTGTATCTCTTTGTAGATATGGATTCCTTGGGAGTTTCAGGAACAGTCATTCTTCTAAGCCTCTTGAGAAGCCTAGATCCCCCAATTTCAGAATCCTTCTGAGAAGTCACTGTCTCAGCTTCTTGGACAACAGGTTCTGATGCAGAAACCTGTTCCTCACTGTCAGACTCATCTCTCAAAGCAATCCTCCTTCTCTTTTAAGGTGTTTGAGGAACAGTCTTTGTCCTCTTAGGTTTGGAAGATGAAGGCTTCACAGTAGGTGCTGAGGATGAGGGTTGAACTGTCTGTGAAGTGGAGAGATAGGATTTGATATATTGCCTAAGGGTTGGTTGAGTAGTATAGGTGGTAGGTGCTGATGGTTGTTGTGGTGTGTGGGAGGTGTTTGTTGGTTGGACATCAGGATAAACAGATCTATAGGAATCAGGATCAGTATTTACTAAGATCTGTTTCACAGACTGAGGAATCTGTAAAGGTCTAACCACTGGTATTTTAGTGTCAGCATTTACCAGGTCATTAAAGTAACATTTTGCAACTTTTAAAGGTGAAGTTAAGGTACTGGTTAGTCGAGGTTGATTAGTACAAAAAGTATATATAAGTTGACAGAATCTAGCAAAGTAAACAACATTCCTATCTTCTGTCATCCTATCCCCAATAAAACCTATTATAGCCATTGCAAAATCAAAATGAGTTTGGTTTATAATGGCATACCCGATGTGCTGACTCATTATGGGGATGACATCAAAATTCGAACACTTGTTCCCAAAAGCTTTAGTGATGCAGTCGAAGAAGAAGCTCCATTCCCTTCTGATATGAGCCCGTTTCAACTGCCCAAGCTTTGCCAAACTCTGTTCATATACCAAACTGGCCATTAACTCCTGAAGAGCTGATTCCTCTAGAATTGAAAAAGTACATCCTTCTAGGAGATGTAGAACCTTGCGTATTGTACCAGGAGTGACTGCATATGAAGAATCACCCACTTCGAAAACAATATTAGGAGTACCATTTGGACCACCATTATCAAAGTTTCCAGTCCTCCAAAGTGTCAGAACTTGTTGGCTTGAGAAGACGGAAGGTTGGGTCAATGCATACCCGATTTCACTGTGTGCAAGAAGATCTTGCACAAAATGCAATTGTGACGGAGCTTCAGCATTATCAAGAATTGCAGCATAGTTGTTTGGAACAAATTTAACTCCATCAATGATCAAATCCTTAGGTGCCATGAAAATAATCGAGATGTAAAAGTGCCTGTTAGGTGTTTGATAGAATGTCTATATGGAAAACCAACGTTAGAAGAGAAAAGAGAGTAAAAGCAAATAGAGAGAAAAAGTATGAAAGGAAATAAAAGATTAAAAAATCCTCTCTCTATCTTACTTGTACTTTTGAAAAAAAATGTAACCGTTGGACACCTGTCAGACATGCAGTAAAAATGAATAGTTAATGGGCACGAGAAAATAGTAATCATTACTTACCCAATTGCAGTTTTTCAAGGAAAAAAAACCGTTCCACTTATCCAGTTATTCCATTAATCAAGGTGAATCAGTTTTAATTCAAAATTGAAACTGTTCCCACTTATTTAAGTATTTTTCACTGCAACATCAATATTCTGAAAAAAAATCGAGTGAAAATGACCATAATAAATCGGACGAGCAAGTACTAATAAAATAAAATCAGAACTTAAGTTAAAATAGAATTTATATGGTCATCAGAATATGAATATGTATCAGGATTTATCAATACATTACAAAATATCTCAGAGACAAGATCTTGAAACAAAAACAAATTTCATTAATATATCAAGAGAATACATTCATGAAATTTAAATTACATCAGAACTTGTACAAGATTTCCCTAAGCTGCTTAACCTAACGTCAATAGCCTTAGTCCTAGCTCAAGAAGCAGGGCAAGGCTGATGATGAAGAAAAACAGGAAGAAGAAAATAAGTTATTTTTTCTTCCTACTCTCGATAAACAGAATAGCGAGTCGACTGATTCACTCTTGCTAGCGGAGAGCTTCCAGCCTTTCCTCCTCCAATCGCTCCAGATGGCGATGGTAGTCCATGTAGAAGAACAGGAGGTGGGTGAGTACCTCCTGGGGAACGGAGTCCCATATCTCATCAGGAATGGCAGTGACGTGCCATTCCTGCTGCCAATCGGCACAACTCAGCTCCATGTTGAATGTTTCGTAGTTCAAAAACATATTGTAATTGACCATGGTGTTTTTGATAGAAAAAGTATGAAGGTGAGTTTATGATAAAAGAGTTGATGGGAAGGCTGATGTGAAGTGGTTGTTTATATAGGCAAGAGAATGCCAGGAGACGCAAAGAAATTTAATGCTGACAGGTGGAATTAATTCTACCTCGTCTCCTCAGACTTGGAAAAAGAAAAACATTTATTGGAAAGAGAAAACATGGTTTAATGCGCACAAGAAGCAAGTAAAAGTTGACTGTTCATGTAGAGTACCACTATCCCTAACTATAGTGACTATTAATCTTCCACTTTAACAGTATTCTGGTTTAAACTGAGACTGTTGTCAAATTTTATCCAAAAATAAGTCAAGTAAAGAATCAGACTGTAATATCAAAACTTAGACTTATATCAGAACTTAACAGTCATCAGAACATAATTTCTTAACTCGAAAAAGGAATGCCTATTTTAGTAAGTCCTCACACAAATTCTGATTTATATTCTTCAGAACTTAATCATCAGAACATGCAATCAGAACTTGTCCTCAGAATTTGTGCAATGTGACACAATGACTGTTCATCTAAAACAACATAGATCCCCACAGTGATTTTCATCATTCATATAGAGTGGTTAGTGTGTGCATTAAGCTAAATATCAGACAAAGAGAAAAGTTTGATTCACTTCAGTACATCTTAGAAATAAGGCATAACTAAAACTTTACTAAAAACTTGTCAATATTCTGAAACCTACTATTGAATGAATTCATGCTTGAGTCCACCTCAACTATTTTGTGCTAATTTTGTGCATCTTTTTAAATTCTATTTTACAGTGGCTTCTCAGTGTAAGTGAGTCACGACTGCTTATCAGAATTTATGCTATTATCAGAGTATTTCTCGAGTAATCATAGAGTGTGAAAAGTCACCAAGAAAATATTTTATTTGCTTTTCTGATGCATATTACTTAATACCAGCAATGCATTTGGGTCTTCCCTTCCACATTTTTACTCTAGATCTCAAAGGAGTACCTGATTTTTAATCCTTGTTTCTCTTTCTTTTTCTTTTGATAAGTGAGGTTTATCAGCACTTAGTACATTCAACAGATTTACTAGCATCAGAACTTAACAGATGAGTAGCATTATTCTAGTTTGTGACTTAGTAATAAGATAGACAAAGTAAACTCAACTAAGCTCAATTATCAAAATTTGCTTGTGTCAACAGATTTCCACATAAATAATTACTTCTTACATGAGATCCCTTGTTTATTGAAGACTACTAGGTCAGCATCTAGCACAGTTATCCTCATAGGATTGAATAGTTACCTAAACAGACATATCACTATCAGAGTTTAGAAACATTGATCAGACAACAGTCAATACTTAAACATATTTTTCAATTAAGCACAGAATACACAAAGAGATTAAATTTTGTAAATACTGATCATAAAGTCTGATGCAACAGAACAAAACTAAGCAGATTTAGAGAAAGAACCTGAAACCATTCCAAGTTCATTTACCAATCTTGTAAAAGTAGCTTCACATAATGGTTTTGTGAAGATATCTGCTAGTTGTTGATCTGTTGGAACAAAGTGCAATTCCACTGTACCTTCATCTACATGTTCCTTGATGAAGTGGTACCTGATGCTGATGTGCTTTATCATAGAGTGTTGAACTGGATTACCTGTCATAGCAATAGCACTTTGATTATCACTGTAAATAGGGATTTTGAAATATGTTAACCTATAATCCAGTAACTGATTCTTCATCCAAAGAATCTGTGCACAACAGCTTCCTGCAGCAATATATTCTGCTTCTACAGTTGATGTGGAAATTGACTTTTGTTTCTTGCTAAACCAAGAAACCAATCTGCCTCCAAGAAATTGGCAGCTTCCACTTGTGCTTTTCCTGTCAATTTTGCAACCTGCAAAATCTGCATCTGAGTAACCTATTAGTTTAAAATCTGATTCTCTGGGATACCACAATCCCAGATCAGCTGTTCCCTTAAGATAATTGAAAATTCTTTTCAAAGCTGTTAAGTGAGGTTCTCTTGGATCTGCTTGAAATCTTGCACAAAGACAGGTAGCATACATGATATCAGGTCTACTAGCAGTTAGATAGAGTAGAGAGCCAATCATACCTCTGTAATCAGTAATATCTATTGATTTACCAGTATCCTTATCCAGTTTTGTTGCAGTGGCCATGGGAGTGGATGCACTTGAACAATCTTGCATTCCAAATTTCTTCAGCAAGTTTCTGGTGTACTTAGTTTGACAAATAAAAGTGCCTTCTTCATTTTGCTTGACTTGAAGGCCCAGAAAATTGCTAAGTTCCCCCATCATACTCATCTGATACCTTGACTGCATCAGTTTGGCAAACTTCTTGCAAAGTCTGTCATTTGTAGACCCAAAAATGATATCATCAACATAAATCTGGACCAGAAGTAAGTCCTTTCCATGGTTGAGGTAGAACAGTGTTTTGTCTATTGTTCCTCTGTTGAATCCACTTTCCAGAAGAAACTGAGCTAAAGTCTCGTACCATGCTCTGGGAGCTTGCTTAAGTCCATAAAGTGCTTTATCAACCTGTAGACATAATCTGGATGTTTGGAATCTACAAAGCCTGGAGGTTGTTCAATATATACTTCCTCCTCCAATTCTCCATTGAGAAAAGCACTTTTCACATCCATTTGAAAGACAGTAAACTTTTTGTGAGCAGCATAAGCCAAAAATATCCTTATGGCTTCTAACCTAGCAACTGGTGCAAATATTTCATCATAATCAATTCCCTCCTGTTGAGAATATCCTTTTGCAACCAGCCTTGCCTTATTCCTTGTAATTATGCCATCACTGTCAGTTTTGTTTCTGAATACCCACTTTGTACCAGCAACAAATCTATTCTTTTTGGTCTTGGCACTAGGGTCCAGACTTTGTTTCTTTCAAATTCATTTAACTCTTCCTGCATTGCTTGCACCCAATCAGCATCTTGAAGAGCTTTTTCCACTTTCTTTGGCTCAGTCTGAGAGAGAAAAGAATTGTAAAGACATTCGTTTGAAGTACCTGTTCTAGTTCTGACATCTGCATCAGGATTTCCAATTATCAAATCAGGTTTATGTGATTTAGTCCACTTCCTTGTAGATGGAAGGTTTTCTCTAGAACTGGATGCTCCCCCATGATCCATGATGTCTTCATTTTCATTTTCTGATGCTCCCCCTGAAACTATGCTCTCTGAGTTGGATTCTTCAGAATTTAGATTTTCAGAACTATCAGAACTTGGCTTATCAGAACTTGACGAGCCAGATGTATGTTCTGATGCTTCTTGAGATGTGATATGTTCTTGAGTATGCTCCCCCTGCATAAGTGCATCTTCCTTTGGCGTAGTCACCACAGTTTCAATAAC
The DNA here is from genome assembly GCF_009905375.1 of Apium graveolens. Taxonomy (NCBI): domain Eukaryota; kingdom Viridiplantae; phylum Streptophyta; class Magnoliopsida; order Apiales; family Apiaceae; genus Apium; species Apium graveolens. The sequence goes on along the minus strand of NC_133654.1, from coordinate 197,491,278 downwards.
ATCAGAGTTTAATCCATCAAAGTTTACAGTATCAGGACTTAGACTGTCAGGATTTTCAGTATCAGAATTTGAGTCTTCATTTTCAAATCTCAGCTGATCATGATCAATAAAATCTTCAAGACCAGTAATCTTCTTGTCATCAAAAGAGACATTGATAGATTCCATGACCACTCTTGTTCTCAAATTATAGACTTTGAAGGCTTTTGTGGAAAGTGGATATCCAACAAAGATTCCTTCATCAGCTTTTAGATCAAACTTGGATAACTGTTCAGGATGAGTCTTGAGAACAAAACACTTGCATCCAAATACATGAAAGTACTTCAGATTTGGCTTCTTTTTCTTCACCATTTCATATGGTGTTTTTCCTTGCTTGTTAATGAGTGTTGTACAGATGAAGTGACACCTTGAAAGATCCTTCACTCTGACAAAATACAAAAATGCTCATCTCATTTAGGGATTTGTCAAAAGTAGCTGTGATCCTTGAGACTTCAGTCTTGATAGCATTCATGTACATGTCATTGTTAGGATTTGAGATTTCCAGCTTGTCAAGAAGATGTAGGAACTGCCTATCATTGTTAGTGCTCAGCTGAGGCATATCAAGTACTCTCCTAGCTTCATCCCATTTTTCACCAATCTTCAGTCTGACATCTCTTCTCCTTTCTTGAGCCTTAATGTCATGAAGACGTTGCTTTTGAAGAGTTTCTGTTCTTTGTATGTTTTTCCTCATGTCAATGATCTGGGAGACCTTTTTGAGTTCAGCTTCTTTTCTTTTCATCTCTGACTACTGCTGCTGAAACTCTTTCTCAAAGATAGGATCCACTGTAGCTTCCTCTTCCCATTCTCCAAAATCACTTACCTCTTCAGCTTCAAATACACCATCTTTATCTTCCAAGACTGGTTCAGTGGGAATGTCAAAAATATCAAAGTCATCCTGTTCTCCACTGTAGTAGACATCATCAGCCTTTCCTTTGTCTCCAACAGCGGTATCTTTTTCTTTTCCCTTTCCACTACTCCCTTTCTTCTCCCCCTTAGTTGAGGGATCCTCTACTGACTTTCCTTTAGAACCTCCATGACCTCCATCACCTCCAGAGCCTGAGCCTCCACCAGACGGCCCTTCAAAGTAAGTTCTTTGTTCTTCATTAGGGCAGTGAGAATTCTTGATCATGAAATACAAGTGTTTCATTCCTTCATTAAGATGTTCCATGCCCGTTTCTATCTTTAGAAATCTGGAGGAGTCCAGTGCATGATTCATTTCAACCAGGTCTTCAAGAGAAGTCATTCTTGTATGTAGAGAGCAGAAGTTAGAAATGTCATCAGCTGATAAAGTTGGAGTTTCCTGAATGGAATTGAGCTTTGGTATGACAGTGGTCTTGAGATCTGAGATATCATTCCTGATGAGTGTCAGCTGATTGTTGACAGAGGTGGAAGAAGAAGACCGTTCAACCACTTGTGCTTTGAATGAATTAGATTTAGCTTGGCTTTTAGCAAGTTCTTCTTTTAAAGCAGCAATTTGAGCTAACAGGTTTTCAGTGTCTGTGTCTGTGTGTGCTCTCACCTGAATTTCACTCGTGTTTGGTTCACTCACCTCACGTGCTTGTGTTTCTCTCAATATAATTGCTCGTGAGGAGTCTTCCTGTTGCTGTTCTTCTGTACCTGCAGTTAAAATCACCCTAGCCTCTTCAAGAGAGGTCAGTGGTGGTGCAATGGGAATTCGCGAGTCCCGATCCTCAGTCAAACCTATCATTTCATGTGAAATAGATGTCTGAACTGCTTCAGGGATAGATTGACCGAGTTGCCCTCCACTTTCTCCAGATAAATCTGCGAGTGGAGAATCCCGTGAGGGAGCCAGAGGTGTTGGATCTGGGAGGGGAGAAAATGACTCTATTAATGGTGGCTAAGAGTCAGATTTTCCCTCAGAAGCATGTGACTGCTCTTCTGCCGTAACTATGGCAGGCACTGTAACAGACTCTATGTGCACTCCTCGCTCCGTGTCCTGAGTATCATCTACTGGTATGTATGGTTCCATTGTGAGTAATGAAATTGTGCTTGACTCAGTACAGGATGCCATGGCCCTATGGCGAATTTCAATAGATTCATCCTGTTGAGAGAATGTCTCTAGTAACTGTTCATTGGCCATTTCAAAGTCCATGTCCTGTTGGGAGGACAAGGATGGGCTTTCAGATGCCTCAGTATATGTTCTTCTTTTCTTGGGAGGAGGCAGAGCTGAGGGTTCACTCACATTCAACAATACACTACTTCCTATTAACCTTCTGGGTAACATTTTAGACAGTGGGGGAGAGGTTGAGATAGGTTGTGACTCTGTGTTTGGCTCTATGACCTGGGATTGAAGCTGTGGTTCTACAACTTCATGGTCAGTCCTATCGACCACTGGGGGTCTTTAAACAGAAGTAGGAATGGAGTGAGAGTGAGGAATTACTACCTGTAATGGAAGAGCATCTAATGTTGGAGGAGCCTGGGTGGCTTGAACCACTGGAGGTTGAGGTTGCTGTTCATGACTGGGAAGATTGGAAATAGGTAAGGGAATATAAGTGGCCATAAAAGCAGATACAAGTACTGGAATTTGCATGAATTTGAAGGTTGTGTCTTAGCGGGTGTAAATCTTTTTGCTTACAGGAGGGGGTTCGGTTACTGCGGAGTTAGCAAAAAGGGCTTTGTGCTCAAGTGTGAGAAGATGATCTGCTATAAGCATGAGAAAATGAGCATAGTAACACGAGACCCTACGATTTGTAGAATGATCACGTAGAGCAGTAGTGAGACGTCTCAAGAGAATGGGAAAAAGTAGTTTGCCAAAATTGATCCTTTGATTGAAAATAACCGCAAGACCAATATACTGCAGAGTGGAAGTGATGTTGTGAAAGTTGGATTTAGTGCAGTTGGCAAACACTTTAGAAAGTGTATCGAAGAAAATGTCCCATTCAGACACCAAATTGGATTTTGAAAGTTTGGTTAAATTGATCACCCCCTGATAGTGAATAGCATGGAAAAAGTGTGTGATATCATTTTCAGAGGGTAAATTACAGAAATTGTCCAATGGAAAATTTAACGCTCGATTGATGACTATTTCATTAACTACATAATGTGTGTTTGCGACGGTGAATGAAAAAGATTTTGAATCATCGGCCACAGTAGAGGTTGTGCAAATCAGTCTAAGCAGATCGACATTTAAAATCACATTTGATTTAATAGCAGAGCTAATAATCGAATGGTCATTTAAAAATCTAATCCATGGCTTAAATTTTTCCACATCACATTTTTCTGGATTAAAATAACCAACCTGATTATGCGAAACAATTTGGAAATTGAGAGCCATTTAAAAATGATAATAAGACACACACTTTCAGAATTTTAAGAATAATATTAAGAAAATTCGAATTAATTAAATTAATTTAATAATTCGAATTAAATTAATTATAATCGAAAAATTTAGACAGAAATGTATCTCGTTAAAATTCTTAACTCACACACGCAGATTTGAAAGGCCAAAGGACACAAAACAGAAATTAAAATTAAAAAATACCCAAAATCACCAAACACAAACTGATTTTTTTAACAAAAATCCAACAGCACTTCTGTATGTATATACTTGTATGTATATATCACAGGAGTGATGATTTTTATATGCTGAGTAAAAACTCGAGCAAGGAAGACAAGGAAGCAGTTGAGTTTGATTCGAATATGAGAGAGAGAAGAGAGAAAAAAAAACTGAAAGACTGTTGAAATTTTTTAACAAAAACAAAAGAACTGAACTGATGAAAATTAAAACACACACAAAAATGATTAAGTAGTATAACTGGTATGACAATCGGATTGTCATACCGATTGTCATACCGATTGTCACACCAGCTTAAAGACAGAAAAATAATTGAAATAAAATTAATAAACACTAAATATATATAACTGGTATGACAATCTGATAGTCATACCGATTGTCATACCAGTATAAAATAAAAGGAAAATATTTATATATAAGGTTTATAACTGGCAAGACAATTGATAGTCATACCGATTGTCTTGCCAGTATAAAACTATACTAATAACAAAATAAAACACAATTTAGACTGAAATGACTTTCAGCAAGACAATTTCAATTGTCTTGCCGATTGTCATAGCAGCATTAAAATCAAAATAACCACACATAAATAACTATATATATATATGTACTGAAAAAAATTTCAGCAAGACAATTTTAATTATCTTGCCGATTGTCATTCCAGTAGAAAGACAATTGTATACTTACAGAAAATATTTATAAAAACAAAGACAATATTTCAGAATTAATTATTTTTATTCCAAAAATAGATTTCTGTTGAATTTTAGCAAATAAAATTCATAGAAAAATATTTTTAGAGAGAATAAAATATTCTGAGATATTTGATGTTAACAAGTAGAGTAAATAAAACAGATAAGATAATATAAATTATATAAAATTAAGCAAGAAATATGATAAAATGATAAAATAAATTTGCAAATGAATTTTTCATTTATGAAAAATTCATTTGTAAATTCATTCAAGAACAGATCTCAGATATTAACTAGATTAATCACTAAAACTATTCAACATACCCAATTTACCAACTAATCTGGTAAATGTGGATTCATCAAGTGGTTTAGTGAAAATATCTGCTATTTGTTCCTCTGTTGGAACAAAAAATAGTTCAACAGTACCATTCATGACGTGCTCTCTAATAAAATGATACCTGATGTCAATGTGCTTTGTCCTCGAGTGCTGTACAGGGTTGTTGGTGATGGCTATTGCACTTGTATTGTCATATAAAATAGGAATTTTGTTCAATACAGAGCCATAGTCTCGTAGCTGGTTCCTAATCCACAAGATCTGAGCACAGCAGCTTCCAGCAGCAATATATTCAGCCTCGGCCGTTGAGTTGGAAACTGTTTGTTGTTTCTTGCTGTACCACGAGACTAGTCTGCTACCTAGGAAATGACAACTCCCTGAGGTGCTTTTCCTATCAACAACACTTCCTGCATAATCTGAATCTGTATATCCAACAAGGTTAAAACCAGATTCTTTAGGGTACCAAATACCTAGATTTGGTTTTCCCTTAAGATATCTTAAGATTCGTTTAACAGCAACGAGATGAATATCTCTAGGATCCGCTTGGAACCTTGCACATAAGCATGTAGCATACATAATATCTGGTCTACTTGCAGTAAGATAGAGTAATGAGCCAATCATACCTCTGTAGCTTGTGACATCTACCTTAATGGAGTTTTCACATGGTCCAAGCTTGACAGCTGTAGTTGATGGAGTCCTTGCTGATGCAGAATCCTCTAGATTGTACTTTTTGAGGAGTTCCTTGAGATACTTGGATTGACAAATAAATGTTCCATCTAACCTTTGATTTACTTTTAATCCAAGAAAGAATTTCAGCTCTCCCATCATGCTCATTTCAAACTTGTTGTGCATTAACTTAGCAAATCTCTTACAGAGATTATCATTAGTAGACCCAAATATTATATCATCCACATAGACTTGGACTAATATAGTATCATTCTTATGTTTTTTAGAAAAGAGAGTTTTGTCTATGACACCTCTAATAAAGCTATTTTCAATAAGAAATTCAGAGAGAGTGTCATACCATTTTCTTGGAGACTGTTTGAGTCCATAGATAGCCTTGAAAAGAAAGAAGACAAAATCCAAATGATCTGGATCTTCAAAACCAGGAGGTTGCTCTACATATACCTCTTCATCTAGCTTTCCATTCAGAAAGGCGCTCTTGACATCCATTTGATAAACTTTAAAGTTTGAGAATGCTGCGAATGCCAGAAATATCCTGATGGCCTCAAGTCTAGCCACTGGAGCATAGGTTTCATCATAATCAATGCCTTCAGCTTGAGAATACCCTTTAGCTACCAGTCTTGCTTTGTTTCTTGTAACCACACCATCCTCATCTAGTTTATTCCTGAATACCCACCTAGTACCAACAGCTTTCTTGTGTGTAGGTCTAGGTACCAGTTTCCAGACTTGTTGACTTTCAAACTGATTGAGTTCATCTTGTATAGCAATCACCCAATCTGGATCAGTCAGTGTTTCCTCAATCTTCTTAGGTTCCATCTCAGAAAGAAATCCTGAGAACAGACACTCATTTTGAGTAGCACGTCTAGTTCTGACTCCAACATCTGGATCACCAATAATCAACTCAAAAGGATGAGCTTTATTCCAGACAGTCTGTCTTCGAAGATTTGATCTTGATGATTCGCCTTGAAATTCATTGGGATGTTGTGTCCTACTAGATGATCCTTCAGCATCTCCCCCTGAGTTGTTGCCATGTTGACTTGAAGATTCTCCGTCAGTAGCAGTGGTATCTCCATTATTGCCAAAGTTTCCATCACTATTACCTTGAGTATCATCATGATTAACAGGTTCTTCACCAGCAACAAACTCAGGTTCTTGACCATGTTCTGATTCTGAATCTGACATATCATCAAACTTCAGTTTCTCAGAAGGATCTTCAGTTTAGATACTAGGGAGTTTAGTGTCATCAAATGTAACATTGACACTTTCAGTTACTTTGTGTTGATCAATGATATACACTCTGTATGATCTTCTTCCATATCCAACAAAAATACCCTCATATGCCTTTGCCTCAAATTTACCACGACGATCATCTCCATCCTTGAGCACGAAGCATCTGGCACCAAATACATGAAAGTATTTGATAGAAGGTTTCTGTTCATTCAAAATCTCATAAGGAGTTTTCATGAAGTCTTTGTTGATTAGAGTTCGATTCTGAGTACAACATGCAGTATTGACAACTTCAGCCCAAAAGTACATTGGAAGACCTGATTCACTTAACATCGTTCTTGCAGCTTCAATCAATGTACGATTCTTCCTTTCTACCACTCCATTTTGCTGAGGGGTTCTAGGAGCTGAAAATTGTCTGGTAATCCCTTTGTCTGTACAGAATCCATTGAGAAGTGAATTCTTGAATTCTGTTCCATTATCTGACCTTATTGCTCTAACAGGGACATTAGAATCTAACTCAATCATCTTGATATGATCAATCACATTTGTGGTGTTTCATCCTTAGAGTGAAGAAATAAAACCCACGTATACTTGGAATAGTCATCAACTATCACAAGACAGTAACACTTCTTTGACATCGAAAGGACATTAACTGGTCCAAATAAATCCATGTACAATAATTGCAGAACACCAGTTATGGAAGATGTGTCAGTGCCTCTGTGACTTGCTTTCTTTGACTTTCCTTTCTGGCAAGCCTCACATAGTCCTTCTGGGGAGAATTCCAGCTGAGGCAGACCTCTGACCAATTCTCTTTTGACAAGAGAATTCATTGTTTTGAAATTGAGATGAGAAAGTCTCTTGTGCCATAGCCAACTCTCATATAACGATGCCTTTGTATAGAAACAATTGACTTCAGGATTGCTTCCAGAGTCCATGTCAGCTACGAACAGATTTCCTTTCCGGATTCCCATCAAGGAGGGTTTTTCACTTTTCTTGTGCAGAATCTGACACTTCAGCTTGTCGAATAAAACATTGTAGCCATTGTCACAGAACTGACTAATGCTAAGCAGATTGTATTCAAGTCCTTGCACAACATACACATTTTCAATGATAACATTTCCAGCTAGCAAATAGCCATATCCCTCCGTTAAACCTTTGCTGTTATCTCCAAAGGTAACCACTGGGCCATCTTTCTCAACCACATTTGATAGCAGGGCTCTATCTCCGGTCATATGTCTTGACAATCCGCTTTCAAGAATCCACACTACCGCTTGTACTTATTTAATGCCCTGCAATACAAATGGATTAGACCTTCTTCGGAACCCAAACTTGGCTGGGTCCGGCATATTTGTAAAATTGGCCTTTATCAGGCAAAACAACATTCTTAATTTTAATATTCTCAACTTTCTCAATGACTGGACATATGACCTTGTGAACAGCCTTGACAAATTTCTGTTTAGGCTTAGGCACAAATGTCTCCTTTCTAGCTTTAGGAGGACTAGCAGTCTTAGACCTATCATGCTTTCTATTATTCATATGCTAACGAGGAGTAGTCTTATCATTAGAAACATGCTTACCATTAAAATAAGCATACATCAGATTAAAAGCATAAGACATACAATCAGGAATACCACATGCTTTATGAGAGGGATTAACAATAGGCAACTTATGCATGGTAGACATGGCATTTGTGTTATCCAACTCATGTGTGTCTGAGTTAGTCTCAGTTGCTTTCACAACCTTGACTGGAACTTTTGACACACTTGACTTGGAGACAGCTTTCTCATTAGCATTATCTTCAGCACGGATTTCTTCTTGAATAATAAATGAGGTCTCATCAAATGGTTCAGCATTTGATTCTTTATAGAGGGGTTCATCAACACCCTTAAGCATATGTGGTACTTCCCTGCCTTTAGCACATACATGAGGAGGGGAGTTTATGCCTAATTTTCCAATAGCAGCATTGTAATCATAACCTATTCCAGATGTTTGATTAACAGCTTGCTTATTGTAAAACTCTTTGGACTTCGAACAAGAATTAAAGTAAGCTTTAACCTTAGCCTCAAGACCGGTGATCTTGTCTTTGAGAATAGTTTCAAGTTGTCTATAACAGTCAACTCTATTCTCTAGAAAAGATACTTATTCTTTTAATTTATCTTGATTAATGTGCACAAGTCTTAATTCATTGACCTCTTTCTCAAGGTCTTTGATTTGTTGATTTAATAATTCATTATCATGACGAGCACAATCTAAGGAACCTCCTAGATGATAAACTAATTCAGCATCAGTAAATTTTACCTCTTTTCTTGACGATGAGGTGTTTGCATCACTAGCCATGAGAGCAAGATTCCCAACTTCTTCATCTTCACTGTCAGTATCATCCCAGCTTCTTCCCTTTGCCAGGTAAGCCCTTTCAGATTTACTCTTCTGATTAGAATTATAAGAGTTCTTCCTAACTTGTTTTGGCTTCCTGCATTCTGTGGCAAAGTGTCCCAACTCATTGTAGTTGAAGCATCGAATGGTGCTTCGATCAACTATCCTTGTTTTATACCCACCACTGCTGGTGTTAGAGGATGAAGATCCACCTTTCTGGAATCTGTTGTAGTTGGACTTGTACTTGAACTTGGGATTCCTTTTGAATCTGACATTTGAGAATCTCTTGACAATCAGGGCCATTGACTCATCCTCCAATTGCTCCAGTTCTTCCAAGGAATAAAAATCATCTCCTGATTGATTTGTAGTAGGAGGATCAAATTCTGCTACTATCACATTTTCTTCAACCTTGGAAGACTGTACCATTCTTTCTGACTGTTGAGATTGTTGTTGATATTGTGGTTGTTGTTGTTGTTTATCAGCTACTAGAGCAGTAGACGTGCTGACCACTCTTCCTTTCCCGTAAACTTCCTTCTGCTGAATCTGCTCCAACTCATAAGTCTTTAACACACCATAGAGCCTATCCAAAGAAATCTCACTTAGATCTCTTGCTTCTCTTATGGCAGTGATTCTATGTTCAAGATGAGTTGGCAGTGTTAAAAGGAACTTTTTGTTGACCTCCCTGATGGAATATTATTTACCATTAATGTTCAGGTTGTTGATCAATGCATTGTACCTCTCAAACACTTCAGTGATTCCTTCTCCTGGATTGGATTTAAAGTATTCATACTCAGAGGTTAGGATTTCTAACTTGTTCTCCCTAACTTCCTCTGTGCCTTCATTAATAACCTCAATAGTTTCCCAGATATGTTTGGAATCTTTACAATTCATCACATGTCTATTCATCAAGGGATCAAGGGAATCTACTAAAATTAATTGAAGGCTAGCATCCAGGGAGGCTTCTTCTATTTCAGCAGGAGAGAAATCCTCAGCATCTTTCACATAAGTTCTAGCTTTGGTGATCACCACATCATTTTCTATTACCTCTGGTTCAATAACCATTGGAATTTTTGGACCATTCTTTAACACTTGCAGATATTTGGGATTAGCAACTTGTAAAAACAATAGCATCTGTCACACCCCCAACTTAAATAGCAAAATAATTATAGCTATTACATCATTTTAATGAGTATTACACAACCAAAATCCAAGATCTCACAGTTTAGGGTTTGGAACAGCCCAACACTACCAACTATTACATCTGATTACAAATACCGAGTCCTCACACAACTATTATTACTTATTCTACCTGAGCTCGAACATAAGCATCAGCATCACAGGTCTTACGGGCAGTCTGCTTGAATCTAACCATGGCTGCTAGCTGTAATATCAGGGTAAAGCAAGAAGTGAGCCAAAAGCTCAACAAGTGCTAACAATACAACGCAAAGCATAAATCGAGATATACCTTTAGGAATGACAATGGAATGACATAATCAATGATAATCGAGAGATAAAACTTATGTGAGTTGGCATCATTTTGCTTGCATCAAAACAAATTTTAAAACCATTCTTAATCAAAATCATTTTATGACGCTACGGATTACAGCCGGTGATCAGCCGCGAAGTAATCCCGAACCTCGCTGGGTTCTAAAACATTATTGGGAATCCCTAGGCAACTTTTAAGCCTAATATAAGTGTGGAAAGGACTCGCGTCTCAGTCCAGATCCACCATTCAAGAAAACATTTGTCCCCCTTTGGGACTGAAAAATCCACCTTTTATTCATTTTGAAAACTGATGCCGATTTATGACAAAATCTCTTTTGACTGAAATCATTTTTTTTTTATCAGGGGATTATAGATCAACTTGAAATACTGGAAATATGACACTAAATCTCAGGGCCATGATCCACTAGACTTTACTATATTAGGGTAATCGAGAGATTTCCATAAACAAGAATTTTGACAAGGAAATTAAGCAAGGCTACTGGATAATATGAAAGAGTAATGCCAAACTAGGCTTAAAGCAATGGTTGTAGACAAGGTATAGGTATTAGAACATCAAGAAGATAAGCATCACTGGTTCCAATAGGATAGAGGTGCTAAAATATAAAGGAAGTGATCATCAGCTCAAGATATAACAGGGTATCAAGCTTTAGGGTAAGGATAGGGTTATCAAACAATCATGAATGAATTTAAGAAAAGATTGGCTTTTAGGTATCAAGATAAAGTTTCTATCGAGGTTATTTCAAGAGTTGAATCAAAGCATCAGGGTGCAACATCAAGATTTCTCAGGGATCAATAGCATGATAATCAAAAGGATCAATAAGGTATTATAACACATCTCTATTTTATCATGGCATTAAACTATCATGAAAGACTTTTGAACTACTTGCAATACGTACTCGAGGGTTCATGGCATCTCTATGTAACTCAAAGATAAACAAAAGATACTCTTGATTTAAATATATCAAAATGACTCAGGATAATTGCATCGATATATATATGAACTGTTTACAGTAAATGCGAAGGTCAAGTTGAATCACTTGCCTTGAGATAGACTGGTCTGGTCTGACTGGTAGGAGCAACAACTGGAGCTTCACTCGACTTTTATGGCAAGTTTTCCCTCGTCTCGAGATCCTACATAAATAATAATAATCCTCATTATAATATATTCTTTCCATCTTAACCTATTTACAACCCGAAATTAAACATGGATGGCACTTAGGCCTATACACACTTAATTCATATCCACCATTTATATTTTCAAATGTACACACGTAGCCACATAATCACATATCGTATATTAATACCAAATAACATCATATACACCATAATGCCACACTAGGCTTGGATGATCTCGACTCACCACTTAAGTTACTTGGTCGCTAACTAAACGAAGTCTTCGAATTTGGGCTTCCTAACTCAATGTGCCTTTCCTAAATTATCCAAAACCTATTGACCCTCACTTGTGCCTTTTGTTCTACTGACCTTATACTATCTTACAACTATGGTGGTCGACCTAATACTCACTTCTAAGTGTCCTAAAACTATGTGATAAGTGAAAGTGCTCACTGGTGCAAATTTCAGAATGGTAACTAAGGTTTCTTGAGTGCATTAGACACTCTTAACCTACAAGTTTTTCTTCAAAATTTTTACACAAGACTCTCCTGACCTAAGGGCATCTCACAAGCTTGATGTGGCTCAAAGGCCTGGCTTGGGCCTTCTTGGGCCTAAGCTAAAAGTCCAAGGTACCCCTGTTTTTCTGGGCAGAAAATGCCCTGACTTGAATTAACTTGTGACACATGGTTCTAGCTCATATCCTATGAACTATGGTTGGAAAAACTTCTCTGACATACCCTCTAACTAAGGCCCAATTGGGCCTAATGAGGGCCTACCCATGACATGGCCAAATCTCCCTATTTCTAAGTTGCAACAAAACTGTCCCCTGCTGGACAGATTTTGTTATTCTACTTGTGCACCTAACCAAATGACATGCAAACCTCCAACCAACTCCTAAAACCTATTATATACTCCCCATACTAACTTCTGGTGGCTTGGGCCTCAAAGTGCACATCAATGACATGGTCAAAACTCACTCTAAACCTCAGGGTACTAAACTGATTTTTTCTGCAGAAACTATAACTCTCATTTTCCAAGGTTTTGACTTGACAAACCCAATTATCAACAACTAAATACTTAAACCAAGACCTATACTTGGTATTCTACTGAACTAACTCCCTTTTTCTCAAAATAACCTTGGTGAGATCATCCTTACCTAAGGTGCAACTATGGCAAAACAAAAGAGACTACTCTTAACAAATCGCAAATCTTCATGCTTTTGAAACAACAAGATATATATTTTTATAAAAGATAACCACAAATTATTACCATGCAACAAGAAGCATAAATCAATATTATCACATTATTCCTACTGAAATTAAGGCTCACTAACAAAATCTTTTCCAAATGATCAAAATCTTACAACAAACTAAGAGAATTCCACATGCATGCATGCCTTCGGGTTTTTCAAACCAAAACAACATATTTTCTACATATATTCCATCTTAAAATTGACATGCAAGCCTAGCATAAGGTATACCTAGATGATCACTTAGCATGCAAGGAGTTTTATCAAATTTTCACCACAAAATTCAAGTCATTATCACATAAACATGCAAAAATTGAACAAAACAACAAGAATGATTTCAAGGACCATTCATTCGGCTCCCATATGGTCATGGCCGAATGAAATGGATGGAAATGGCCATTAAATCATCAAGAGTTTCCTTCTCAAGACTTGGCACTTATCCATTTATTGTAGTCCTCTCGAAAACAACCTTAAATCCATAAGAATCAAGATTGTATTTTGAGTTTCACTAAAACCTTTACATGCAACCCTTAAACTTAAACTTTCTACTCAAAACTCTTTGAAATATGAATGATCATGATATAGGAAGTAATATTTACTTGTATGGAAGGTGGAAACTTGAATGTGGAATGAAGAAAAGGGGAGGGGGTAGGTTTTCGGCTAAAACCCGAGAGGAGAGGGGGAGGGCCGAGAGGGGAGGGAGGAGGGAGGAGAAGTGTGGAAATGGTGGAGTGAAAGTGGTGTGTTTGTCATGTTTGCTTGGTTTTTATTTTCCCATAAGTGAGTGGATGAGAGAAATTACAATAGTAACCTTCCAATCTTAGTTAGGTAGATTTGCATGCAAGGACAAAATAGTAATGTGGCTAGTAAAATGAAAGTGAGTGGGGTTGGAATTGCCCTCCTTGCCCCTTGGTTGAATAGAAGAGAGTTTGCATGCAAGGGTAATCATGTAATTTGATAATTATTAAGCAACTAATTTCCAAAGATTTATTTTTATATAATAAAATACAAGTTCAAAAATTATAAAATTTATACCATAAAATAACTTGGATTTTTAGAGACTTTATAAAATCATTTTCAAACTTTTGTGAACAAAATGTCTTTTAAAAGAAAATTTTTCCAAAGCTTAGAATATTCCTTATAAATCAAAAATAAAGAAATTAAATAAATTCTTGCTTTGAAAAATCATATACTACCCAAAGCAAATTTATAATGCAGAAATTTTCACTCACACAAACGTACAAGCATTGAATATATTTTTATATAACTTAATATTATTCACAAATAATATTACATAAAATGCCGGTCGTAACATCCTCTCCCCCTTAAGGGATTCTGTCCCCAGAATCTAAGAGAACAGATGAGGATACCGGGAACGCATATCAGACTCTAACTCCCAAGTCGACTCTTCGACCTTAGGGTTCCTCCAAAGTACTTTCACTAACTTTACTGATTTATTTCTAAGACTCTTTACTTGCCAGTCGAGTACTTTAACCGGTTGCTCCACAAATGACAGGTCTGCCTGAATTTCTACAGGTTCATATTCTATCACATGGCTAGCGTCAGGATTGTACTTCTTAAGCAACGACACATGGAACACATTATGCACATGCTGATACTGAGGTGGTAAGGCCAACTCATAGGCCACCTTTCCTACTTGACTCAAAATCTCAAAAGGACCTACGTATCTAGGTGCTAACTTTCCTTTCTTGCCAAATCTTATCAACCCTTTCCTAGGTGACACTTTTAGCAACACAGCTTCGCCAATTTGGAATTGAACATCCTTACGCGCTGGATCCGCATACTTCCTCTGTCTATCTTGAGCAGCAAGCAACCTTTTCTGAATTAACTTGACTGAGTCATGCAACTGTTGTACCAATTCTGAGCCGAGAATTCTTCCTTCTCCTACTTCATCCCAACTTGTTGGTGATCTACATTTTCGGCCGTACAAAGCTTCATATGGTGGCATGCCGATACTGGAATGATAGCTGTTGTTATATGAAAATTCAATTAATGGCAGGTGGTCGTCCCAACTTCCAGCAAAATCGATTGCACAACTGCGCAACATGTCTTCAATTGTTTGAATTGTTCTTTCACTCTGGCCATCAGTCTGCGGGTGATACGCCGTGCTCATATTCAACTTCGTGCCAAGACATTCCTGGAATTGCTTCCAGAATCTTGAGTTAAATCGGGGATCTCTGTCTGAAACTATTGATACAGGTACTCCATGCCTTAATACGATTTCGTGCACATACAGATGAACCAACTTGTCCAGTGACGACTTCTCATTTATTGGAAGGAAATGCGCCGACTTCGTAAGACGATCAATTATAACCCATATTGCGTCATGTCCGGATTTTGTTCGCGGTAGTCCTACTATAAAGTCCATAGCGATATTTTCCCACTTCCATTCTGGAATCTTCAGGGGCTGAATTAATCCGCTTGGTCGTTGATGTTCTGCCTTTACTTTCTGACAAGTATAGCACTTCGCAACCCATTCTGCCACGTCTCGCTTCATATTTGGCCACCAAAAGTTCTTCTTTAAGTCTTGATACATCTTGGTGCTTCCCGGGTGGATTGAAAATTTCGAATGGTGGGCTTCATGGAGGATCTTATTCTTTAATTCAGGTACATGAGGAATCCATATTCTGGATGAAAACCTTAGTATTCCTTGCTCATCCCTTTTAGTATTAATCTCTTCTCCAGATAACTGATTTTTCTCTTTTTCCATTACTTCCTCTTGATACTTCTTTATCTTTTCCAGTAGTGTTGGCTGAAAGGTCATTGCATGACAAACTTCTTTGACTTTCCCATAAGCACAAAGTTCCAATTCAAATTTTCCGATTTCTTCGGATAACTCTTTTGATGTTATCATTATATTCAATCTTTCCTTCCGACTCAGCGCATCGGCCACTACGTTCGCCTTTCCAGGATGGTAATTTATCGAACAGTCATAGTCCTTAATCAATTCCAGCCATCTCCTCTGCCTCATATTGAGCTCTTTCTGAGTAAAAATGTATTTTAAACTCTTGTGATCCGTGTAGATTTCACACTTTTCTCCATAGAGATAGTGTCTCCAAATCTTGAGTGCGAACACTATGGCGGCTAGTTCCAAGTCATGCGTCGGATACTTTAACTCGTGCGGCTTCAACTGTCTTGACGCATATGCTATTACCTTACTGTGTTGCATCAACACACAACCCAAACCCTTATGTGAAGCGTCGCTGAATATTACAAAATTCCCTTGATCATCGGGAAGTACCAACACCGGAGCTGTTACCAACTTCTGTTTTAACCCTTGAAAGCTATTTTCACATTCTGCACTCCATTCAAACTTTTGATTCTTTCTGGTTAACTTGGTCAATGGTGTGGCGATCTTCGAGAAATCCTTGACGAATCTTCTATAGTATCCGGCCAATCCTAGAAAACTTCGCACTTCCGTAGGAGTCCTTGGCCTCTCCCAACTCATAACTGCCTCAATCTTCGCCGGATCCACTTTAATTCCATCATTTCCAATAACATGCCCCAAAAATTGAACTTCCTTTAACCAAAACTCACATTTGGTAAACTTGGCATACAACTTCTCTTGTCGGAGTATCTCCAATGCTATCCAGAGGTGCTGCATATGTTCTTCTTCCGATTTAGAATAAATAAGGATGTCATCAATAAATACCACGACAAATTTATCCAAATACTTCTTAAATACTCGATTCATCAGATCCATGAATGCGGCCGGAGCGTTGGTCAATCCAAACGGCATTACTAGGAATTCATAATGCCCATATCTGGTCCTAAATGCGGTCTTGGGAATATCTTCTTCCTTGATCTTTAATTGATGGTATCCCGATCTCAAGTCAATCTTCGAAAAACATTTTGCTCCCTTTAACTGATCAAAAAGGTCATCTATCCTTGGTAGCGGGTAGCGGTTCTTGATCGTTACTTTATTCAACTCCCGGTAATCTATGCATAGACGCATACTCCCATCTTTCTTCTTCACAAAGAGAACAGGTGCTCCCCATGGCGACGTACTTGGTCGTATCACTCCCTTATCCAATAATTCTTGTAGCTGGCTCGCCAACTCTTTCATTTCTGCTGGTGCCATCCTATACGGAGCCTTTGAAACTGGTTCCGTGCCTGGAGCAAGGTTGATCTCGAACTCAATTTGTCGATCTGGTGGTAAGCCTGGTAGTTCGTCGGGAAACACATCGGGGAACTCATTAACTACAGGAATATCTTCCATGCTGGGGCTGCCTCTCTCTGAATCCACTACATATGCTAGGAACGACTCACAACCTTTTCTAAGTAACTTCTTAGCCTGAATAATTGTAAGAAACAGTCGCTCTTGCCTCTGTCCCTTAAATACTACCTTCTCTCCACTCTTCGTCTTTAAATACACTCTCTTGGTCTTACAATTTATCTGAGCGCTATTCTCTCCTAACCAATCCATTCCTAAAATTATATCAAACTCTCCCAGCTTGAAGAGTATCAAGTCGGCCGAGAACTTATATCCCGAAATATCAATCTCACATTTTGGACAAAATTGATTCACAGGAATCTTCTCTTGGTTCGCAATTACCACATTTACTACCTCACTCATAACCGTTTTATCACATTGGATCTTATCAACAAAAGATTCTGATATGAAAGATCTTGTGGCTCCCGAATCAATCAATACTTTGGCTTTGACATTATTGAGTAAAAGTGTACCTGCTATCACCTCAGAATTCTGAACAGCATCTTTCATCTTTAGGTCAAATGTCCTTGCTGTTGCTTGCGGGGTTGGTGCGGGTGGTGGAGGTAATGCCAATACCTCAGCTGGCACGCTTGCACTGGTACTTGCCACGTTCATCAGAGCTCTGACTGGTCCTGTTGCCTTACACTCCCTAGCCATGTGTCCAGTCTTCCCACATTTGTAGCACGTAACTCCTGGCTTCGGCATCTTGCACTCATTTGCCAAATGTCCCTTCTGATTGCACCTATAACAGGTCATACTCAGCTTATTGCATACTCCGGGGTGCCTTCTTCCACAGTGCTTGCATTCTGGCCTCTGGAACCTGTTTTCTCCAACTTGCCCTTGGCTTGCCTGATTGTTCCCTTTTGATTCTTGCCTTTTGCCCAAATTTCCTTTCCTTTGAAAATTTCCGCCCTTCTGGAAACCAATCCTCTTTACATTCCGATCTTGCGAACTTCCAGCTTCAGACTTTTCTCCATAAAATGGAACCTTCCTCTTCTTGTTATCCCTCTCTTTCCTTGACTGCATCCCATTATTCTCAATCAGAGCAGCTTTCTGTACTACTCCCGCATAAGTTTCAAGCTCAAACATAGCCACCCTATCTCTGATCCAAGGCTCCAATCCTTGCTGAAATTTCTTTGCTTTTTCTTCCTCAGTGCTGGTATACTTTGTCACAAACCTTGACAACTCAGTGAACTTCTTCTCATATTCCAGTACAGTCATGTTCCCTTATTTTAACTCAAGAAATTTTAGCTCCATCTGATTCTGCATGTACTTAGGGTAATACTTGTCCAGAAATAACTTCTTAAATCTCTCCCAAGAAATCTGCTGAGTGACTTCCATAGCTTTTACTGATTCCCACCAATAAATGACTTCTCCCTTCAAGAAGTAAGTGGCATACAGCGTCTTCTGATCGTCTCCTAACTGTACCAACTCAAAAGCCCTTTCCATCTCCTTGATCCATGTGTTTGCTATCACTGGATCAGTGGTATCATGAAATACAGGTGGATTCACACTCTGAAAAGCCTTGAAAGTGACAATTTGTCTTGGTGGTACTGGTGGTTCAGGTGGTTGGTGTGGCTCACGGTCATCTTGGTTTTCAATTCGTTGTTGAAGAGTTAGTTATTGTTGAGCTATAGCATTGGTTTGCTGTTGCAAGGTTTCCAGTAGTTGAAGAATGTTTGGGTCTGTGGTGAAGGTGGTTATTGGGTTCTTCTTTTTGGGAGGCATGATCCTGAAATAAGAGTTGTGTCATAACAAATATGAATGATAAAATGATTCGAGGGTATCGCATGGCATTCGCATTTACATATGGGGTCAAGTTTCCAAATTAAGCAGATATGATTATAAAAACATAAAATAACAGTTGAGAGCAGATGGAACAATAGCACATAATTATTGAAATTTTAAAGGTCACAGTACATAGGATTGGGACATAGTCTGATTCTAGAAATAACAGGCTTATTTAAAGGAAAGACGGAAACAACTGGGGATTCCATAGAGTTTGATAGTACAACCACATGAAAGGTAAATGGAAAGAACTAAGGCTCCACTCCATCTGAACGGGGCTTGGTAGTCTTTTCCTCTCGAAGCGTCTTCACAATGCTCTGGAGCTCATCCGCCACCATCTGAATGACATACTGGCTGGTACGGTCCCGGTGCGCTGGCATCTCCTCAAGCTTAGTGTTGACGTACCCAACCAAGGTCTCAAGTCTCGCAATCATCTGCTCCTTGGGCTTCCCTTCGTAGTTTCGGCTGTCCAGATACACGTTCTTCAGTCGGTCTATCAGTCGGTCGTACTTGCCCTGAAGCATGTCGAACTCGCGCCTCAACTCAGCATACACGGAGAAAGCAATAGTGTCGTCCGACCCAGAGGATGACGAGGAATGCGCCCTTTGCTGACAACCAATAAGAGGAGTATTAATAATAATTTACTTTACCTTCTCTCTCGCGTAATATCTATAACCTACACACAAATCCTATAACCTATTTGGGCTGTCCAGGGACTCTAAACCGTAGCTCTGATACCAAAACCTGTCACACCCCCAACTTAAATAGCAAAATAATTATAGCTATTACATCATTTTAATGAGTATTACACAACCAAAATCCAAGATCTCACAGTTTAGGGTTTGGAACAGCCCAACACTACCAACTATTACATCTGATTACAAATACCGAGTCCTCACACAACTATTATTACTTATTCTACCTGAGCTCGAACATAAGCATCAGCATCACAGGTCTTACGGGCAGTCTGCTTGAATCTAACCATGGCTGCTAGCTGTAATATCAGGGTAAAGCAAGAAGTGAGCCAAAAGCTCAACAAGTGCTAACAATACAACGCAAAGCATAAATCGAGATATACCTTTAGGAATGACAATGGAATGACATAATCAATGATAATCGAGTGATAAAACTTATGTGAGTTGGCATCATTTTGCTTGCATCAAAACAAATTTTAAAACCATTCTTAATCAAAATCATTTTATGACGCTACGGATTACAGCCGGTGATCAGCCGCGAAGTAATCCCGAACCTCGCTGGGTTCTAAAACATTATTGGGAATCCCTAGGCAACTTTTAAGCCTAATATAAGTGTGGAAAGGACTCGCGTCTCAGTCCAGATCCACCATTCAAGAAAACATTTGTCCCCCTTTGGGACTGAAAAATCCACCTTTTATTCATTTTGAAAACTGATGCCGATTTATGACAAAATCTCTTTTGACTGAAATCATTTTTTTTTATCAGGGGATTATAGATCAACTTGAAATACTGGAAATATGACACTAAATCTCAGGGCCATGATCCACTAGACTTTACTATATTAGGGTAATCGAGAGATTTCCATAAACAAGAATTTTGACAAGGAAATTAAGCAAGGCTACTGGATAATATGAAAGAGTAATGCCAAACTAGGCTTAAAGCAATGGTTGTAGACAAGGTATAGGTATTAGAACATCAAGAAGATAAGCATCACTGGTTCCAATAGGATAGAGGTGCTAAAATATAAAGGAAGTGATCATCAGCTCAAGATATAACAGGGTATCAAGCTTTAGGGTAAGGATAGGGTTATCAAACAATCATGAATGAATTTAAGAAAAGATTGGCTTTTAGGTATCAAGATAAAGTTTCTATCGAGGTTATTTCAAGAGTTGAATCAAAGCATCAGGGTGCAACATCAAGATTTCTCAGGGATCAATAGCATGATAATCAAAAGGATCAATAAGGTATTATAACACATCTCTATTTTATCATGGCATTAAACTATCATGAAAGACTTTTGAACTACTTGCAATACGTACTCGAGGGTTCATGGCATCTCTATGTAACTCAAAGATAAACAAAAGATACTCTTGATTTAAATATATCAAAATGACTCAGGATAATTGCATCGATATATATATGAACTGTTCACAGTAAATGCGAAGGTCAAGTTGAATCACTTGCCTTGAGATAGACTGGTCTGGTCTGACTGGTAGGAGCAACAACTGGAGCTTCACTCGACTTTTATGGCAAGTTTTCCCTCGTCTCGAGATCCTACATAAATAATAATAATCCTCATTATAATATATTCTTTCCATCTTAACCTATTTACAACCCGAAATTAAACATGGATGGCACTTAGGCCTATACACACTTAATTCATATCCACCATTTATATTTTCAAATGTACACACGTAGCCACATAATCACATATCGTATATTAATACCAAATAACATCATATACACCATAATGCCACACTAGGCTTGGATGATCTCGACTCACCACTTAAGTTACTTGGTCGCTAACTAAACGAAGTCTTCGAATTTGGGCTTCCTAACTCAATGTGCCTTTCCTAAATTATCCAAAACCTATTGACCCTCACTTGTGCCTTTTGTTCTACTGACCTTATACTATCTTACAACTATGGTGGTCGACCTAATACTCACTTCTAAGTGTCCTAAAACTATGTGATAAGTGAAAGTGCTCACTGGTGCAAATTTCAGAATGGTAACTAAGGTTTCTTGAGTGCATTAGACACTCTTAACCTACAAGTTTTTCTTCAAAATTTTTACACAAGACTCTCCTGACCTAAGGGCATCTCACAAGCTTGATGTGGCTCAAAGGCCTGGCTTGGGCCTTCTTGGGCCTAAGCTAAAAGTCCAAGGTACCCCTGTTTTTCTGGGCAGAAAATGCCCTGACTTGAATTAACTTGTGACACATGGTTCTAGCTCATATCCTATGAACTATGGTTGGAAAAACTTCTCTGACATACCCTCTAACTAAGGCCCAATTGGGCCTAATGAGGGCCTACCCATGACATGGCCAAATCTCCCTATTTCTAAGTTGCAACAAAACTGTCCCCTGCTGGACAGATTTTGTTATTCTACTTGTGCACCTAACCAAATGACATGCAAACCTCCAACCAACTCCTAAAACCTATTATATACTCCCCATACTAACTTCTGGTGGCTTGGGCCTCAAAGTGCACATCAATGACATGGTCAAAACTCACTCTAAACCTCAGGGTACTAAACTGATTTTTTCTGCAGAAACTATAACTCTCATTTTCCAAGGTTTTGACTTGACAAACCCAATTATCAACAACTAAATACTTAAACCAAGACCTATACTTGGTATTCTACTGAACTAACTCCCTTTTTCTCAAAATAACCTTGGTGAGATCATCCTTACCTAAGGTGCAACTATGGCAAAACAAAAGAGACTACTCTTAACAAATCGCAAATCTTCATGCTTTTGAAACAACAAGATATATATTTTTATAAAAGATAACCACAAATTATTACCATGCAACAAGAAGCATAAATCAATATTATCACATTATTCCTACTGAAATTAAGGCTCACTAACAAAATCTTTTCCAAATTATCAAAATCTTACAACAAACTAAGAGAATTCCACATGCATGCATGCCTTCGGGTTTTTCAAACCAAAACAACATATTTTCTACATATATTCCATCTTAAAATTGACATGCAAGCCTAGCATAAGGTATACCTAGATGATCACTTAGCATGCAAGGAGTTTTATCAAATTTTCACCACAAAATTCAAGTCATTATCACATAAACATGCAAAAATTGAACAAAACAACAAGAATGATTTCAAGGACCATTCATTCGGCTCCCATATGGTCATGGCCGAATGAAATGGATGGAAATGGCCATTAAATCATCAAGAGTTTCCTTCTCAAGACTTGGCACTTATCCATTTATTGTAGTCCTCTCGAAAACAACCTTAAATCCATAAGAATCAAGATTGTATTTTGAGTTTCACTAAAACCTTTACATGCAACCCTTAAACTTAAACTTTCTACTCAAAACTCTTTGAAATATGAATGATCATGATATAGGAAGTAATATTTACTTGTATGGAAGGTGGAAACTTGAATGTGGAATGAAAAAAAGGGGAGGGGGTAGGTTTTCGGCTAAAACCCGAGAGGAGAGGGGGAGGGCCGAGAGGGGAGGGAGGAGGGAGGAGAAGTGTGGAAATGGTGGAGTGAAAGTGGTGTGTTTGTCATGTTTGCTTGGTTTTTATTTGCCCATAAGTGAGTGGATGAGAGAAATTACAATAGTAACCTTCCAATCTTAGTTAGGTAGATTTGCATGCAAGGACAAAATAGTAATGTGGCTAGTAAAATGAAAGTGAGTGGGGTTGGAATTGCCCTCCTTGCCCCTTGGTTGAATAGAAGAGAGTTTGCATGCAAGGGTAATCATGTAATTTGATAATTATTAAGCAACTAATTTCCAAAGATTTATTTTTATATAATAAAATACAAGTTCAAAAATTATAAAATTTATACCATAAAATAACTTGGATTTTTAGAGACTTTATAAAATCATTTTCAAACTTTTGTGAACAAAATGTCTTTTAAAAGAAAATTTTTCCAAAGCTTAGAATATTCCTTATAAATCAAAAATAAAGAAATTAAATAAATTCTTGCTTTGAAAAATCATATACTACCCAAAGCAAATTTATAATGCAGAAATTTTCACTCACACAAACGTACAAGCATTGAATATATTTTTATTTAACTTAATATTATTCACAAATAATATTACATAAAATGCCGGTCGTAACAGCATCTTCTTCTTCCACATAACATAATTTTCTTTATCGAATAGTGGAATTTTAACGGTTCCAACTTTTTGTGTAGTCATTATGAATTTTTTGAGTGAATAAAAAAATTCAAGGAGTGAAAGAAACACAAAAGTCTAGGATCTTTATTTGTACGTTAATCAGAAGGCTCTGATACCAATTGTTAGGTCCCAATTTGTTTGTAGAAGGGGGGTTGAATTCAAACAATACCGTTTAATCGAATAAAATGTGGAATAAAAAGGTGAAACAAAATTCAAGTTAAATAAAACTTTTATTAAACTTGAAAGGTGTTACAACAACGGTATCTGTTACAAGGGATTAATCTCAAATCAATTATTACAAATCTAGAATAAATTTGACATGAACTTTTTCTATTTTTGCAATGAAAAGATCAAATGCTAAATGTGATTTGAGATTAAGTTCTAGGGATTTTAATTTTGCTAGATTGTTACACAAAACATGATAAATAATTCTAGTGGTTTGGATTTAACTTTACAATCTAGAATTTTGATCTTGAATAGAGCAGATGAAAAATGAAATGATTTGCTTTTGTTTCTGCTGTGTTCTTGACTTGTGTGTTCTGTTTGAATAATTGCATGAATGTCTTCTACTTTCTGTTGTTTAAGTAAACAAAACAATCCAGTTGAATCAGCAAGACTTTCGGCAAGACAATCAAATGAACTGGCATGACAATCCACTTGAACTGGTAGGACTTTCGGTGAGACTATCCTTTTGAACTAGCAAGACAATCCCAATAGCTAGCAAGACAATCAGAATGAACTAGCAAGACTTTCGGTATGACTATCAATTGTCATACCGATTGTCATAGTAGTTCAAATCATATTGTCTTACTGAATTATTAATAGATTTTAATCTAATAACAATTCTGAAAATCCTTAATATTAATTCTGAATTAATTAATCAATTAATTCAATTAATCAATAAATTAATCTTTTCAGATATAATTTATTTTCTTAATTAATTTATTTGACTTAATTAATTAATAGAGATTTAATACTAATCTTGAGCAGCAACCATTCTTCTGAAAATCTTCTGAAAATTACTGTCAATTATGAATCAATTCCACCACTTCAATGTTGACACTCGATGTACTGTCTGGTTCATGAGTGACTAACTTCCGTGACGTTTCTTCAAGCCTTGACCTTGATACTCTTGATTTTCTTCAGACTAAATCCTTGTAATTAATTGATACCCTGACGAGATCTCTGTCACTTGATTAAATCCACAATCTTGATTTATATCACTGAGGCTTGATCAATTTCTTGAGCTTCTTCCAGTGAATTAAGTCTTCAAGTCTGTAGATGAATAATGTTTCTTAACCCTTTGACATATGTTACTCTGTGAGATCTCTCTGACGATAGATCCCCTATTTACTTATTACATTCTTATTTGAGTTGAGTTAAATCCTCCAATAAACAAATAGGCTATGACATATGCCTTTCACATTTTGAGTAAAATAAGCAGTCTACACAGCTTCAGCCCAGAAATAGGTTGGAAGCTTTGCTTCTTCAAGCATTGTACGTGCAGCTTCAATGAGAGTTCTATTCTTCCTTTCAACAACTCCATTTTGCTGTGGAGTTCCAGTAGCAGAAAATTCTTGCTTAATTCCATGGTTTTTGCAGAACTCTTCCATTATCAAATTCTTGAACTCAGTGCCACTATCACTCCTTATGGTTTTCACAGAATCTTTGACCAATTTATCCAGATGTTTGACATGATCAATCAAGATAGATGCAGTTTCACTTTTTGTGTGTAAGAAATACACCCATGTGTATCTGGTGAACTCATCCACTATGACCAACGCATATTTCTTCTTTGCAATAGACATGACATTCACTGGACCAAATAGATCAACATGTAGTAGATGATAAGGCTCAAGAATTGATGATTCAGTCTTGCTCTTGAATGAAGATTTTCTTTGTTTGGCCTTCTGACAAGAATCACAAAGGCCATCAGGAGCAAATACTGACTTTGGCAGTCCTCTGACAAGATCTTTCTTGACTAGTTCATTTATATTGTTGAAATTTAAATGAGAGAGTTTCTTGTGCCAATTCCAGCTTTCTTCAATTGATGCTCTACTCATCAGACATATTACAGAACCATCAGTACTTGTTGAAAGCTTAGCTTCATAAATGTTACCACGCCTGTATCCTTTCAGAACAACTTTGCCTTTAGCTTTACTCACAACTTCACAGTGTTCTTCAAAGAAATCAACATGATAACCTCTGTCACAGATTTGACTTATACTCAGCAGATTGTGTTTAAGTCCTGAGACCAGAGCTACTTCTTTAATGATGACATTCCCAAGATTGATATTGCCATATCCCAATGTTTTTCCAATGTTGCCATCTCCATAAGAAACACTTGGGCCAGCTTTCTCCACAAAGTCTGATAGCAGGGCCTTATTTCCAGTCATATGTCCTGAATATCCACTGTCCAGAACTAGGATATTTTTCCTGTTGCCCTTTGTTTCAGCAGCTTCAGAACTACTCTCCGCACTTTCTTTATCAGCATTTGCCATCAAAGCATAGTTCTCCTCACTTTCAGAGTCTGAGGTATTTGTCCAGCTTTTCTTCTTTGTGACCAGAGCCTTGCCTTTGTCACCCTTCACTTTCTTGCAATCAGGAGATATGTGGCCTTTCTCACCACAGTTATAACATTTGACATTGGTATAATCTCCTCTATCAGACTTTCCTCCTCTGCCCTCAGATCTTCTGAAATTCTTTTTATCAGAACTTGTGCCTTTCCTGGAAAACTTCTTTCCCTTCCTGAACTTCCTGTATGCAATCTTTGTGATCCCTTTTACCATAAGAGCACACAGCTTCATCATCTCCTCATAAGCATCAGTCTCAGGCAAGCTTTCAGAATCTGAGTCATCATCACTTTCAGAACTTGATTACTCAGTATCAGACTTTGTGAAAAGAGCTTTACCCTTGTCTTTCCTTGAGGTAGCTGCCTTGGGGGATTCTTCTTCAGCCTTAAGAGCAACTATCCTTGACTTTCCTCCTTTCCTCTTGCTTCTTTGTTCCATCTCAAGTTCATGAGTCTTCAGCATTCCATAAATTTCATCAAGAGTTGTTTCATCAAGATTGTAGTTGTCTCTTATTGTTGTTGCCTTCAAATCCCAGCATTCAGGAAGAGCTAACAGGAATTGAAGGTTTGAATCTTCAAGATCATACTCCTTTTCAACCAATGACAAATCATTCAAGAGTTTGACAAATCTATCATATAAATCAGTCAATGACTCATTAGCCTTTGAGTCAAAGTGTTCATACTCTTGAGTGAGTATTGTCTTCCTGTTCTTCTTAATTGTATCGGTTCCCTGACACCTTATTTCCAGAGCATCCCATATCTCCTTAGCAGTCTTGCAGTTAATTACCCTGTTTGACATAACATTATCAATGGCACTATGCAGTAAGTGTCGTACCTTAGCATCCTTAGCAATTGATGCTATATCTTCAGCAGTATAATCACTCTTCTCCTTTGGTACGGCCTTTGCTGCTTCACCTGCAACTGCAACAGCGAGCTTGGTTGGTTTGTGAGGCCCTTCCTTGATTTTATCAAGATATTCTGGATCTGTTGCTTCCAAGAACATGGTCATCCTCACCTTCCATATGGGATATTCAGATGGTCTCAGTATGGGAACTCTGATGGTCTCATACCGACTTTGAATTTGTGTGTTTGGTGGTTCTTCAGTTTTGGTAGGCTTAGTTGGAGTTTCTGTGTTAGACATGATTGTGTTTGGATCTTTAACTGTATGTGCGTTAACAGATAGGCTCTGATACCACTTGTTAGGTCACACACACTGTAGAGGGGGTGAATACAGTGTAAAGTACAATCAAATCAAACTTTAATATCTCAAGTAACAGAAAACAAACTTTATTAAAACAATAAACTCTGTTACAGTATGGAACTGTTACCTCTCAGTGATGAACAAATATCACGAGAGCTGCTAGGGTTACTACGAATAATCTTCTCGAATATGATAACACTTATAGTGTAAACCCTATGTCTGTGTTTATATACTACACAGTTACAAGATAATCACTAATTGATATGGAATATAATTATGCTTCCTAAAATATATAAATCATATATCTTTTCTTCCAAGTATTCTATTCTTCATAGAATTCCTTCTTCATGCATATCTCTTCTTATGCTTATCTCGATCTTCTTTCCTTTAATCAGCTATTGTCCTTATCTGAATGTACTTCAGCACTTAAGTTCTGATATCCATCATCTGATGATTATCTCCTGATAATATAAGTACTGATATCCTTAAGTCCTGACTTCCAGTAAGTAATGATTTATCCTGTTTAAGTAAGATCTGAAAACTAAACATAAATCATATTAGCCATGACATTATCAAATATATCCAACAGAGAGAGAGAGACTTCGAGAGTGAGATAGAAAAAGAAAGAGAGAAATGAGAGAATGTGAGAGAGAAGAGAGAGTGGATGGGGTGAAGAGAAAGAAAAGGGGGAGGGAAGGGAGTATTTATATTGACTAGGAGGGTAGTGTGGTCATTGTACCACACTTTTACATTTCTTTCTCTTTTCTCTCTTCATTTTCAATCCAAAACGAATTTAATCAAGTAATAGCTCTCTCGGAAAAGATGAGAATGAAACGAATAAAAATTTTAGAATGTAGATCTCGAAATTAGCTTCTCAGCCATATTTTCAGAATAATTTTTGAGCGAACGGTTGATTAAATACGGATTTTACAAGATTATGCTGCAAATAGCATTTTAGCTCCATAAAATCATTTTAAAATACAACGATCACGAAATAAATCCATTTATCACTTTTAGAAAGTCTGTGGGACTATTTTGAAGACAACAAAATAATTTTCATGCCTTGACCATTCTCAAATAATTTTATAAAAATGTATAAAGGTTCAATAAACCTTATTTTAATCCAAATAAATCCCTTATATCCATTTAAAAATTAACAGATCACGTACTCATGCATACAGGCAAGCAAGCACATACATATCCACACATCACAACTCATAATTGACCTTATAATTTCCACTTTTAATTATTATTCTTCTTTTCTTGTACCGGGTCATGTTCTGCCTGATGGCCCGACGCTCAGCGTTTTAATTACGCTTAACAATTATCTTTACCAACTGACACGTCACTAGAACGTAATACTTACTCAAACATTCCTTTTAACATAAACACACATATTTCATATTTAAACACCTTAATCCCTTTTTAAGACGGGTTCCGTTCTACCTGACGGCCCGACAACACAGCTTAACCCCTTAAGCTGACTCTTAAAATTAGAATGCATCTATCTACGCTCCCAGATACTAATATATAATAAAGATAATTAACCATCACTTAATCACGTAGTTTATAATCACTCCACAGAAATCATACTTTATTCATTTAATTACGTTGCGAAATTCCTAGTCATTACAATCTACCCCCCTTAAAAGGATTTTGTCCCCAGAATCTAGTCTAAGCAAATAGATGGGGATACTTTTCTTGCATTTCGCTTTCTAATTCCTAAGTTGACTCTTTCATTAATGGATTTCTCCACAACATTCTAACTAGAGGTAAAACTTTATTTCTAAGCGTCATCTCTTTCCGATCTAGGATTCGAACTGGTTGTTCCACATAAGACAAACTGGTTAGATTTCCACTGGTTCCAATTCGATCATATGGCTTGCATCAGCATTATACTTCTTTAGAAGAGATACGTGGAATACATTGTGAAGATGTTGCATTTACGGAGGTAGCGCTAATTCATAGACCACTTTTCCAACTTGTCGCAGTACTTCGAATGGTCCAATAAACCTAGGACTCAACTTCCCTTTCTTTTCAAATCTGGTTAAACCTTTCCAAGGAGATATCTTTAATAAGACCTTGTCTCCAGGCTCGAATTGCACATCTTTTCGTTCTCGATTCGCATACTTCATTTCTCGATCTTGAGCAGCAATTAATCTTTTTCGAATCATTTCCATCTTTTCTTTCGTTTGTTGAACTAGCTCTGGGCCAATTAATTTGCGCTCACCAACTTCGTTCCAATATGTAGGGGATCTGCACTTTCTTCCATACAATGCTTCATAAGGCGACATGCCAATACTTGTGTGATAACTGTTGTTGTAGGAAAACTCAATCAATGGAAAATGATCGTCCCAATTTCCTTTGAAATCTAATGCACAGGTTCGCAACATGTCCTCGATCGTCTGTATTGTCCTTTCACTTTGTCCGTCGGTCTGCGGATGATATGTCGTACTCATTTTCAGCTTAGTTCCCAAATGATCATGAAATTGTCGCCAAAATCTCGAGTTAAACCTCGGGTCTCTATCAGACATGATAGATACCAGAGCTCCGTGACGCATTGTAATATCTCATATTTTCAAATATTATTATTATTACTATTTGAAATTGTTTGTGTGAATTTATGTGAATTTTAGTGAATCATCTGGTAATTGGAGTTGATGCTTTGGATGTTTATATATGATATTTTTTGAGTATTTTAATTTTTATATGTTCAGAATAAAATATAGATTATAGTGATATTTTTCTGGTAATTTTTGGGCTATTATATGAATTTACAATGATTTATGGATTTGTAAATTATTTTCTGAGTGATTATAAAACTATTTTATAAAGTCGGGAATGGTCGAACTTCATCCGTTTTTGCGTTTTTACAACCCTAAAATCTTCCGAAAACTCCTTCCTAACGTAATCTGGTAATTCCGAACATTTCCGTGTTTTAACTTTTTCGATCCGGATTACGGTTTGACCCGTATGCGTCCCGACATACAATTTTTGATACGATAAACATTTTAATAGATCAACCAAACCCGTATTCTCGAAAAACGGGATATTATTACATTATTTTTGCATAAGGTGTTTTATAAGAAGACCCGGTTTTGATAATTATCCAATCTGATATTAAATGGTATCATTTTTATAGTTACTTAGCGGCTAAGTAACCTATTTTCGGATCCGATATGATCCAATGTGATACTTGTTACGTGTTTAAGATGCATTTATGTGAATCGATCCATAATTTGGACGCGTGTTTAATTGCGTCTTTATCGAGGTACTTGTTTTATCTCATTTTATGTGCATTTGATTGTATTTTATGTGTTTTCAGGGTATTCTATTAATTTAGATATCGTTTCTTTTTTTCAAAAATAAACGGACTGGGACCCCACCGAGACGTCAAATTCCACAAATTTTATGTTTTTATTTTTATAGAATCATTCGTATGTCAAATACCCAGTATTTTTATATTTTTGAATTATTCGCAATTTTTGGGGAATTTTGATATAATTTTTGTATTTTATGGCTTTTAAAATTATTCCCTGTAATAATTACTTTTGGGCCTAATTATTTTTATTTAGGGGATTAAAACACCCTTAAATGATTTTAGGGTATTAATTTTGCAGATAATATAAATAGTTGATCAGATTTATTTTATTCATTTTATTGTTTTTAAAAAAAATCAGAAAATTGAAGAACTCAAGAACATAAATTGGGGGTGAGATTTGGTGCAGAAACTTTAATCACTAATTTTGTTTGATTTAGGAAACCATATTGGACATTCTAGTAATCAAAACAATCCTTGTTTCAAGCTCTTTCTTTTGATATCAACATCGTGATCTGAGGTGAAGTATTGTGTAAATTCGATTTTTAGTGTTCTTAATCTTAAAATTCGATTTTGATTTGTAAGGGCTTTTGATTGATTCTGATGTTGCAGATAGTTTTAAAATGATTATGGGAGTCAATTTAAGTATGAATTTGCATCGTTCTATTGCGAAATCATGTTAGCCGAGTTCTTGGGTTTTTGTGTTTTATTAATTCGAATTTTTGGACTTATCGTTGATGGTTTGATCATATGATTATTAGTAATAGTTTATACGTGTTCTGGGCTTTATTTCCATAGCTAAAATGTTAATTTTGGTCCTGATTTGGCGAAATGAGAAGTTCGTCGAAGTTTGTTCGAGGTTGTCGAGATTAATGGCCATTTTCGCCGGATTTTGGGTTCTGCAACCTCGTTCTTGTCGTTGATGATACTGTGATGTTGCTGAGTTGACATAGGATTGATTCGGCTTTAAAATTTAGAACGACAGGGCCGTTTTCGTCTGTAACCAGACTTGTCGGAGTCCGGCGAACCGTGTCAGAATCTGGGTTCATTCCAGAAACTGTCCGGTGTTCATGTCGATCCGGTTTGCCCCTCTTAACCCGGTTTCGACCCGCCAACTTGACCCGCCTTCGATCTTAAAATCCCCAAACCCCAACTCAGAATTCTGTTTGTGCATTTTCTTTTTAAAATTTATTTCAAAATTCATTTTTCTGATTTTAAAAATCATTTCTTATTTTATTTCAAAAAAAAAATCATTTTATTATTATTTTTAAATTCTAAAAAGTATTTACTTAGTTATATTTTTTGTAAATTCCAAAAATTATTTTCTTTTATTATTTTCAAAAATCCAAAAATTTTATTTATTTAAATTGATTAATTATTTTGATAATTAATCAGTTTATTTAGATAATTTGTATTAATTTTATTTTAATTTAAAAATTATGGAAAAGTCATTTTTAATTCTGATTTTTCCTAAATACTGATTTAAAAATTATTTTGAGCTTTTAAAAAATATATTTTAGTATTTAAAAATCAATACATATTAATTGATTTATTCGTATTTTATTCGTAGAAAATAAACCGTTCGTCAGTTTAATACGAAATGAACGCATTTAGACTCAGAAAAAAAAATCATGCTTTCATTAAAAATACTTTCAAGACCCAAATCTTTTTTGTTTCGAAAAGTCTCTTGTTTTACGAGTCATTCTAAGTCAATAATTGATCGATAAATCGTATTTTAACCCAATTTCAGTTTTAAACATACTGAGTCGAATGTTTTGGCGAGACGAGTCTTGTATTATATGAATTATGTGATACGTGGATTATGTGCTTACGTTCTATGTGAAGTACGTGTGTATGTAGGTCAATAGTCTTGTGTTTGGATGTCTTCTTTATGTGTGGGCTATGGTATTGGTAGGCAATAGGATTTTGACGCGTAGTTCGTCGAGTTATTATCATTTAGACGATTAAAGTTGTAGCTTTTAATTATAGATGCGAATCTTTCAAGACGATCAGGATTAGATGAAATGGATGAGGACTAGAGTTAAATAGTATGGAATATTGGAGTGCAGCACTGCATGAGCAGCAGGCCAAAGGATTAGTAGAATAAAGACGGTGATGCCATGAGATGTCAGAATGAGGGATTGTGTTATTGCGAGTGTGACTAACTGCTAAAAACCAAAGGCAAGTATCCCTATCATCACTTATTGTTCAAGTGATATTTATTTTGAATCCCATTATGCAAGTATTGCTTTCCTATTCTCACTTCAGCATAGATAAATATTTTACATATCGCGGAATTATTATGCAAGTACTCTCTGTTATTCTATGTTCAGAATAGTTAAATGTTTCACTTATCAAATTACTGGATTTATAAATATTTTGGATTTTGAGAAAAATGATTTGGTTGCGAATATTCCTACCCAAGTAAATGGGGGAATAAAATTATTTCGGGTATCGATTATGATGACCCCTCTCAATAAAAACGTTTTAAGATTGGATCACAATTACGTAAGTGACCGGGACGGACGGTCCAGCGGAAGGCTATTTCTAAGTGTCATATGAAATATTATGACACAATTTTTTCCACGAGCAGGTGTATTGCCTTTTTATTTGAGTACTCATGTTTTTGGGGACATGTTTCTACGAATCATGACCCAGTGCTATCACACGGGCTGAACAACATGTGATAGTACGTCCATCGGAGAATGATCCCAATATAAATTATCATATCGTTTTTGATATTCATAGAATAAATGATTTATCAAGTGTTCTAGTTTTGAATAAAAGGTGAAATGCAGTTTTGATTCAGTTTCTGCTTGATATAGATATTTAGTTTGTTGTTAAATATCAAAGGTGGTATTAATATAGATGATTGATGTTGACTTCAGTATGGGATGTTGTGAGCATTAAAGTTCATATTGATATCTATTTTGATATCACAACAAAATGAGTATTAATATCAAGAGTTCGGTTATGAATAAAGTTTATGAATCGATCCATAAGCATTGCTTCTTGTTATTGTTGTTTATGATATTTTTGTAAACACGGTTTTACGAGTTTTATTCTCATCAAGATTCAAAGTATTGCCGAATCATTTTGCTCGAAATTAACCAAAAGGTTTTGAATACAATTAAGGAACCAATTCTGGGGTTCCTCAACTAAAATTTTATGATTCAGCAATTATGATTTTTAAATGTTCTGCACTATTGCAGATGCCGGTTTTATATCAAAACGACCTTATATATACTATAATGAACTTGCTAAGCATTTCTTCCACTCATACTTGCCTATTTTTAAATTTAACCTCCAGTGAGGATTAACTTGCGATGTTTAGCCGCGTAATTCGAGAAAGCAAAGAAGAAGCTCTTGGAAGGTGGTTGGTCCATGGTTTGCAGATTAGTGTAAGTTCTATTATGTAAAGTTATTTATATAATATTATATTATAATTGTGTTATTTTATAGTTGGGCCTAGTATACTTCTTTTCGAAGTTATACTAGCGGGTTAGTATGGAATTGGAATTTGTTGAAAAGAGTTTTAAAAGAAAAAAAATTATTTGTGGAATTTGGATTTCTTGTTTCTAGAACTGTAACCTTAAAAGATCTTGGATTAGTTTGGGGTCATAAATGATAAATATCTTCTGCTGGCATTTGCATTTTGGTTTAACAGGTTAATTTGGATTGAGGTTTCATAGTGACAACCAAATCCTCTGACCCTGGATTTGGGGGCGTAACAGATCACAATCTCATCCAAATACAATTTGACCAACTTATCAGCAAGAAATGCGCTGATTTCGTCAATCAATCGATTACCACCCAAATTGCATCATGATTAGACTTGGTGTTTGGTAATCCTACCACGAAATCCATTACGATATGTTCCCATTTCCATTCTGGTATGTCCAGTGGTTGAAGCAATCCATTTGGTCTCTGATGTTCCGCCTTTACTCTTTGACACGTATAACACTTACTTATCCATTCCGAAATTTCCTTTTTCATGTTTGGCCACCAATAACTCTCTTTTGAATCCTTGTACATTTTCATACTTCTAGGGTGAATCGAAAATCTCGAGTTATGCGCCTCTTGCAAAATTTCATGCTTTAGCTCCACAACGTTAGGTATCCAAATATGTGAGTTAACACGATATATTGCTCTTTTATCCTTTTGAGCTTTGATTTCTTCTCCCGACAGCTTATCTTTCTCACGGTTCATTACTTGCTCTTGACAACATCAGATCTTTTCTAAAATTTCAGGTTGAAATGACATAGCATACATTGCTTCACCTCCAACTTCCGGAGTCTGCACTTCTATTTCCATCTTTTCAAAATCCTTGATAAATTCCTCTAATAATGTAAACATATTCAATCTTTCCTTGTGACTTAAAGCATCTGCTACCACATTCTCCTTTCCGGGATGATAATTTATTGCACAGCCGTAATATTTGATCAATTCTAATCACCTCCTATGTCTCATATTCAACTCCTTCTGAGTGAAAATATACTTTAAACTCTTGTGATCTGTATAGATCTCGCACTTTTCCCCGTACAAATAATGCCTCCAAATCTTAAGGGCAAACACAATTGCTGCCAATTCCAAATCATGCGTGGGATACTTCTG
This sequence comes from Apium graveolens, assembly GCF_009905375.1. Lineage (NCBI taxonomy): Eukaryota > Viridiplantae > Streptophyta > Magnoliopsida > Apiales > Apiaceae > Apium > Apium graveolens. Next base: position 197,455,952 of record NC_133654.1, on the reverse strand, counting down.
TTCATGCGGCTTGAGTTTCCTAGACGCATATGCTATTATCTTCCCGTGTTGTATTAACACACATCCGAGTCCTTTATTCGAAGCATCGCTGAAAATTACAAATTCTCCTTTCTCATCTGGTAGCACCAACACTGAGGCTGTTACCAATCTCTTTTTCAATTCTTGAATGCTTTCCTCGCACTTATCTGTCCACATAAACTTCTCGTTCTTCCTTGTCAACTTAGTCAGTGGAACAACAATCTTAGAGAAATCTTGCACAAACCTTCTATAGTATCCGGCTAATCCCAGAAAACTTCTGACCTCCGTAGAAGTCTTGGGTCTTTCCCAATTCATCACAGCTTCTATCTTGGCTGGATCTACTTTGATTCCTTCCTTATTAACTACATATCTAAGAAATTGTACTTCCTTTAGCCAAAACTCACACTTCAAAAACTTGGCGTACAACCTTTCTTTTCTCAAAATTTCCAAGGAAATCCTCAAATGCTCCTTATGATCTTCTTCCGTCTTGGAATATATCAATATATCATCAATAAACACTATAACGAACTTATCCAAATATTGCTTGAACACTCTGTTCATAAGATCCATAAATGCGGTTGGCGCGTTCGTCAAACCAAACGCCATTACCAAAAACTCGTAGTGTGGCACCCTCCAAACCCGGGTCAGAAGTTTGGGGTCCACACACACAAACACCTTATTTATAACCTGGTTATAACAATAATAAAGATAATAATAATATGCAGTGACCCTACTTACTAACTACCACGGACCGCAACTGGTTAAAGTATGCACACAAGCCACACACACACACTTTATATTACAATGTCCAAATCCCAACTATTCAAACTTAGAACTGAACATTAAAAATTATTACAAACTTTTACAAACTTAAACTATCTCAAAAGCTGCCAGCTAGCTTAACTTGATCAACCTGAACCCCTAGCTCTCGCACTGGATTGGGGATCCTCGCTACCAACTAGTTCCTTCTTAACTGGAAAAGAACATAAACAACATTGCACAAATGAGCTAACTAACTCAGCAAGTCACAATGACAAGACTGAGAATAATGATCAACAAGTGAAAAGGGTTAAGGTATCAAGTGAACAATGATTAATGATTTAGAATTGGATATTATATTTTCATTTTAAAAACCCAGGCTAGGTTGCTGATCAGTCACGCACTAACCCGAGCAAGGCACACGACTCTACTCTATTTACTGGATCCAAGGCACACATTGGCCTAACTTGACCACCAATTTGGTCTAACCACGAATCTGGTCCACAATTTTATAAAACAATCCAATTCTAACATAATAACAAAATAAACAATGTAAAGCAATAAACAAAATCATAAGAAACATTGGATATTCAACAATGAAATGGTTTCAATCTTCACAAGGGATCAATATGTCAATTTCAAGGAATGGGTGTTAGGTAATGAAAGAATTGGATAACAGAGGAATCAAAGTTTCAAGGTTGCAAGGATTTGGTCTTTCAAAGCATAAGGTACAATGGTTTCGGTATGTATGCAATTTGATTTAGTGTTTGACATTCAGTTTGTATGTATTTGTGGAGTAGTATTGTATATCTGTGGTTCGTATTCGGGTATACAACAATCAATGGTTTAGAAATAATAATATTTAAGGCTCAAAGATCAACAACTGGAATCAAGGTTTATGGTTCAGTGCTTCAAAGCACTTATAATATGAAACAAGACTATTAATCAACTACAATATATATCGGGAAAGTTTGGCACACTTTCCTGATATTAGCTTGCTATACTTCTCTAACTTCCAATCACAATCTCCTACTCCTCGACTATCTATTTCCCTTTCCTACGCCTTGCCTCTTCTGCTCACATATCATAAACATCTATCAATACTTAACTCATACGATTCTATTTGATATACAATTCTATCTACCCTTCGTTTTACCCAAATCTGATTAACGGATTAAAAGTTATGCTATAAACAAGTAAACATCGAACATATAGACCGACAGTCAAACAACAAGTCATATATAACACATAACATGTCAGACAATTAATGATATATCATTTATAAAGGAGTCTCGGGTGATAAACAAGCTTTCGGGTATTTAATATGATTTTTAAAACATTTTTCGGAATTAAAACGGGTCGTTGGATCAATTTCAAAGCAATAAACAAGGTTCGGTTGGCCACATCTGGCTTCAAAGTAATTTTCTAATAATTATCGAGACTTGAAAATAATTTAAAATAATATTTTAAAACTCGAAACTATTTTTCGGAATCTTTAAATCATTTTTAAATAATTAAATGTAATTAAATAATTAATTAAAATCAATTGATAATTAATTAAATCAATTAATCAATTAATTTTCAAATTAATTGACCAATTAATCAATTAATTATTAACTAAAATTAATTAACTAATTAATTCAGATTTATTTTTGAATTAAAAATAATTTTTGGAATTAAAATAATAATTTTTGGGATTTTCAGAAATTAAAAATGAATTTTTATAATTAAAATAAATAGAAAATATAATTTTTAAACTTTTTTAAAACATGAATCCTATTTCTGCAATTTCCAGAAACTTCAGGGACAAAACTTCACCATCTTCAAAAGTAGAGGGTCTAAACTGCAATTTTGCAGTTCAGTCGCCGGAAAATTACGGGGATGGCCGGAGAACACGTTCCCGACATCCTCACATCACCAACTCCTCCAGATATGATCTATACATCACCGGGAATTTATTCATGCAATCAAAACACATCAATAACCCTGAGTTAGCCGGAATTTGGCCGGGAAGTTCGTCGGTTTCCGGCGAGCTCGACGTAACTTTAAAAACACAACTCCCTTCAAACCATGAATCGTCTGTTAAGGAGCTATATACCAATCGATTGCAAATTTCATAAGGAACATAACCCACTATATTTTAACAGTTAAAAACCCCTAGAACAAAAAGCCCTAAATTTCAATTAAGAACATTCATACGGGTTACAAACCCTAATTTTAAAATTCGACGATTAAACTCAATTTTGAACATGTTATTGAACTCCAAATCAGTCATATGATATATGAAAATCATCAGGAAAACAAGCTCTATAACATGCAATCATCAAATCATTCAAACAATCATCCAAACAAAAATTCATATTTTTAATCACAATAATTCGAAGAAAAAAAATATAGAAAGTAAACCTTTGATTCTGCAGTTCTGGAACTTGTATAATCTGATAGAACACTTCAAATCCTTCGTTTTGGTTACTCAAGCTTTCCAAACGGATTTAAATAACACCTCCGATTTGCTGTTTGATTCTTGAAAGTTTATATGAATATATAGATTTTACTGTAAAATTATATAATTACTGTTTGCAAATGATTTTCGGTACGAAATAATATACGGTAAAGGCTATTTATAATTACAGAAAATTAGTATCCCGTTGGATCATTCTGGATATAAAATGGTACGTTTATTTATAAAACCAGATCTAAACGGTACCGGTTTTCGGGATAATTATCCAAATCAGTACAATTTGTACTGCGGTCTTGGTCTCAGCGCCTGATTACACGTATTACGATGTGATAATTGTAATACTTTAATAAAAAGATCCCGTTTATCAAAAATACGAGTTTTATTGATTTATCGAAATGAATAATGTATCGAAAATATTGTGCCGGGAGCCGCACAGGACAAACTATACACCGGATCGAAAAAGTCGAAACATGGAAAATGCTCGGAATACTGTAATTAGGTTAGGAAGGAGTTCTCGGAAGAGTTTCGGGTTATAAAAACATAAAAACGGGTGACTTCGGTTGGTTCCCTATTATATAAAATAATTTATAGAAATTCGGAAAAAGATTTTATAAAATCCATAAATTTCCTATAAAATCATAAATCAACATAAAAATAAATAGGAAGATATGAAAATTATCTATATTTTATTTTGGACATATAAAAATTAAAATACTCAATTGATATTATTTTTAAACATCCAAATACATATATCACTTAACAATTAATTCACAGAATAAATACTGAACATGCATAATATTTATTTATCAGCGAAATAAATACACGATATATCCCAGATATGGATTCAAAATGCCGTCTTGGGTTTATCCTCCGCTTTAATCTTTAGCTGATGATACCCAGATCTTATATCAATCTTGGAGAAATACGAAGCTCCTTTTAGCCGATCAGACAAGTCATCGATTCGCGGTGGAGGGTACTTGTTCTTAATCGTCAACTTATTTAATTTGCAATAATCAATGCATAATCTCATACTTCCATCCTCTTCTTTACAAACAACACTGGTGCACCCCACGGGGATACACCCGGGCGAATCACTCCTTTATCCAACAATTCTTGCAACTGCGCTGCCAATTCCTTCATCTCGATTGGCGCCATACGATAGGGAGCTTTCAATACTGGTTCCGTTCCATGAGCCAAATCAATCGTAAACTCGATCTCTCTATCTGGAGGTAGTCCAGGTAATTCATCTGGAAACACATCAGGAAAATCTCTTAGTACAGGAATATCTTCAATCCTTACGGATTCTTTCTCCACATCCTTAACATGAGCCAAATAAACTTCGCATCCTTAACGTAACAATTTCTTCATCTCAATCGCCGTTAGAAATTTCTTCTCTTGTATTTTCCCTTTGAATATCAATTCATCACCATCCTTGGTCTTTAACTTCACCTCCTTACTTTTACACACTATTTGCTCTTCATGGTTTGACAACCAATCCATTCCTATTATAACATCGAATTCTCCTAACTTAAAAGGAATTAAGTCAGCAGAAAAGTGTCAACCTTCTATAACAACACAATCGGGACAAACTTTATTAACAATGACTTTATCTTGATTTGCTACCTCTAAAATCAAGTTAGGTTCCAGAGGGTACGCAACACAATTAAGTCTATCAAAAATACTTTCAGAAATAAAAGATCTAGTTGCTCCAGAATCCATCAATAATTTTACTTCTACTGAGTTTATAACGACCATACCTGCCACCACATCTACATCTTGCACCGCATATTTCATTGACATATTGAAGGTTCTAGCTTTGGGTTGAGCTGTTGGTGCTGGGAGAGGCGGCGGTCCAGTAATCCTAAGAACATTGGCCTTCTGAACAGGCTCCTTGCAGTTTCTGGCCATATGGCCCACCTTTTCAAATTTGAAATAAGCTAAGTCAGGCTTCTTTGCTCCATTCGGGCACTCTAATGAGTAATTCCATTTCTGATTGCACTTGAAATAGGTCACATCCAACTTGTTACACCTTTCCGGGTGTCTCTTCCCACAAACCTTGCACTCTTAAATGTGAGGTCTATTATCCTCTTCCGGTTTTCCTATTTTCTGGAAACGGTTCTTCTGAGCTCCGTTACCGGGTTTAAACTTTTGAAACTTTTGGTTCAGACCTCCACCATTCCTACCAAATTTTCCTCTAAACTTTGAACTTCCTTGCCCTTGCTCCGAGGTTTCAAACTTCCTTTTCATACCTTCATTTTCTCTTTTTGCAGCTTCACGCTCTCCTTCCACTATCATTGCCTTCTACACCAAGGCGGCATAATTCTTAATCTCCAACAATGCCACTTCACTTCTAATCCACGACCTAAGTCCCTGTTGGAACCTTTTGGCCTTCTTTGCGTCTGTATTTACATACTCAGGTACGAATCTAGACAACTCCGAAAATTTCACCTAATATTCCGCTACCGACTATCTTATTGCCTAAGGTCCAAAAACTTTATCTCCAATTGATCTTGCATATAAATTGTCAAATACTTCTCTAGAAACATTTCAGTAAACTTCTCCCACTATAAGTCCTTTCCTTCCAGCAACGCCATCGAAGATTCCCACCAGAAACTCGCTTCATCTTTAAGGTAATAACTCGCATACTGAGCTTTTTTGTCATCCTTAACTTCTGCCAACTCAAATGCTTTATCCATTTCTCTTAACTAAGACTGAGCTTTTATCGGGTCTGGCAAACCTAAAAACTCTGGGGGATGGACGGATTGAAAGTGTTTGAAGTTTCCAACTTTAGGGGCTACGGGTTGTTGCAAAAGCTGAGCAAGTCTGCTCATCATGGTGGTTTCTGGATTCACTTCGGGGTCTTGGGTTTGGATTTCTTCTTCTTGGTGATCTGGTGAGTTGGCCATTTCTTACAAACCTGATTGAGCAATTATTTAGCAATACGGCAACATGGCATATATATAGCAACATTTATTATGAAATCTCTTTTGCGGGTTTTAAGTTTTACCCAATTTTGCACATGTAATCTTATTACTATATAATTCTCATATCAGTGTTGTTTTCTCATGGCACAGGGTAGAATTTTATGAAATTTTAAACACGGTTGTATGAAACATGGTATACAAAACAGTTTATAAAGGGTTTTTCCAGGGTGCACAATAGGAAGAAAGACATATATTTGATTCATCAAACCAAGGGTACATAAACAAAGTCTGATTATCACAAGTTCTAGAAATAGGTACAATAATGTAACAGGGTTAAACTGAGGAAAAACTGGAAAACATCCCCATATCTACCCCTAACTTCTATCAACTACTACTACAAGGTTCCGAGATACAACACAACAAATAAAAAAGGGATCCCGACATCTAACCAAGTATCCCAAAGCCTACCGGTGCTGAAAACAACAACTATGGGCTCCACCAAAAGTCCCGCCTGACCAACACTAGCATCTAATCATCCAGAATCTCTCTCAACACAACCAACATTCAGCGAATGATCTTATGCAGTCTCCGGGCCTCAGCATCAGCATCACTAGTGGATGGTCCCTCATCCAATCTCCTCCGGGAAACCTGCTCCATCATCTTAATCCGAACTCTCCACTCATCATTCATAATTGAAGAGCTCTGCCTAGACTCTCGAGCTAGCCTATCCACCAAAGCTCCCAATTCAGGAATACGGGAGTAAACAAAGTCTCTCTCCTGGGCTAACTTGCCACCAATACTGACAGGAACAATCTTAGGCATCTCAGACTCTGATTCAGGGGCAAGGGTCTCTGATTCTGGCGTCAAGGTTGATATCTGCATAGGGATCTCACTACTCTCAGATAGATCCTCCTCTGGATCTGAACTAACATACACAGACTCCTATGAAGAGGGTGGAATGGGGTCCACTGGGGTACCGATCAAACTAACCTCTGAATCGGAATCACTACCACTACTGGGATCCTGAAAGAAAACACAAAACAACAACCAAGAAACAACATTAGGGTTAAATAAAGCTTCCATCTAACTCACACCCTAACTCTAGTCATTACTTTAGCTTATAAATACTTTCCTTAGGCTATACCTAATAGTGTAACTCAACTCTATTTGAGTCGAACTCTCTCGCGATATAGATATACATTCCCAAAATACCCTTTTATTCCTAACTTGTCTTAGGGACTAGATCCTGTAGCTCTGATACCAACTTGTGATGCCCTCAATCTCGGGGTTAGGAAATGAGGACCCACACACCTCTAATCTATGAATTAAATAAGCATAAACCCCGATTAGCTACTAACATGATCAAACAAGATAAAGTATGAGATAAGATTATAACTACCAACCATAGAATATAATTTACAACCCAAAATAAAACCAAATATACATAGTCGATCCCGACTTGGAACCGATAGATAACCCATTGTATCTTAACAACTTTTCGGCTAAGCGTTTGCTCACTCAAAAGCTATACTACCTGCTCTGGCAACCTGAAGCCCTCAACACGGTAGGGACCACCAGGTACACTCTTACGAGCAGTGCGCCTAAGCCTGACCATCTTCTTGCTTAATTTCCATGGTTAGATTAAACAAAACATATGAGTATAAAACTCATCAAGTAACTATATAACAGTTCTAAGATACGAAATCCACAATAAACCATTTCACTTTTCTGGGCATTCTACTTTAACATATCTAGGTGGCAGATTTCTGTCTTTTGGGCAATGAAAGGGTTATGAAGAAAAACTTTGGGCTTTCAAGGAACAAGGCTCAAGGCAGGGTGAAAGCCGATATTCATCATAAATCATTAATAGGATCACAAATGATCTTTCAAATGGAAAGCGATAATCTTTTCAATCATTGGGAATCAATTATATGATCAAGAGAATCAAAAATCAGGGTTCACAAGCTGTAAGCTTCCCAATATCACAATCAACTCTTTTCAAAACAATATAAACCTTTTTCATGTTCAAAGAATCAATTACTGGATAGGAAATTCAATTCCTATTTAAAATAGTTATGGAACCCTTGATTGGACTACTTCAACTTTTCAATTCATAATAATACGGGTGATCAGCCCGTATCGACCTCCATCCTGTCTTTAAGGTACCAATGGCATAATTTCAGCCTTAAACTGGAATATCCCCGCTAGCCTCTTAACATGACTGGACTAGTCCCACTAGTCTCTTACGTCTCAATCCAATCCATCTGGAAGTCATGTGGAAAACCTTGTGTTGGAAAAAAAAGGTTTTACTAAATTCATTTTATCATTACCGAGAATATGAAATCATTCAGACTCTTTGAAGTCGAAACTCATTCTTAAGTTCAATTTCAAGAATTCAAGGTAAGGAAATGAATTAAGGATAAACAAGGTTCAATTCTAGATATCTTGATCAAACGATAACAAGGTACTCAAGTTAGGGAATCAAAAACTGTTTCAAGGATCATTAGGGAATAAGGTAAACAAAGGAATGAAGGATCATTGCAAGGGGTTCGTAAAGGTACTTATAGGGTTTACAACAGTTCATGGTATAACAAGTAATCAGAATAGGAAAAAGGGTTACCAAAGGGTTGGATCAATAAGCTTATCACTAACAAGTTCACAAGATCAATGACGGGGTATCTCAAGAATCAATAACAGGGGTACATTACTTTAACAGTTCAATACTCTACATGGCATGAACAATATCCTCTTTATAACCATTTACACAAGTAAGTAGAGTTACTTGCCTGAATTCGCTTTCTAGTTTCACAAAGGTTGAACTACTGCCACCTAGTATACTTTTCCCTTTCCTTGCCTGAATGCCCTCACGCTCCGAATCTATAATCAAAAACCAAAACCTCAATTAGATTCCCACTTGACGTTCCCAGGACGCTTAACATTTCCCTTAATCGCAATATCCTAAGAGCATATATACTCAATTACAATCACACAACATGTCTATACCATAACTCGTATACTTTTAACCATATAGACTTCGAATCACGTAATACGATGTGAATACGATATATAGCATTTAATCCTTGCATTTTGAACTCTATACTTGAGTTATTATATCACTTATATAGTCTTATATCATGACTATTTAATTCTTCCCTTTTTATCATTCAATTCGAACCATAACTCACACATAAATCACATAATTTCTAAGAAATCACACATGCATTCGCTTAGCATCAAATCAATCCCGTTTATACCTATATTTCATTCGGTTATAACCACAAATCACAATACAAGAATCAAACACTGACATGCAAATATCAAAATTGCATACAAACTTGAGATCAACCCAACTCTTATTCTCTTTAACTCATTTCTAACTTGAACGCTTACATACAAAGTTATACCTTAACATGCATCCAAATTCTCATGTCGATTCTTGCTAGTAACTAATGCAATTAGCAAATAAACTCACAAAAATAACTTAACCTTCTTTTAACCATAAGATCCATTCGGATTTTTCAAAAGAAACACACATGTATAAATAAATTTGACATGCACTTTCTAGAATCAAATCGAAATCACATGTATAATTCGTTTAACACATAAATCAACTTTAATCCCTTAAAATCAAGCAAGACATACATGAATTTTCCATTAATCAAGACATGCATCCATCATTTGGAGTTCTTAAACCACATCTTAGTCCACTTATTCAAAAATCTCTACAATTAATCAATCAACAAATCATTTTCATCATAAAATCAACTTAATAAACAAGAACGGTTTTCAAGCAAAACAATACATGCAACTTCTATTTCGATTCTTTAAATCATCAACTAATCAAAGTTCTTAATTACTTCTAAGAATACACATTAACAAGTCAATTCCATACATGAAATAATCAAATTTATTTTCTCAAAATCAAGGAGCCATTCGGGTTTTTATGAAATCACCACATGTAAACTTTGAAAATAGGTTTTATGATTAGTAGAGCTCAATAATAACATCATCACTCATCACCGGTTTACCGGAGTTCATCACCGGTGGCGGTGGCTTCACGGTGGTGCCCTCATTCGAGGGTGTCCAACCACAAAACCCCCGATTTCCCTTAAAAAACACAACAAAAAATACATGCAAGACATATTCATCACAAAATCACATCATCTTGATTCTATAAAACAAGAACTCGGAAAAGCCGAACTTAAACACACACACACACTCGCATGCAAGTACCAAACCACATATGCAAGTGAATTAAAGCTCATATATGGAACAAAGATGAAGTTTTATGGAAGAATCCATAAAAATTAAGTGAAGAAGAGAGATGTACCAAGAGGAAAAGAGAGAGAGAGAGAGAGAGAGAGAGAGAGAGAGAGAGAGAGAGAGAGAGTGAGTGAGTGAGAGAGAAAAAGAAAGAGAGAAATGAGAGAATGTGAGAGTGAAGAGAGAGTGGCCGGGGTGAAGAGAAGAAAAAGGGGGAGGGATGGGAGTATTTATATTGACTTGGAGGGTAGTGTGGTCATTGTACCACACTTTTACATTTCTTTTTCTTTTCTCTCTTAATTTTCAATCCAAAACGAATTTAATCAAGTAATAGCTCTCTCGGACAAGATGAGAATGAAACGAATAAAAATTTTAGAATGTAGATCTCGAAATTAGCTTTTCTGCCATATTTTCGGAATAATTTTTGAGCGAACGGTTGATTAAATACGGATTTTACAAGATTATGCTGCAAATAGCATTTTAGCTCCACAAAATCATTTTAAAATGCAACGATCATGAAATAAATCCATTTATCACTTTTAGAAAGTCTCTGGGACTATTTTGAAGACAAAAAAACAATTTTCATGCCTTGACCATTCTCGAATAATTTATAAAAATGTATAAAGGTTCAATAAACCTTATTTTAATCCAAATAAATCCCTTATATCCATTTAAAAATTAACAGATCACGTACTCATGCATACAGACAAGCAAGCACATACATATCCACACATCACAACCCATAATTGACCTTACAATTTCCACTTTTAATTATTATTCCTCTTTTCGTGTACCGGGTCACTTTCTGCCTGACAGCCCGATGCTCAGCGTTTCAATTACGCTTCACAATTATCTTTACCAACCGACACATCACTAGAACATAATACTTACTCAAACATTCCTTTTCACATGAACACGCATATTTCATATTTAAACACCTTAATCCCTTTTTAAGACGGGTTCCATTCAACTTGACGGCCCGACAACAAAGCTTAAACCCTAAGCTGGCTCTTTAAATTTGAATGCATCTATCTACGCTCCCAGATACTAATATACAATGAAGAAAATTAACCATCACTTAATCACATAATTTATAATCACTCCATTAAAATCATACTTTATTCATTAAATTACGTCACGAAATTCCCAGTTATTACACTAATTTTCATGTCTCATAATTTTCTAACATCTTCGTCTTCTCGCAGCGGAGATCTCTCTAAATTCTGTTGTTCATCAAAAGCTATTCACTTTTATCCTCATTTGTTTCTAAAAGAAATTAGAATTTACAAAGCAAGAGTGAGCCAAAAATGCCCAGCAAGTATATAACTGATTTCCAGGTATCAAAGTTAAAGGAAATTCCCGGACAAAATAAATAATAAACATTTTCATTTATTTGAGGTAGTTGAGCGAATAACAATTGGCCGTTACCAGCCTTTAATTATAAAATTAGAAGTGACGAGCTATTCCCAGATTCATCTCCTGAATCAGGGTTTTATCTGGTTTTGTTAGCACAAAACTTTTCGAAAGAGAATGCAGTTAATGGCAATCAACAAGGAATTAGACTCGACACTAGTTCGTACTTATATCCTGCTGATCAGCCAGGATACAGTGCAGATCTATATCTCACTATATAGATCCATTCAGGTACCCATGCACTATGAACCAAAAGGGTCCGGTCCATCCTTGGCCCATAGGGTCCAGCTCATCACTGGCCCTCATAATTACCATCCAGCTCGTAGAGTATTTTGATGTCAAATCATTTTGATTTCAAAACATCCCAATTCAGGGTTCGCAAATAAACCGGAAGAATAGGCATTTGCTCAAGAGATCAATCGATAATATATGAACAATAATGAAAAGGACTTGCATAATTAAGAGTAATTACAGCGAAATATAAAACAATTAACTATTCTGAACTTAGAATATGAATGAATTATTTATAGTATGTTCTGAGAAAAGTAAGGAATAATTGTCTTGATAAGCTTTAATCGCTATTATAGGTTGACATCAGACCGACTTGGACGTTTGGCTTGATCGTCAAACCACTATCCTATTCTGGATATAATCCCAACACTTAGGTCCTTCGATTGGAACCTCGCTGAGCTCGACGACTAACCACTAGATCATTCTTAGTCCGATGACAATCCCCGGGTCTTCCGACTAGGACCTACAGGGTTAAAATATCCTAATTAAGATAATCGTTTATGCTTAATACGTTCTTGTTATCAAAACTACCCAGTCGATATCAAAACCTGACTCATATTTATGTGTATTATTGAAATACACATAACAATTATGGTTCACATCTTCGAAACTCGGTTCGGTATTTGTTTTCGAAAAGTACGTATACTCATTTTGATAAAATAGGGTAATCGATTATTTATAAAATATTTTGTCACGACTCGTAATTTGGTTTCATATTATATAGTTATATATAAATATATATCCTCGTTCAACATCTCCAATAATTGTAGGTTACGTTCTCGTATTTTCGGAATTAATTTCCCGAAAATCGGGCAGCGTTTCCTTTATTTATCGGACTAACTCGTCGAAATCAAATTGATGTCAATCACAACAACAAATAATCCATATTCCGTAAATCCAAACCACCGACACAAAAATCATCACCGTCCACCGTCGGCTCGCCGAAGCTCATCGCCGACGGTGATAAAATTCGCGGGTTCCCAATTTCATCGGGCATCCTTTGCAAATTTCATCGATTAATACAATTTATTCCCGCACAAAATATTTTATTTCACGAATCGAAATCAATTAATATATATATTTATTTTCTGCAAGAATTACTAAAAGAAAAATCACGATTTAACCAAACCAAGGCAAAAGGAAAACCAGGATACACATACGCATACGAGCTGCGAACCCACACCGCCACACCTCACCGGAATCCGGGAGCCGGCAACATAGCAAGAACACAACAAATCGTAGCCCCCCTTGACTGATTATATGCATATACATACAAGTATATGTATATAATAATCACAAGAAGCAGATGACTGAACCACACACACACACAACTGCCATAGACCAACTCGGAACAGGGCCGGCGGCCGAAAACAGATGAGCAAGGCGGCGCTTACCTGAAACCGAAGGAAAAAGGGGTGGAGGGAGAGGAATTAAGAGAAAATCAGGGGAAAAAGATAGAAATGATCGAGAGGAGGGAATTACAGTGAATCGAGAGGCCGAGGGATTGAAAAGAAAAGGGGTCACAGGAGGTGAATTGAAAGGGAAGAAGTGGATAAATTCAATTGTACTTTTCTAATTTGCCAATCATTTTTATCCAGCATTTTATAATTTAGCGAAACGAGTTGCGATTAACAACACATCGAAATAAATCAAAATTAGTGTTAAAATGTTATAAATATCCCGAAACTAATAAAACATAAACTTTGTAATTTTTAAAGCATTTTTAAAATGTAACTCGGGCCCGACTTTAACAATTAAACGAACCAACGTGCAGGTGAATTTAATCCCAAAAATTTCCAAAATAATTTTAAAATTCTCGAAATATTCCAAACTTAAGAAAATATGAGTTTTATAATTTTTGAAGAATTATGGAATTAAATACTGATTTTACAATTAAATGAAATCACAAAATCATTCAAAGATAAATAATCAATAAAATATTGATTTCTAAATTTTATAAACTCCTAAAAATAATAAATAAAATTATAAAATAACAAAAATAATTTTAGAAACAATTTTAGCATTTATTAAATTAAATATTCAATAAAATCATTTTAAAAGCAAAATCAATTCATACAACTCAATAATTAATTATACAATTAATCTTCGTACCCCACCAATCACACACAATTAATAATATAGCAATACATAGCTGACAAAACCATCACATATTTTATTTATTTAATTATCCGATAATTACATTTACATATCGGATCCGAAAATAGATTACTTAGCAGCTAAGTAGCTATAAAGACGATATAATTTATTACCAGATTTGAATAATTATCAAAACTGAGCTTACTATAAAACACTTGGTACGAAAACAAGGTAATAATACCTCGTTTTTCGAGAATATGGGTTTTATCGATCTATAAAATGATTATCGTATCGAAAATTTTACGTCGGGACTCGTACACGTCAAACCGTTTCTCGGATCGAAAAAGTCAAAACAAGGAAAGTGTTCAGAATCATCAGTTTAGGTTATTTAGGAGGTTTCCGAAGAGTTTCGGTTTGTAAAAACGCAAAAATGGTTGAAGTTGGACGATTTCAATTTTTATAAAATAATTTTATAATTACTTAAGAATCACAATTATTAATTCTATAAATTTTTATAAAATCATATAACAATCTAAAAATTCCCAGAAAAATACCAAAGTTATCTATATTTTATTATGGATAATTAAAATTTAAAAAATCCCAATTTTATCAGATATAATCACCCAAATATTAATATCAATCATCATATAATTCACCAAAATTCACATAATAATCACATAATAATTATTTATTAATAAAAATAATTACACGATATTTCCCGGATGTTACATCATTCCCCCCTTAAAAGGATTTTGTCCTCAGAATCTCATATGTAAACAAGTGAGGATACCTTTCTCGCATATCACTTTCTAATTCTCAGGTTGACTCTTCAACCTTTGGGATTCTCCACAATACTCTTACTAACTTTATAATTTAATTTCTCAATATATTTTCTCTCTTTTCTAGAATCTCTATTGGATTCTCCACATACGATAAATCTGCCTAAAGTTCTATCGGCTCATACTCGATTACATGCTTAGAATATGGATTATATCTCATAAGCATCCTGAAAACATTATGAATGTGCTCCGTGTGTGGGAGTAATGCCAATTTATAAGCTACCTTGATGATATGTTTCAAAATCTCAAAAGATCCAACGTATCTAGGACTCGACTTTCCTTTCTTTTTGAATCTCGATAATCAATGCATAACCTCATGCTTCCGTCCTTTTCTTAATAAATAATACCAGTGCACCCCGTGGGGATACACGGGGTCGAATCACTCCTTTTTTCTAATAACTCTTGCAATTGCTTTGCCAATTCCTTCATTTCAACAGGCGCCATTCTGTATGGGGCCTTAGATACTGGTCCCGTTCTAGGTGCTAAGTTGATCGCAGACTCAATTTCTCTATATGGAGGAAGTCCTGGTAATTCGTCTGGAAGCACATCTGGAAATTCATTTACCACTGGAATGTCTTCTAGTTTTGCTGGCTCCTGACTTCTATCTATCACATACGCAATGAAATGCTCGCATCTTTGTTGTAGTAACTTCTTGGATTGAATCATCGTCAAGAACTTCTTCGCTTGTCTCTGACCTCTAAACGTCACCACTTTCTCGTCTTCAAGATTAATTTTTTTTATGACAGTCTATCTGAGCATCGTGCTTAGATAGCCAGTCCATTCCTAAAATAATGTCAAACTCTCCTAACTTCAACGGTATCAAGTCAGCAGCAAACTTCTTGCCAGAATCTCAATTTCATAAGTTTTACACACTTGATTAACCGATACACGTTCTTGATTTGCTAATTCTACCATCATAATTTCACTTAGCAATTCAATTGAACAATTTAGCTTATCAACAAAATCTTTGAGAAATAAATGATCAAGTTGCTCCCGAATTTACCTGCACTTTAGCATATAAAGAATTCATAATAAGTGTACCTGCCACATCATCAGTGTCCATGATAACATCTTTTATAGACATGTTATAAACTCTATCTCGGGAAGGTTCATTCACTACTGGAGGGGCTCCCATGATTCGCAGGGTATTATTGACTGGAGCCGGTGCCTTGCAATCCCTTGAATTATCGTAGCCAAAGTCCTATCTTTTAGTTCTGCCTTACTTAATGCCCGTTCATCTAGGAGTGGTATACACTATTCTGGTTTGACATAATTCATCATATTCTGAATATTCCTGCCAAATCTCATATCAAACAATATTGATCATTCACAATCAATTTCTAGATCTGATAACGTACCGCCATTTCTTCAATCAACAACTAACCCACTTATTGGACAAACTGTTTATTAATAGACGTGAATGATTAGGTTTGGATAACCTATCAATAATAATGGAATAATGCTTTCATCACTTTTGGTTCTCAGGAGACTTCACTACGACGTCTCTTGGCGCAATGTATCCATCTAGTCTTGATGACAGATAATGATACTTTTCGGGTATCTCACTTATAGTTTCTTAGGTTAATTTCTTACCCGAACAACTTTTTCATAAGCTTAACTCCTCCCTTAAATCACTGCTCAATAGTCTTTTTCTAACATTAAAATATGTCAGTTGCTCATGCAACTTGATTCAAGTTTTCAATTATCGGCATTTCAATTCATTCTCATATCAATTCTGGCACAACTGATGTTCACAACTTGCTTATATCCTGGATCATTTTATAAAATTTCTTTATCATCCTTTCGATTCCACTTTCTTTCCTATTTCTGTTCTTCATTCTCACAGTTCATTCACGACCGAACTCTTGATATTAATACTCATTTTGATGTCATATCAAATTAGATATCAATATGAACTTTGATGTTCATAACATCCCATACTGAAGTAAACATCAATCATCTATATCAATACCACCTTTAATATTTTACAACAACCTAAGTATCAACATCAATCAGAAACCGAATTAAAACTGTATCTCACATTTTAATCCAAAACAGCAGTACTTGCTAAATCATTAATTGTATGATTATCAAAAAAATTTAGGAACACGACATCCTTTAATAAACTTTATTGCAGATGATAAAATCTCTTTGATTGTCTAATAAGATATGTGTTGGTGTAGTTATTAATCTCTTCTTTTTTCCACCTCCCTTCTTCATTTCCTTCCTTCCTTCTCGATGCTCTATCTTAAATCTTTAGTTCTTGAGGACATTTCTCTCACTTATCCATTCAAATAACTTTTTATTTCTCTTGTTCATTAAAAAGGGCATATTCATCCAAGTAAAGCCTCATACACTTACAGCAGTTTCTGAATTTTACTGGTGCCCTTACCTTCTCCAATTTCCTCATTGCTTTAATTTCGGATTCAAAAGTCACATCAAAATTTGACTAAATCTAATTGGAATCGATTTCCATCTAACTGACCATTGATTGGTAAAATTAACCAATTAACTTACTTAATTGATCAATTACACCAAGTGATGACTAGCTAAATGAAATCAAAGACCAATTATATATAGGCAGATTGGCTATAACAACCTCTTTCAAGGACCGAGTTCACAATTATTTGGAGTATGAACAAGAATGTCAATAACATACGGAAGTATACTTTCTATCTTTAAAAGTAGGATATCTTTCAAAAATTTGGGCAACACTTCCCCTATATCTTTGACTACCAGTCAGACTCACGCCGACACCCTCAATCAACCAAAGCATCCACAATCATATCCATCCACTTCCATCAATCAAATTCATCAATTCAACCTAATTCAGAATACATTATGGTGATAATCATATATACTACTAACTTGTAACATGCATTTCTTTTAATTGGACTAAGTTTTTAACCAACAATGATTAATATAACCATGTTTTTCTCAGTTCTTTCAGAATATTACAAAATGTTACTAATGACCTTAAGATTATCTTGTTGTTTCTCAAAAACTTTATTTCGCGATTCTTTTAACTTATTTTTAAGGTCCAAGCGCTCCAATTAATGATTCATATCACTGAGGCTCGTTTATCCATCTTAAAGATATCTTTTAGTCTTATTTCTTACCAGTGATACTTAAATATGATTACTTTTTAAGAATTATACTGCGTGCTTCAACTAATCTTACAAATCCTTTATCATTAACGATATACACTCATTTTTATTAATTAATCTATTTATATTTTAATAACCACGCATGGTCTCAACTATCGTTATCGCAATCTGGTGCAGACTCAATTAGTTTTAGATCATTATTCCTTAAAAGATTTCATAGTCGAATCATCATTCCTTCATCTCCACTTTTGTTCCTGTATCGAACTTTCGTCATTGGCTTGGGTAGGGGTATTAAATTCTCCATACTCATTTACTCAAGTTAAAGAACCTAACAATTCCTTGAAGAACACGTTCAAAATTTGTTCACAATTAAGATTTCTTTGATCTTGAATCTTCATGGCAAGTATCTTGTGGCGCCCCAAAATCTGGGGTCAAGGATCTAGGAGGCCACACCATCTTGAATACTATATAACACTTATCTCGTATCACAATATATAAATACTCACACTTTTACAACCCACATTTATCACACACACACACTTATAGGTTATTTTCTTGGAAACGAACCATTCAATTAGAGTAAATCAATCCATAAAGTGATAATTATTACAACCCAAAAGTAGTTAAGTCTTACCGGGGAAATAACCTTTAAGTAAGGTTAGTCTACCAGCCAAATATTTGTTTCTTATTCATTATCTTACATAAGTCATACTTGTAAATAAGTCGGACTAAAAACAACTGAAAACCAATCCAGCTTATTCGGTCTACCTGAGGTACAACACCAAATATCCTACGGAACAGCTGGCTGTTTCCTACCCGTTTCGTGGCTGTGAGTTTCATGATAGGCATCTTGATTCACTGTTGTGTTGTGTCAATTTAAGAAAACAAGTGTGAGCTATAATGCCCAGCATAATAATGTACACTATGAAATGACTGTATGATAAACTTAAGTATAACGTCATATATGATAAATACGTTTTATTCAAAAATAGTTTTCCTTGGTGATACACACCTTCTTTTGAAAACAATTCTTTAGTGGATTTATTATCATGTGAATACCTTAATGGTATACTCAGCACCTAGGCTTGGGTTACGGTATTGCATCACAATTCTAATTGAAAGAATAGGACATTCACTGGAGCCACCGCATATGATGATCAGTCATACTACAGAAATAGTAACCTTTTCTACTAGTAGAAGGAAGAAACCTTCGTATCCCGGTTATCACCCTTGTCACATTCGGGCTACGTGTCACATTTTGGGTATAAACATACTTCACAAGTTCTTGAGTACACAGAGTACCTTCGTCTGCGGTACCTTTGGTAGTCTCCCTATTACACATAGTTCTAGAGTCTACCCCCTCCGTTGTCCTTTAAAAGAATCCTATCATATCTCGGGAACTTGAACCATATAGAAGTTCCCCAAGCGTTTTGCTTGTTGATAGAAACAGCCTATCTTATTAGTGTATATATACATATATATGTACTTCCGAAATTTTCGGAGGAAGTACTAAGGATGTGAGTTGACCGTTGTCAACAGATAATTAAATAAGGGGGAGTTTCTTTTGAAACTATATTCAAAATATTTAAAATAATTCGAGATAATATTCTTCGACGATCTGAAATTATTCGAATGATTTTTTGAAATTCAGAAAATCTTTTAAATCAGGTTTTATGATTATTAAATCATATTTAAATCATTAAATAAAAACTTAATAATCAAAAATTAATTATTAAATAATTAAACCTCGAATAATCATATTTTAAAGAAATATTTGAATTAATATTCATCAACCAATTTATGTTTAAGTAATTAATGTAATCTTTAATAATATACTTAATCAGGTTTGAAATAAATAATTATTGGAGAATAATTCTACTATTTTAAATGAATAAATGAATTAAAATTCATCATCCGGGTAATTAAATATAGTTGAGGGAATATAATTTTTGGAAATCGTTTTAATAAAAGTTCGAGGTGTTTAATGTTTCGCAAGTGGACGCCGAGTCCCTTGGAATACAACTACTACAGACTTTAATCGTCCTTATATATCACCGGAATGATTCCCGGGTTTTTGTTTCTAAAATCCCGTCCGACTCTCAGTCTTATAATTATACGTCACGCTCGTGGCGGTATTAAACATTTTACAACATATATGTATCGTACAACATCGCTACATTATGCGATAACTCAATTACTAAGTATCATGGCAAGCATGATATTTATGCAATGATAGTAAAACAATCCCTTCAAAACAAAACAGTATATGGAGTTGGGTTCGTAAACTTTCCTGGGTATCTCGAGGTGGAGGATGCTCTGGGGTTCGCTCGAATATCTATAACCATAAACACAAACCGTTTCGTTAGGTCCCGTTCTAATTCACGGTGACTCGTACTCATATGCTACTTACTATTCATTTTCTCACTTATTTTACCCTTATTATTCTTTTAAGTACTTATTCATGTCACGGTCGCTTCCTTTTCGAAGTACCTTATGTCCGTTTATATTTTCATCGTCGGCTCCGCTTATGAGTTCTAACGGCTTTCTAATCGCGCGGTATTGGCTCCGATATTTTTATAAAATTGAAAAATCATTATTTTAACTTGAAATTTTTACAGAAGCTGAGAAACTCTATTTAATACTCTTTTTAAAAATTTCATGATTTATGAACATTTTTAAATCGATCATTTTTATTTCCAAAGTTCATAATTCGTAGTAGTTTTTGTCCCGTAAATAACTTTTAGTAAAATGGTCATAACTTTTGATCCGTAAATCGGAATCAAGCGATTCAAGCGCCTAAACGATCCTTATAAAATTAAATTTCAGAATCAAGTATTATTTTTCAAGAAACTACAGTTTATATATTCGGGACTTTCTGCAGAAACTTAATGTTATGTTTTGTTCGTTTTAGCAAGATTACGATTAAGATGCGAGTTTTGTTTACGCCTTAAATCTCTATACTACCACCAACAATCATCAAATAATCATAACCACGCTAACTCCTCTCAAGAACATTATGTTCGTGAGGAAACAATCATCAACCTTAAATCTACTTAACTAAACATCAAGATTACAACAAATCATTCACAAAAACTAGGTTTACAACTATGTTCCAAAAGATTCTTGAACTTAAACCTTAAATAAATATGGGTTAAAGATTTATACCTTTATTGAAAGCTTGAGATGTGTTCTTGATGATGGTGAAGTCTTGGGAGTGCTTGGTAGGGTTTTTGGAACCTAAATCAACCATTAAAATCAAGAAACCAAAGAAAAGTTACTATTTATACTATTCACTATCATCTTTCTTGAATTTATTTCACCCATCAAATCTTGATAAAATGAGCTTAAAAATTTATATTACCTTAGTTTAGGATGTATGAAGCTTTATAATTAATGAGGGATTTTTTCCATGACTAGAACTTGGAGTTTTGAAAATGATTTCTTGGTTGTTTTGGTTAGGACCGAATGGAAGGTTCTTGGGGGGGGGGGAGAGACAGAGAGAGATATATATATATATAGAGAGAGAGAGAGAGAGAGAGAGATTTTTGTGTTGCTTGATTGGGTGCTTCTTGGAGAAGTGATTGTATTTGATTGTATATTCTCTAGTATATGTCATAGAACTAGAGTTATGTTAGCATATCTTTGAACAAATCTTGCTAGCATTCCTAGATTACAAGCTAAGCTAGTTGGTTTTAAACTTTAGCTTACTATTCTTTAGCCTTGGGTGATCATTCCTATATAGCTTATCTTACTATTTGATAAAGTAACCATGGTTAATTTTCTACCATGGTTGGTTAGAGTGATACGTTTATTCATTCGTTTACGCATTTGTTCGGTCGCTTAATCATTTTCATAATAATTTCTCGTAAACCGTTCGCGGCGTAAATCCTTTCATATTTATTCTTTATATTATGAAGTATCATCCTTGGATATAAATCTGTAGGGTTTTAAATTCGTAATTATATTGTGATTCCCGTAATCTTCGATGGTTCGTAAATACGGTCATTTTTCAAAGTTCGTTTTCTTCAAAAATGAATAGCGTTTACATACACTCATTTGGTACGTATAATCATGTTATCAACTCCGAAACTCATTTTCTCATGCACAACATAGTGTGGGCTAAATAAAATTCCCCGTCTATCAGAGTTACTATTCATTAAACGTGTTTTTTATAAAGTCTCAAAAATTTGAGTTATTACATATCTTCCCGCGAGAAAGGGATGCTCCACATATTAATTGCCTGTCTGAGTCATTTTTCAGAATTCCTTGATCTTCGGTTGTCATCCCGACACTCGTTCGCTCTGCCTGATGTACACAACTTTATTTTATAGTTAATTTACTTATTATGATTCGCTAACTATTCATCTAACGTCAATATTTTCTAATTTGAAGTGCATCATGTTCATGCAATCTATCATACTGATGAAATCCTCGTAACACGAACAACTGTCTGATTTGATGTGTTTGTAACGACCACGTTATCGGTGTAACCATTCTTCCTCGTCCGCAGATGTCCACCATTTATCGGCTTGCAATCATATCTATGTTCGACATATAATTCCACCTGCTACACGGGACTATTCCACTTCTTCTAAAATCTTTAAAGAAATGAATTTGCACAAGAAGAGAGTTTGTGAATATGATTTTGATTGAACAACTGGGTAAGGAATAATAATGCAACAAAACAATTGGGAGAATCTATAAGTCAATAAATTGAAGGAAGAAGAATGAGTGAAGATTTAGATATGAATGAGACAACCATATTTGTACTCAAGATGGCTAGTCTTTCATACTATATGCCATACAGCACATGATTAGGTGGTGTCCCCCCAGACTCTTCGTCATTCTGACAAAGCGTCACATCGCAACATTGTGTTTCTTAATCAGGAAGCAATATTTTTAGAAAAGAAATAGTTCAGAAGGAATAGAATAAATTTGCTTTCATTCTTGCCTCATATAATTTATTACTACCAGAAGCTCGGACGTATTTAGGAATCAAGAAGAATATATGTCATCATATTAGAGAAAAGAATGACAACATTGATCACCGTCCACGCTTCAATTAAATATACCTTCCAGGATCATTTAAACAACAGATTCACAACTTCGGTCACATCATAACTTCGAAATGTCGTCTGGAAATGCCTTCACATTAAAGACTTTAATGATTTGATCATAATCGCGTCCTTACAAAATTTATGATCACTGCTTCCGATTTAATCTATGCCACATAGAATAACCATCGATCACGCAACGCCTCAACTTCTTCGACAGAAATACGATTCTTCTCCAATCATCTGGAAGAGTCTTCCATTTTCTTCAATTACCTTTGTCTGTTCGAATCACGAATCTTGTTAAATTTTAATAATTTCATGAATTGGGTAAATTATGTTTTAACATGTTGATTCAATTATTGATATTATTAAACAAAGTTTATGTTCGTCTTTCACGGAAAAACTCTAAACTTTCTTCCTGCTAGTGGGTCTACTTGGTCTTCCGAACTAATAACACTGAGTCTAGATCCATTATCCTTTTAGGTCATTTTCTATTTATAATAACAAGAACTTAAGTAGTACTTCGACAACCAAATTATGAAACTCATTTTATGCAAAGATCTTCTGAAAGTTGATTAAGATAATATTTTTCAAAATCTGATTTTAAAATTTTAAAAATCAAATATTTGGTCACCGTCCACGCTTCAATTAAATATACCTTCCAGGATCATTTAAACAACAGATTCACAACTTCGGTCACATCATAACTTCGAAATGTCGTCTGGAAATGCCTTCACATTAAAGACTTTAATGATTTGATCATAATCGCGTCCTTACAAAATTTATGATCACTGCTTCCGATTTAATCTATGCCACATAGAATAACCATCGATCACGCAACGCCTCAACTTCTTCGACAGAAATACGATTCTTCTCCAATCATCTGGAAGAGTCTTCCATTTTCTTCAATTACCTTTGTCTGTTCGAATCACGAATCTTGTTAAATTTTAATAATTTCATGAATTGGGTAAATTATGTTTTAACATGTTGATTCAATTATTGATATTATTAAACAAAGTTTATGTTCGTCTTTCACGGAAAAACTCTAAACTTTCTTCCTGCTAGTGGGTCTACTTGGTCTTCCGAACTAATAACACTGAGTCTAGATCCATTATCCTTTTAGGTCATTTTCTATTTATAATAACAAGAACTTAAGTAGTACTTCGACAACCAAATTATGAAACTCATTTTATGCAAAGATCTTCTGAAAGTTGATTAAGATAATATTTTTCAAAATCTGATTTTAAAATTTTAAAAATCAAATATTTGGTCGTCATTACTATATAAGTTACTTGCTATTCTTATAATCCGCTAATGAAATATCTAATTAAAAGAATGCCCATATATGGGTCTCTCCACTTTGGTACGTCTTCTATTTCTCCTTGGATTATGTTTGTATTTATTAGTCGATGAAATTTCCTCTACCATTGTATACCATTTTATTCGTAACTCTAACCCGATGCTGATGCCTGCCACTGTCTTTGATATTCTCATTGTCATCCTTGCTGTTATACTTACAACCACTAATGCAATTCAACTTTCTGTCTCTAGATAAGGTCGCATCTTCTTGTTAGTATTACCTATACCTAATAAGGTGGATATCATTCCTTGCGCAGCGCCCCAATAAGTGATAAGAATCTTCTCGCAAAGATGGTGCCATTGAAACGTGCAGCTTTGGCCCTTCATCATCTTCCATCAACTTGTTGCCTCCATCGTGGAGCTTGTCCTACTACCTAATTCTAAGTTAAATCATACTAAAGCTCACCTAGCTTTCCTTATACGAAGTTCTCATAAGTTAAAACCACATGAAAAGTACGGTAACATACCCAGTCTTCGTCGAACTGTCGACTCCTCATTACTATAGGTCTGAGAACTCAATATATCTATAGTGTTGCTATATTCGCCTTACCCTTTCCTCAATAATATCCTATCTTACCAATTCCATATCGAATTTGCTAATCCTAATTCGCACTCAGTTCGACTTAAAATGCTTATGCCTGGGTCTTTCCTATCTTATATGGCCTATCACTCCTATCTTACTCTCACCTATTCTTATTTCAGGGACCAATAACCTGTTGCTCTGATACCAACTTGTAATAGCCCAAATTCGGGGTCAATATTTGGTGTCACTAAACAATCTTTACATAATATAAAATAATATACAAATGACCCCTTAAATTTGGGATTGTTTATAGGTTATGGTGTGAAATAAGAATATAATATTCTACAAGACACAACAACTAAACTACAAAATTAAATACCTTTGTACTAATTCCCTTGTCTCATAATTTCTAACATCTTCCTCTTCTCGTAGCGGAGATCTCTCTAAATTATGCTGTCTATCAAAAGCTATTCACTTTTATCCTCATTTGTTTCTGAAAGAAATAAGAATTTACAAAGCAAGAGTGAGCCAAAAATGCCCAACAAGTATATAACTGATTTCTAGGTATCAAAGTTAAAGGAAATTCCCGGACAAAATAAATTATAAACATTTTCATTTATCTTAGGTAGTTGAGCGAATAACAATTGGCCGTTACCAGCCTTTAATTATAAAATCAGAAGTAACGAGCAATTCCCAGATTCATCTCCTGAATCAGGGTTTTGTCCGGTTTTGTTAGCACAAAACTTTTCGAGAGAGAATGTCGTTAATGGCGATCAACAAGGAATTGGACTGGACACTAGTTTCCACCTATATCCTGCTGATCATCCAGGATACAGTGCAGATCTATTTCTCACTATATAGATCCATTCGGGTACCCAGGCACTATGGCCCAAAAGGGTCCGGTCCATCCCCAACCTATAGGGTCCAGCTCATCACTGGCCCTCATAATAACCATCCAGCTCGTAGAGTATTTTGATGTCAAATCATTTTGATTTCAAAACATCCCAATTCAGGGTTCGCAAATAAACCGGAAGAATAGGTATTTGCTCAAGAGATCAATCGATAATATAGGAACAATAATGAAAAGGACTTGCATAATTAAGAGTAATTGTAGCAAAATATAAAACAGTTAACTATTCTGAACTTAGAATAGCAATGAAGTATTTGCAGTATGTTACGAGAAAAGTAAGGAATACTTGCCTTGATAATCTTTAATCGATATTATAGGCTGACTTCGGACCGACTTGGACGTTCGGATTTATCGTCAAACCACTATCCTATTCTGGATACGATCCCAACACTCAGGTCCTTCGATTGGAACCTCGCTGAGCTCAAGGACTAACCACTAGATCATTCTTAGTCTGATGTCAATCCTCGGGTCTTCCGACTAGGACCTACAGGGTTGAAATACCCTAATTCAGATAATCGTTTATGCTTAATACGTTCTTGTTATCAAATCTACCCAGTCGATATCAAAACCTGACTCGTATTTATGTGTATTATTGAAATACACATAACAATTATGGTTCACATCTTCGAAACTCGGTTCGATATTTGTTTTCGGAAAGTACGTATACTCGTTGTTTTGATAAAATAGGGTAATCTATTATTTATAAAATATTTTGTCATGACTCGTAATTTGGTTTCATATAATATAGTTATATATATGTCCTCGCTCAACGTCTCTGATAAATGTGGGTTACGTTCCCGTATTTTCAGAATTAATTTCCCGGAAATCGGGTAGCGTTTCCTTTATTTATCGGACTAACCCGT
Organism: Apium graveolens; assembly: GCF_009905375.1. Classification (NCBI taxonomy): domain Eukaryota; kingdom Viridiplantae; phylum Streptophyta; class Magnoliopsida; order Apiales; family Apiaceae; genus Apium; species Apium graveolens. The sequence goes on along the minus strand of NC_133654.1, from coordinate 197,429,071 downwards.
CGAAATCAAATCGACGTTAATCACAACAACAAACAATCCATATTCCGCAAATCCCAACCACCGAAACAAATTCCATTACTAACAATTAATTATTATCCTTATTTTTATGTTTTTATTCGTAGGACTCAGATAAAAATCATCACCGTCCACCGTCGGCTCGCTGAAGCTCATCGCCGACGGTGATAAAATTTGCGGGTCCCAATTTCATCGGGCATCCTTCACGAATTTCATCGATTAATACAATTTATTCCCACACAAAATATTTTATTTCATGAATCGAAATCAATTAATATATATATATATTTATTTTCTGCAATAATTACTAAAAGAAAAATCACGATTTAACCAAACCAAGGCAACAGGAAAACCAGGATACACATGGGCATACGCGCTGCGAACCCACGCCACCACACCTCACTGGAATCCAGGAGGCGGCAGCATAGCAAGAATACAACAAATGCAGCCCCCTTGACTGATTACATGCATATACATACAAGTATATGTATATAATAATTACAGGAAGCAGATGACTGAACCACGCACACACACAACTGCCACAGACCAAGTCGGAACAGGGCCGGCGGTCAAAAACAGATGAGCAAGGCGGCGCTTACCTAAAACCGAAGGAGAAAGGGGAGGAGGGAGAGGAATTAAGAGAAAATCAGGGGAAAAAGAAAGAAACGATCGAGATGAGGGAATTACAGTGAATCGAGAGGCCGAGAGATTGAAAAGAAAAGGGGTCACAGGAGGTGAATTGAAGGGGAAGAAGTGGATAAATTCAATTGTACTTATCTAATTTGCCAAACGTTTTTATCCAGAATTTTATAATTTAGCGAAACGAGTTGCGATTAACAACATATCGAAATAAATAAAAATTAGTGTTAAAATATTATAAATATCCTGAAACTAATAAAACATAAATTTCGTAATTTTTAAAGCATTTTTAAAGCATTTTAAAACGTAACTCGGACCCGCCTTTAGCAATTAAACGAACAAACATGCGGGTGAATTTAATCCCAAAAATTTCCAAAATAATTTTAAAATTCTCGAAATATTCCAAACTTAATAAAATACGATTTTCATAATTTTTGAAGAATTTTGAAATTAAATACTGATTTTACAATTAAATGAAATCAGAGTCATTTAAAGATAAATAATCAATAAAATATTGATTTCTAAATTTTATAAACTCCTAAAAATAATAAATAAAATTATAAAACAATAAAAATAATTTTAGAAATAATTTGAGCATTTCTGAAAATGAATATTCAATAAAATCATTTTAAAAGTAAAATGAATTCATACAGCTCAATAATTAATTATACCATTAATCTTCATACCCCACCAATCAAACACAATTAATAATATAGCAATATATAGCTGACAAAACCATCACATATTTTATTTATTTAATTATCTGATAATTACATTTACATATCGGATCCGAAAATAGATTACTTAGCCGCTAAGTAACTATAAAGACGATACAATTTATTACCAGATTTGAATAATTATCAAAACTGAGCTTATTATAAAACACTTGGTACGAAAATAAGGTAATAATACATCGCCTTTCGAGAATATGGGTTTTATCGATCTATAAAATGATTAGCGTATCGAAATTTATGTCGGGACTCGTACAAGTCAAACCGTATCCCGAATCGAAAAAGTCAAAACACGAAAAGTGTTCAGAATCATCATATTAGGTTAGGAAGGAGGTTTCCGAAGAGTTTGGGTTTGTAAAAACGCAAAAAGGGTTGAAGTTGGGCGATTTCAAATTTTATAAAATAATTTTATAATTACTTAAGAATAACAATTATTAATTCTATAAATCCTTATAAAATCATATAACAATCCAAAAATTTCCAGAAAAATACCAATGTTATATATATTTTATTCTGGATAATTAAAATTTAAAATATCCTAATTTTATCAGATATTATCACCCAAATATTAATATCAATCATCAAATAATTCACCAAAATTCACATAATAATTATTTATTAATAAAAATAATTACACGATATTTCCCGGATGTTACCCTGGATCATTCTCAAAAATCTCCACAGCTCCATGAGGAAACACAGTTTGATTATGAAAGGCCCAGACCATCTCGACTTCAATTTTCCAGGAGAAAGACGGAGACGAGAGTTAAATAACATAACTTGTTACCCCGATATAAATGATTTAAGCACCATACCCCTATCATGCCACCTCTTGACTTTCTCCTTGTATATTTTGTTGTTTTCATATGCTTGAAGTCAAAATTCGTCGAGTTCATTCAATTGAAGCATTTTTTTCTTACCAGCTGCATCCAAATCAAGGTTCAACTTCTTCAAAGCCCAATACGCTTTATGCTCGAGCTCCACAGGCAAATGACCCCTTACCATAAAACAACTGAAAGGTGACATTTCTAACGGAGTCTTGTATGTTATTCTATATGCCCAAACAGCTTCATCAAGCCTCAAAGACCAATCCTTCCTTGATGGACACACTACGTTCTCTAGAATACGCTTGATCGCTCTGTTAGACATCTCAGCTTGACCATTATTCTGAGGATGGTAGGCTGTAGCGATGCGATAATTCATATTATACCTTTGCATCTTAGCAGTGAACTTGCGATTGCAAAAATGCGATCCCTCATCACTGATTATGACTCTTGGAGTCCCAAATCGTGTGAATATCTGCTTATGAAGAAAATTAAGCACTACCTTCACATTATTTGTCGGCAAAGCCTTGACTTCAACCCATTTTACACATAATCGACCGCCAACCAGATATACTGATTATTGCAAGATGAGAAAAATGGCCCCATGAAGTCGATTCCCCAAACATCAAAGACCTCAACCTCGAGAAGCACATTAAGAGGCATGTCATCCCTTTTTGACATATTACCCACACACTGGCATCGATCACACTTCAAAATAAAGTGATGCGCATCCCTAAATAATGTAGGCCAAAAGAATCCCGCTTAAAGGACACTAGCTGCTGTCTTCTCTCCACCATAGTGGCCTCCATAAGTAGTCGAATGACATTCTCGCAAGATCCCCCTCATTTCATTGTACGGAATACATCTCCTGATAATTTGGTCAGCTCATTGCCTAAACAGATATGGTTCATCCCACATGTACCACTTGACCTCATGAAGAAACTTCTTCCTTTGAGTATAAGATAAGTCTGGAGGCATGATATTACTCACAAGGTAGTTCACAATGTCTGCAAACCATGGTTTTTCTTCTTGCACCCCAAACAGCTGCTCATCGGGAAAAGAATCATTTATCAATGTCTTATCTTGTGAAGTTGCACTTGGATCTTCCAAACGAGAAAGATGATCAGCGACTTGATTCTCAGTACCATCTGTGTCCTTGATCTCTAATTCAAATTCCTGAAGCAAAAGAACCCTTTAATCAATCTAGGCTTCGAGTCCTTCTTCGAGACGAGATATCGAATTACAGCGTGATCAGTGAAAACTGTCACCTTCGTCCCAAGCAAATAAGATCGAAACTTCTTAAAATATAGACAATGGCCAAAAGTTCTTTCTCAGTAGTAGTATAATTCAGTTGAGCACCATTGAGGGTCTTACTAGCATAGTAGACCATATGAAATATGTTGTTCTTTCTCTGCCTAAGAACTGCTCCAACTGCGTAGTCACTTACATCGCACATCATCTCAAAAGGTTCATTCCAATCAGGTGCAGTTACGACAGGTGTCGTGATCAAACTCTTCTTCAAGAACTCAAAAGCAGCTAGGCACTCGTCATCAAAATTGAACGTGACATCCTTCTCCAGAAGATTGTACAAGGGTTTAGAAATTTTAGAGAAGACTTTGATGAACCGCCTATAGAAACCCGTATGACCAAGAAAGCTGCGAACTCCCTTGACAGAAATTGGTGGATGAAGATTTTCAATGACCCTTACCTTGGCTTTTTCCACCTCAAGACCCTTACTAGAGACCTTGTGACCAAGAATAATGCCATGTCGCACTATAAAGTGACATTTCTCCCAGTTGAGAACCAGATTGGTTTCAACACACCTTTTAAGAACTGCGCCGAGATTTTGTAAGCACTCATCAAATGAATCGCCAAACACAGAGAAGTCGTCCATGAACACCTCCACATTTTGATCACCAATCATGTCAGAGAAGATAGTCATCATGCATCTTTGAAATGTGGTCGGTGCTCCACACAAACCAAAAGAAACTCTTCTAAAGGAGAAAGTACCAAATGGACAAGTGAAAGTAGTCTTTTCCTGATCTTCTAGGGCAATGCAAATCTGATTATAGCCCGAATAGCCATCCAGAAGATAGTAGTAGTTTGCCCATCCAACCTGTCAAGCATCTGATCAATAAAAGGCAGAGGGAAGTGATCATTTTTCGTGGCTTTGTTCAGCTTCCTGTAATCCATGTAAACTCTCCCCCCTGTGACTGTTCGAGTAGGAATGAGCTCATTCTTCTCATTAGCTACAACCGTGATACCTCCTTTCTTCAGCACACACTGAACTGGACTCACCCAAGAATCACAAGCAAAGTGAATGCATCACCTAAAAAAACATACCTTAAGTGTTCAGGCAATGGTTTAAGCTCAAGTGTAGGAGCTTCCTCAATAGATGGTTTGAGGCGCTTTGGAGATTTGTTCAGCTCTTCCATTCCAAGAGATTTAAAAGGCATATCCATCTTCCGCTTCCAGGGAGAAGCATTCAGATGTTACAACTGCTCATCACCTTCATCATCTTCACTATCTGAGTTCCCCAACCAGGCCTTTTCTAAGGCATCAGACCTTAGAAATTGATCAAGTTCTGAAGTAACCACAGAATCGACCAACTCCACCTTTAAGCACTCCTCATTTTCCGTAAGGGAATTTCATGACATTGAACACATTGAAAGTTACATCTGGATCCAGCACTCACATGGTGAGCTCACCCTTCTGCACATCTATCAAGGTTCAGCCAGTAGCCAAGAAAGGTCTTCCCAAGATTATGGGATTCTTCTTATCCTCCTCAAAATAAAGAATTACAAAATCAGCAGGAAAAATGAGTTTATCCACCTTGACCAAGGCATCCTCCACAATACCTCGTGGATATATAATAGAATGATCGGCCAATTGCAAGGTCATATAAGTCGACTTTGGATCGGGTAAGTTCAATTTCTTGAATATTGACAAAGGCATCAGATTGATGCTAGCTAGGTCACATAAGCATTTGTCAAAGACACTTTTCCAATGGTGCAAGGAATAGTGAAGCTTCCAGGATCTTTAAGCTTCAAAGGCAACTTATGTTACAGCACAACACTGCATTCCTCCGTGCGAGCAACGGTCTCTAAGTCATCAAGCTTCCCTTTCCGAGAAAGTATACCTTTCATAAACTTCGCATAACTAGGCATCTGTTCAAGAGCTTCAGCGAAAGGTATGTTGATATGAAGTTTCTTGAACACATCCAGAAACTTCTCAAACTGCTTATCCAACTTTTTCTTCTGCAGCCTCTTAGGAAAGGGAGGTGGATGATAGATCTGTTTCTCCCATGTATTACCCTCAAGAGGAGTGTGTTCAACGGTAGTCTTCCTTGGTTCCACTTCTGCTTTCTTCTATACTTCTTCTTCAGCTACAGCTTCTTCATCCGAAACTTGAGAGTGTTCGGGATTTGCAACCTTCCCAGACCTCAATGTAATTGCCTTTACCTGCTTCTTAGCTTCCCTCTTTCCTGGCACTTCACTGTCACTAGGGAGTGTACCAGGTTGACGATTTAGCAAGGTATTGGCAATTTGTCCAATTTGATTTTCCAAGGTCTTGATAGAAACCACTTGGCTTTTACACATGAGCCTCAACTCCGCCAATTCAGATTTTTCATTAGACTGTTGCAGCTGGAGTTGTTGTCTTGGTACATATTACGGTTGCTGAAAACCAGGATGGTTGTACTACTTTGCCGGATACTGTTGATAATGCTGTTGAACCTCATTCTGAGAATTGCTCTAACTGAAGTTAGGATGATTGCGGTTGTTAGGATGATAGGTGGTTGGCACTGGTTGTTGCGACCTCTGAAAGTTGCTCACGAACTGAGCTGATTCGCTAGAAATAGCACACTGCTCCATCTCATGGGCACCATCACAAAGCTCACAGACACTTATGATCTGATTAACTCTATAATTAGCCAAAGAATCTACCTTCATCGTCAAGTCCTTAAGCTGAGCAACTATAGCAGTAGCTATATCTAACTCCAGAATTCCTGTTATCTTGCCCTGCGATAGTCTCTGAGTAGGATTCTGGTATTCAGTAACAGCCATTAGTTCAATCAATTCATAAGCTTCATCATAGCTTTTAGCCCACAAGGCTCCTCTTAATGCATTATCAAGCATGGGTCTAGAAGTAGTACCTAAACCATTATAGAAACAGTTAATGATCATCGAACCAGGCATCCTATGGTGAGGATACTTTCTAAGTATCTCTTTGTAACGATCCTAAGCCTCACATAAAGATTCTCCAGATTGCTGAGCAAATTGAGTAAGTGCATTTCTGATTGTAGCAGTCTTCGCCATAGGAAAGAATTTAGTTAAGAACTTTTGAGCAAGATCCTCCCATTTGGTGATAGACCCTGGTGGTAGAGAATATAACCAACACTTCTCTTTATCCCTCAAAGAGAATGGGAAAAGCCTCAACTTAATAGCATCTTCAGAAACTCCATTGAACTTGAAAGTGTCGCAGATCTCGATGAAATCTCTTATGTGCATGTTGAGGTCTTCCGTCGGAGAACCCCCATAATGAACTGAGTTCTGTATCATCAGAATCGTGTTCGACTTGATCTCAAAGGTATTAGCCGAGATGGCAGGTCGAACAATGTTGGACTGAATATCATTAATCTTTGGTTGAGAATAATCCATCAAACCCTTCGGATTCTCTTCTGGTTCTCCCATTGTAATAAGAACCTCTTCTTTCTTCTCAACTAAAATCAATGTATTTATGCAACAAAGGTATGGTTATTATTTAATGCTAAGACGAGTAACAAATTGAGGTTGTTTATAACTAAGATTAACTAAGAGATTATACTAAAGAACATTAACTAAGAGAATAAAGAGAGTTGAATACTATATGACACAAACACTGGATTCTAACTTTATTAAATACTTCTTTCAATAGCCTTTTCATTCTTAACCTTAGCATGTAATGGTGATGACACTAATGAGATAACACAAAACTGATAAATGACAACTTTCGTTATTCGCATACCATACTACCAGACATCCACAAAAGAGATTGAAGCTAAATAGACACCAATTATATTGAGACCCTATATGTCTATAGAATTTGACAACATTACGGTTTAATGCACAAGTTATCTATCATGATTACATAGGGCAAGTAAGATGGTTAAAATTACCTACGAATCATGCACATTAAATACATGAACCTATGCTAGCATGGCAAGTTCTAAACCCTTAAATTCACTTTCGCTTCATTAAAGATTAACAAGCTATCTTATAAGTTCGCGACGCTCATAAGACGAATAAGCACAACCAATACTAGGATATCATTTAATCACCACACAATAAGGCATCGAAATAAATTAACTAAAGAAATCCGTAAATAAATCCGCTAGAACCCCACGATAACGATTAGGTCATAATCGGACTCATCATCAACGTGGGTTCCGATGAAAGCATGGTATAATAAATGTAGTCTTTATACTGAATAAATAATAAACCAAGTACGAAACAAGAGTATAGGTTCACAAGCAAGAAAACTAGCATCCAAAGTTATAACTTAAAATAAAGAATCACAAGAATAAATTAGATCCTCTTCGCCTTGGTTGAATTGTGCTATATGGTCTTCTTACGCCTTCTCCTTAAGCTTTGGTAGGTCTTGTTATGAAAAATGACCTTAAGTTATATTTATATAGCCGCCCATACAGATTAGAAGTCTTCTGGATCAAAATCAGAGTAGAAATATGATTCTTTGAATTCGACCTGGCGCGGCCGCGCGCTTCACCAATACGAGCGCGATGCATCTCTGTTCTCCTGGCGCGGCCGCGCGCTACTATAGCGCGGGCGCACTGACTCTCTGGAAAAATTTCTGAATTCTTCTTTTCTTGCTGGATTGAGTTGGCCTTTTCATGAGCTTTTATTCTAGACACCATCCTAACACTATATTAGCATCAAAACAATGTTAATTCACCTGAATTCCTGTTAAATGCCTAAAATGCAAAAAGACTACAGAACACGTTAAAAACACCAACAACTTGAGTACAAAACACCAATTCAAAGTTTTACAGAGTGTTGTAAAGTGACATAAATGCCACTCAACACTTTCTAATGGTATCAATCCGTTTCACTACTAACCCCTAGATCAAAAACCCCAAATTTCAATTAAGAACATTCAAAACGAATATAAACCCTAGTTTCAATTTCAGAGAATCAAACCAAAATTTGAACATGTTATTGAACTCCAAATCATTATTATGACATACCAAAATGACAAGGATTCAATTATCTACAACATGCAAGCATTAAATCACAAAACAACATTAAAATCAAAAATTCATAATTAATTCAAAAATAAATAAAAATGCAGAAAATTACTGATTGATTCTGCGGGTGTATAGGTTATGGAACTTGATTTTACACTTCAAGACCTTAGTAGTGGTTACTCACATGCCAAAATCTGAGTTCAGTGACGCCTTCGATTCTTGGTTTGATTACGAAGAACACTATGAATTTTACTGTTTCCTCAAGATAATTATATAATTTTACTGATTAATTTTGTTTTTCTGTAAAAAATAAGATATGGTATTGGCAATTTATATTTACCGCATATTGGTACCCCGTTGGATCATATCGGATATAAAAATAGAATACTTAATCACTAAGTATTAATAAAACTGATCCAATTCGGTACCGGTTTTAGGATAATTATCAAAACCAGGCTTTTAATAATACAATCTTGGTCTCGGCATTTTGGTTACATGAATTACGAGAAGATAATATAATAATTTAATCAAAATATCCAATTTCTCGAAAAGACGGGCTTTATCGGTTTACCGAAACGAAAATAGTATCGTAAAATTTGTACATGGAATCGTACAGGTAAAACCGTACTCCGGATTGAAAAGGTCAAAAATGTAAAATGCTCGAAATAATCAAATTGGGTTATAAAGGAGTTTTCCCAAGACTTCTGGGTAGTAAAAACGTAAAAACCGTTGAAGTTCGACAATTCCCGAATAATCAAAATAATTTATAATTAATCTCAAAAATAATTTATTAAATCTATAAATCCTTTATAAAATCATATAACAACATATAAATTACTAGAAAAATATTAAAATAATCTATACTTTAATTTAGACATATAAAAATTATAATTCATAAATTTTATCACATATAAACACCAAACACAGATACCAATTAACATAGAATTCACCAAAAAGTTATATAATAATCATATAATATTTATTTATTGATAAAAATAATTACACATTATATCCCAAATATTAGAACTTTGACACCCAGGTTCTTGTGTACTCCTCTCCTCAGATTTAGTGTCTAACTCCTGTGCAGCTCCAAGTTTGAAACCAGCTATCTGCTTAGAGGTAGCTCTCTCAATTGATTTGCAAAAATCTTTAATTTTGGTAGCTTCAGCTATTATTTTAGCAGTTTCTTCATCATGCCATTCTTGCATGGACTTTTCAGCAAGAGGCTATATCTCTTCAATATCTGCTACACTACTTTGAAGTGAAGGTTCTTGTGGGACAAGATCAGTACTTACAGTAGATGTTGTATCCCTTTGAGATACAGGTTCTTATGTGCTAGATCCAGGAAATAATCCTTGCTTTTATAGCCTCTTGACAGACTGCTCTACTTGCTCATGAGTGATCTCCCTCACTCGTTTCCTGTTAGGCTTCATTGGAGAGTCAGTAATTATCTCAGGTGCATCAGTATTTGACTGATGTTGAGCATCAGTATTTATCATTGGTGGAATGTATGCACCCTGTGTCTCAACTATTTTTTCTTGATGTTCATCAGATTTTTAGCAATGTAGGTTTTGACCAACTTTATTTTCTTTGACCTTGGGCTTAAACCTGTATGAACATCATTACCAGTTTAAACAACATCACCAGTTTGAACAACATCACCAGTGGCTGAGCCCTCATTAGTTGATAAAGGAGCATTGTCTTTATCACTTGATTCTAAATCAACCAATAAAAGCTTTCTCCTTACAGATTCTGAAGGTTTAGAATAGTGAGAAGCTTGGACATATTCCCTTTTCTGGGCTACATCAATATTTGCAGCACTTGACCTAGTAGACTGGCCAATAATGTCTCGTGAATTCTCAATTGAAACAATAACTCTAGCAGCCAACTCTGTTTGTTTCTTTTTCTTACGACAGGTGTCTTTTGGGAAGCACCTGAGGTGGATTATGCTTGTGGAAGTGTTTGGGTTGCAGTGTTGGGGTGAGCTACAGGTGGGTTCCCTATAGTTATTTCCTGCAGCTTAGCACTTTATTGGTTTTGTAGACCATAAGTCTCAGAAATCCTTGCAATAATCAGTGGTAACCTAAAAGGTGCAAGAACAACCTTCTCTGAATCTTTAGAAATTAGATCAGGGAAAACTCTCTTGGTGAGCTTAAAAACTGATACAATTTGATTAGCAGGGATTGGGGTATCAGGGAAACAGACATTAAAAATCAACTGACAAAATCTAGCATAATATACTATATTCCTATCATCTTTTAATCTATCTCCTGTAAAACATAAAACAACTCTACCAAAATCATAATTTGTACCATGAATTAGAGAGTACCTAATTTGTTGTGTCATGATTGGAAGGGCATCAAAGTTTGTGCATTTATTGTTGAAAGCCCTTGTGATGCAATCAAAGAAGAAGTTCCACTTTTTTTAGCCCATTCCTTTTCAGTTGGCCCGGATTCTTCATATCTTTGTCATAGCCAATTTCATTGAAGAATATTCTCATTTCAGCATCACCCATACATGTAGAGTAGGAGTCTTGAGAAGGAAGTTGAAGAGCATCTCTTACGGTTTGAGGAGTGACAACCCTATATTTGTTGATGCTTGGAGTCCCAGAAGCTCCACCATCATCATACACACCAGTTCTCCATAAAGTAAGAACCTAGTCTCCGGAAATAATAGTTGGAGTTGTGAGAGCATACCCAACCTCACTCGACCTTAAGAAATCTTGAAAAATGTGAAAATCAAGATTTATTCCATTATTTTCCAGAATCGCAACATTATTATTTATAAAAAATTTGGCACCACCATGAGTAAATGGTTTAGAAGCAGCAGGTGAAGTCATGATTTTTTTGTAAATAAGAAGCTTAAAGACCTATTAGGTTTCAAAGTTTAGGCTCGAGAGAAGAAAAGAGAGTAAGAGAGTAAGAAGATAATCAGAAATTGATAGAGTGATAATTAAAAAATAAAAATTGATTTTGTTTAACACTCTACTCAATACTCAGAAACGGTTCACCTTAGTGGGACACATGGCATAAGCTTATTGACTGAAATGTAATCATGAAAGCATGTAATTATGGCAGTTAAAACGTGCACAATTACCCAAAGTAATATTTGGTATATTACTCAATCATTTTTCCTATCCTCACGTCATCAATTAACATCTGTAAGCACTTAAATTCACCCACTAAATTACTACTTTAATACTATAATTAAAATAATGACGAAAAACATATTTTGAATAAATTCAAAATATCATCAGAATATCAATAGTCAATCAGGATTTGACCATCATTAGTATTTAATTAGCTATTGTCAGGATTTGTTAGTCAACATAAGTTTGACCAATAACAAAGCTTATTCAGATAATCAGAGTTTATCATGTATCAACTGGCTGGGATTAAACATCAGTATTTAAAAAATTAACATAATTTCATGGCATCAGAGTTTAACACTATTATCATATTTTAACAAATCATGGTATATAAGATAAAGATACCACGCTCTAATTATCAACTATAGATCATAACATTTCATCAGATTTTGAGAATTGTCATGAGATCATTCCCAATTCATTCACCAATCTGGTAAAGGTGGCTTCACAAAGTGGTTTGGTGAAGATGTCTGCTAATTGCTGATCTGTTGGAACAAAATGTAATTCCACTGTACCTTCCAGTACATTTTCTCTTATGAAATGATACCTTAAACTGATGTGTTTAGTCATTGAATGTTGTAATAGATTTCTTTTCATTGCAATAGCACTTTGATTATCATAATATATAGGAATTTTAGAATACTCTAACCCATAATCCAGTAACTGATTCTTCATCTAAAGTATTTGAGCACAACAACTTCCTGCAGCAATGTACTCAGCTTCAGCAGTTGATGTGGAAATTGACTTTTGTTTCTTGCTAAACCAAGAAATTAATCTGCCACTAAGAAATTGGCAGCTTCCTGAGGTACTTTTCATGTTTATTTGGCATCCTGCAAAATTAGCATATGAATATCTAATTAGCTTAAAATCTGAATCTCTAGGCTACCACAATCCAAGATTCATGGTGCCTTTGAGATATCTAAAAATTCTTTTCACAGCTAATAGATGTCGTTCCTTTGGATCATCTTGGAACCTTGCACACAGACAGGTAGCATACATGAAATCAGGTCTACTAGCAGTCAAATATAGGAGTAAGCCGATCATACCTCTGTAGTTAGTTATATCTACTGATGAAACAATATTTAAATCTAACTTGGTTGCAGTGGCCATGGGAGTTGTTGTAGTTGAACTGTCTTGCATTCCAAATCTTTTGAGTAAATTCCTGGTATATTTTGCTTGGTATATGAAGATTCCTTTATATGTCTGCTTCACTTGTAATCTCATAAAATAACTCAATTCTCTCATCATACTCATTTGATATCTAGACTGCATTAGCTTTGTAAACCTCTCAAAGAGTTTATCATTAGTAGAACCAAAAATGATATTATCAACATATATCTGAACTAACAACAAGTCCTTACCATGATCCTTATAAAATAGAGTCTTATCAATTATACCTCTGTTGAAATCACTTTCCAACAGAAATTGAGCAAGTGTTTCATACCAGGCTCTTGGAGCTTGCTTTAGTCCATAGAGTACTTTATCCAGTTTGTATACATGATCTGGATATTTTGGATCAATAAACCTTGGAGACTGTTCAATATAAACTTTCTCTTCAATTTCACCATTTAGAAATGCACTCTTCACATCCATTTAGAACACTTTGAACTTCATGTGAGCAACATATGCTAGAAAAATTCTGATTACCTCAAGCCTTGCAGCTGGAGCAAAAGTCTCATCATAATCAATGCCTTCTTGTTGTGAATAGCCATTTGCAACCATCCTTGCTTTATTCCTTGTAATAATGCCCTCACTATCAGTCTTGTTTCTGAACACTCACTTTTACCAACAACTGATCTATTTTTTGGTCTTGGCATAAGAGTCTGAACTTTGTTCCTTTCAAATTCATTCAATTCCTCTTGCATTGTTGTGATCCAGTCAGCATCTTGCAGAGCTTCTTCCAGTTTTTTTGGTTCAGTTTGAGATAGAAAAGAATGATAAACACAGACATTTTAAGTGGCTTTTTTGTCTTTATACCACTATCAGGATTTCCAATGATTAGGTCAAATTTATGTGACAGTCCATTTTCTTGCAGAAGGAAGTTGACTTCTTAAATTAGAACCTCCCCTTGAATCATGAAGTCTCTTGTTTCATTTTGCCTTGTACCACTGTTATTTCCTGATGCTCCTCCTGAATCAGTATTTCTAGTCATATCAGTATTTGCTTCATCAGTATTTGAGGAATTAGAGTCTGATGGAGTATCTACTGATGTTTCTTATATTGAATCACTTGCACCTTGATGTGAACCATGTTGCTCCCCCTCAACACGTGCTTCAGTATTTGAAGAGTTGTCACTGACATATGGCTCATCAGAGTTTAAAGTGATGTCAGGATTTGTTGTATCAGGATTTGTCAGATTATCAGCATCTGACTAACTGTCAGGATTTAAAGGTTCATCATATGGTACTTCATTTTTAAATCTCAATTCTTCACGGTCATCTGCATCCTCTAGACCTGTAATTTTCTTAACATCAAAAGACACATGAATAGATTCCATGACCACCCTTGTTCTCAGATTATAAACTTCGAAAGCTTTTGTTGACAGTGGATATCCAACAAAAATTCCTTCATCATCTTTTATATCAAATTCTGTAAGCTGTTCAGGATGAGTTTTGAGAACAAAATATTTGCAACCAAATATATGAAAGTACTTAAAATTTGGCTTCTTTCCTTTTGCCATCTCAAATGGTGTTTTGCCATGCTTGTTGATCAATGTTGCAGTTTATGTGAAGCAAGCAATTTGTACAGCCTCGGCCCATAAATAGGTTAGTAGCTTTGCTTTTTCAAGCATGGTTCTTTCAGCTTCTATGAGGGTTCTATTATTTCTTTCAAAAACTCCATTATGTTGTGGAGTTCCAGGGGCAGAAAATTCCTATTTGATCCCCTTGTATTTGCAGAATTCTTCCATAGTGATGTTCTTGAATTCAGTTCCATTATCACTTCTAATGATCTTGACTTTTTGAGTTGATCCTTTTTCCAGTTCTCTTACATGATCAAGAAGAATGTATGGTGTCTCATCCTTGGTGTGCAGAAAATACACCTATGTGTATCTTATATATTCATCAGCAATAACAAGTGCATACCTCTTCTTTGCAATTTACATTACATTGACTGGACCAAAAAGATCAATATGGAGCAAGTGATATGATTCAACAATTGAGGATTTAGTTTTACTCTTTAAAGATGATTTTCTTAACATGGCTTTCTGGCATGAGTCACATAACCCATCATGAGTAAATATTGCATTTGGAAATCCTCTCATAAGATCTCTCTTTACAAGTTCATTGATGTTGTTGAAATTAAGATGAGAGAGTCTTTTATGCTAGTTCCAGTTGTCTTCCACAGATGCTCTACTAAGCAGACAAATATTTGAATTATCAGTATTTATGGAGACCCTGGCTTCATATAAGTTACCATGTCTGTAACCAGTCATTGCAACCCTGTCATTTACTGACAATTATTTCACAATGTTCCTCATAAATATTTACATGGTAACCTTTGTCACAGATTTGACTCACACTGATCAGATTATGCTCTACAACTAGAGCTACATTCTCAATGATAATATTTCCAAGCTTAATCTTGCCATATCCCAAAGTCTTTCCTACATTGCCATCTCCATAAGAAACATTTGGGCCAGCTTCCTCCATAAACTCTGATAGTAGTGATTTATTTCCAGTCATATATCCTAAGAATCCACTGTCCAAGACTAAAGAATTTTTCCTGTTACCTTGCAAACATATTTAACAATTAATTATTTTTTTTAAGGACCCAGACTTGCTTGGATCCTTCGGCCTTTTTAAGTTTGTTAACATTCACAGCAGAAGATTTGAATCAGAGTTTATGCTAACATTCTTAATATCAGAGTTTACACACACATAAGAAAATTTTGATTTTTTTAAAGAGGGTTTCAGTTCATAGTAATCATAATACAAATTGTGATACTTTTTACACGTGTAAATTGAATGCCAAACACTACCACAATGAAAAAATGGATTCTGCGGTTTATATCTAACTGTTTTATTCCTAAACTATGACTTATGAGGAACATCATGTATCTTTTTCTTTATGCAAGCAACAACAAGATGATTAGCACTACCACAGTTAAAACAAACCTTTCTAGGTGCATTAGAGATGGGTTTATATTTGTTCTTTTTATTAACGCCTTCTTTTTCATTCTTATTCTTTCTAGGCTATTTTTTCTTGTTTTTCATTTTAACATCCTTCAGCTTTTGCTGAAGCTGCATCTGAGTCACTAAACCAATATTTACTGATTTTGTATGAACTGGTTCATACTGATCAGTTTTTAAATTTGACTAAGATACTGATGTTGACCCTTTTTCATTAACTGACTTAATAGCATTAGCACTTAAGTTAAACTTAATAGGTCTTAACCGAGACTTATTCAGTTTTACCTTTTCATCATTATTTATCGGTTTAACTTTCTCAGTTTCCTTTTTATTTCTTTTATCAGGATTATTTTTATCAGTATATCCTAATCCTGATCCTCAACAGCTATTTTTTATTAAACCCTGAGTTGTTTTTTCTGAATTAGTCCAAAGTTTATTCACTTCTCATTCTTTAGATAATTCTTTATCTAGATAAGCATGCTTTTCTAACAGTTTTTCTTTAACATAAACAACATTGTCTCTTTCTTTTTCAATTTCCAGCATGAAAATCAACTTAGCTTCTAGGTGTTTTCTTCAGATCAAAATTTTCAGCTTTAATCCTAGCATTTTCAAGTGTTTGATCCCTATAACTAACATGTAGATATTTAAGAAACAATCTTAGTTCACAAACATCATTAGTATCAAAAGTAAGTGTGGTTTGAGGTGCCTTTAATTCAGTAGAGTCAGCCTCAATATCAGCAATTGCCATAAGAGCATAGTTAACACCATCATCTGATTCTGATGTATCATCCCAGTTCTTCTTAGTGGGATCAAGGCTTGTTTCTTCTTAGCCCTTGGCTTTCTGCAGTCAGCTGTAAAGTGTCCTACTGCATCACAGTTGTAGCACCTTTCCTTCGACTTGTCATATTTCCCATATTTTGACTCCATATCATTAGAGTTTTTCCTGTAATTTCTAAATCAGAGTTTGAGGAGCTGGATCTTTTTCTGAAAAACTTCTTGTTCTTGTTCTTCAAGTCCTTATAGGCCATTTTCTTGAAGCTTTTTAACCAAAAAAGGAACCATTTGCTCAATATCTTTATTGTTATCATGATTATCTTCAATGCCTGATTCACTTTCAGAGTTTGAGTCATCATCAGAGTTTGATGACTCGGTATCAGACTTTGCAATCTTGACTTTGACTTTAAAGTGGCTTTTCCTCCTAGCTTTCTCCATTGGTCCTTTTCTCTTTTTTCTTTGCTTCATCTCCAGTTCATGAGGCTTCAGCATGCCATAGATCTCATATAGAGATATATCATCAAGATCATAATTATCCCTTATAGATGTGACTTTCAAGTCCCACTTTCAGGGAGTGCAAGAAGAAACTTCAAGTTAGAATCTTCTAGATCATACTCTTTGTCAACTAGTGACAAGTCATTCATCAACTTTTACAACCTTTAATAGATTTTAGTCAAGGATTCATCAGACTTTGAATCAAAAGTGCTCAAACTCCCGAGTTAGTATTGTTCTTCTGTTCTTTTTTATAGCAGTGGTACCTTGACATTTGACCTCCAAAGTACCCCAAATTTCTTTGGCAGTTTTCCATCCAATGACTCTATTGGACATGACACTGTCAAGACTACTATGTAAAATATGTCTCACTTTTGCATCTTTCATAATAGAAGAATAATCCTCAAAATAATAGTCCTTCTTATCTTTATCAACCATCTTTTCTTCTTGGCCAGCAACATCAACTGCTAATTTCATTGGGCTGTGAGGACCATCATAAATCCTGTTCAGATATTCAGGATCTGTTGCTTCCAGAAATATGACCATCTTTATCTTCCAAATTGGATATTCATGAATCTTCAGAATTGGAACCTTGATAGCCTCATATATGCTCATATTGTGATTGATAGGTTGAATGGCTGATGGTGGAGGTGGGGGATTTTGTTGAGGTTTTTTGTCTGCCATTATAAATTGATTTTAGATCTTAAACTGTTTGTATATCAACAACAAGGTCTGATACCAATTGTTAGGTACTTAATACAACTGTAGAGGGGGGTAAATATAGTTTATGTAGACAAATCGAATTAAGTACTCAACAGAATGAAACAGTTTTGTATTGATTGATAAAAATTGATTATAAAATTACTCTCTCAAAGGATGAAAAATAATCCTTCAGAGCTGCTAGATTACATAAAAGCTATATCAATTCCTGACACATATAGTGTAAACCTAATTTGTGCTTATATACTGCACAGCTTCACAATCAATAAGGAATCATATTCAATTACAATAAGGAATCCTAAAACATATCCATGTATTGATTGCTACTAGAAGTAAAGTCATACACCGACATGTATTCTGCAATTCCTTTCCTTCTTCGATATCTCATGACTTTCAGCTGAAGTGACCAAATGATGATGTCAAATGCTGATCAGAAAATGCTGATGACAATTACTGATAACGCCACCCCTGCTAAACTATGATATCAAATACTGATAAATAAACTCTGATGGTTTATATGCTGATATCATCAATTTCTTCTAACATCAAAATATGACTTTTCTGTAAATATCTGACTCAAAAACATTTACAAAATAAGCGACCTTTAAATACAAAAGAATTTAAACCTCGAAAGTATTTTTAGTAGAAGCGTTATAATTTTTTAAGTCTAGACGCGTTCATTTCGTTTAAAACGGACTTGATTCGTTTAAAACGAGCAAATGGTTTATTTAATATCAATAAAATATGACTAATTCAATTAATAATAATATTAATTAATTATTTAATACATTCCTATAATTTGAAAAATCCAAAACATATTTAAAACCTTATTTGGCTTAATTATAAATAATTATATTTATTTAACTATTTATAAATATAATTAATTGATTAAATGAATCAATCAACTAATTAAAGTAATAAATATTTAAGTAAAATAAATTAAAAATAATTTACATAAAATTAGGATTTTTGAAAATAATAAAGAAAATAATTTCTGGAACTAAAATATTTCAAATAATTATTTAAAATAATTAATCAAATTAAAATGTGAATTTAAGATAAATTTTTGGAATAAGAAAAGAATTTTGATTTATTTTTTAGAAAATAAATCACAAAAACACCTTTTGGTTTTGGGTCTCCTTTAATCTCGGATCAAACAAGAAATTGGTGGGGAAAACGACCGTGAATCTTGAAGAACTCGCTGGAATATTTCTATAACCTGGCGAGCTTCAAATACCTCCAGTGAGGTCAGATTACAGGAAAAACGGCATGGTTCGACTCCGGTTTTTATCCCAATCAATTCCAAATCATCCCAGAAATACATATATACTTATAACGTCAACAAAAAACACCAGAAACTAAAAATCCGAGCAAAATCGAACTAAGGTTCGAGCGCTCTCTGGCCAAAAACCCGAACGCCTCAAATCTTAACCAAAACTTGCAAATAATATACCAAAATGAAGTTTACGAAACATATAATCGATTAATATAATCAAAAGTAACAACAAAAGCCTGTATAATCCATATAATCGAAAAATAAAAATGCTGAAAACCTTGAACTCGACTTATATTAATCTGAACTACAACATCAATAAAATTGATATCATTTGACTGAAAACATCATGTTGAAGCTAATTATAATATTTAAAACAACAAAAGCACATCAGACACCAGGAACCCAAATCCGACCAAAATGAAAAATATCATTTTTAAGAATTACTCAACTTTAGTTAATAATTCATGTATCAAAGGAATGTGCTCGTCGAGAACTTCAATTCGACTACTAGATCGTCAAAATAGTGATCTACAACTCTGAAATCACACGATTTGTATGAAGAATGGATTGATGAACACAAAACCGTATATGACTTGTGTTTGAAATTATCTGCTAAATTATGATTTTTATAAAATTTAAAAATAATTTTTTGGCTATTTATATTAACAGAAAAATAATACCCCGTATATCAATAAATGATGTTTCAATATCGCAATTAAAATAACTAGCCCAGAAATAATAATTTATGAAAAATGATTTAAAAATTTTATTTTAAAATAAATATAAAAACTATATTAAAATTCTCGAGAAATTATGAATATCTCAAAAATACAGAAACATTGAAAATCCGAAAGATCTTTGATTTTGTAAAAATTAAAATATATATTTTATTAGCTTTGACATCTCGGTTGGGTCTCGGTCCGATAAATTTTAAGAAAATGAAATAATTTATAAATATAAAATAAAGCTGGAAAATCAATATAAAATATGTCAGCAAACCGAGACTAAACACATAACATATAATTAAAGCAATTTGGCACGCGTCCAAATAACTTATATTTTCATATAATTACACTTTAAACATATAAAAATTATCCGAAAAAATATCAAGAGCCTTAAGGGACCACATATAATATCTATCACAAATATTTTTGACCAGGAAACATTTTAAAATGAAATAAACACATAATAATTTATTTAACGCGTAACAAAATAGTCATTAAAAACTATATTTGAATATCATAAAATAATTTTATTTCTTTCATGTCAGAAAACTCCCACAAAATACTCAAACAATAATAATAAATAATTGTGAAAATACGGGATATTACATTTAACAAAATAAAACACAAATAAATTTATTAATAGAGGACAAAAGGAGCGTAACACAAATAAATTTTATTATTGCTAAATGTGTAGGCTATTGTACATGATATGAAAATGGCAAATCATCTTCAACCTGACCTTTCTCATATGGTGCAACTTCGGCATTAGACATTTGTAAAACGTCACCAGATGGCAGTAAATTTCAATTTGGATAGGCATCTCGTGGTCTAGAAACAACTGCATCTGCTAAGTTAATTTTTTCTGCTTGATCTTCCTCAAACGGACCTTTCTCAATGGTGCAACATCAGTATTAGACATCCTCAAAAAGTCTCCAGGTGGCCGTAAATTCCAATTTAGATAGGCATCTCGCGGTGATAAACAACTCTGCACTCGGAATTATCTCATCCTGCTTGATCGTCCTGAACATTACTAAAAGTGCCCCATACATAAGCTTCATCCTCATCCAAATGAACATCTACGCCATCATCAAAATGTTCATCATGGCCATTACCAACCTGATCATCCGACACCTTTTTCTTCTTATTACGTGGATCATTGACACCTCCACGACCTCCTTTGTGACCGGCCTTTTTGGGCTTTGATCCAACTTCATTTTTTTTTCTCGTCGATCAGGATGTAAACAATAGCAGAACTGGTCCTTTACAATCTATCTACCTTCAGTGGCATTAATTTCTATGTCTTCAATAGTTCCTTGTATTTTACCTGTTGCTATAACAGTTATACGATCAAATAAATCATGCTAAAAAGATGAAATGAAATTAAAACAGTAAGCATCAATAATACAAAAAACTAAATGATATTAACAAGTAATTTCAAATGAGTAGCATGTGTGTGTATAAATGTGAACAATTTTCATTTAGACATAAATACTTGATTTACCAAGAAGTAGTGTGATCTAGCAATGCGTGTATGATACAAATGGATAACGCTGTTATACCATTCATTGTAGTGAGAGATTACCCCAACTATGTCATTTACACCAAGACTGACTACATTTTATGCTCGATTGTTCCAAAGTTCTATACGTAGACGATGAACAAACTGCCACCCACTAGATTGCATTCCTTGCAAAGTAATTATATGAAGCTTAGGAGAATATAAATCAGCAGGTTGTATGTCTTGAAACAAACCAAACTGTCGCAAACATCTATCTATAATATGAAAACAGATCAACGACCCCTTGTATAAAAAAATACTACTACCTTCCTTCAAATGTTTAGGTAGCTTTGCAAGAACCTCATCTGTATATGGCTCCCACATAAATTGAGAAGGTGCAAGAACATCCAAAGACAGACAATTTGAGTACAACACATGTGAAATCGTATCACTAAACTTTAAATTGTCACACCATTTCATCCCATATGGACACGCCTGGTAGTTCCAAAAACGATCAGCTGACACTGGACCATGAGGAACGGGAGCTAATGTATGCAACCTAGACCATGTCCACAACTGAAGTAAAAAAAAAGCATCGTGCATTCTCCTCAACACCTATCTTATAAGATTTACATAACTCTCTAAACAAGTAAACTAGAACAGTAGCCCCCCAAGAAAATATCTTACAACGGCTAAAATCTTAAATCAATAGTGGAAACATGCAGTGTACCTGACCTCCAAAATGATCTGTCAACATAACTCCGGCAAAAAGCTGCAGTAAGTATGACAATGTATAACGTGTTAGCTGTCATTAGATGGATCATCAGGAAGTGATTTAAACTTTGAATTGAGCCAACTTAGTTGTAGTCTGCCACCATTCAGCTCCTTAGTAGCAGGTGCATGACCCAATAGCTGTGTAAAAAAAATGGTCCATCCACCAGGAATTTCAGTAGACCCTATAACTGCATAACCATCAACACGTAAACCAAGGAGTATCCCAACATCTTAAAGAGTAATTGTTTATTCTCCAAGTGGAAGATGAAACGTGTGTATTAATGGTCTCCACCGCTCCACAAGTGAGGTAATCAAACTCCAATCAAAGTGAATTCTTGAAAGTCTGGCAACTCCATCGAATCTCAAATCATCAAGAATAGAAATCATCGTAGAATGTAGCCGAGGAAATATTGTTTGACTATGCTTTCATCGCCAAGATATATAAGCATCACTACCACAAGCCTCCCAAACAAGTTTTGACTTATGGCTTGGTTGTAAAAGTAGCAATGACTGATCCCTAGGACCCGGATCCATAAGCAATTCAGGAAAGCGATCCATGATCTATAAAAAACATTTTAGGAATATGTTGTATGCTTGATGATAACTTGACAAAACACTCTAAGTAGATAAGTTAAATGATTTTTGTAACCATCAAGTGATGGAGTAGCTTATGTTTAAATAAGTCTGTAGCACATTCCTGTATACTATAATATATTAAAGGTTTAGAAATTGTTAGACATTCCAAGTCATGTTGACTACTAGGAAGATATAAAAAATAAGTTGGCTAATTGTAAATAGATGATGCATTGTAATTCTGCATAAGTGAAAGAGTATCAACTGCTAAGGAAACACTATCAACGGATAAACTGCAAAGCACTCAATGGATGACTCAAGATACTTTCAATGGATGATCCATCAGAGACTCAACGGATAATCCAAGTTGAGTATCAACGGATATAACAATTCAAATAGCAGTTGAAAGTGAATAGATAGTCATATGGGTTGATTGTATATAAAAGGAATGTGGCAGCCTGTAATCAGGTTTATGAAGATCAAGAATCATTTCCATTTCCATGCAAAATAGGGACGTTCAAAGATGCTATACCTATTTGGATTGCATGGGACGGAGAAATGAAGAAACATGTGATTAGACCTAGATAATAGATTTATGTTTCGTCTTATTACACATATAACTTGGTGATATATAAATCAAGTATAGCAAAGAGTTAATTGTCGATTGACACAGTCAATACAAGAAAGAACAAGAGAGCATTTGTAAGATGTATCTTTTATCACTCTCAAGTTCAGTTTGTAAGAACTGTTGTAAGCAGCTGTGTGCTTTTGCAACACAGAGATCTTCTACATTTATATATATCTCTGGTGGAAATATCAATCCACCAGAAAGTTTATAGAGGGGATACAAAATCGAGGGTGGTGGCCCCCACAAGTGCCACAAACTCCCTTCTTAGTTTTAAACATATTTGTTTATTTACTTTGTGTTTTGAATTCTTGAATACTTCTAATCCGCACCTAGCTTATTCAAACATTATTATATATATTCGTAAAGAGATTTTAAATTTTTCAAAAAAAACCAAAATTCTATTCAACCCCCCTTCTGTAATTCTGTTGTTAGATTGTTAGGGAATAATAATTGGTATCAAAGCAAGCTCTTGACACACTAAGAGTTTAAAGATCAAAACAAACTAACAACATGAGTAGAAAGGATGTTGGGGTGAAGATCCCACTTCTGGATTAAGATAATTATTATTACTGAAAAGTGAAGATGCACCTTCATCTACACTCTCAAGATGAAAGATATGTTGACTGCATAGAGAAAGGTCCTCATGTTCCTCGTAGAGCTGCAACGAATGTTGAAGGAGCTGTTGGAAATGAGCAAATAGTCCCAAATCCAAGGTCATAATGGACAGATGAAGACATTGATCAAGTTCATAAAGATAAAAAGGCCATGAATATTCTGTTCAATGGTCTTGATGGAGATATATTTGACAATGTTATCAACTGCAATACTTCCAAGGAAATTTGGGACCAAATTCAAGTATTATGTGAAGGAACTGAGCAAGTCTGAGAAAATAAGATGTAACTCGTTATACAACAGTATAAACATTTTCATTTTAAAGATGGTGAGTTACTGAGTGACATCTTCAGAAAATTTCAAAAACTGGTGAATGGTTTAAAGTTGTATGGGAGGATCTACCAAACTAAAGATTCCAATTTAAAATTCCTGAGAGCTCTACCAAAAGAATAGAATCCAATGAAAGTCTCTCACAGAAATTCTCAAGAGTATAAAGAATTTACTATAGAGAGATTGTATGGTATCTTAAAAACCTATGAGCTCGAAATGGAGCAAGATGAGCTATTGGAGAAAGGAAGGAAGAAAGGTGGATTTGTTGCACTTATAGTTGAACAAGAGAGAGGAAAAGAGTTGAAGGTTGAAGCTGTGGAATTTGCACCAAATTCAAGGGTTTATGAAGGCAAAGGAAAAGAGCTAATGGATGAGAATGAAGATTATCCTAGTCAGGATGAAATGGAGGACATAGATGAATATCTGAATTTCCTATCAAGAAGATTTGTCAAGCTCAAATTCAAAAAGAATTTTGGAGCAACCAAGCCAAATAGAAACATGGTGGACAAGTCAAAATTTAAATGTTTCAAGTGTGGCTTGAGTGGTCACTTTATTAATGAGTGCAAAAAGCCTAATTCTGAGAAACGGAGGTTTGAGCCAGGGGATTATAAAAAATAAATATTTGAGTTGCTCAAAAAAACCAAAAAGGCTTTCTTGACTCAAGAAAAGGATTGGGCAGCTGATGGGAAGATGAAGATGAAGAAACAGGCTATGTCAACTTAGCCCTAATGGCCAAATCAGATGAAGAAGAAGTCAGTTCCTCAAGCAATCAGGTAATCACTACAAACAAAGCACACCTTTTTAAAGATGAGTGTAATGATGCCATAAATGACATGTCTACTGAATTATATCACTTGTGTGTTACACTTAAATCACTCACTAAAGAAAACAATAGAATTAAATATAATAATCTATTTTTAAGTGAGAGAAATGTTGTGTTAGAAACTCAATTCATTGAGTTTGAGAAACTGAAAATAGAGTGCAAGATTGCGAAGGATTAATTAACTGAATCTTTGAAGAAAGAGGAAATTTTAAGAAAGCAGGTTGAACATGAGCAATAGGTGATCAAGGCTTGGAAATCATAAAGGAATGTAAGTTCTCAAATTGCCAAAGTTCAAGGAATCGAGTCTTTCTGTGAAGAAGCCTGGAAAAAGGACAAGAAGAAACTGGACCTTGTATTGACAGATGGCTTATCAACGGATGTGGAGTCGACGGATGATGAAGCTTTTCCATCGAAAGCTGAAAATGAACATCCGTTGAAAGATAAGGATTCACATCCGTCGATAGAAAAGAAGACAATTAGCAAATCCAAGCTAGCCTAGTTGAATGAGAAATATGGATTAGTTTCTAAGAACTTTGTTACAGGAGAATCAAGTCGAGTCAAGGAAACAAAGAGAGTTAATGTGGGGCATCTGTCAATGAAGCAGTTGAGTGAAAGATTGGAGAAAATTGAGGTAAAGGCAGATTTGACAAGGAGAAACAATATGTTTTGGAAAAGTAGGAATTAACAAACATAACAACTACACACCTAATAAGTATGCAGCTAGAAAAACTTGTGTGAAGTGTGGTAGTGTTAATCACTTATCTGCTAATTACAAATCTGTTATTCCTACACCCATGTTTGCACCTCCTTCTTTTCCCAGCATGTCCGCATTACCAATGAATGACATACCTATTATGCCTGCACATAATTTAAATGCACAATTTGCTAATATGCCATTTGCATAAAATCCTTATTATGCTGCATTCAATATGGCACAAATGTTATTTAGCATGCCTTACTAGAATAATATGTTTGCACAATCTATGCCATATTATGTTAATCAAAATGTGCATAATAATTATATAATTGATCATGAGATTCACAGTCAATCCCCTAGGACTAAGGTTGATCCTCAATCACCTAAATCTGATGGTGGAAAGCCTTAAAAACCTAAGAAAAGGGCTAACAAGGCAGGACCCCAGGAAACTTGGGTACCAAAATCAACTTGATTTGATGCAGGGAAACAGAAAGAGTCTATGGTATCTAGAAAGTAGATGCTCAAGGCACATGACTGAAGACTCTACCCTGCTCACTAAGTTCAAGGAGAGAGTTGGCCCAAGTATTACTTTTGGAGATGACAATAAAGGGTATACTGTGGGATATGGCTTGATTTTAAAAGATAATGTCATTATTGGAGAAGTTGCTCTAGTGGATGGACTCAAACACAATCTTTTGAGTGTCAGCAACTTATGTGACAAAGACAACTCTGTAACTTTCAATTCTAAAGCCTGTGTTGTTACCTTCAAGGAAAATAACAAAGTGGTTCTCACTGGAGTGAGAAAAGGAAATGTGTACCTAGCTGACTTCAACCCATTTAATGCAGATTCCATAACTTGTCTTTTTAGCAAAGCAAGTCAAGATAAAAGTTGGTTGTGGCACAAGAAGTTCTCTCATATGAACTTCAAGACTATAAATGAACTAGTCAAAAAAGACCTAGTAAGAGGCATTCCTCAAGTTGAGTTCTCAATGGATGGATTGTGTGATGCTTGTCAAAAAGGGAAACAAATTAAAGTGTCATTCAAAAGAAAGCTTGGATCAATAATTGAAGAACCACTACAGCTATTGCACATATATTTGTTTGGACCAGTCAATGTGTTGTCAATTTCAAAGAAGAGATATTGTCCGGTGATTGTGGATGACTTCTCAAAGTTCTCTTTGACACATTTTCTTAAATATAAAGATGAAGCTAGTGAAATCATTATCAATCATATAAGGAAAGTCAACAATCATCCTAATCTCAAGGTTAGAAGAATAAGGAGTGATAATGGAACTGAGTTCAAGAATTCTGCAATGAGGTCGTTCTATGAACAAAATGGAATCATGCATGAGTTTTCGGCAACAAGGACTCCACAACAAAATAGAGTGGTGGAAAGAAAGAACAGATCCTTAATTGAAGCTGCAAGAACCATATTAGAGGAATCAAAGTTACCAACATATATATGGGCTAAAGCTGTCAATACTGCATGCTTTACTCAGAACATTTCTTTGTTCATTTAAGCAAAATGCATGACTCCCTATCAATTGTTCAAGAATAGGAAGCCAACACTAAACTTTCTTCATGTCTTTACCTGTAAATGCTATATTCTGAGGAATCAAACTGAGCAACATGGAAAGTTAAATGCCAAAGAAGATGAAGGTATCTTTATTGGATATGCAGTTGGAAAAGAATGCAAAGTCTACAATTTAAGAACCAACATTGTTATTGAATCTATACATGTTGTGTTTGATGATAAGAACATTAAAGGACTACAAGATGAAGGTTTCCATGAAAGATTCAAATTTGACAAATTTGAGATGAAATGTGATAATAGTGATGTTGAAAGTGATCAAGAAGTAAGTTTTAAGGAATATGCAGGAAGATAAACAAATGAAGCACAAAATTCTACATCCGTCGAAAGACATGGTGTATCATCCGTTGATAGACAAACTGTATCATCCGTCAAAAGATAAAATTCATTATCTGTTTGTAATAACCCCAATTTTTGGAAATTTTGAAGATCCTGATGAATAGTAACTTTTGCTGATATTGTTGATTAATAAAAATTGTCAGGCCACCCTATGTAGGGGTTCTTTAATGGATATTCTGAGATCATATTAGCACTCCATAATGTATATGAGGGTATGTAAAGATCGTCATAATTTTAATTCAAACACTTTGATTTTTTCCCGAAAATCCACCAGATACCGACAGAATTAAGTATATGGTAACATGATGAAAAAGATTTCAATTCAAGGATTATAAGAGAGGATCATTTAAGGTATATAAAATATTAAGAAAGGTTTATGGAAGCCCAAGTAATAAGATCCCGGATATGATCCCTCAAACGATTAACGAGAACGGGAGATAAGCGAACCGTAAAATAAATAAACGACCAAGAGACAAACTTGTACAAGAAGCTAGGTATCATGACATCATCAAACCACAAGATAAAGACAAGTGGCAAGAGGATGACGTAATCTTGATGATGTAAGCAAGGTTAGAAAGATATTTAGCAAGGATGAATGGTGGCCAAATGTTTTAACCTTGGTTAAACCAAGGTTAATATTAACCAAATGAGCAAAACACCACACAAATCACCAAGACAAATCAAAGAAGCATTATCCTTCTTTCTTCTTCTCTTGCTCACGGGTTTTCTTCAAAAAGGCAAGGAAAAATTTCCAAAGTTCATCATCCAAGCAAGCATAAATTCCTAGGTTGGTTTTGTTGGATTCCATAATTATAAACTTATTTATACCATGAATTTAAGCTCTTAATTTCAAGGATTTCATGGCTAATCAATTCTCTAAATTTTTGAGTGAATAGTGATTTCAAAACTTTAACTTTTTGTTCTTCAATTCTTTTGCACGATCAAGGTATTAGAAGGTTATATCAAGGCTCCATATGGCTCCCTAGAAACTTATTACACTCCAAGGAAGGTATAATCTCTAGGAACCTAACCTTGACTTTGAGTTTTTTTATGAGTTTATGGATGTATTAGTGTTATATACTAAGATCCATGTATGTGTAGTAAGATCCATGTATGTTAAGTTAGTTTTGATGGTTTAAGAGGTGGTTGTTGATGGATCTATGTTAGTACTTGTAATGAGTTATGATTTTGAAAGGTATTGACTTGAATTGGTAGTTTTAGGTAAGATCTTGTGTTGGTAATGTTGGTTGAGGATTCGGTGAGGATTGGTGATTGTTTGGATTGGTAAAAATTGAAAAACTCGTAAAGATAGTTGTCGTAATGCCCATTTTTATTCAACTGTTTGTACTTAGTGTTCGGGACAGAAATCTCATTGACCAATCTGCAACCTTGCCATGTTTATTTAGATCGTGTCGTAAGCTTCATTTTGGTATGTGGTTCGCTTAGATCTGATTTACGGTTTAGGAGAAACGACCGTTTTAAGTTACGGTGTTTCGCGAACAAACCTTTACCCCTCGCTTAACTTTGAAACCTTGTTTAAGGCCCTTAAAAGACTAACAGGATTACGAAACAATTATGTAAGGTGGATTAGGAAGTTGGTAAAGTACTCGCGAAAGAGTCTCCTTAAAGTTTTTAACGGTTAATTTATTAAAATTGGTGGAAGCGAGGGTACGCAAGCGATTAACGTAAATCGTTAGGCGTATAAGCGACCGTTAGGGTATGAGTGAGTTTTGACTAGTTTCTTAAGCGACTGTGGTCTAATTCCGACTTAGGTTGTTGTTCATAGGTTATCGGACCCACTCTAAGCTTAAGTCTACCCCCGGGACACTCAGGCAAGTTTTCTACCAGTTATACTGTTGTTGTGATGTATATATTTGTATATGCATTATCTTGTGATAAGTGCATGGTTGTTATTAGCAAGTCTTGCGATATATTGGAGCATGTTGATATGATATATATATATATATGCATGCCTGTTTCGTAATTTTGATATCTCATGGTTGATTCAATTATTTATAAACTACATAATACATATGCTAGAGATAAACAGTACTTGCGTATACCCTTAATATAGGGGACCCAAAGGTTAACATTTTTCTAAACCGGGAGGCTATGTTCCCGATTATATTATATATATTTATAGTTTTCAAAACTATTAATCGAATAATGTTTATTCGATAGTTTTAAATTAAAAGTGAATATTAGTTTGAATATTCATTCGAGGACTTACGACTCCGTTGATTTTATTAAATAATATTCATTATTTTCTTAAAGAATAATGTTTCGTTATTCGCCAAGTATTCGAGAAATGATTGATATCGTCAATCATTCTTAACTTAAATATTTTCATAAAGTTTTTTTCAAATCTTTTACTTCATTTTCTTTGATAAAAGCTATTCGTTATTTGAATATTATATATAGCATAATATTCAGATATTCTTTGATTATCTTGGAATTGATTTATTCTATCAAATCATCCTTATTCCAAACGCTTTCAAAAATATTTTCGAGTCTTCAAAATGATTTTAAAGGCTAGTACGGATC
Organism: Apium graveolens; assembly: GCF_009905375.1. NCBI lineage: Eukaryota > Viridiplantae > Streptophyta > Magnoliopsida > Apiales > Apiaceae > Apium > Apium graveolens. The sequence continues at coordinate 197,398,947 of NC_133654.1, read as the reverse complement.
CCAAAACTCATTTTCAAATTTAAGATCTTCCTTTCGAAGGGGATTTAAATACGCGCTTAAAAAAATGAGGGATCCGGCTCTGTAGTGTATTTGCAACAAAGTTGTTGATTTAATAAAAGAGCTTTTGATTACTTGCCCAACATTCGGGAAGTGAGTCCATCTAAATGAGTTGGCATAAGCGATAGACCGAGCTACGGTCTATCAAAGTGTAAGTGGCTGGGTGGAAGTCCATCAACGTGTAAGGGGCCGGGTGGCAGTCCAGCATAAGGTCCTAATACGGCCAGGGTGATGATCGGTGGGGGATTCATCCATTTACTAGTAGAAAAGGTTACTTATTGGTATATTTGCCTAATCAGCAAGATATCGGGTTTATGCCAAAATTTTCTTCTTTCCAAATTCATTGGATATTACAACTCCTTTTATATTGTTCATAACAGAGGTTTTCAAGGAAAGTATGAGAGATATATATATAGGTGTATATATATCGGGACTTAATGAAGTATCTCGTAACTTCATTTCTTTTGAATGATATTTTAAAGATTGATTCTATTCAAGTCTTATCTTGTAGTCTCATCTATGTGGTGAACTTTTGAAACTGATTATACCTTAAACGGTGGTAGTTCAAGTAGTATTCGGAAAAGGTATAAGTAAATTGGAGTATCTTGTAACTTCATCTTTTCAACTTATATCTAGTAAATGATTATCTTATGCATGACAAAGATTTTCAGAAAAACATTGAGACAAGGTTAAGTATATGAGATCACCTTGCAACGATATTTTTATACAGTTATAAACTGGAACTCAGTGTATATTATGCATGAAAGAGCACTTACAAGATTTTGAAAAGTATATATACATATATACTGAATATTTTATGACTTGGTCGCGTTAAGATATCAAACTTGGTTCATTTCTTCTGACCAAGACTTTCATGAGTACTATGAAAATGCTCATATATTGTTAATTATTATACATGTTATTTTGGTGGGCTTGTTTCTCACCCTTGATTTATTCTTTCATCACACAACAACATCTAGACAAGATGAACAGGACCAAGCTCCCAATTCGCGAGCGGATAGGAAATGTTCTACAGTTTCCTGTAGGCGTTGATGTCGCTGTAGCTGAGGTAGGAACTACCTATAGGCTAGGTTTTCAACTTTTGATGTACCAGAGTTATGTATATTTATGAATTGTAATAATGGCAAAGAATATGTAAATTTATTCAGAAACCCTTTTGAGGTGTAATGACTTATAATTGTGAAATAAAATGACTTTTGTTATTTTTGGTATTCATCTCTGAGACTATAACTTGTGGTGTGTGTGAGTGTGTACTGTGGGGTCACAGTACACAATAGTTGGTTGTTAATAAAGATTAAATTTTATTAAGGAAAATGGAACTCGTGACAACCCGGATCCCCGACCCCGGATTTGGGGGTGCTACAGAAATGGTATCAGAGCTAAGCGTTATAAACCTCAGTGATGATGCGTCGTTCAAACTGATAAGTTCACTAAGATAATAAGAACTCTTGCCAAGTTCATAGTCGGACTACCTAACATAGTACTGACAGTTAAAACCCTTATGGGAACCCTTATAAATATCATGATAGTAACATAGTTCGTTATCGTATAGGGCAGCGGGGCACCGGACCCTGAGGTTCAGGAGCATCAGCATGAGGATGTTTTATTACATGTAGGAGATCATATTGTGAATTTGATAGAGTACCCTAACGAGGGACCGGATAAGATTCATATTGAGAATGTTGCGGTTGGGGATGTTATTCCAGAAGGGATTGTTGCTGAAGGGGATCTTGTGGAGGATCCTGATAAGACTAAAGAGATGATCATTGAGGAATTGAGGACCATAGTCAGGGCAACTACCAGAGCTAGGATGGCCACAAGGGCGGCACGAGAGGATGGAGAGTTACCAAGGGCACAAAGAATAGATGGAGTGGGGCCTTCCATGGCACCAGTTATGCTAGTATCAGAACCTCTCGAGGAGGTTCCTGTAGACATCCATGAGGTTCCACCAATTCATGTTCCCTCCCTTGTACAGAGCCCTGCAGCTACTGAGGAAATGCCACCTTTATCTCCTGCACCATTGTCACCTGATACCGTGCTTGGTTATCCATTTGGATCTTCTGGGTCTGCACCACCTGCACCCCATGGACTGCTAGATGCAGCCGTTCAGGATTCTCTTATCACGGATTATCATATGACTTTGGGTGGCCTGTCTGAGGCCCGTAATGTTAGAAGTGATCTGCTGGATTGAATTACTACACCGAGAAATGAGGGCGGGGTACTTTTGGCAGGCTTAGCTTATAGCATGGACAGGATTGAAGCTACTACCCGAATTACAGCTAGAGGCCATCTTGAGGGTCAGATTGTTCCAACTTTACTTGCGACTATCTTAGACCTCATCACCTCTTTGATGGAGAAGGTTAGGGATGTCATGCGTTCCCACATTTCTTGATCCATATTAGTGTGCAGAGTCAGAGTGATGAGACAAGGATTTTCAAGTAACACCACTTTTGGAGGATTAGCCTAGGTTATGAATGATTAATCTAGATTGATTAGATGAACATCTGTGGTAGTACTTTTGTGATGGAACCGCTCAGATCAGATGATGTATTTCTCTTTCAAGTGTTTACCTGTTGTACTCTCGAACCGATGGTTATGTATATATATGTTCATTTTGTTTAGATCAGTTCTTTTGTGATAAGATTACAATTCTATTCGTATTGTTAATTGCACAATTGACACTTGAGAGTGTCGTGAAGTATATAGGAACCGGAAAATTCATATTTTCCGACCATGTAAGAACTGTACGAGAGAAAGACTTAACCAAAGTAAGTAAAATAAATATAAAGAGTTCCTCAAAATTTTTCCAAGCATTATGCCCCCAAAAGGAATAAGATTGGGGCAAACCATGAGTTTGATAATCAGGGAGGTCCCAATCAAGATATAAGTAAACCAAAACCTTATGAAGTGGAAAATGAGGATTTAAAATATATAAGATAACCCCGATTATGGGCGAAGGATGAAACATTTCATACTGATAAAACAGAAGTCGAGCAAGATAGGGAGAACCAAGACGGTACTCCTATGGGAAAATTCGTGAACCTTCCTAAACAAAACTTATACTTTTATTTATCTCGAACCACCACCTTGAGGAAACAATACGGCGGGAAATTCTTTCATGACCTTTAAGTCGCTAAGCTCTCAGATTTCCAAGGAACAAGCTGACCCGGTCGAGGCGAGAGCCTGGTTAAAGGAAATATAGGAATCGGTTGAGATTCTAAATGATTGACGAAGCACAAAAGACTATTTTTGTCACTTACCTTCCTAAGAGAGAGGCCACCCGTTGGTGAAAGTCCAAGAAAGACATGGAGCCAGAGTTATAATAAATTGATTAAAGTTCAGTCAATTATTTTCGAGAAAGTACTTCCCAAGGTTATGGAGATAGTGTTAAAGCTTTAGATCCAGAACAAAGGAGGACGAGTATGATGAATTATGAATCTAAGTTATAAAAGTTGTCAAGATTCGTCCTCAGGACACGAATCCCAGAATGACGTGATGTTTGAAATCAAGAATTACGCTACGTTGGTCCATGAAAGGATTGTAATAGTAATGAAAATAAGAAGACTGAAAAGGAAAGGGATATAAAGGAAATAAAGTTGAGGAATGATAAGGGAGTTAGGTATGTGAAACCCTAAGAAACCCTAGCAATATATATATAGAAGTGTGTCATTGTTAGGAATATGTTGTGTACTTGATGATAAGCTAAACAAAATACCTTAGTAGATTTAACTTAGTGAATTTTGTAGCACCCGAAGGATGATCAATTATAGTCCCGACGGATGATTCAATATAGTCTCGACGGATGACTAACTGATATCCATCAGGTGAGTAGCTTATGTAACAATAAGTACTATAGCACATTTCTGCAAACAACTTTGTACACATTCTATAGTAGCTTATAAATCATGTAGACTGCTAGTAGATGTGCAGAATAGGTCGATTAAATGTAAATATAAGACATCTTGTAATTCTGCACAAATAAAATAGAGTCAAGTGATAAATGGCTACCCGACAGATGATCAACAAAGCTACCCGACGGATCATCAACAAGGCTACCCGACGGATAACAAGCATGTACCCGACGGATGATCAATTCAAATATCTGTTGACAGTGCCAACACAGTCACATGCGTCGAGTGGTTGCAAAAGGAATGTGGAAGCCTGTTTAGCAGGGTTTTGAGAACAAAGAAGCATTGCCATTTCCATGCTATTATGAAGATATTCAAAGATGCTGGAATAGAGTAGTGAAGCAGCATGAAGTTAGACTTGATAGGTTTTGTTTTATTATCTTGTCTTATTACCATGTAAACTTGATGATATATAAACCAAGAGTAGCAAGTAGAACAACAACAACAAATAGACTAAGCAAACACATTTTTTAGAGAAACATTTATAAGCTGTATCCTGTAGCATTTCTCTGTAAGTTTAGTTGTTCATATTTGTAACTGCAGTTGTGAGCTATTCAAGCTTCACAGGGTTCTCTCGATATATATATATATATATATATATATATATATATATATATATATATATATATATATATATATATATGGTGGATATATTCAAATCCACCAGAAAGTTTTAGAGACCTGTGTTTTTATTACTTGTGTTTTGATATTTGTAATTCTTTCATTCTGCACTTAGCAAATCAAACACTTATATATTATTGAGTTAGAACAGTTTTAAAAATCTCAAAAAGAAGCCAGAATTACATTCAACCCCCCCCTTCTGTAATTCTTTTGTATTGTTAGGGAATAATAATTGGTATCAGAGCAAGCTCTTGAAGTAAAAAGAGTTTAAAGATCACAACAAATAGCAAGATGAACAAGAAGGATGTTGGAGTGAAGATTCCATTTCTGGACAAAGACAATTATCATCACTGGAAGGTGAAGATGTACCTACACCTTATTTCTCAAGATGAGGCCTATGTGGATTGCATAGAGAGAGGTCCTCATGTACTAATGAGAGCTGCAATAGGGAATGAACCATCTGTTCCCAAGTCTAGGCATGAATGGTCAGATCCTGATATTAAGCAAGTCAGGAAAGACAAGAAGGCCATGAATATATTGTTCAATGGAGTTGATAGTGATATGTTTGATAACATCATTAACTGCAAAACGGCCAAGGAGGTTTGGGACACAATTCAGATTATCTGTGATGGTACTGAGCAAGTAAGGGAGAACAAGATGCAGCTGCTAATTCAGCAATATGAGCATTTTCATTGTGAAGATAGTGAGTCTCTCACTGAAATTTTTAGTAGGTTTCAAAAACTACTAAATGCTTTAAAGTTACATGGAAGAATCTATCAAACAAAAGACTCCAATCTCAAGTTCCTTAGATCTCTTCCAAAGGAATGGAAACCTATGACAATCTCGCTGAGAAACTCTCAAAATTACAAGGAGTTTACTTTGGAGAGACTGTATGGCATCCTGAAAATTTATCAGCTTGAAATAGAGCAAGATGAGAGGATGAAGAAAGGAAGGAAGAAAGGAGGGTCCATAGCACTGGTTGCTGAGTTGGAGAAAGAGAAAGAGGTGAAGGTAGAAACTGTTGAGTCTACTTCAAAGCTCTGTGAGAACAAGGGCAAGGGGCTGGTAGCTGAAACTGAAGATCATTTGAGCCAAGATGATATGGATGATATTGATGAACATCCTGCAATTCTTTCCAGAAGATTTTCCAAGCTCAAGTTCAAGAAGAACTTTGGAGCAGCTAAGCCAAGTAGAAACATGGTGGATAAATCAAAATTCAAATGTTTTAAATGTGGCTTGGCAGGGCATTTTTCCAGTGAGGGTAGAAATTCAGATTCCAGCAAAAAGAAGTTTGAGCCTGTGGATTATAAATAGAAGTATTTTGAGTTGCTCAAGCAAAAGGAAAGGCTTTCATTACACAAGAAAATGTCTGGGCAGCAGATGGACTGGATGAGGATGAAGATATTAGCTATGTCAATCTAGCCCTAATGGCCAAGTCTGATGAAATAGAAACAAGCTCTTCAAGTAATCAGGTAATCACCACCAACCTAGCACATTTATCTAAAGTTGAGTGTAATGATGCAATTAATGACATGTCTACAGAATTATATCATTTACGTGTTACACTTAAGTCCTTCACTACGGAAAATGCTAAAATCAAAGAAAATAATCTGTTTTTAAGTGAGAGGAACAATGTGCTAGAGTCTTATTTTATTAAATTTGAGAAATTGAGAATAGAATGTAAGATTGCTAAGGATGAATTAACTGAATCCTTGAAGAAAGAAGAGATTTTGAAGAAGCAACTTGAACAAGAACAGGAGGTGATTAAGGCATGAAAATCATCCAGAGATGTTCATGCTCAAATCACTAAAGTTCAAGGTATTGAGTCCTTTTGTGATGCAGCCTGGAAAAAGAGTAAGGAGAAGCTGTAATTCAATTTGGTTAAAGGATTGCTAACAGATGTAGACTCGACGGATGATGAGAGTCATCCGTCGGATAAACAAAAGGATTATCCGTCGAGTGACATAAATCCTCATCCGTTGGTTGTGAGCAAAGCCAAACTTTTTAAGTTAAATGAAAAATATGGATCAGTTTCCAAAAACTTTGTTCCAGGAGAATCAAGTCAAGTGAAGAAGGAGAAAAAAGTGAATGTTGGTCATCTGTCCATCAAGCAATTGAATGACAGATTAGAAAAGATTGAGGTTAAAATATAAACTAAAAAGAAAAACAATAGAAATGGGAAAGTAGGGATTAACAAACATAAAAACTACACACCTGATAAGTATGCTCCTAGAAAAATCTATGTTAAGTGTGGTAATGTTAATCATTTGTCTGTTAATTGCAAATTTGCCATGCCTACTCCTATATCTGTACCATCTTCTTTTCCCAACATGAATGTCGTGCCTTCTATGCCTATGAATGCTTTGTCTGCTCAGAATATGAATGCACAATTTGCTAATATGCCATTTGCACCTAATCCTTATTATGCTGCATCTAGTATGCCTTAAATGCCATTTAGCATGCCTTACTGGAATAACATGTTTTCAAATAGCATGCTTTTTCCTGTTAATCAAAATATGCATGATAATTTTGTTTCAATGACTAGTTTCAAAGGTCCAACTCAGATGACTAAGGATGAATCAGATATCCCCAAGTTAAATTAGATCAAACCTAAGAAACATAAGAAGAAAGCTAACAAGGCAGGACCCAAGGAAACTTGGATACCAAAATCAACTTGATTTGATTTTGATGTGTGCAGGGAAATATAAAGAATCTTTGGTATCTGGATAGTGGTTGCTCAAGGCACATGACTGGAGAATCTACCCTGCTCATAGAGTTCAAGGAGAGAGCTAGCCCAAGTATTACTTTTAGAGATGACAGCAAGGGTTATACTGTGGGATATGGCTTGATTTCAAAAGATAATGTCATCATTGAGGAGGTTGCCCTAGTGGATGGTCTCAAGCATAATTTGTTGAGTATTAGCCAGCTTTGTGATAAGGGCAATTCAGTAACCTTCAATTCAGAAGCCTGTGTTGTGTCTAACAAAAGAAGCAACAAAGTGGTTCTCACTGGTGTGAGAAGACGAAATGTGTATCTAGTTGACTTCAACTCATCAAATGCAGAATCTGTTACTTGTCTTCTCAGTAAAGCAAGTCAAGATGAAAGTTGGTTGTGGCACAAGAAGCTATCCCATCTAAACTTCAAGACCATGAATGAGCTTTTCAAGAAAGAACTGGTTAAAGGCATTCCTCAAGTGAAGTTTTCTAAGGATGGACTGTGTGATGCCTGCCAAAAAGGAAAGCAGATCAAAGCATCATTCAGAAAGAAGCTTGATTCAACAATTGAAGAACCTTTACAATTGCTACACATGGATCTATTCGGACCAGTCAATATGTTTTCCATCTCAAGGAAAAGATTTTGCCTAGTAATTATAGATGATTTCTCAAAGTTCTCTTGGACATATTTCCTAAATTCTAAAGATGAGGCTAGTAAAATCATCATCAACCACATAAGGCAAGACAACAATCATCCTGATTTCAAGGTAAGAAGAATCAGGAGTGACAATGGAACTGAGTTCAAGAATTCTATGATAAGATCATTTTGTGAAGAAAATGGGATACTGCATGAGTTTTCTGCAGCAAGAACTCCACAACAAAATGGAGTGGTAGAAAGGAAAAACAGATCTCTTATTGAAGTTTCAAGGATAATGCTTAAAGAATCAAAGTTACCAACATATTTCTGGGCTGAAGCTGTGAATACTGCCTGCTACACTCAAAATATCTCTTTGGTGAATCAAGCAAAGTGCATGACACCATATCAATTGTTCAAGAACAAGAAACCAACTCTAAATTTTCTTCACGTCTTTGGCTGCAAATGTTATATCTTGAGAAACCAGACTGATCAACATGTGAAGTTTAATGTTAAAGCAGATGAAGGAATTTTTGTTGGATATGCTGTGGGAAAAGCATATAGAGTCTACAATCTTAGAACCAACATTGTTATTGAATCAATACATGTTGTGTTTGATGATAAAAAGATTGAAGGACTACAAGATGAAGATTCTCATGAAAGTCTCAAATTTGATAATGTGGAGATGGTTAGTGATGATGAAAGTGATCAGGAAACAATGACAAAGGATATTGCAGAAAAATCTATTACTAATGAAGCAAAAAACTCAACATCTGTCGAGTTGCAAAATGCTTCATCCGTCGGGAGACAATCTCCCTTATCTGTCGGGAGACAACCAACTTCATCCGTCGGAACACAAAGTGCACCATCCGTCGGGTCTTCAAAAGAAGCTGAAAGTCAGAATAGGTCACTTACAGAAAATTCCCCTTTCTCAAATCAAAGATTCACAAACTCAGGGGGAGTTTCTAGTAATCAAAACTCAGTCACACATCAAGATAACAATGAGGCCTCTTCATCTAGAGCTAATCTACCTTAACAAATGAAATGGACAAAAGATCATCCCTTTGAGCTCATCATTGGTGATGTGTCTTCTAGAGTTCAAACAAGGAGAGCAACTCAAGAAGAATGTCTATATAGCAGCTTCCCATCTAAGGAAGAACCAAAGAAGGTAGAAGAAGCTCTGTTGGATCCTGATTGGATTTTAGCTATGCAGCAGGAGCTAAACCAATTTGAAAGGAATAAAGTATGGAAGTGAAAGGAAAATGTCCTAAGTCCAATCATGTATTAGGATTTAGGAATAACTTTTATGTAATCTGTTTTGATTTCATTGATATTAATAAAAGACTTGTTTTGTTTTTATTACAGGCTCTATCTATTTAAGTGTTTAAATAAGATATACCATAGTTTAGAGTAAAGCTTTTTATGGATTATGATGAGATCATAATAGTGAGACCTAAAAAGATGATAACTCTAAACTTAAATAGTTCCTGGTCATAGGATTACTAATTGGTAATTAATAATCCGCAAAGATCGGTACATACTATGTTTGCTTCATTATGAAGGATGTCTGTTCTCATAGACATTTGTGTGGTGACACTATAGCTAGTATGTAGATGCTTATTATGGAATAAGTTCACTGAACATGACTCGCACAGCTGAACAACTGATGGAGTTCACTCACGTGTCAGCAGTTGTTCACATAGTGATAGTTGTACAAGTATCCTTAGACTTGAGGTCATCATAGTCATCTTGTGTACACTGAACTATGCTTTGGTTTAGTTTTTAGTCTCCAGGGACAATTATTAGGGCTCTTCTGGGTATAGAAATTTGTACACGAAGATAGTGTATGATCAATAAAGGATCTACCCCTTCTAGTGAAGGAAGCGAATGTTCAAGGCTCATCCACTTATGCTAGTTCAGGAATCTCTGGCCAAAGTAAATGAAATTAGAAAGGAGTTTCTAATTTGCATAGAACTACGCATAGTAAATGGTAAGCAAAGTGATTAAATTAGATAGGCTTGACACGAGATCCATGCCTTGTATTTAATCGGGACATTGTAGGGTAGAAGGAGTTTATTGTACGGTAACTATTCACTGACAGGTTCTTGGTATTCTAAGCAGTGAATTCATATTATCCGGATAGTCGCGATATGTTGAGAAGCATCACTCACGATGTAGAATAAATGTGATTAATTAATTAATCATATTTAATAAATTAGAGAATTTATATAAATAATGATAAAATAGTTTTATTATTATTTATTTCTACTACCGGCTTAATATTGAACCTACAGGGTCACACCATAAAAAGAGAATGATTTAATGGTGGAGGAATTAATTAATAATGGCTAATAATTATTTATTTATGAAATAAATAATTAATTGGCAAATTTAATAATTGATTAAATGAGATTTAATTGATTATAAATTAATTAAGAAAAGTTCTTAATATTATTAATTAAGGATTTAATTTTTGGGAATTAAATCAAGAGAGAGAATTATTTCTAAAGTGTTTAGAAAAAGGATTAATAATTAAAGGTGTTTTAATTATTATTGAGAATAATAAATGGGATAATAATAATATTATTTATGGGAAAATTTCAGCTGAAAATTATGCCTATAAATACATTATTATAGACCCTATTTTATTCTAACCCACATCGAACCCGAAAACCCAAAAAGTTTGGAAAACCCAATTCTCTCCACCTCCTTCCTCCTCCTTAACATCATTTTCTTGGTGGATACCGGTGGAGTGCTTCACACTTGAGGAGCAACTGCTAAGGATCTCTGATCGTTGGCTCCGAATTATTTTAAAAGGTTAGATTCGATCCCCCGAATTTTTATTCACGATTTATATGCTTTTATTTGGATTTTGTATGTGTAAAAGTGTTTTGCCATGCCCCCGCTGCTTTAAAAATCCAACAATGATATCAGAGCATAGGTTGTATGCATATAGATCTGTGGTAAAAATTTCAGAATTTTATGTGCTTGTATGAATTAATTATGATTTTTACAAGTTATATCATGGATTATTTTTGTCTGATGAGAAATCGTTTCTCAGAATAATTTTGAATGTTGATCTGGGTTCTACAAGTTTTGTAGATCGTCTGGGTATTTTTTTCATAATTTTATGATGTATAGATTTTTTATTATGAATTTTTGAAGTTGTATCATTAATAATTCATAATTAATTATTCATATATATATATATTATTTGTAAGTATATGTATATATTTGTTCTGTTGTATTATGTGCTGTTGTCTGCTTGTTCTGTGATGCACGGAAGACGAGGAACAGCTGTCAGGCGCGGAGTTCGAGGCGAGCTGTCAGGCGGCGGCTGAAAAACAAAAAAAAAATAATTATACGGGTGTAACGCATTCCGGGAATGCGTTACACACCTGTGGCGCATTCACGGAATGCGTTACACCCTTTAATGGCTTAAAAGGGGTGTAACGCATCACTGTAATGCGTTACAGCCCGTCTGTTAATTTTAAAATTGATCTTCTGGGAGTTTCGTAACTCCGTTTTGGGCGTGCAATATACCATTGGATTCGTTTTTCCGAGACGGATCTAATGAAGTGATCAATTTTAGTTTATATAAAAGTTTTGAACTGTTTATATTTCCATGAAGTGTTTTAAAGTTGTTTTTAACTATTTTTAATTGCTTTTAAATGCTTCATGTGATACATAGAGATGTATAATGCTTAGACTAATATGCTAGATGATATAACATGCCTACCTTGATGTTTATTCATGTTGATATATGTGATATATGCTTAGTTTATCATGCGATGATAGATTTAGGTGAACTTAAATGAACATAAGGCGTTTGTTAGACAACCTAGTATAGTGAAATTGTTTCATAACCTTAATAACAATATTATGAATACAATCATGAGATTCTTATGTTTGTGAAACACGTAATTGAATATGAATTTTCGATATGAGAGAAAGGATGATTCTGTCAACAACAGATTTCTATCTGTAAGAAAGGGTTATTAAGTGACGCCTCTTGACAATGCTCCACCCGATCTGGGAATCATCTGATTATTGATTATTGATTTAAAATATTTAATTTAAAAGGAAGAATCTCTTTATAATATGATTATGATTGTAACGTAATATAATCCCTCTAAAATTAAATAATGTCAAGTAGTAATTGGCCAATGATACAACGGGCTTGTGTCGGTCATAGCCTTCCAACATGATAGAAAGTAGTTCTTATTTTTGAATCATTGTCGGTTCGTGCTACAGCCGAGGGCTTTGATTTCGAAATAAGAAATACTTGTCTATTACATAGAGATGTGTACATTAAATAAGAATCTAAAGGTCGGTACGTGCTACAGGCGTGGGCCTTTGGGGACTGATTCAACTGTACGGAATGTTGGGTTAGACTTGACTTAGAATATTGAGTTTGTCGTGCTACAGCCGAGACTCAATTATTCAAGAGGCTAAAGTTTGATTAGGGAATAACATGAGATGTAATTGACAAGAGTTGTCTGCCTATTGAACATTGCATGGTGGTTCGTACTACAGCCTGAAAGGAATATGTCCTAAGTCCAATCAGGTATTAGGATTTAGGAATAACTCTTTATGTAATCTGTTTTGATTTCATTGATATTAATAAAGACTTGTTTTGTTTTTATTACGGGCTTTATCTATTTAAGTGTTTAAATAAGATATACCATAGTTTAGAGTAAAGCTTTTTATGGATTATGATGAGATCATAATAGTGAGACCTAAAAGGATGATAACTCTAAACTTAAATAGTTCTTGGTCATAGGATTACTAAATGGTAATTAATAATCCGCAAAGATCGGTACATACTATGCTTGCTTCATTATGAAGGATGTCTGTTCTCATAGACATTTGTGTGGTGACACTATAGCTAGTATGTAGGTGCTTATTATAGAATAAGTTCACTGAACATGACTCGCACAGCTGAACAACTGATGGAGTTCACTCACGTGTCAGCAGTTGTTCACTTAGTGATAGTTGTACAAGTATCCTTAGACTTAAGGTCATCATAGTCATCTTGTGTACACTGAACTATGCTTTGGTTTAGTTCTTAGTCTCCAGGGACAATTATTAGGGCTCTTCTGGGTATAGGAATTTGTACACGAAGATAGTGTATGATCAATAAAGGATCTACCCCTTCCAGTGAAGGAAGCGAATGTTCAAGGCTGATCCACTTATGCTAGTTCAGGAATCTCTAGCCAGAGTGAATGAAATTAGAAAGGAGTTTCTAATTTGCATAGAACTACGCATAGTAAATGGTAAGCAACTGATTGAATTAGAAGGCTTGACACGAGATCCATGCCTTGTATTTAATCGGGACATTGTAGGGTAGAAGTAGTTTATTGTACGGTAACTATTCACTGACAGGTTCTTGGTATTCTAAGCAGTGAATTCATATTATCCGGATAGTCGCGATATGTTGAGAAGCATCACTCACGATGTAGAATAAATGTGATTAATTAATTAATCATATTTAATAAATTAGAGAATTTATATAAATAATGATAAAATAGTTTTATTATTATTTATTTCTACTACCGGCTTAATATTGAACCTACAGGGTCACACCATAAAAAGAGAATGATTTAATGGTGGAGGAATTAATTAATAATGGCTAAATAATTATTTATTTGTGAAATAAATAATTAATTGGCAAATTTAATAATTTATTAAATGAGATTTAATTGATTATAAATTAATTAAGAAAAGTTCTTAATATTATTAATTAAAGATTTAATTTTTGGAAATTAAATCAAGAGAGAGAATTATTTCTAAAGTGTTTAGAAAAAGTATTAATAATTAAAAGGTGTTTTAATTATTAATGAGAATAATAAATGGGATAATAATAATAATATTTATGGGAAAATTTCAGATGAAAATTTTGCCTATAAATACACTATTATAGACCCTATTTTATTCTAACCCTAGAAACCCAAAAGTTTTAGAAAACCAAATTCTCTCCACCTCCTCCTCCTCCTAAAAGTCGTTTTCTTGGTGGATACCGGTGGAGTGCTTCACACTTGAGGAGCAACTGCTAAGGATCTCTGATCGTTGTCTCCGAATTAATTTTAAAAGGGTAGATTCGATCCCTCGAATTTTTATTCACGATTTATATGCTTTTATTTGGATTTTGTATGTGTAAAAGTGTTTTGCCATGCCCCGCTGCGTTAAAAATCCAACAATGGTATCAGAGCCAGGTTGTATGCATATAGATCTGTGGTAAAAATTTCAGATGTTTATGTGCTTGTATGAATTAATTATAATTTTTACAAGTTATATCATGGATTAATTTTGTCTGATGAGAAATCGTTTCTCAGAATAATTTTGAATGTTGATCTGGGTTCTACAAGTGTTGTAGATCGTCTGGGTATTTTTTTTTCATAATTTTAGGATGTATAGATTTTTTATTATGAATTTTTGAAGTTCTAGCAATTAAATTCGTAATTAAATAAAGATATATATATATATATATATAAATTAATTGTATGTAAGTATATATCTGCTGCTGTTTTGTCTGCTGTGGTGTGAGACACGGAAAAGAAGAAGACAGAAACGGCAGGTCTGACAAGGTCTGGCGGCACGGAATTCCATGACGGCGGCGGCTGCGGAAAATAAAAAAAAAATATAGGGGTGTAACGCATTCCGGGAATGCGTTACACACCTGTGGCGCATTCACGGAATGTGTTACACCCTTTAATGGCTTAAAAGGGGTGTAACGCATCACCGGAATGCGTTACAGGGCTTGTAACGCGTTCCTGTAATGCGTTACAGCCCTTATATTGATTTTAAAATTGATTTTCTGGGAGTTTCGTAACTCCGTTTTAGGCGTGCAATATACCGTTGGATTCGTTTTTTCGAGACGGATCTAATGGAGTGATCAATTTTAGTTTATATAAAAGTTTTGAACTGTTTATATTTCCATGAAGTGTTTTAAAGTTGTTTTTGACTATTTTAATTGCTTTTAAATGCTTCATGTGATACATAGAGATGTATAATACTTAGTTCTATGTGCTAGATGATGTAACATGCCTACCTTGATGTTTATTCATGTTGATATATGTGATATATGCTTAGTTTATCATGCAATGATAGATTTAGGTGAACTTGGATGAACATAAGGCGTTTGTTAGACAACCTAGTATAGTGAAATTGTTTCATAACCTTAATAATAATATTATGAATACAATCATGAGATTCTTGTGTTTGTGAAACACGTAATTGAATATGAATTTTCGATATGAGAGAAAAGATGATTCTGTCAACAACAGATTTCTATCTGTAAGAAAGGGTTATTAAGTGACGCCTCTTGACAATGCTCCACCCGATCTGGGAATCGTCTGATTATTGATTATTGATTTGAAATATTTAATTTAAAAGGAAGAATCTCTTTATAATATGATTATGATTGTAACGTAATATAATCCCTCTAAAATTAAATAATATCAAGTAGTAATTGGCCAATGATACAACGGGCTTGTGTCGGTCATAGCCTTCCAACATGATAGAAAAGTAGTTCTTATTTTTGAATCATTGTCGGTTCGTGCTACAGCCGAGGGCTTTGATTTCGAAATAAGAAATACTTGTCTATTACATAGAGATGTGTACATTGAATAAGAATCTAAAGGTCGGTACGTGCTACAGCCGTGGGCCTTTGGGGACTGATTCAACTGTACGGAATGTTGGGTTAGACTTGACTTAGAATATTGAATTTGTCGTGCTACAGTCGAGACTCAATTATTCAAGAGGCTAAAGTTTGATTAGGGAATAACATGAGATGTAATTGACAAGAGTTGTCTGCCTATTGAACATTACATGGCGGTTCGTGCTACAGCCGGGGTCGTGTAACGGAATGTAGGATCCCTAATCCCACTAGCATTATGAATGCTTAATTTTTTACGTAGGGGGTTGAATAAATTAGGATAACTAGTGGGAGCCACTTATGAATAAAGACCCGATTCATATAGTGTTTTGAAATGAAATCGAATATTTGCTAAGTGTTGTTATGTGTTTATCATTTACAGATTTACTTTGTACGTTATGTCTTCTGCACTATCACTTAGGAGCATACTGGATGCTCACAAATTGACTGGTCCTAATTATGCTGACTGGCTTCGAAACTTGAGAATTGTTCTCAGGATTGAGAAGCTGGAATACGTGATTGACTCACCTAAGCCTACTGAACCTGCTAGTGATGCACATAATGATGAACATGTTGTGTATCGTAAGTGGATAGATGATGCAAATGTTGCTCAATGCATCATGCTAGCTTCCATGAACATTGAGCTACAGAAGCAACATGAGCATATGGATGCTCACACTATCCTAATGCATCTACAAGAGTTTTATGATGTGGCGGGGAGGAAAGCTCGATATGAGATATCGAAGGAGTTGTTCGGTTGTAGGATGTCTGAGGGATCATCTGTGAATGAACATGTACTTAAGATGATCAATTTGATTGAACGTCTTGGACAACTTGGTTTTGCCATGGATGGGGAGCTGAGCCAAGACTTGGTCTTGCAATCGCTTCCGAGTTCATTCTCGTTGTTTGTTGTGAACTTTCACATGAATAAGTTGGATGTCAGCCTGCCTGAACTCCACAACATGTTGAAGACTGCGGAATCGAATTTTCCCCCTAAGAAGAGTTCTGTTCTTCTAATTGGTGAAGGTTCCAATCCTAGGAAAAGGAAGAGGAACTCTTCCAAGAAGAAGAAAGTAGGTGAGAAAATGTCGGTTCCACCAAAGGCTGAAGACCCCAAGAGCAAAGTTGTTTGCTTTCACTGTAATAAGGTGGGGCACTGGAAGACGAACTGCAAGGTTTACCTTGCAGAATTGAAGAAGAAGGGTAGTGAGACTACCGCTTCTGATTCAGGTATGTTCATGATAAAAGTGAATATGTCATTTCTACTTGGGTATTAGATACCGCCTGTGGTTCTCATATCTGTAATTTGTTGCAGGAACCAAGGAGAAGTAGGACTCTTGAGGAAGAGGAGGTGATTCTACTGATGGGAAATGGAGCAAGAGTTGCTGCTGAAGATGTAGAATCATTTCATCTACATATGCCTACGGGCAAGACTATTGTTTGAAATAATTGTTATTTTGTTCCCTCGATTGTGAGGAATATTATTCCCATGTTAGACTTGGGTGGATTTTTCATTTATTATTGAGAATAATGAATGTTCTATTCTTAGAGATAATATTCTTTATGGACGTGGTACTTTAAATAATGGTCTAAATATATGTGACATAATTTACTTCAGATTGAACAAACTAATAAAAGAAAAGGGATGATGAAAATCTCACTTTATAGTGGCACTGCAGTCTCCATTTAGTGGACATGGAGAGAGGGCTGCAAATTTGCTAGGAATGGTACACACAGATGTATGTGGAACAATGTCTAAGCAAGCCATGGGTGGATTTTCATACTTCATTACTTTCATAGATGATAGATCTGGATTCAGATATGTGTTTGATGAAACACAAGTCTGAGGCCTTTGAAAAGTTCAAAAAATATAAGTATGAAGTGGAGAAACAACAAAACATAGTATTATAACTCTTCGATTAGATCGAGGTGGTGAATACTTGAACGGAGAATTTCTAGATTATCTCAAAGTAAATGGTATAGTCTCCCAGTGGACTCCTCCAGATTGGTGTCTGAAAGGAGAAATCAAACTTTGTTAGACATAGTTCGGTCCATGATGAGCTATCCAAATCTTCCAGTATTCCTATGGGGTTATGCATTGGAAACCTCAGCATATTTACTGAATAAGGTGCCTTCCAAATCTGTTCCTCAAACTCCGTATGAGATATGGAAAGAAAGGAAACCGAGTCTTAAACACGTTAAGATTTGGGGATGTCCAGCTTATGTCAAGTAAGTTGACCCAGATAAGCTGGAATATCGATCTGTAAAATGTAGTTTTGTGGGATATCCTAAAGAGACTTTAGGGTATTACTTTTGCACCGATCATCGGGTGTTTGTCTCCAGACATGCTACCTTCTTGGAAAAGGAGTTTATCCTTGAAGGAAACAGTGGGAGCAA
This sequence comes from Apium graveolens, assembly GCF_009905375.1. Classification (NCBI taxonomy): domain Eukaryota; kingdom Viridiplantae; phylum Streptophyta; class Magnoliopsida; order Apiales; family Apiaceae; genus Apium; species Apium graveolens. The sequence goes on along the minus strand of NC_133654.1, from coordinate 197,380,938 downwards.
AATTTGAACTTGATAAAGTTCAAGAAGCACAAACTACTACGGATCAAATGGAAACACCTGTTCTGACTGAACAACCTTTTGTGGAACAGCCCATTCGTAGGTCAGAGAGAGTGTCTCACCAACCTGAGAGGTAATATGGCCTTGTCATTGAGAATGACAATGAGTTGTCAATCATTTGATGATGACGACCCCGTGACCTATAATGAGGCTATGAGTAGTGTTGACTCAGAGAAATGGCATAGTGCCATGAAATCCAGAATGGAATCTATGTATACAGTATACAAAAGATAGATTATAGTAGATGGCCAGGTGGAGACCTATAAGGCCAGGCTTGTGGCAAAAGAATTCAAACAAAGGCAATGGATTGACTTTGATGAAGCCTTTTACCTGTAGCCCTGTTATAATCAGTTCGGAATTTGCTTGTGATTGCTGCTTACTACGACTATGTAATCTGGCATATAGCCAGATGGTTTTCTTTCCAAGGGAAATGAAAACCTAGTGTGTAAGCTGCTGCGAACCATATATGGTTTAAAGCAGGCTTCTCAAAAGATGGAACATTCGTTTTGATGAGACAATCAAAGAGTTTGATTTTATCAAAAACGTAGATGAACCATGCGTCTACAAAAGGGTTAGTGGGAGCGCGATAACATTTCTTATATTGTATTGAATTAGAGTTGACACACATAACAACATAGCAGACCCACTCACAAAGCTACTTTATGAAAGTCACTTTGATCGTCATAATGACGGGATGAGTATTAGATACCAGAGTGATTGGCTTTAGTACAAGTGGGAGATTGAAAGGAATATGTCCTAAGTCCAATCAGGTATTAGGATTTAGGAATAACTCTTTATGTAATCTGTTTTGATTTCATTGATATTAATAAAGACTTGTTTTGTTTTTATTACGGGCTTTATCTATTTAAGTGTTTAAATAAGATATACCATAGTTTAGAGTAAAGCGTTTTATGGATTATGATGAGATCATAATAGTGAGACCTAAAAGGATGATAACTCTAAACTTAAATAGTTCTTGGTCATAGGATTACTAACTGGTAATTAATAATCCGCAAAGATCGGTACATACTATGCTTGCTTCATTATGAAGGATGTCTGTTCTCATAGACATTTGTGTGGTGACATTATAGCTAGTATGTAGGTGCTTATTATAGAATAAGTTCACTGAACATGACTCGCACAGCTGAACAACTGATGGAGTTCACTCACGTGTCAGCATTTGTTCACTTAGTGATAGTTGTACAAGTATCCTTAGACTTGAGGTCATCATAGTCATCTTGTGTACACTGAACTATGCTTTGGTTTAGTTCTTAGTCTCCAGGGACAATTATTAGGGCTCTTCTGGGTATAGGAATTTGTACACGAAGATAGTGTATGATCAATAAAGGATCTACCCCTTCCAGTGAAGGAAGCGAATGTTCAAGGCTGATCCACTTATGCTAGTTCAGGAATCTCTGGCCAGAGTGAATGAAATTAGAAAGGAGTTTCTAATTTGCATAGAACTACGCATAGTAAATGGTAAGCAAGTGATTGAATTAGATAGGCTTGACACGAGATCCATGCCTTGTATTTAATCGGGACATTGTAGGGTAGAAGGAGTTTATTGTACGGTAACTATTCACTGACAGGTTCTTGGTATTCTAAGCAGTGAATTCATATTATCCGGATAGTCGCGATATGTTGAGAAGCATCACTCACGATGTAGAATAAATGTGATTAATTAATTAATCATATTTAATAAATTAGAGAATTTATATAAATAATGATAAAATAATTTTATTATTATTTATTTCTACTACCGGCTTAATATTGAACCTACAGGGTCACGCCATAAAAAGAGAATGATTTAATGGTGGAGGAATTAATTAATAATGGCTAAATAATTATTTATTTGTGAAATAAATAATTAATTGGCAAATTTAATAATTGATTAAATGAGATTTAATTGATTATAAATTAATTAAGAAAAGTTCTTAATATTATTAATTAAGGATTTAATTTTTGGAAATTAAATCAAGAGAGAGGATTATTTCTAAAGTGTTTAGAAAAAGTATTAATAATTAAAAGGTGTTTTAATTATTAATGAGAATAATAAATGGGATAATAATAATAATATTTATGGGAAAATTTCAGCTGAAAATTTTGCCTATAAATACACTATTATAGACCCTATTTTATTCTAACCCTAGAAACCCAAAAGTTTTAGAAAACCAAATTCTCTCCACCTCCTCCTCCTCCTAAAAGTCGTTTTCTTGGTGGATACCGGTGGAGTGCTTCACACTTGAGGAGCAACTACTAAGGATCTCTGATCGTTGTCTCCGAATTAATTTTAAAAGGTTAGATTCGATCCCTCGAATTTTTATTCACGATTTATATGCTTTTATTTGGATTTTGTATGTGTAAAAGTGTTTTGCCATGCCCCGCTGCGTTAAAAATCCAACACAGCCGGGGTTGTGTAATGGAATGTAGGATCCCTATTCCCACTAGCATTATGAATGCTTAATTTTTCACGTAGGGGGTTGAATAAATTAGGTAAACTAGTGAGAGCCACTTATGAATAAAGACCCGATTCATATAGTGTTTTAAAATGAAATCGAATATTTGCTAAGTGTTGTTATATGTTTATCATTTACAGATTTACTTTGTACGTTATGTCTTCTGCACTATCACTGAGGAGCATACTAGATGCTCACAAATTGACTGGTCCTAATTATGCTGACTGGCTTCGAAACTTGAGAATTGTTCTCAGGATTGAGAAGCTGGAATACGTGATTGACTCACCTAAGCCTACTGAACCTGCTAGTGATGCACATAATGATGAACATGTTGTGTATCGTAAGTGGTTAGATGATGCAAATGTTGCTCAATGCATCATGCTAGCTTCCATGAACATTGAGCTATAGAAGCAAAATGAGCATATGGATGCTCACACTATCCTAATGCATCTACAAGAGTTGTATGATGTGACAGGGAGGACAGCTCGATATGAGATATCGAAGGAGCTGTTCGGTTGTAGGATGTCTGAGGGATCATTTGTGAATGACCATGTACTTAAGATGATCAATTTGATTGAACGTCTTGGACAACTTGGTTTTGCCATGGATGGGGAGCTGAGCCAAGACTTGGTCTTGCAATCGCTTCCGAGTTCGTTCTCGCAGTTTGTTGTGAATTTTCACATGAATAAGTTGGATGTCAGCCTGCCTGAACTCCACAACAAGTTGAAGACTGCGGAATCGAATTTTTCCCCTAAGAAGAGTTCTGTTCTTCTAATTGGTGAAGGTTCCAATCCTAAGAAAAGGAAGAGGAACTCTTCCAAGAAGAAGAAAGTAGGTGAGAAAACGCCGGTTCCACCAAAAGCTGAAGACCCCAAGAGCAAAGTTGGTTGCTTTCACTGTAACAAGGTGGGGCACTGGAAGAGGAACTGCAAGGTTTACCTTGCAGAATTGAAGAAGAAGGGTAGTGAGACTACCGCTTCTGATTCAGGTATGTTCATGATAGAAGTGAATATGTCATTTCTATTTGGGTATTAGATACCGCCTGTGGTTCTCATATCTGCAATTTGTTGCAGGGACCAAGGAGAAGTAGGACTCTTGAGGAAGAGGAGGTGATTCTACTGATGGAAATAGAGCAAGAGTTGCTGCTGAAGATGTAGAATCATTTCATTTACATATGCCTACGGGCAAGACTATTGTTTGAAATAATTGTTATTTTGTTCCCTCGATTGTGAGGAATATTATTCCCATGTTAGACTTGGCTGGATTTTCATTTATTATTGAGAATAATGAATGTTCTATTCTTAGAGATAATATTCTTTATGGACGTGGTACTTTAAATAATGGTCTGTATATATGTGACATAATTTACTTCAGATTGAACAAACTAATAAAAGAAAAGGGATGATGAAAATCTCACTTTATAGTGGCACTGCAGTCTCCATTTAGTGGACATGGAGAGAGGGCTGCAGATTTGCTAGGAATGGTACACACAGATGTATGTGGACCAATGTCTAAGCAAGCCATGGGTGGATTTTCATACTTCATTACTTTCATAGATGATAGATCTAGATTTGGATATGTGTTTGATGAAACACAAATCTGAAGCCTTTGAAAAGTTCAAAGAGTATAAGTATGAAGTGGAGAAACAAACCAAACATAGTATTATAATTCTTCAATTAGATCGAGGTGGTGAATACTTGAATGGAGAGTTTCTGGATTATCTCAAAGTAAATGGTATAGTCTCCCAGTGGACTCCTCCAGATTAGTATCTACAAGGAGAAATCGAACTTTGTTAGACATAGTTCGGTCCATGATGAGCTATGCAAATCTTCCAGTATTCCTATAAGGTTATGCATTGGAAACCTCAGCATATTTACTGAATAAGGTGATTTCCAAAATCTGTTCCTCAAACTTCGTATGAGTATGAAAAGAAAGGAAACCGAGTCTTAAACACGTTAAGATTTGGGGATGTCCAGCTTATGTCAAGAAAATTGACCCAGATAAGATGGAATATCGATCCGTAAAATGTGGTTTTGTGGGATATTCTAAAGAGACTTTAGGGTATTACTTTTACACCGATCATCGAGTGTTTGTCTCCAGACATGCTACCTTCTTGGAAAAGGAGTTTATCCTTGAAGGAAACAGTGGGAGCAAAATTGAACTTGATGAAGTTCACGAAGCACAAACTACTACGGATCAAGTGGAAATATTTGTTCTGACTCAACAACCTTTTGTGGAATAGCCCATTCATAGGTCAGGGAGAGTGTCTCGCCAACCTGAGAGGTAATATGGCCTTGTCATTGAGAATGACAATGAGTTGTCGATCATTGATGATGACGACCCTGTGACCTATAATGAGGTTATGAGTAGTGTTGACTCAGAGAAATGGCATAGTGCCATCAAATCCAGAATGGAATCTATGTATACGGTATACAAAAGATAGATTATAGTAGATGGCTAGGTGGAGACCTATAAGGCCAGGCTTGTGGCAAAAGGATTCAAATAAAGGCAATGGATTGACTTTGATGAAACTTTTTACCTATAGCCCTGTTAAAATCTGTTCGGATTTTGCTTGCGAATGCTGCTTACTACGACTCTGAAATCTGGCAGATGGCCAGATGGTTTTCTTTCCAAAAGAAATGAAAACCTAGTGTGTAAGCTGCTGCGAACCATATGTGGTTTAAAGCAGGCTTCTCGAAAGATGGAACATTCGTTTTGATGAGACAATCAAAGAGTTTGATTTTATCAAAAATGTAGATGAACCATGCGTCTACAAAAGGGTTAGTGGGAGCGCGGTAACATTTCTTATATTGTATTGAATTAGAGTTGACACACATAACAACATAGCAGACCCACTCACAAAGCTACTTTATGAAAGTCACTTTGATCGTCATGAAGACAAGATGGGTATTAGATACCAGAGTGATTGGATTTAGTACAAGTGGGAGATTGAAAGGAAAATGTCCTAAGTCCAATCATGTATTAGGATTTAGCAATAACTTTTATGTAATCTGTTTTGATTTCATTGATATTAATAAAAGACTTGTTTTGTTTTTATTACAGGCTCTATCTATTTAAGTGTTTAAATAAGATATACCATAGTTTAGAGTAAAGCTTTTTATGGATTATGATGAGATCATAATAGTGAGACCTAAAAAGATGATAACTCTAAACTTAAATAGTTCCTGGTCATAGGATTACTAATTGGTAATTAATAATCCGCAAAGATCGGTACATACTATGCTTGCTTCATTATGAAGGATGTCTGTTCTCATAGACATTTGTGTGGTGACACTATAGCTAGTATGTAGGTGCTTATTATGGAATAAGTTCACTGAACATGACTCGCACAGCTGAACAACTGATGGAGTTCACTCACGTGTCAGCAGTTGTTCACATAGTGATAGTTGTACAAGTATCCTTAGACTTGAGGTCATCATAGTCATCTTGTGTACACTGAACTATGCTTTGGTTTAGTTTTTAGTCTCCAGGGACAATTATTAGGGCTCTTCTGGGTATAGGAATTTGTACACGAAGATAGTGTATGATCAATAAAGGATCTACCCCTTCCAGTGAAGGAAGCGAATGTTCAAGGCTGATCCACTTATGCTAGTTCAGGAATCTCTGGCCAGAGTAAATGAAATTAGAAAGGAGTTTCTAATTTGCATAGAACTACGCATAGTAAATGGTAAGCAAAGTGATTGAATTAGATAGGCTTGACACGAGATCCATGCCTTGTATTTAATCGGGACATTGTAGGGTAGAAGGAGTTTATTGTACGGTAACTATTCACTGACAGGTTCTTGGTATTCTAAGCAGTGAATTCATATTATCCGGATAGTCGCGATTTGTTGAGAAGCATCACTCACGATGTAGAATAAATGTGATTAATTAATTAATCATATTTAATAAATTAGAAAATTTATATAAATAATGATAAAATAGTTTTATTATTATTTATTTCTACTACCGGCTTAATATTGAACCTACAGGGTCACACCATAAAAAGAGAATGATTTAATGGTGGAGGAATTAATTAATAATGGCTAATAATTATTTATTTATGAAATAAATAATTAATTGGCAAATTTAATAATTGATTAAATGAGATTTAATTGATTATAAATTAATTAAGAAAAGTTCTTAATATTATTAATTAAGGATTTAATTTTTGGAAATTAAATCAAGAAAGAGAATTATTTCTAAAGTGTTTAGAAAAAGGATTAATAATTAAAAGGTGTTTTAATTATTAATGAGAATAATAAATGGGATAATAATAATATTATTTATGGGAAAATTTCAGTTGAAAATTTTGCCTATAAATACACTATTATAGACCCTATTTTATTCTAACCCACATCGAACCCGAAAACCCAAAAAGTTTGGAAAACCCAATTCTCTCCACCTCCTTCCTCCTCCTTAACATCGTTTTCTTGGTGGATACCGGTGGAGTGCTTCACACTTGTGAAGCAACTGCTAAGGATCTCTGATCGTTGTCTCCGAATTATTTTAAAAGGTTAGATTCGATCCCTCGAATTTTTATTCACGATTTATATGCTTTTATTTGGATTTTGTATTTGCAAAAGTGTTTTGTCATGCCCCCGTTGCGTTAAAAATCCAACAGGAAGCCGGTACCCAAGCCTAAAGAAAAGAATCCAATTGACACCAAATGGGTATTCAGAAACAAGATGGATGATAATGGCATAGCAGTCAGGAACAAAGCTAGATTGGTTGTTAAGGGCTATTGTCAACAAAATGGAATAGATTTTGATGAAACTTTTGCTCCTGTTGCAAGACTTGAAGCCATCAGAATTTTCTTAGCCTATGCAGCTCATGCAAATTTCAAAGTCTATCAAATGGATGTCAAAAGTGCATTTCTGAATGGAAATTTGGAGGAGGAAGTCTATGTTAGTCAGCCTCCTGGTTTTGAAGATCCAAATTTCCCAAATCACGTCTACTATCTTTTGATAGCACTTTATGGACTGAAGCAAGCACCTAGAGCCTGGTATGACACTTTATCAAAGTTTCTTTTGGAAAATCACTTCACAAAAGGTACTGTTGATAAAACTTTATTCTTTAGAAATGTTAATGGCTCTAGTATACTTGTTCAAATTTATGTAGATGATATTATATTTGGCTCTACAGATGAAAAACTTTGCAAAAAGTTTGCTAAATTGATGCAAAGTAAGTATGAAATGAGCATGATGGGAGAACTAACTTACTTTCTTGGTTTGCAAGTTAAGAAAATTAGTGATGGAATATTCATTAGTCAAACTAAATACATTCATGATCTTTTAAAGAATTTTGATCTAATGGATTGCACATCTGTAAAAACTCCCATGGCCACTGCAACTAAGCTTGAATTAAACACTACTGAAAAGTCTATGGATATTTCAAGTTATAGGGGCATGGTTGGTTCACTTTTGTACTTAACAGCTAGTAGGCCAGATATAATGTTTACTACTTATCTTTGTGCTAGATTTCAGGCTGATCCTAGAGAATCTCATTTAGTATATATTAAGAGAATTTTCAGATATCTCAAGGGAACACCAAAACTTGGCGTTTGGTACCCTAGAGATTCTGGTTTTCATCTAACTGGTTATTTAGATGCAGATTATGCAGGTTGTAAAATAGACAGAAAAGGTACTACAGGAACCTGTCAATTTCTAGGAAACAATCTTGTGTCCTGGTTTAGTAAAAAGCAAAATTCAGTTTCTACTTCTACAGCTGAAGCTGAATACATTGCTGCTGGTAGTTGCTGTGCACAGATTTTGTGGATGAAAAAACAATTGTTGGACTATGGTCTACAAGTGGATAGGATTCCTATTTTCTGTGATAACACAAGTGCAATTGCCATCACTGAAAATCCAGTAAAGCATTCAAGAACAAATCACATAGACATCAAGTACTACTTCATAAGGGAACATATGATGAATGGTATTGTGGAACTGCATTTTGTTCCAAGTGAAAAGCAACTTGCAAATATATTTATCAAGCCACTTGATGAATTCACCTTTTCAAGGTTGGTAAGTGAGTTAAGTATGCTTAATTATTCTTGAATCATTTCAGATATTTTGTAAGTTTCTATGTAGCCAGAAATTTAATTTATTTTTCTATTTTGGATGAAATGTTGACTAAGTCAAAATTTACATTCCGATGGATGATCATTATCCATCGAGTTTGATCATCCGTCGGAATACTATTTGTCAATAAAAATCAATTACTTTTCTGGAATATTTTATAACTCGACGGATAACTGATTTACCTCCATCCGTCGAATTGTCTCAATCCTAGCCGTTAATTATCTGAACATTATCCATCGAGTATACTTACAGTTTGTAAGAATGACACGACGGATAAGTGACATAATTTTTACAGTTTATTTATTTTTAAACGACTATTTTGGGCAATTTTATTGGTCCTTTATTTCACTTTATTATTTTTATCAGTTTATCTCTGAGATAGTATAAAAGCTAAATTCTTTTTTATTCTTTTCTTTTATCATTCTCAAGATTCAGTTGCTCCAACTTCTCTCTTCTCAAAGTCAAATTCTCTCTCTATAAACTTTCAAATCTTTTGCAATGGCACCTGTAGTAAAAATCATATCTCAAACCGGTTACATCTATGAGAAAAACAACTTCTCTACTTTAGTAAACAAAGAGATTCAGCAGTCTGGTGACTACCACAAAATGATGGATTTTGTGAAGAACTACAAACTCAACTATTCCATGCTGGAATCACCCATCATTTACTGTGAGGTTGTAGAGGAGATGTGGACAACTGCAGTGTACAACTCAACAGACAAAACCATCATTTTCACTCTAAAAGGTAAGCAGTTTTGCATAAATAGTGATATCATCAAAGCATGCTTTAGGATTCCTGATAATACTGTAATTGTTCCACACACGGACACTGACATTGTTAACATGCTTAATTCAATGGGCTATGCACTCACTACTTCTAAGTTAAGTGAAATTAGAAGGTTGGGTCTTAGGAAATAATGAAGTAATCTGTGTGATGTAGTAACTAAAGTGTTTTCTGGTAAGATTAGCAACTTTGATTCTATCAATATATCCATGCTCAATATGCTTTACATGCTAGTTACTGATAAGTATTTCAATTTCAGTGACTTAGTTTTGTTTGAGTTAGGCTTTAAGTTAGGAGAACCTAATAAGAGAGGAAAAAGTGTCTATTATGCTAGATTCTTTATGATGCTTGCTAACCATCTTATTGAGAATATTAAGATTAAGAACCCAACCAATTAGCTGAATTGTTGGGTTCAAGAAAGAAGGATTATTGCAGATTTAAATAGAGCAAATCATCACAAGGAGGTGCCCTTGTACTATTTTCCAGTAATTGAGGGACCTCAGGTAAGTCAGGTAAATTCTACTGTCTCTACTCTTTCAACCTCACACATTTTTTGCCTTCTAGTGTAGCTATGGTATCTGTGCCAATGACCAAACAGATGCCTATCCAAGCTACCAAACCAACAAAAGTTTCTAAACCCAAAGCTAAGAAAGCCCACTCTGATTTCTTTCAAAAGAAATCAGTTGTAAAATCTACTAAACCTAAAGAGGGGAGTGTGAAGGAGGGTAAGAAAGGTGAGGGACAGGGTGAAAATCAAAGAAGCCCTAAGGATAACGCTAGTGAGAAGAGTGTACCTAAACCTAGACACACCACAGTTTCCCAACAAACTGTGGTTGTTAATAAGGATATTAGCTCATTACTAGTTTCATCCTCCCAAAAGGATGTTACCATTGAAACAAGCTCCCAACCAGGAGCACAGGCCAAGAGGGGTAGGGACACTAGCTCACCACAAACCTATGCTAGAAAGAAAAGATCAAAAACCCTTGGGGATGCACAGGGCTCATACAATGTGCAAACTGGTGCCAAAGACCCAGTCACTGCACATTCTCAAAGTCAGGTTGATGTGGCTCCAATAAATGTGGAGTCACAGCCAAAATCTCTCATAATTGAAGCACCTCATACACCAAATTCTCCCACACACTCACTGGATGTTGACATGATCAATACATCACTTCCAAATTCTCCATCTTTAACTCTCTTGGAGAAGCCAAAAATCCAAGTAAGTGAGCATCATCTTTTAGATGATTTGTTGGCTCATTTACCTTTCCTTTCTGAGACTGTTGAGACATCTGTGCCAAAATTTTCATCAATCATAGAGTCTACAATAGTCTCCACTCTAAACTCAATTATTTCTTCTATCCGATGGATATTTATCATTCGTCGAGTAGTGATTATATCCCGACAGATAAGCTTAACAGTAGTCATCCGTCGGATAGTCAAACTACTAACCCGATGGATATTCCTCATCCATCGGGTGTCTAGGCACAACTTCAAATTTCATCAATTCTTACAAGTGCAGAGGAATTAGTAGTAGTGCAATCACTCTTAGGACTGAGGGAAGGGAGTGAATTGAGTGAGAGTCCGGGTTGTTCCCACGAAAAAGGAGAGAAAAAGAGTGATCAAATACAGTCCGTTTCTTCAGGACTGGAAAAAGTGAGTGATAGGAGTCCCACCTTAGATGGTGAAGGTGAGGGTGTGAGGGTGGGGAGCCAAGGGGAGCCCTTGATGCAAAAAGAGAGAGAAAATGAGAGAAATGCAGGTACAGGAGGGATATGGTTGGATATCATTGCTAGTGAGTCAATGAATGCCAATAATGCAGACATTGAGAGACTATCTCAGCATCCTCAAGCTGTTATAAGTTCCATCTCTTTGGATGCTGAGGCATTTACTCATCCTGTTCCAGCATAACAAATTTTGGTTGGACAGGGCAATGAAGATGCAGAAAGGATACTGAACTTGGTGTACACCACCCAGTCAATGTAGAGAGCTAAGGATGACATCACAGCTATGCCACCTAGAGCTGATGATGATGTTGACTATGGGACTAGGGAATCTGCTGATTTCTTTGGTGATGCAAGTGAAGTGGGGTCACTGGACATAGGGTAGAAGTAGGCCCTAATTCTAGATCTGGTATGCCATCTTGGGCATTTTCAAAGTAGTATAATGAATACTATATCAAGACTACCCTGATTTAACTTATAAGTCAGACACACTCTGCTCTTCAATCCACAACAAATGCCAGCACCAACAAGCTCCTACAAGCACACCTTGCTTCTCTTCAATTACAACAAATCCAAGGTTTTCAACATACTCAGGATGTCACCTCTATCAAAGGTGAAATTGATCAAATGAAAAGGGACATTTCTGAAAGGTTGGATTCTAAACTTCCAGAAGCTACAATGCTTGACATTAAGAGATAACTCGGGAAGAATTATGATCTTGCCATAAAGATAGATTCCTTGGATACCTGAATAACAGCAATGGAAGCTTCTTTAACAGCTATACATCTACATCAAGCTCAACAAACTCAACTACTACAACAACTAGTGGCTGCCCAACTCCCTTCCACTCAACAACTTGATGCTAACAAAAAGGGGGAGAAAAGCTCAAGTGAGAAGGAGAAAGGCAAAAGCTCAAGTAAGGGGGAGCTACAGCTAAACATATAAGTCAGCAAAGTGATTGTGCCAACAATTGCTTTCATAAAGCCACCAGTGTTGGATAGCATGGATCTAATCCAAATAGCAGCTGAAAAGCTTGAATTGAAATCAAATTCTAAGATGATTGATGTTACAGCTTTAGAGAAGGAAATAAAAGAAAAATGAAGAAAGATAGATGCGGATATCCAACAAAAGTTTGGGCCAATTCAGAAACCAGATAAAGTATTCAGTCATCACTCTCAAGTCATGAAAATCTCTGTGAATGACATAAGTATGAACTATCTGGAAAGGGGTCAAACTTCCTGCATCAAATCTACAAAGAAAGATCTCATTATGAAGGCCAAATGGAACTATCCTAAGTTTTCAGACAAGAATCCTATGGATACAGTGTTTGAAACACATAGGCCAAATGAGAAGAAGCTGTTGGCTAGGTCTATTACATTCTATAAGGATCCAGCTGATTCAGTGCTTAAAAGGAGAATTGCTAAAATTTACAGAAATGGTAAGGAGATTTGTGTGGTGGTTGGACACCCACTATTTGTGGAAGCTAAGAAGGGAGAGAAAGAAAGAATCAGGATAGAAAAGAAGCAAGTTGCCTTGGATGCTAAGAAGCACAGACAAAAGAAGGAGCAAGCTTCTATCTTGACCAAGCTTCAAGCTGTAAAAACCACAACAGAAACTTCAACACAACCATCTGAAATTGTTGAATCTTAAGATCTAAAGGTGCAAGCTGAACCTCAACAGACAAAGAAACCAAGATACAAGCAAAAAATCAAGAGAAAATTGGACTTCAATGATGAGGAAAAGGAAGACTCTATTCCCAGGAAGCCTACAACTACAACTCAAACATCAAAACCCTTTTTGGTATTTGAAGAATTCAAAGTGGTGGATTCAACAAGGAATATTCATGGTGAGCCCATAATTCCTAAGGATGAACCAGTAGACTGGGATAGTTTGCCAATTCCTGAGCTGAACTTTCTTATCTTTAAGGCAAAGAAGACAAAGTCAAGAGCAATCAAGAAATTGAAACCAGTGTCTCTCAAATCCAAGATCTTAACCAAATCCCAACCCACAGTCAACAAGAGAGATCTCATGTACATTTGTGATATTAAAGAGTTTTCAGATTTGAATCTCTACTTGGATGAACTGGAAGAAGTAAGAGGAATTGATGCTTACAGACACCTTCCTGAAAGACTGGTATTTAAATATAAGGGACGGAAAGAGATGACAAGGCCTCTTCATAGGATTCTCCAAGAAAGCCAATATGTTTCGATTAAAGTATATTCATCCTTTAAAAAGAACTTTGGATATAATGTGACTGCAAGGAGAATAGTTCTTAAGAAGATTGAGAAGCTGAGGAGTGATAGAGCCAAAGATGCACTTCCAAAAACTCTATATATTCCCTTCACAGGAAAGAGAGTGCATCTAAGGTCTTATTGGCTGATGGAATTCATGGACAACAAAGGATTAGCAGATTCTTCAGGTTGGAGGACCAGTTGAGTATCTCTAGCAATGAGACTCTTTTAGAAATGCAAGAAATGCTAAATCTCTCAGAAGCTGATGAACTTGAATTCCACAGACAACTCCAGAATCAAATAGAGGAAAATAATAGAAGACTTGGGAAGAAATCCAGACATTCAAGGAGATAGACTTATCTGCTCAGACTAGAGGAGCACCTTGAAAATTGATTGTGAGATACTCTTTGTACACTTTGCTTTGTTCAATTTTCAGTAAAACTTGCAGCACTTATTAGTTTTATCTACTATTTTTCAAAATGTACCTTTAGGATGTTTTGTTATCATCAAGTTTCTTTTAATTTATGGCTATAATTCCAGTTGACATAAATTGGGGGAGATTGTTAGGAGTATATAAATAAAAGAAAAATACAAGAACGTATTAGTTATATAAACAAAACGCAAGCAACATGAATATTGGCTGAAACGCCACATTCTAAAAACCTGTTTCTCTAATATCTACGAGTATAATTAGTTCACATTCTATGTTTATAAATATTCCAGATGATGGGATCCATGATATAGTTGATAATTTACTTATAAATGTATAACACATCCTAAAAGGAAACAATATACCAACTATATGAGGGATCATGTCCATTAACACGAGACCAAACAACAAAGCATCACAACAAAAATAAAACAAGGTAAACATCATAACAGAGAATCAAATAAGGTAAGTGACATACTTTAAATTTTAAATTACAAACTAAACACTCCAGTTAGTTCATAGCATCTTCACCATATACAACTAATTATTAGATCAACTTATCAAAAGTAGAACAAAATATTACATGGAATATGAATATGTAAAATTATCAAACACATTGAGTACAATAAACACCTATATGATAATGAAACTATCACATTACAACTTATGCATGTAAAACTTATATGCTAGCGAAATTATCACGATTACCACTATAACTCGTAACTACAACATGATGAAGTGAAAGATAATCAAAATAAGATGGAATTGAAACAAAGAGCAACCTAATTGAAATTTAAAACCCTAATCAAAATAAGCTAAAATGACATAAAAGATGATGTTGTGAGTAGGAAATTGCAGGTAGTGGTAATTGTTGAAATCGTTGAAAATTATAGTAAGGGAGTAGTATACATGAGTGAATATGTTGTACACATAATTTGGGATATAGATATTTAGATAGTAGTAAAGAATATCATTTGCGGGTCTAAAAAGAACTGGGGTTAGCTTGTTTGAACTTGGACTGCGCATTATGTCTAGGGGGTCAGTGGACACAAAGAGCCAAGATTTCAAAAATATGTATTACGGGTCGTTGATAATATAAATGAGGCATGTTGGATAATTTCTGATAAATAATATCTAAAAATTAATATTTCATGGCCATAGGTATTTTAAATTAAAATAAACACATAATATTGCATTTAATACATTGCAAAATATTCATAAAATTTCCGGATTTTACAATAATTGTCCTGCCTTTGTTTTCCTTCGAACAAAGCTACATTATTTTCAAAAATTAAAGCTTTATCTACAAAGGTATAGCTATTGATTGGTTATAATAATTTCCAATACAACATTTTTTAGACTGAAGAAGAGGAAGAGGAAGAGGAAGAGGAAGAGGAAGAGGAAGAGGAAGAGGAGGAAGAAGAAGAAGAAGAAGAAGAACAAGCCCGAGTTTGGTTCTAGTACACACCTCCTCCACTCAAGTTTTTGTGTGGATACCTCTAAGGCGTAGATCACTCAAGGCAGGATATGTGGTGATCAAGATTAAAGTTAGGATCTCCATTTATCAACCAATTCGTAAAACTTCAAAAAGTAAAAATCTAATTTAGGAATTGAATATCTATTTTTGCATGGATCATGCTTAGGGTTTCAAAAAATCTAGGTTTTATGCGTTTTAAATTACTATTTTTATTGTGTTTTATGCCTCGAAGCCCTTTCAGTTTGGATGTAAAGATTGCAAAAAAAAGATTCAACTACTACCATGTTTGGAAGAGAGGTTAGGATTCAAGGTTTATTATAAGATATTTTTCCAATAAAGGTAAATTATAAATTGAGTTTTATAATATGTATACCCGGCAACGTATAGGTGCGACCTGTGGCCCATACCTCTTTATTAATTTTAAAACACATAGTTTTTGAAACTATGAATTTATTTATTTTTCTAATAAAGTCGAATATATAGTTAGAAAAATTATATTTTATTATATAAGTAAATGTGATTAAAAATTTAGTAAGGCAAGAAATAAAATAATCAAATTTAAGCTGTACTTTACAAATGACTATCATTATAAGTTGAAAAGAAAATGAAGACGAACGAGCACATAGGAATCTAGGACCACCTGTAATTGACACGTCAATTTATAAAATATAACATTCATTACTTGAGATGCAGCATGAGATTAATGCTAGTGGCACATAACCTTCTAGGCTTTAATAACACACCGATTTGCGGTGTTGAAATATACTCCAATTTTAGTAGAATGATAACCCCCACCAATCATTTTGCCAACCTCTAAATGCCCAGCCCTCCATATTAAATTTCTCACCAACCAAGGCTTGTAATATTTGAACCTCTATCAACCCAATCTATCATTTATCAACTCCCAATCCAAATAAGCCTTTAATCTTTCACTTACTTCATACTTCACAATTTACAGGGGTGTTATGAGGCATATATTTATGACCTCCATCAATAATATCCCAATGATCCCGGACTTGGAGACACACCCTTCATGCATATCCTCATGTACTAATAACTGTTGTTATTCATCGTCTTCGTGACAAACTGATTTAGTGCTCCATCATTGATATCCATATCCTGGAATATAAATAGCAACAACAACAATAACATATTTTTTGCCAAAAATAATAATGTTTTTCCTTCCTTAAACAGCCATTACTGAGCCTAAAACATGATACACAGCTCTGATACTAAGTAGAAAGAATTACAAATTACTTTATTATCTACTTAAATCTATAACTCGAACCACTAAATACAGGCCCATGATCAAGTTCAATAACTAGGTAGAAAAATGCACTGAAAATACACACACACATTGATGTTTAACACAAGAGAGAATATATAATTATTTGTTAATATAGTTTGACTGAAATATAATTATTAAAAAGTCGAATCTGAAATACTCAAACTCGGATGTCATTTTAACTTTTCAGCATCCACTATTATTCACTCATAAAATCCTTTCCCTTTCTGTTTTGTACTCCAAATTTTAAAATTTTTAAGTCTTCATTTTCCAACGAACAACACTTCATCATTTTCAGAAATTCAAGATGTTTCCATCTATAAGCTAAAGCTTCTTGATTTTTTAGAAGAGATTTCAATTAAATAATGCTAGACTGATTCGCACATTTTTGAATACATTCGCACATCCTTGAGTTGAATTCAAGAATGGGTTGTACTCTTTATTTATGCCCCAAAAAGATATCTTCGCATTCGTGCCTTTTTTATAGACTCATCCGAATCTAGTTTTAAAATTTCAGCACACAAGAGCTTTACTTTCTAAAAGTTTGAACAATTGTCATGCTCTCTTGATTTCTATTTGTCAATTCATTCTCCAGAAACTGAAGTCTGGCTGTATTCTTCTAAGAATTTTTTTCTAATGTGTCCCAAACATCTATTATGTGACTCTTATCTCGGATGTGATCACATAGATCTTTGTGAATAGAGCCTCACAATGTAAATAATATTTTCCTACACATAATATTATACTTCCTTCGTACTTCAGAATTTCATGGGTGTTAGGAGGAAAATTTGTATCATCTCTATCAACAATATCGCAAAGATCCCGACATTGAAGATACGCCTTCATGCACATCCAACAGTACTAATAATTATTTTTAGTTAGATTCTCTATGTCAAACTATTCAGTGCTCCACCATCGATATCCATATCCTGTAATACAAATACTAATAATAGGAGTAGCAGTTTCTCTGCCAAAAAATCTATATTTTGCCTTTCTTTTCGCAAGCAGCCTTCACTGAGCATAACAGCTGATATACCGCTCCGATACCAAGTTAGAGGGTTACAAACCATACTTTTTTCTACTTTTATCTATAGCTAGAACCACTAATTAGAGGTCCAAGAACATGTTCAAGAATTACGCAGAAATATGCACTAAAAATAGACATTCATGCATTGATGTTTAACGAATGAGATGACCTAAAATTATTTATTAATATTGTCTTATTAAAATCTAATATAAAATAAATTAGATGAGAACATTTTATAGGAGCATTAGAATATTTTAGAGGATTATTAAGTGTATGAGTTTATTCAAGTTCCATGTATAGATATTAAATGCGGAATCTACAAGAACTTTCTAATGCATGTACTATGGATGCATCTATGGATGCATAATTGACTTCTCAATAATTTCGGAACCCTCACGAAGTTTAAACAAATTTTTTACAATAAGGAGTTGGGTTCTCAAGGTCAGGGTTTAGCATGCATTAGTATTTCTCTTAGCCCGCTTTCTTCTTTTTGATTCTCTGAGCCATATTCTTTTTCTATTTTTCTTAAATCCTAAATTGAGATAGTTCTTCCTTCTCCTTTCAATTCCTATCACACTAGTCCTAGGATTCCATGGTGTAGTGATGTCCACGATGTCGCTCAGTATCAGGCCTCTTCATGGACATAATTTGGGAGAAATTGTGCACCTTTACTCACTATTTTTCTCATATCCTCCTTCTACCTCGTGGAACGGAAATTGGTCTCCTTTTTTTTGCACAAGGTTAAGGGTAAAGCCATTTTCGTGGCACTACTCACAACTTGATTTTTTCGGTCAGACCTTCTCTTTGTTGGATTCGGATAGAGTATGCGTTAAATTGTGATTTGGGCAACTGCAAATTGAACGAGGAAAAGTGGCTTTGTAAAACAGTCGGTGTGATAAAATAATTTGTTTATTAGAAATGGCAAAGATCTAGAGAAAATAAATATATCAAATATTTCAAATTTTTGTGTGTGTGTATAAAAACATTATCTTATTTTCTCATTATCTTCACCTACTTACGACAAGCCCATTGCTAAAACCATAATGATTATAGCCATTTCTGTAATTTGAGACCAAAAAGTATATTTTTGTGTTAAAATAGAACTTTAACTTCAATGCTAGTTCTATTATGCAACCAGGCATTTCCAAATTAGCCTAATTTTATATCTCTCCTAAATTTTATTTAAAGCAAACCAATATTCGGTTTATTTATAGTTATTTAATTATGTGGTAATGACTAAATATAGATATGCATTAAAATGGTAATTTTGAAAAATTAGTTCTATATAGTATCTATAGAATCAATGATAGATATGTATAGGACTTATTCAGACAGGTTATGAGCTACAATAGATAGAGGTACATTACCTACTATGTGTCGGAGCGTGATTGATTTCAAACTAGGCTCTTAAAGGTCGAGGTGTGATTGATTTCAAACTAGGCTATTAAGGGTACAAGTCGGATGTAATGTAACCCAACCGTACTAGGTAGAACTGGTAGTTTTTACGGGTCGTGTATTTTCGTATCATGTACCTTCTCGTTTCGTGTACACAAATTTCAAACACAAAATTGACTCATTTAGGGTTCATGGACGTTCATGTTTGCGTATTTTAATGTTGTGTCATTTTCTTATCGTGTTTCATGTAAAATTGAATATAAATATAAATATTAATAAATAAATAAAATTATGAGATTTGTATATATTTTTTTTACCAAATATGTTAAATATATAAGTAAATCATATTACATATAATATTATAAAAATCATGTATTAATTTAAAAATAAATCTACACTTATATATTATAAATATTTATATTATACATCATAAATAGTAATATTTAATTATAAATATTTTATTTCGTGTACCTCGTGTCATTCGCGTACTTCAAATGTAAACAGAAAATCAACATTAAGTTTTGATCATGTACTTTCAAATTGTGTAATCAAAATATGAATACATAAAGCATTTTCCGTATCATTTTCATATAAGTGTACAAAATTGTTGGGGTAAGTATAGTATTAGGTTGTCTTGTTAATCAAAACCATTTTTTATAGATTTCGTGTCATTCCCTTTCCAAACAGATTCTTACTTTGTCCTTTTGTTAAACATATTACTTGACACACGTCATCACAACACAGCTGGACTTATTCATTTTCTATATTGTAAATATTGTATAAAAAGTTAGTTAGATAAATAGTTTTTTCCTACCAAGTATTTGACTTGTATTTATATACATTCTCTATACTTTTTTTCATTCAATTAAATACAACATAATTTCACACTACTAGAAATTTGTTAATAGACATCGCCCATTAGACATCAGTTTCTTATGCCACCAATGTAAAACAGTACTTTCAATATCGCTCCAAATAAAACCGATGTGTATGAATATTCAGACATCACTTTCTAATACAACTGATGTCTAATATATGCTCTAAAAAACACGCGCCCAACTCTTTCATTTCCCCCGTGTCTGTTTTAAATCAAATATATTTTCCCCCTTCACCAAATATTTCCCCCCTTACACAAATTTTAGCCCAAATCAACACACCCCCACTTAAATTAAAAGCATAAAGCTAAAAACTAAAATCAAAATCCAAAAATAAACACATCGTCTTTCATTCTCATCCCGACTTTCTCTTCCCAACCCCTTGCCGACGAACCCAACTTTCTCTCAATCTCCCCCATCTCTCTCTCTCTCTCTGTGCAATCCTTAAGCTAAGCTTAAAATTCAATTGAAGTTACTTGAAACTCAATTGAATCTCGAAACTCAATTGAATCTCGAAACTCAATTGAATCTCGGAGCTCTTAACTTCGACGCTTTGTTTGACTTGAAGTAGGTATTGCTTTGTTCAAAGTGAATTGAGTAAGAAAGTAAACCCTAATTATCTTTGAATCCCAATTGAGGATTTTTTTTTGACTTATTATTTTTCTTACTTTTGATACAAGTAGTAGACGAATAAAGACTCGTTTGCTCGAAAGCTCCAACTAGTAATTATTTTATTGTTAATTTTAATTTAATTGTGTAGCTTTTGTTTATTAAAATGTTATTTGTGTTTGAAATTTATATGAATCTGCATGATTGTATAAATTAGGTATTATATGTATAGGTAATGTTAGAATCCAGAACTAAACTTCCTATTATTACTGAGTAGGCAGTGTGATACTAGTAGTTAAGACTACCCTATAGGCAGTGTAATACTAGTCCCTATACGCAGCAAATGGACTTTACAACATCAAAAAAGAGAATCTGACCTTCAACCCTTGCTTATTTTTACCCATGTCTAGGTTTAACTGAATAGTTATTAGTTGTTGAATATTATAAGATTCAGTTGCAGTATTCCTATAATAACTTAGGATTTTAGATGAGTTGATAACTTAACTGTAATAGTTGATGTGTTAACAAGTTCATTAAGTGTCTTCATATCGTTTCCTTGATCTTACTAGAAAGAATCACTTATATGCATAAAACTATTTTACAAATGATGTCATTCTAGTGCCCAGAATGATTAAAATGTTGATATATTTTTATTACTAACATATAGCTTCTCTGGATTCCACAGCTCAGACTGGAAATGCTGATGGTGGAGATTGGCAGGAGGAAACATATCGAAAGGTAAAAAGTTAATGTACATATGTGATTTTGTTCGTGGTGAACCAACTAGTCATATACTTCAGTGATTTTGATGTTTCTCATGACAAACTACGTTACCCATTATGATAATTTATGGTTCTTAAAATATAAATTCTTAATATATCTATCTAAGATCGGTTTATCAAATGTAACCCGTGCATTCTTTTTTTGTATTATGATAAGTTATATATTATTCTCTGACAGGTGTCTACGGATGATAGTTTTCATTTTTAGTCATTCATTTTTTCTAGCAATATGAGATACATATCTGATGCTTATGTTGAGCGCACTATTTTGGACTGTTTATAGTTTCTGCATTTTAGGCATCTAGTTATACGGTTATACTCGTAGATATTGTTCTATTGGCAAGAAAAAAAATGAGCAAAGAATAATTCAGGGAAACGGTTTTGTGAAGAGTTTATTAATATTATAGAGTCTCTATGGTGGCCAATATTTTTATTAACTTATATAAATGTGTGTGTATATATTAAAAATGACTCTGTACTGCACCAACTTCTAAGAATCTCACATCTTTAGTTGAATTTTGTGGTGTACATGTACTATTCTGATTTTTAGCCATGTTACTGCTATTTGCTCATATAGCTTGGGATCATTACTTAAATTAAAAGTGGTAGTTACTCTTAGCTATCTTGGCCCAAGCCTTTTAGCCACCTAGAGTTGGTCTTCTCTTATTTTGACCAGTTTTAAATGTAATATCATACAATTTTTAGTGAGCGGTTTCTCCTCCCTGCCCGACACCCTTAAAGGCTCTACTTACTGCAAGAAATGCTACAGTTACTAGTGTCATTAAGTGATTACCTCAATGCCTAATGTTGAGAGTGAATATTTCTTTCATTAAAGTGGTGGTTCCTTGACTTGCTATAGCTAGTCTTGTGATTTGGCTTTGTAGTTCCTGTTTAAACCAATTCATAATGTCAATTATGTTTGGTCTCGTACTCTCGTATGCCATTTTGTTGCCATATATATTCTCAAAATTACATTATTGAGTTTCACATGTTTCCTTCACCAATAAGTCTTCATAACCAAAAATTTATGTGTTGCATATATACATAATTGTTTTAATAATCTATTGGTTTCGATATTATTAAAATGTGTCACAGGCTTCCTTCTTATAATCTGGGTTGCGGCCTTTATGTTCAAGTCGAATGATATTCTACAAAAGCAGACAGCTCTAAAGGTCTGATTCTTTTTCGTGTTCCTTTACCTGTAGAGCAAGTTTGTTTAGATAATTTTAATATGTTTGCAAACTGAAACAACAATCTTAGATTTAACTACTGTCTGCAGGGAGAGAGTAAATATTCAACTTTATCAGGCATCTTAAGTTTTACAGGGAATGCACGAAGAGAAATTATCCATGTAACATTACATTACATTGTTGTTTTAAAATCACATAGCTTGGTGTTGTTGGATATCACATTTCTCTTCGTGAATTGCTCTTTGGTTTGACTAAATTATGTTCTAATAAATACTTTTATCATATTACTTCTTTTTCTTGTATTCTTTATATTAGGTTTACAGATTTGTTCTTCACCCTCGATAAATCTATGAATAGTACATTAAATAAGCAGGAACTCCGACATTACGTAGATGGAACTTTGACAGATATTTTCATTGAGAGAGGTATAATTTACCTTAATTTTCTAGCAACTTGTCAAGAATGATTCATTCTAAAATGTAATGCACGAATATTTTCCAGAATCCTGGACTCAGTATTTCCTAGATATCTTCCTGGTCACTCTTGGCTTTTGGTTTTAGTGAATTTTTTAATTAATGTTTTCTCTTTCCATTAAATATTCACAGTGGTCCAGCAAGATTTCGAAATCCTACGATATCAAGGATCTTGATGTTCGTATGGAGACTCTTGGTTATATACATCTAAGCTTCTGGCAGACCTGTTGCATGGTTTGCAGCTTAACAGACTCTGATTATATATGACTATAAATGCTGTAATAAAGCTCGATGGAAGTACTTCACATAAAAATATTCTTGTCACATCTGCTTTAGGAGGTGTTGGTATTTTTGCAGGAGGTATTTGTGATGCCCTCAATCTCGGGGTTAGGAAATGAGGACACATACACCATTAAACTAACAATAAATAAGCATAAACCCCGATTAACTAATAACAGGATCTAAATAGGATTAAGTTTGAGACAAGATTACAACTATCAACCAGATAATATATAATTTACATAATTGATTCCGACTTGGGATCGACAGATAACCCATTGTATCTTTACAAACTCTCCGGCTAAAGCGCTTGCTCACACAGCCTGTACTACCTGCTCTGGCATCTGGAAGCCTACGACACGGTAGGGGCTACCAGGTACGCTCTTTTGAGCAGTGCGCCTAAGTCTGGCCATCTTTTCGCTTAACTGCCATGGTTAGAATAAAGCAAAATATATGAGCATAAAAAGCTCATCAAGTAACTATATGACAGTTCTATGATGCAATAATAACAATTTACCAAAATCACTTTTTAAGGCATTCTACTTTAAATCTCTAGGTGGCAGATTTCTGTCTTTGGGCTATGAAAGGGTTATGAAGAAAGATTTGGTCTTTCAGGAATCAGGGCTCAAGATAGGGTGAAATCCGACATTCATCACAAATCATTAACATGATCTCAAGGATCTTTCAAGTGGAAAGTAAGAATCTATTCAACTCTGGGAATCAATTATATGATTGATAACAATACCAGAATAAGAATCAGGGTTCTCAATGTTGTATGTTAAACAATAACACAATCAACTCTTCTCAAATCATTTTAAATTATTTCATTTTCAAAGAAGCAATTGTTAAGGCAATGTATTCAATATCATTTTATAAAGTGATAGGGAACCCTTGATTGGACTACTTTAACTTTCATAAATAATAATACGGGTGATCGGCCCGTACCGACCTCCATCCGGTCGTTAAGGTACCTATGGCATAATTTTAGCCTTAAACTGGACTAGCCCCGCTTGTCTCTTATATGACTGGACTAGTCCCATTAGTCTCTTACGTCTCAATCTAATCCATCAGGAATTCATTTGGAAAACCTTGTGTTGGAAAAGAAAGGGTTTACTAAGTTCATTCTATCATTACCAAGAATATGAAATCATTCGGACTCTTTCATGTCGAAACTCATTCTTAAGTTCAATTTCAAGAATTCAAAGGAATTGAATGAATCAAAAGTAATCAAAGATCAATACTATGGTCGAGACCAAATGATAATCAAGTACATAAGTTAGGGATTCAGGACAGTTCTAGAAATCACTACAGAATAAGGTATACAGAGGAAGGATATAGGTTAATCAAAAAAATACAAAAGGGAGTTCATAAAGGTTCTTATAAGGTTAACGAGAATTCATGGTATCCAAAGGAGTCAAAAGGTAATCAGGATATGAATCAACAGGGTTACTGTAAGGGTTTAAACAATAATCATATCAAGTCGTTACAAGAACAGTATCAGGGTGTTTCAAAGGATCAGTAACTTGTATGGCACAAGAATCAATATCAGGGTTCAAGAATCAATAGCATGTTATCACAAGTGTCTCAATCATGACATCAACAATATTCTCTCTATAAACCATTTATATAAGTAGCCAGAGTTACTTGCCTGGATTCGCTTTCCTGTTTTACGGGGTTTGAGCTACTGCCACCTAGAACACCTTTCCCTTTTCTAGCCTGAATGCCTTTACGCTCCAAATCTACAATCCAAAATCAAAACCCTAATTAGTTTCCCACTTGACATTCCCGGAACGTTTAACACTTAACCCAGTCCGCTCTATCACTTACTTTAAACTTACGAGTATAATTACAAGTATACTCATACAACACATAAAACAATATATTTCCCTTAAAACTCAATACTATAGTCATAACGACCATGTTAGTCGCTAAACACGCGCTAATAATACACGCAAGTATACACGTTCGCAAGTAATATAAAATCTTTTCTAGTTCGTTCACACAGAGACTGGCTTGGTTAACTAATTAATTTATGCACTTAAGCAACAATTTATGGTTATATTCAATGCTAAGACGATAACAAATTGAGGTTGTTTATAACTAAGAATTAAACTAACAATTATAACTAAGAGATTAAATATGACTGAATTAATATATATGACAAACATGGGATTCTAACTTCATTAAATACTTCATTCAATAGCCTTTTTGTTCTTAACCTTAGCATGTAATGGTGATGACACTAATCAGATAACACGAAACTGATAAACACCAACTTTCGTTGCACGAATACCATACTACCAGACATCCATAAAATAGATAGAAGCTGAATATACACCAATTATATTGAGACCCTATATGTCTATAGAATTTGACAATATAACGGTTTAAGCACAAGTTATCTATCTTGATTACATAGGGAAAGTAAGATGGCTAAAATTACCTACGAATCATGCATAACAAATACATGAACCTATGCTAGCATGGCAAGTTCTAAATCCTTAAATTCACTGTCGCTTCATTAAAGATTAACACACTATCTTATAAGTTTGTGACGCTCATAAGACGAATACGCACAACCAATACTAGGCTATCATACAATCACCACACACTAAGGCATCGAAACAAATTAACTAAAGAAATTCTTAAATTAATCCGTTAGATCCCCACGATAATGATTAGCCTATAATCGGACTCATCATCAACGTGGGTTCCGATGAAAGTATGGTATAACAAACATAGTCTTTATAACGAATAAAAAAACCAAGTTAACACAAGAGTATAGGTTCAACAAAATAAGAAATGAGCATCCAAGATTACAACTCAAAATAAAGATTCACAAGAATAAACTAGATCGTCTTCGCCTTTGTTAAATTGTGATATAGGTCTCTTGTCGTCTTTTCCTTGCGTTCTGATATGTCTCGGACTTGATTACTTATGAAAAATGACCTAAAGTTGTTTATATAGCAGCCTTATGCAATCCAGAAGTCCTCCAATTGTAATTATAATAGAATCAGGATTCTTTGATTTCGCACCGGCGCGGCCGCGCGCTATCACAGCGCGAGCGTGCTGCCTTTCTGACATCCTGGCACAGCCGCGCGCTTGACCAGGGCGGGCGTGCCGTACTTCTGGAAAAACTTCATATTTTCTTCTTTACCTTGCTGCTTCAAGCCGGATTTTCACGAGCTTTTATTCCAACGCCATCTTCACACAAAATTAGCACCAAAATAATGCTAATTTACCTGATTACTTAGATAATGCCTGAAATGCAAAAACACTAGAAAATACGTCAAAACACTTAACAACTGAGTATAAACGCATCAATTTAAAGCTTATTAGAGCATTATAAAGTGTCATAAATGCCACTCAACATACCCCCAAACTTGAATCGATGTTTGTCCTCACTCAAAGAACAAGAACAAAAATGCATGAATGCAACTAATATGAATGCAACTAATATGAATGCAACGAATATGAATGCAACAATCCCAATGGAATAACTAAACCAATCAACGAGCAACATCTCAACAGATGCAGTTACTCGTATAACGATCAATCAAATCATACAAATCAACTTACAAACTAGAGACGTGCGTGTGGGAAAATGCTTACAGATATACTATCGCAACTAGATCAATAATCATGACTCACTGCTCAACAAGGCAATCGCAAGGTTATAAATAAAATAAAAAGCTAGACTCAAAATAACTTATAACACTTCAATTCTTATATTGGATTTTTATACGGATTCATGCTTTTATTCAAACAAAATAAAACACATATGTTTATTTGATCGTGCAATGAGTGAGGTCTACAAAAGACTTATACAATAGTACCCATGTAGCGAGCGTTAGGTTAGCGGATCCCAGACTATAAAAGCCTTAGGTCACTAGGCACAAAGTCAACTAAGAACTTAATAACTCGGATACTAAAGAGCCCACTCGTGATCAATTATACATAACACTTATTCATTTTATTTTTCTTCTCTCTTTTTTTCAATTTTTTTTCTTTTTCCTTTTTTTAATTTCTGAACGAGTGCGTTTCGCTCCATCTCGCTCAACCCTAGACTACTCATATAAATATGAGCCGGCTACTAGCCATTTGACACCTAGCCACAACAACTAACAATGAAATCCAATTTTTCTCCAATTTCTAAAAATCCATGTTATTTTATTATTAAGAGAATATCCTAAATTTTAAATATAAACCAGCGATTAAACCTCGACAAATAAACAAACCATGATCATGATCTAGCACTCTAGCAACCTATAAGACTTAGTGAAATACAATTATCTCTAGCATGCAAACTAATTTGATAAGACTTAACATCACTAAATATGATATCACTATACTAGCATCAATATTACAAATCAACTGGAAAAATCATCTAAAGGATCATGTTATAATGCACATACATGAACTATATGAACAAACTAACATAAAAAACTACCAAAAATAAAAAAAAAACTACATGGAAAAATATGCAACTATATGAACTAAACTATCATGAATATGCAACTACATGCGACTCATACAAAACATATTCCTTCAACTACTACCCCCAAACATAAAATATTCACTGTCCTCAATGAAGGTAATAGTAAGGAATTCAGGCATACCTAATCAGAATCAGACTCCTCACCCTCAACGGGTGGAGTATCAGGTGTGTCCGGAGGTGGATACATGGAATCTTCACGAAAAATGGCCACTAAATGTCAACACCGGTGGCTCTAAAAGCTGTCCCCAATGCCTGGGTGAGATCACGTGCAAACCTGCTGTGGATGTCATGCATCGCATCCATCCTCCTAGCCAGACGCATGTACTGCGTATTGCCCTTCTTTGATTGTTCTTGTAATTAAGATGACTCTATCTCCTCACCCAACTGAGCTCTCCAACCCGCTTCATGGGCTTTCTTTGAACCACCAGCATAATACTGATCAGCTGGATGCTTGCCCGGAAGCATATCAAAAGAATAACCAAGCCCCTTAGGATCGGGTTTACCACCATACCACTCCACCATGTGCAATATAATTGAACTATCAACGGCAGAACTAGGGAGCTGAAGCTGCTCATGTGCGACCCACGAACACGAACTATCGCACACAACCTCGTAACTATGGATGCATAGGGTATATAACTCGTAGTGCTCCCTCTCAAAAATCTCAGAATACCATGGTGAATAATCCTACTGATGTCCACATAATCACCCTTCAGAATACCCCACAATAAGCGTGCTCGCTCCACAAATAAAGGCATTCCAAACACGGGCAAATCTATTCATACAAGAAGCAGGGAATGAGGCATAATCAGTTGTTCCCCTCTTGAATGTCCACTGAATCTTAGGTACACATAGAGTAGCAACAATATTATCCAAGTCAAAATCGTCTGAAGTCTTATCATTCCAAATATCCTGACCGGGCTTTTTCGCGGGTTGATTAATTACCCTCCTTATCGCTCCTGTACTATACTCCACCTTCATCCCCCAACCACCGTGAAATCATTCTTCTCCACCTTTGCATTAGCATGGAACTCTCGAACAACACTCATGGGTACAGCAGTGGGCTCCTCACAAAATGAAACCCAGCCTATCTCCTGAATGCTTGACCCGGATCATTCTCAAAAATTTCCACTGCTCCATATGGAAACACAGTTTTGACAATAAACGGCCCTGACCATCTTGATTTCAACTTTCCAAGAAAAAGACGGAGACGAGAGTTGAACAAAAGAACTTATTGCCCTGGCACAAATGATTTGAGCACTAGACCCCGATCGTGCCACCTCTTGACTTTCTCCTTGTACATTTTGTTATTCTCATAAGCTTGAAGTCGAAATTCATCGAGCTCATTCAATTGAAGCATCCTCTACTTCCAGCTGCATCCAAATCTAGATTCAATTTTTTTAAAGCCCAATAAGTTTTATGCTCCAGCTCCACCGGTAAATGACACCCCTTACCATAAACCAACTGATACGGTGACATCCCTAGCGGAGTCTTGTACGCTATTCGATAAGCCCAAACAGCTTCATCAAGCTTCAAAGACCAATCCTTCCTCGATGGAGACACAACTTTCTCTAAAATATGCTTAATCTCTCTGTTAGATACCTCGACTTGACCATTTGTCTGGGGATGATAAGTCGTAGCAATGTGATGATTCACATTATACCTTTGCTTCATAGTAGTGAACTTGTGATTGCAAAAATGCAACCCCTCATCACTGATTATGACTCTTGGAGTTCCAAATCTTGTGAATATCTGCTTATGAAGAAAATTAAGCACCACTTTCGCATTGTTTGTTGGAAACACCTTAACTTCAACCCATTTCGACACATAATCAACTGCCAACAAGATATACTGATTGTTACAGGATGAGATAAATGGCCCCATGAAGTCAATTCCCCAAACATCGAAGATCTCAACCTCGAGAAGCACATTAAGAGGCATCTCATCCCTCTTAGACATATTACCCACACGTTGACATCAATCACATTTCAAAATGAACTGGTGAGAATCTTTAAACAAGGTTGGCCAAAAGAATCCTGCTTGCAGAATACGAGCTATTGTCTTTTCTCCACCATAATGTCCTCCATAATCCGCTGAGTGGAAATCTCTCAAGATCCCCCCCCCGTTTCGCTGTAAGGAATACATCTCCTGATGATTTGGTCAGTTCATTGTCAAAAAAGAAATGACTTATCCCACATATACCACTTCACCTCATGTAGAAAATTTTTCCTTTGAGCATAAGATAAGTCGGAAGGCATGATATTACTCACAAGGTAGTTCACAATGTCTGAAAACTACGGTTCTTCTTCTTGCACTCCAAATAGCTGCTCGTCGGGAAAAGACTCATATATCAATGCCTTATTTAATGAAGTAGCATTAGGGTTCTCCAAACACGAGAGATGATCAGTGACTTGATTTTCAGTCCCCTTTATGTCCTTGATCTCTAGTTCAAATTCTTGAAGCAAAAGAACCCATATAATCAATCTAGGCTTCGAGTCCTTCTTCAAGAAAAGATAACAAATTGCAGCGTGATCAGTGAAAACTGTCACCTTAGTCCCAAGTAGATAAGATTGAAATTTCTCAAAACCATAGACAATAGCCAAAAGTTCTTTCTCCATAGTAGTGTAATTCAATTGAGCACCATTTAGGGTCTTACTAGTGTAGTAGACCACATGAAACATGTTGTTCTTCCTCTGCCCAAGAACTGCTCCAACTGCATAATCACTTGCATCGCACATCATCTCAAAAGGTCCATTCCAATCAGGTGCAGTTATGACAGGTGCCGTGATTAAACTCTTCTTCAATTTTTCAAAACCTGCAAGGCACTCGTCATCAAACTTTAAAGGGACGTCTTTTTCTAGCAAACTGCACGATGGCTTCGAAATCTTAGAGAAGTCTTTGATGAAACGCCTATAGAAACCCGCATGACCAAGAAAACTGTGAATTCCCTTAACAGAAATAGGTGAAGGAAGATTTTCAATGACCCCCACCTTGGCTTTGTCCACCTCAAGACCCTTACTAGAATCCTTGTGCCCAAGAATAATGCCCTGTCGCACCATAAAGTGACATTTCTCCCAATTGAGAACCAAATTGGTCTCAATACACCTCTTGAGAACGTGTCCAAGATTTTGCAAGCATTCATCAAAAGAATCACCAAATATAGAGAAGTCGTCCATGAACACCTCCACATTCTGGCCAATCATATCCGAAAAAATGGCCATCATACATCTCTGAAATGTGGCTGGTGCACCACACAAACTAAACGAAACTCGTCTGAAGGCGAAAGTACCAAATGGACAAGTGAAGG
Source organism: Apium graveolens (assembly GCF_009905375.1). Taxonomy (NCBI): domain Eukaryota; kingdom Viridiplantae; phylum Streptophyta; class Magnoliopsida; order Apiales; family Apiaceae; genus Apium; species Apium graveolens. The sequence continues at coordinate 197,349,979 of NC_133654.1, read as the reverse complement.
TAGTCTTCTCTTGATCTTCGGGAGCGATACAAATCTGATTGTAACCTGAATAGCCATCAAGAAGACAGTAGTACTCATGACCGGCCAATCTATCAAGCATCTGATCAATGGAGGGCAAAGGGAAGTGATCCTTCCTAGTGGCCTTGTTCAGCTTCATATAGTCCATGCAAACTCTCAACCCCGTGACTGTTCTTGTAGGAATAAGCTCATTCTTCTCATTTGCAACCACAGTAATTCCACCTTTCTTTGGCACATATTGAACCGGGCTTACCCATGTACTGTCAGAAATAGAGTAGATGATTCCTGCATCTAGCCACTTAAAAATTTCTTTCTTCACTACTTCCTTCATGATCGGATTAAGTCTTCTTTGTTGCTCAACCGTGGGCTTGCTAACTTCCTCTAACATAATTTTATGCATGCAATAAGAAGGGTTGATTCCCTTGATATCTGTTATAGTCCAACCAATTGCCGATTTGAACTCTCTTAGATGCCTCAGGAGCTTTTCCTCGTCACTACCTGAAAGGTCAGATGCAATAATAACAGGAAAAGTACATGCATCACCTAAAAACGCATACCTCAAATGCTCGGGTAGAGGCTTAAGATCAAGAGTGGGAGCTTCCTTAATAGATGGCTTGAGGCGTTTAAGAGCTTTATTCAATTCCTCCACTCCAAGAGATTCAAAAGGTATCTCAATCTTCCTCTTCCAAGGAGAAGAATTCAAATAATGTAATTGTTCTTCACCTTCATCATCTTCACTATCTGAATTTCCCAATAAGGCTTTTTCTAAGGCATCGGACCTTAGCAATTGATCAAGTTCTGAAGTAACTATAGAATTGACCAATTTCACCTTTAAGCACTTCTTATTTTCTGTAGGAAATTTTATAGCATTGAACACGTTAAAAGTTACATCCTGATCCAGCACTCGCATTGTGAGCTCACCCTTCTACACATCTATCAAGGTTCGGCCAGTCGCCAAGAAAGGTCATCCCAAGATTATGGGAATCTTCTTATCCTCCTCAAAATTAAGAATGACGAAATTAGCAGGGAAGATGAGTTTATCAACCTTGACCAAGACATCCTCCACAATACCTCGCGGATATGTAATAGAATGGTCGTTCAATTGCAAGGTCATATAAGTCGGTTTTGGATCAGATAAGTCCAACTTCTTGAAGATTGAAAAAGGCATCAGATTGATGCTAGCTCCCAAGTTACATAAGCATCTATCAAAAGACATTTTTGCAATAGTACACGGAATAGTGAAACTTCCTGAATCTTAAGCTTCAGAGGCAACTTCTGTTGCAGCACATCACTGCATTCCTCCGTGAGAGCGACAGTCTCTAAATCATCTAGCTTCACTTTCCGAGAGAGAATACCTTTCATAAACTTTGCATAACTAGGCATCTGCTCAAGAGCCTCAGTGAAAGGTATGTTGATATGAAGTTTCTTGAACACCTCCAGAAACTTCTCAAATTGCTTGTCCAGCTTTTTCTTCTATAGTCGCTTAGGAAAAGGCGGTGGGAGATAGATCTGCTTCTCCCCTGTATTACCCTCAGGAGGAGTGTGCTCAATAGTAGTCTTCATTGGTTCCACTTCTACTTCCTGCTGCTCTACTTCTTTCTCAGACCTTGCTTCTTCAGTTAATGCTTGAGTTTGTTCGGGATTCGCAACCTTTCCAGACCTCAAAGTGATTGCATTTATCTGCTCCTTAGCTTCCTTCTTTCCTGGAACTTCAGTGTCACTAGGTAGTGTACCAGGCTGATGATTTAGCAAGGCATTGGAAATTTACCCAATTTGATTTTCCAAGGTCTTGATAGAAACAGCTTGACTCTTGCACATTAGCTTCAACTCCTCTAATTAAGATTTTTCATTAGCTTGTTGTAGTTGAAGTAGCTGTCTTGGAGCATACTGCAGTTGCTGAAAACCAGAGGGGTTGTACTGCTTCGTTGGATACTGCTGATAAGGCTGTTGAACCGTATTTTGAGTGTTGCTTCAACTGAAATTAGGATGATTGCGGTTGTTGGGATGATAAGTGGCTGGCACAGGTTGCTGCGAATGCTGAAAGTTGCTAACAAACTGAGCTGATTCACTAGAAATTGTGCACTGATCAGTCTCATGGGCACCAGCACAAAGTTCACAGACACTAGTGATTTGATTAACCCCATGATTATCCAAAGTGTCCACCTTCATCGTCAAAGCCTTAAGTTGGGCAGCTATAGCAGTTGTTGCATCTAATTTCAGAATTCCTGCTACCTTTCCCTGAGTCAGTCTCTAAGAAGGATTCTGGTACTCATTAGCAGCCATCAGTTCAATAAGTTTATAAGCTTCATCATAGCTTTTAGCCCCCAAGGCTCCTCCTGATGCTGCATCAAGCATGGGTCTAGAAGTAGCACCCAATCCATTGCAGAAATAGTTAATAATCATCCAATCAGGCATGCCATGGTGTGGGCACTTCCTTAGCATCTCCTTATATCGATCCAAGCCTCACACAGAGATTCTCCAGTTTGCTGAGTGAACTGAGTAAGAGCATTTCTGATTGCAGCAGTCTTCGCCATAGGGAATAATTTAGTGAGAAATATTTGATCAAGATCTTCCCAGGTGGTGATAGACCCTGCTGGTAGAGAATGTAACCAGCACTTAGCTTTGTCCCTCAGAGAGAATGGGAAGAGTCGCAGTTTGATAGCATCTTCAGTCATATCATTGAACTTGAATGTGTCGCAGATCTCGATGAAATCCCTAATGTGCATGTTGGGGTCTTCAGTAGGAGAACCCGGAAACTGAACTGAGTTCTGTATCATCTGAATCGTGCTTGACTTGATCTCAAAAGTGTTGGCCCTGATGGCTGGCCTGATGATGCTTGACGGAATGTCATTGATCTTAGGCTGAGAATAGTCCATCAAAGCCTTAGGATTCTCTACTTGATCACCCATCTCTACTAACACTGGTTCCTCGACTTTCTCTTCTTCTTCTACCTTCTTCTCTTCTTCAAAAACTTCTTTTTGAACCACCACAACTTCTTCCTCGGCTTTATCCAGTGTTCTCTTACGAGTACGCGAACGCGTATGCATACACCCTCGCTAGAGTACCTGAAATAAGACAAGAAAACAAATAAGTAACAATGTCCGAGTCAATGAACTTTAACGACCACTGATGGAAAATACATAAACTAAAAATTAACACTGTAGTCCCCGGCAGCGGCGCCAAAAACTTGTTAGTCGCTAAACACGCGCTAATAATACACGCAAGTATACACATTCGCAAGTAATATAGAATCTTTTCTAGTTCGTTCCCACAGAGACTGGCTTGGTTAACTAATTAATTTATGCACTTAATCAACAATGTATGGTTATTATTCAATGCTAAGACGATAACAAATTGAAGTTATTTATAACTAAGAATTAAAATAACAATTATAACTAAGAGATTAAAGATGATTGAATTAATATATATGACAAACATGGGATTCTTACTTCATTAAATACTTCATTCAATAGCGTTTTTATTCTAAACCTTAGCATATAATGGTGATGACACTAATCAGATAACTCGAAATTGATAAACGCCAATTTTCGGTGCACGAATACCATACTACTAGACATCCACAAAATAGATAGAAGCTGAATAGACACCAACTATATTGAGACCCTATATGTCTATAGAGTTTGACAACATAACGGTTTAAGCATAAGTTATCTATCTTGATTACATAGGGCAAGTAAGATGGTTAAAATTACCTACGAATCATGCATAATAAATACATGAACCTATGCTAGCATGGCAAGTTCTAAATCCTTAAATTCACTGTCACTTCATTAAACATTAACACATTATCTTATAAGTTCGTGACGCTCATAAGACGAATACGCACAACCAATACTAGGCTATCATACAATCACCACACACTGAGGCATCGAAACAAATTAACTAAATAAATCCATAAATAAATTCGTTAGAACCCCACGATAACGATTAGCCCATAATCGGACTCATCATCAACGTGGGTTCCGATGAAAGCATGGTATAACAAACATAGTCTTTATAACTAATAAACAAAACCAAGTTAATACAAGAGTATAGGTTCAACAAAACAAGAAATGAGCATCCAAGATTAGAACTCAAAATAAAGATTCACAAGAATAAACTAGATCATCTTTGCCTTTGTTGAATTATGCTATAGGTCTCTTGTCGTCTTCTCCTTGTGCTCTGATATGTCTCGTACTTGATTACATACGAAAAATGACCTAAAGTTTTTTATATAGCAGCCCCATGCAATCCAGAAGTCCTCCAATTGTAATTATAATAGAATCAGGATTCTCTGATTTCGCACCGGCGCGGTCGCGCGCTATCACAGCACGGGCGCGCTACCGTTCTGACATCCAGGCGCGGCCGCACGCTTGACCAGCGCGGACGCGCCGTACTTCTGGAATAACTTCAGATTTTCTTCTTTTCCTTGCTGCTTCGAGCCGGCTTTCCACGAGCTTTTATTCCAACACCACCTTGACACAAAATTAGCACCAAAATAATGTTAATTCACCTAATTACCTAGATAATGCCTGAAATGCAAAAACACTAAAAAACATGTCAAAACACTTAACAACTTGAGTACAAAAGCATCAATTCAAAACTTATTAGAGCATTATAAAGTGTCATAAATGCCATTCAACAGACCACTTATACAATCTTAGAATCGAAACGACTCAATTCTTCCTTTTAATTCACATAATTCGAACCAAAACCAAACAAATAAACCAAATAATTCTTAGTAACCTTACATGCATTCACTTAGTGAGATCCTAGAATCAAATCAACCATTTTTACAACCATAATCTATTCGGCTTTATCACAAAACACAAACAAGAAATCAAACGATTCTTTTAGATTCTAATCTTGTCAAATACAACCCCATATCGTCACATGCAATCATTATTTCATCCAAATCTAACTTCAATTCATCAATATAATTCATGGAAACACATAAGCAACACCTTAAGCACATAATTCATCTTAATTAGTCTATAAATTCGATTTATACCATTTGAATTTCCCAAGAAATATCACATGCAACACCACAAATTGACATACAAGTACAAGGATCATTTATAAACTTTAGTTCAAGCCAAAATTCATCCTTTTAAACCATTTTCAAAGAAAACCGAAGAAAATTTAAATCCTCATACCTAAATCCTTTGTAAACTTAAATTAAAATCAAAACCCCCTTTTTAAATAGTAAAAATTTGAACTAAAAACCATTTAATTATGATAAAAAGATTCTTTGATACTTAAACCTCAATTACCCTATGCAAACAACTACTCCTCTCCTTTTTATTTACAAAAATTTAAACCCAACATCAACACAAAACCAACCAAATCACTCGCAACCATTTTAATGCTACCATTCATACTATCACACATCAAAATCATTTCTCCCACATAATTTTTAAGAAAAATTCGAACCTATCAAGTGTTCAAAATAGAAAGAAACTTAAAACATTAACATGCAATGACTCTTAGTGACATGTATATAGATTTCTATGACATGCATCCCATTTCATTCAACTAAACACAAAATCACCTACTAATAAACCTCGTATCCCATCTTCTAAGCATAAAACTTCATTTACCATCAAAACTCAAGAAATCATCAAATATCAAACATGCAATTTATATCTTAACAAGATTATACTATAGCACTTAGAAAATTACACTTATAAAAGCCACCGGCTCTCATTTGATCACGGCCGGTGGTGGTCGAACTCAAGAGTGCCCATACACGGGTGTCCTCTTTGAGTTTTGGACCTTAGAATCACACACAAACTCTTGTTTATACTCCCTCATGATCACATACCAAGAAATTGCACTTTCTTCAATATAACCAAAGAGATGAAGCTATGAAAAGTTGCTTAGAAACTTACATGCAAAGTATAAATGTATAGAGGGATGAAAATGATGATTATTGATGGGTAGATCTTTGAATTTGAGCTAGGTTTTGAGGTTGCATGTAAGAGAGAGAAGAAGAGAGATGGAGAGAGCCGAGAGAGAGAGAGAGAGAGAGAGAGAGAGAGAGAGAGAGAGAGAGAGAGAGAGAGAGAGAGAGAGAGAGAGAGAGAGAGAGAGAGAGAGAGAGAGAGAGAGAGAGAGAGTTCGGGAGTGAGGGAGAAAAAGAGAGAGAAGAGAGAAGTGGGAGAAGAAGAGAAGAAAAAGAGAAGGGAGGGTGTTTTATATAATGGTTTGGCAAGGGTAGTATGGTAATTATACCATATTTTGATTTTTTATATCTCTTTTTATTTTATTTTTAAGCTCAAAAACGAATTTGAATATTATATAGCTCTCTCATAAAAGATGAAAAAGGAAGGAATATCAATTTTAAAATATATAATTCGAAATTAGCTTTCCAACCATATTTTTAAAATAATTTTTGAGCGTACAGTTTATTTTCCATGGATTTTACAAGATTGCGGTCAAAATAGAAATAGAATCAATTAAATCATTTTAGAATACACCGATCACGAAATAATTCCATCTATCATTTTTTTGAAAGTCTCTAGGACTCTTTCGAAGATAACAAAACAAAATTTCACGCCTTGACCATACTCGGATAATTTTATATAAATATATAAAGGTTCAATAAACCTTATTTTAAATCAAATAAATCCCTTAAAATCATTTAAAAATAACCAGAGCACATAATCAAGCATATTTTCAAGAAATAGCACGTATTCACATATCATGACTCATATCGTAACACATTCGATCATAAGAATTCCCCTTTTTAATTAATAACCATTTTTCGCGTAACGGGTCGCGTCCTGTCTAACGGCCCGACGCTGAGCGTTTTCAAGTACGCTTCTCAATCATTCTCTTTATATCAACTAACACATCACTGGAATATAATACTCACTTAAACATTCCTATTTAACACAATAACATATAGTTCACATTTAAATACCTTAATCTCTTTTTAAGACGGCTATTGTTCATCCTAACGGCCCGATAACATAGCTTATCTCCTAAGCTGACTCATCAAACTGGAACGGGTCATTTTACGTTCCCAGTTACTAATATACAATAAAGACAATTAACCAACAAAATTATTTTAGCACATAATTTATAATTACAACAGAGAATTATACTTTATTCTCTTAATCACATCGTGAAATTCCCAGTCGCTACAGTGTTGGTCTTTTTGTAGTGTTCCATAAAATGTTTAGTTTTGACTTTGTTTTATAGTTGTACTATGTAGTTTAGATATGATGAATATAGTTGGCCAATTAGATGGATTAGATAATGTACGTAGATAGTCTTTATATTTGATGACTTAAGGAGTTTGTTGGTTTGATGGAGGTTTGATAATGGTAAAAAAAATTACGATTTCGATTTGGTCTTATCTTTATTTTTTTTGGTAGATTTTTGTTTTGGAATATGTTTTAAATTTAGCATTTAGTATTTTTAAGTGCATATAATACAATTAGGATAGGATAATTTATAGTCAATAGACATCAGTTGAGATATACAACTTCTGAAAATTGATGCTACGAGTCCCAAACATATCAGATCTAGTTAAGGAACCGATGTCTAATCAAATCTCTAACATCGGTTTTCATTTACAGGTGATTTAAAAATGTAACTTTGACATCAGTTTAATGTTTAAAAATGATGTTAATGCTGATTTTTATCTTGTAAATTAAATGTCAATGTTTATAATTAGATCATATTAAAGCTAGATAAAAAAGGTTGTAATGTAGTTTTTGTTAAAAAAAATAGAGAATAGACATCGGGTTTCTATTTGGAACCGATGTTAAAGCTATTACCAAACACCAGTTTACAACCGATGTCATATGGGGTACCTTTCTCTACACCCGCATAGACATCGGTTAGGAAAACCTTTAACATCGGTTTTTAGCTAATGTCTATTGAAGGTATTCTAGTAATATCACCACTTCTTCTCCTTCTCCATCACAGCTACATGCACATATAGATACATAGATTGTAACAGGTTTCACATGGTATCAGAGCAAACACGATCAACAATGGTGATGTAGTGATTTTTTCGCATCAACCAAACACTCGGTTCAACTTTCTCTCACTCAATCTCTCTCGATCTCTCTCAATCTCTTTTCCAAGTTTTCTCGATCTTCTTTTCATTATTTCTTCATTAGTTTATCATTTTCTGGTTAGTTTCAATTCTTATACTATTTGTTGCCTTGTGAGTGATTAATGTACACCTAGTCTACTTTTATTATATGATTCATTTCCAATCGATTGAAAATATTTATGAACACGTATTGTTTGTGTAAATTCCTCTTTGATATTATATTCATACAATGACTACAACTGAATTCGATACTCACACCGATCCCGGTAGTTCTCAGAATAACACTCATAATACACAATCTATGTTTGACATGTGTCAAAACTTTTTTCATATCTCTACAATAATCGACTTCGATAATCCTCTACATCTTCAATCATCTGACAATCTAAGCATGAAATTAGTTAGTGAAGTATTTGATGGGACTGGATTTAGGAACCGGAAATGTTCAATGCTTATTGCTCTTTCTGCACGAAATAAATTATGTTTTTATGGATGGATCTATGCCAAAACCTTTAACCTCTTCTTCATCATTCAAGAGTTGGACTCGTTGTAGCGATATTGTAATTTATTTGATTTTGGGCGTTTTATCCAAATCAATTGGGCGAAGTGTCATTTACTTAACCACTGCACATCATATGTGGCTCGAACTTGAAGAACACTATGGTGAAGCAACGGTGCTCAGCTATTTGGTATGCATTAGGAACTGACTGAAATTTCTCAAGGAAATGTTAGTATCTCTAATTACTTCACCAAATTCAAGATGCTTTGGGACGATATTGATTCTCTCTGTTTGGGTCATGTTTTTACTTGTGGGTTGTTATCTATGAAATGCAACATAAGGGGGTGAATGTGTATTTTTGGTTTTTAATTAACTGTGAGAGTGTTTGGCTATTTGGAATAAAATGAATGTATTAACTTGTAGTGAGAGAATCCTTAATTGTAAGCACACAGGCATATTATCAAAAATTCACTTGATTTATATTAAATCAAATTTGTATTGCTACAAATCTGTGTTCTTAAAGATAAGAACTCATCTACAATTCTTGGGAGAGAATACTAGATATTTCCTAAATTTGTTTGTTACTTCTAAACAAAGGACCTGTGACATGCTTTATAGATCAACATGCACGGGTTTACAAAACTTGCATTAAAATGGACTAACATAATTTCTAAAGTTATTTTGTACATTTTCAATTCCAGTGTTAGCAAATCTGTTTAGAATCTATTAGTTCTGTGACCCTCCTTTGTCCTGTGAATCTTGGCCCTTGATCTTGCAGTCTTTAAGTTGCATTTGTAGGCTTTACAATTCAGTGATATAATTATTTATTGAATGATAATCTTGTATCTTCAAGTTGTCTGCATTCTGAATTATGAAGTAATTTGTCGAGATCTCTTTTATTCTGTAGAGATGTCACATATCGATAAGTAAAATGACGTATCGATATCTTGAGTTCTCTACATGTGTTTTGACTTGTCGAGGTCTCCAGTTCTCTACAAGTAAAATGACTTGTCGATATCTCCAGTTCTCTACATAAGCTTTTGACTTGTCGATATCTCTAGTTATCTACATGAAGAATGACTTGTCGATATCTCTTGTTCTCTACATGAATAATTTACTTGTTGATATCTCCAGTTCTCTACATGGACATTTTGACTTGTCAATATCTTCGGTTCTCTATATGCATATTGACTTATCGATATATCTTGGGACTTCTTTATAAGTCATTTTAGACTTCTCGACATACTTCTCGATATTCTTTGATCCATGACTTATCGATATCTGACTTAAAACATTTTTCCTAGAATAACATTATTCAACTCCAAGCTTCTATACTTTTCTCTAAGGCATGATCATGATTGATCTTCTTCAAGAGTTTATTCCTTAGCTTGATGGGTGTTCATAGAAAAATCCTCCAGTCTAATCTACTTAACATTTTTACAGACTCAAGAAATATAATTATAGAATACAAAATTAAATTATCATACAACTTATCCTTAGGATTTTCAAGATGACTTAGTCTTGTTATGTACATGCATGTCTTGCACAACATGGTTGCACGTGTGGTTCCTCTCAGAAACTCACAAAATTTCATCAAGATCAAAGAGTTATACAATTTTATGATGGGTTTAAATTATTCTTACAACATGATGAGAGGCTCATTCTTATGAAATATCCATTGCCCACTCTAGGTCATGTTTACAGTCTCATATTACAAGAAGAAACTTAAAGGGAAATACATACTACTAGACATTTATTGTAAGATTCTGCATCCTTGAATGCCAATTCTTCAAGATTTACCTCTCAGTTTAAGCCCAAACAATCTACTTCTGACACCAGAAAATCACCTCTCCATTGCAACTATTGCAAAAAACAGGACACTTGATTGATAAATGCTTTAAGCTTCATGGATTTCCAGCAAATTTTAAGTTTACAAAGAATAACAAGAAGTTTACTGCTCAGGTTGAACAGAGTTCTCCAGTTTCATCACTCTCTCAGGACTCTAGAGCTAAGGGGGCTTCTGACAGCAATCCTATCTTTAACATCACACCAGAACTTTGCTCCCAACTCATGACTATGCTGTAATCTGTTCAACAGAATGAGTCACCTTCATGTACAAATTTTGCAGGTACAGTTTCATCTCATATAGCTTGTTTTTCACCTAGTTCTTCACGATATGAATGGAGTATAAATAGTGGTGCTAGTGACCATATATGTTTTGATAAAAACCTTTTCTCATCCATGACTAATCTCATCAAACCACTTACTATTTCTTTATCTAATGGTCTAATACTACAAATTTCTGCCATAGGCCCAGTTCCTCTTCCAACTAATATTACTTTATATGATGTTCTTTATGTTCCCATGTTTAAGTATAATCTCATTTCTATTACAAAACATCTTGAATGTATGATCAGTTTCACTTCTAATGCATGTTATTTGCAGGGATCTTCTCAGAAGAAGGCTATGGTTCTTAGTAGAACTTGCAAACAACACAGTTCCAATGGCTTCTCCTTATAGTTCTAGTTCTAGTTCTGCTAGTTCTACTTTTACTGTTTCAAATTCTCAATGTAATAAAGATGTTCGGTTATGACATTCTAGACTAGGTCATTTGCCTTTGTCTAAATTCAAAACTTTATCTCTTTGTGATGTTAATAAAGATTTTATTACTCTTTTTTCATCTGGTGAAATGTGTGCCAAAGCTAGACAACACAAACTTCCATTTCCTCACAGTAGTATTCACATCACTATTAAATTTCAGCTTTTACATATTGGCTTTTGGGGACCGTATTTTATTCTTACCTGTAATAAGTACAAGTACTTTATAACCATATTAGATGACTTTACTAGATGCACTTGGACTCGCCTTCTTTGTAGTAAAGACAATGCTTTCAATTATTTTATAAAAAATTTCATTTCTATGGTAAAGACTCATTTCAACAATTGAGTGTATTATAACTGAAAATACACTTGAATTTGGCTCTTCTAAATCTACCACTACTTACTTTCCTTCTCAAGGTATCACTCACCAGACTTCATGTGCATACATACCCCAACAAAATGGGGTGGTTCAAAGAAAACATAAACACATTATTGAGACTTCTAGAGCATTACTTTATTAGTACAATCTGCATTTACCTTAACGGGGTGAGTGTGTCCTCATTGACACTGATAAGTTGAATTTATATCCCCTTAGAACGCTTCGTAAAGGCTCGAATTGGTGATTTGTACTCAAGTTATTTGTGTTTTTAATGTGTTTATGTAGTTTTTTGCATTTCAGGGTATATTTGGAAGAAGGAATAGATTTTATGTAATGCCCCCAAATCCGGGGTCAGAGGATTTGGTCGTCACTATAAAACTTCAATCCAAATTAACCTGTTTAATCAATAATAAATGTAGCGGAAGATATTTATCATAAATGACCCCAAACTACACCCAAGATCTTTTAAGGTTACAGTTCTAGAAACAAGAAATCCAAATTCCATAAAAAAAATTCACTTTCTTTTAAAACTCTTTTCAATAAATTCCAACTCAAAACTAAACCCACTAGTATAACTTTGAAATGAAGTATACTAGGCCCAAATATAATACACAACTATAATATAATATAATATAAACAACTTTACACAATAAAACTTACACTAGTTCGCAAACCCTGGACCAACCACCTTCCAAAAACTTCTTCTTTGCTTCCTTGAATTACGCAGCTAAACAGCGCAAGCTAATCCTCACTGGAGGTAAAATTTAAAAACAGGCAAGTATGAGCGGAAGAAATGCTCAGCAAGATCATTATAGTAAATATCGGGTCATTTTGATATAAAACCGACATCTGCAATAGCGCAGAACATTTAAAACCATAATTGCTAAATCATAAGATTTTAGTTGAGGAACCCCAGAATTGATTCCTTAATTGTATTCAAAACCATTTTGCTATTTTTGAGCGAAATGCTTCAGCAATACTTTGAATCTCAACGAGAATAAAACTCATAAAACAGTGTTTACAGAAATATCGTAAACAATAATAACAAGAAGCAATGATTATGGAATGAATCATAAACTTTACTAAAAACCGAACTCTTGATATTGATACTTATTTTGTTGTCATATCAAATTAGATATCAATACGAACTTTGATGCTCACAACATTCCATACTGAAGTCAACATCAATCATCTATACTAATACCACCTTTGATATTTAACAATAACGTAAATATCAGCATAAATCAGAATCTGAATCAAAACTGCAATTCACTTTTAATCCAAAACAGAATCAGTTGATAAATCATTTGTTCTATGATTATCAAAAAAATAAAGAAATTTAGATATCAATTTAGATTGGAACCAATAATATTTCATGTTGTTCCCGATGATCAGTCGCGAAACAACACCGGTATCCCGCAGCCATACCGCAAATATAGGTACTACCCGTATCCCGAAGACATACGGTACCTATAGGGCGCCAGAAAAGGCATAACAAGCCTTGAAAGATATTACAGCTGGACCGATATCTCAATCACCTACGCCGTAATCAATAACCAGTAACGAGTAACCATTCCAATCTTAAAAACCTTTTTATTAAAAAAGGAGCCGAATCCTTCGACATCCTAAATAATTTTTATTACCCCATTCACTTGGGCAGGAATACTCGCAACAAAGTCATCTTTTTCAAAATCCAAAACATTTATAAATCCAGTAATTTGATTAGTAAAATCACTTAACTATTTTGAACATAGAATAACAGAAGAATACTTGCATAAAAAGAATCTTTTAATTCAGCGATATGTAAAACATTTATCTATTCTGAACTGAATAGGGAAAGCAATACTTGCATGATAAGATTCAAAATAAATATCACTTGAACAATAACTGATGATAGGGATACTTGCATAATATGATTCAAAATAAACATCACTTGAACGATAAGTGAAGTCAGGGGCACTTGCCTTTGGGATTTAGTAGTTAGTCACACTCGCAATGACGCATCTATTCTGACATTCTATCTCAAAACATCACCGTCTTTTACTTCGCTAGATCTCTGATGTGCTGCTCATGCAGTGCTGCAACCCAATATTCCATATTATTCACCTCTAATCTTCATCCATTCCATCTGGTCCTGATCGTCTTGAAAGACTTGAATCTATAATTAAAAGATACAACTTTAATCGTCGAAACGATAATTACTCGACGAACTGCGTGTTAAAACCCTACTGTCTACCCATACGATAGCCCACACATAAAGAAAACAGCCAAATACAAAAATTATGACCCACGTATACATGTAATACACATAGAATGTAAACACATAACTCACGTATCACATAATTTATAGCACGCATGCCTCGGTTCGCTAAAAGGTTCGATTGGGTATGTTTAAAACTGAAATCGGGTCAAAGATATGATTTATCGATCAAAAATCAACTCAGAATGATTCATAAGATAAGAGACCTTTCGAAACAAAAGGATTTGGGTCTCGAAAGTATTTTTATTGAAAGCGAAATATTTTTCTGAATCAAGAGGCGTTTGTTTCGTATTAAACGGATGAACGGTTGATTTATTATGAATTTTTGAACATTTTTCGGAATTAAAACGGGTCTCTGAATCATTTAATAATTAAATAATAGGGCTCGAACACCCAAAAATAATTTTATAAGAATTATCGAGCCTGGAAAATAATTTAAAATAATATTCTAAAGCTCGAAACTATTTTTCAGAATTTTTAAATCACAAAAAAATAAATAATTAAATCTAATTAAATAATCGATTAAAATAATTAATAACTAATTAAATTAATTAATCAATTAATATTTAAATTAATTGACTAATTAAATAATTAATTATTAACTAAAATTAATTAACTAAATAATTTGGATTTATTTTTGAATTAAAATAAATTTTCCGAATTAAAAATAATGATTTTCAAAATAAAAATGATTTTTGTAAATAAGAAAAAGAATTTTGAATTATTTTTAAATCCAAAAAGGCAGAAACAGATTCAGGGTTGGGGTTTGTCTTCCCCATCGGATCAAACGGTGGCTGGGGGAGGAAGAACCTCGCCGGCGACGAAGAACAGCCGCCGAAATCTGGAGAAACCCAGAAACCGGCCTGTGAGTTCCCGGTTTCCGGCAGAGGTCATACCTTGCCAAAATCAAATGGTTTGATCTGGTGTCCAGTCCTAATCCCATCACAATTCACCCAGAAACACGACCATGCTATTTGCAATCATCAACGATCATCGCTCTGATTTTTCCGGCAAAAATGATTCAGAACAGGTGACAAAATCCGGCGAAACATCGATTTCGATGATTTTTGAACCAATTTCGACGTGCTGTATGCCAAAATAATGCTGAGACTATATGCAATCTATTACTATCCTCTAAATCAACAACCAACATCACGATTACTCATAAATTCGAAAATAAAAAATTAAGAAAACCAAGAACTCGGTAGAATCATCGAGCAATAGAACAAGCATAAAATTATCAGTAATCGATTGTAAATAATCATGTAAAGCTAATCATAGCATCGAAACAAGCCAAAAATCCTTATACAAGAAACCCCCAAATCGAACATAAACCCTAAAATTACGAATTGGAAAATTATCTAACCTCGAATTGATTTGATGATATAAAATGGTAGAGGATGGTCTGCGATTCATTTTGGTTACTCATACTTGAAATTTGGAAATCAGAATCACCTTCAAATTTGGGTTTGATTCTCAGAACTCTTTAAGAACACCAAGAACACATATTCAAATAATTTTCAGAAAATTAAACCTTAATTTCTATATGATATTGAACTCTATTTTTGAAGTATAATATATGAAATTGACCAGAAAAACATGCTCTACAACATGGAATCATCAAAACACTCAAATAATCACATCTGTAAAAATTCATATTTTATTCACTAAATAATTCGAATTAAAATAAGTAAATAAGAAAAATACCTTGATTTCTGGGCAAAAACTGATGATTGATTCAGAAAGAGGATTTCGAGAGCTTCGTTTTGATATGTTGCACGCCCGAATCGGAGTTCGATAATGCCTTCGTTCGCGCGTTTGATTCTCAGGAATGTATCGGTTTTCTAGGGTTTTCTCTGTATTTACGGTATTTTTACTAGTTACAAATGAATAAACAAAATAAATGAAATAAGAAATAGGCTATTTATATTTACGGAATATTGGTTCCTTCTGGATCATTTTGGATTGATAAATTAGTTGCTTAGCCACTAAGTAACTACAAAATGATCCAAAAATAGATTACTTAGCCGCTAAGTAACTATAAAAATGATACAATTCAATACCATTAAACAGAAAATAATTAATAAATCTATAAATCATTATAAAATCATCTAACAATCCAAAAATTACCAGAAAAATATCACAATTATCTATATTTTATTTTGAGCACATAAAAATTAAAATACTCAAATAATATCACATATAAACACCCAAACACCAATTCCAATTGTTACAACCGGTATTTTCGTGTAATATTATTTGTGGATTTGGTATAATATTAAAGCCGAATGAAATATATTCAATGATTGTACGTTTGTGTGAGTGCAAATTTCTGCATTATAAATTTGCTTTATGTAGTATATGATTTTTCAAAGCAAGAGTTTATTTAATTTCTTTATTTTTGATTTATAAGGAATATTCTAAGCCTTGGAAAAATTTTCTTTTAAAAGGAATTTTGTTCACAAATTATGAAAATGATTTTATAAAGTCTCTAAAAATCCAAGTTATTTTATGGTATAAATTTTATAATTTTTGAACTTGTATTCTATTTTATAAAAATAAATCATTATAAATTTTAGTTGTCATATTTAGCAAATTACAAGAAAGCCCTTGCATGCAAACCACCCTCTCATTCTTTTCAAGGACAAAGAGGACAATTCCAACCCCACTAACTCTTATTTTTCTAGCCAATTTCCTTCTTTACCCTTGCATGCAAATTGAACCAAGTTCAAGTGGGAGGCTAATCATGTCAATTCCTAATTCCACTCACTTTTGCCAATATAAAAACCATAAAACAAGCAAAGACATGATCATTTTCACTCATCACCCACACCACACTCATTCTTCTCTCCTTCCTCCTCCCTCACTCTCGGCCCTCCCTCTCTCACTCTCGGGTTTAGCCGAGAACCACCCCCTCCCCATTTTTCTTCATTCCTCAACCAAGCTTCTACTCTTTACACAAGTAAATATTACTTCCCATACCATGATCACTCATATTTCAAAGAGTTTTGAGTAGAAAGTTTAAGTTTAAAGGTTGCATGTAAAGGTTTTAGTGAAACTCAAAATACAACCTTGATTCTTGTGAGTTTAGGGTTATTTTTGAGAGGACTACAAGGAATGGATAAGTGCCAAGTCTTGAGAAGGAAACTCTTGATAATTAAATGGCCACTCCCATCCATTTCATTCAGCCATGACCATATGGGAGCCGAATGAATGGTCCTTGAGATCATTCTTGTTGTTTTGCTCAAATTTTGCATGTTTATGTGATAATGACTTGAATTTTGTGGTGAAAATTTAATAAAACTCCTTGCATGCTAAGTGATCATCTAGGTATAGCTTATGCTAGGCTTGCATGTCAATTTTATGGTAGAATATATGTAGAAAATATGTTGTTTTGGTTTGCAAAACCCGAGAACATGCATGCATGTGGATTTCTCTTAGAATGTTGTAAGATTTTGATCATTTGAAAAGATTTTGTTAGTGAGCCTTAATTTCAGTAGGAATAATGTGTTAATATTGATTTATATTTCTTGTTGCATGGTAATAATTCGTGGTTATCTTTTATAAAATGCATATCTTATGGTTTCAAAAACTTAATGATTGGTGAGTTGAGAAATGTGATCTCTTTTATTTTGCCATAATTGTACCTTAGGTAAGGATGATCTCAGCCAAGGTTATTTTGAGAATAAGGGAGTTAGTTCAGTAGATTACCATGTATAAGTCTTGGTTTAAGTATTGGGATGTTGGTAGTTGAGTTTGTCAAGTCAAAACCTTGGAGAAATGAGAGTTATAGTTTCTGCAAAAAATCAGTTTAGTATCCTGAGGTTTAGAGTGAGTTTTGACCATGTCATTGATGTGCACTTTGAGGCCCAAGCCACCAGAAGTTAGTATTGGGAGTATATAAAAGGTTTTAGGAGTTGGTTGGATATTTGCATGTCTTTTGGTTAGGTGCACAAGTAGAATAACAAAATCTGTCCAGCAGGGGACAGTTTTGTTGCAACTTAGAAATAGGAAGATTTGACCATGTCATGGGTAGGCTCTCATTAGGCCCTATTGGGCCTTAGTTAGAGGGAGTGTCAGAGAAGTTTTTCCAACCATATTTCATATGATATGAGTTAGAACCATGTGTCACAAGTTAATTCAAGTCAGGGCATTTTCTGCCCAGAAAAACAGGGGAACCTTGGACTTTTAGCTTAGGCCCAAGAAGGCCCAAGCCAGGCCCTTGAGCCACATCAAGTTTGTGAGATGCCCTTAGGTCAGGAGAGTCTTGTGTAAAAGTTTTGAAGGAAAACTTCTAGTTTAAGAGTGCCTAATGCACTCAAGAAACTATAGTTGTCATTCTGAAATTTGCACCAGTGAGCGCTTTCACTTATCACATAGTTTTAGAACACTTAGAAGTGAGTATTAGGTCGACCACCATAGTTGTAAGATGGTATAAGGTCAGTAGAGATAAAGGCACAAGTGAGGGTCAATAGGTTTTGGATAATTTAGGAAAGGCACATCGAGTTAGGAAGCCAAAATTAGAAGACCTTGTCTAGTTTAGCGACCAAGTGACTTAAGATGTGAGTCTAGATCATCCAAGCCTAGTGTTGTATTATGGTATATATGGTGTTATTTGGTGTTAATATATGATATGTTAATATGTGGCTATGTGTGTACTTTTGTAATTTAAAAGTGAATATAAAATTAAGTGCGTATAGGCCTAAATGCCATCCGTGTTTAATTCCAAGTTGTAAATAGGTTAAGATGGTAAGAATATATTATAATGAGGATTATTATTATTATGTAGGATCTCGAGACGAGGGAAAACTTGCCATAAAGGTCGAGTGAAGCTCCAGTTGCTCCTACCAGTCAGACCAGACCAGCCTTTCTCAAGGCAAGTGATTCAACTTGACCTTCGTATTTACTATAAACAGTTCATATATATATTGATGCAATTATCCTGAGTCATTTGATATGTTTTAAATCAAGTGTATCTTTCGTTTATCTTTGAATTATATAGAAATACCATGAACCCTCGAGTATGTATTGCAAGTAGTTCAAAAGCCTTTTCATGATAGTTAAATGCCATGATAAAATGAAGAGTTGATATATTACTTGATTGATCCTCTTGATTAACATGCTGATGATTCCTAAGTATTGATATCTCATCCTGATACTTGAATCCCTATAGAACCTTACCTTGAACCCTTAAAGTCAGAAACTTATCAAAGTGATCCCTCGTTGATTGATACCCCTCTTTCTTATCCTAAAGCTTGACAACTCTGATTTATCCTGAGCTAAAGAATCATTTCTTCATACCTTAACACCCATAGTATTCATGAAACTTATCTTCTTGATGATCCAATACCTGTACCTTGACGAGAAACCATTGTTTTAAGCCCAGTTTGGCATTACCCCTTTATATTATCCATTAGTCTCACTAAATTTTCCTGTCCAAGTTCTGACATACGAAAACCTTTTGGTTACCCTAATGGAGTAAAATTTTGTAAATCATGGCCCTGAGATTTAGTACCATATTTCCCGTGTTTCGAGTTGATCTATATTCCCTTAATAAAATGTTTACTGTTAAAAGAGATTTTGTTATAATTCGGCATCAGTTTTTGAAATAAATAAAATGTGGGTTTTCAGTCCCAAAGGGGGATAAATGTTCTCTTTTAATAGTGGATCTGGACTGAGACGCGAGTCCTTTCCACACTTATATTAGGCTTAAAAGTTGCCTAGGGATTCCCGTTAATGTTTTAGAACCCAGCGAGGTTCGGGATTACTTCGCGGCTGATCACCGGCTGTAATCCGTAGCGTCATAAAATGATTTTGATTAAGACATGATTTTAAAATTGTTTTGATACACGCAAAATGATGCCATCTCACATAGTTTTATCTCTCGTTACCATTGGTTATGTCTTTCCATTGTCATTCTTTAATGTATATCTCGATTTATGTTTTGTGTCGTACTGTTAGCACTTGTTGAGCATTTGGCTCACTCCTTGCTTTACCCTGATATTACAGCTAGCAGCTATGGTTAGATTCAAGCAGACTGTCCGTAAGACCTGTGATGTTGATGCTTATATTCGAGCTCAGGTAGAATAAGTAATAATAGTTTGTGTGAGGACTCGGTACTTTTAATCAGATGTAATAGTTGGTAGTGTTGGGCTGTTCCAAACCCTAAACTGTAAGATCTTGGAGTTGGTTGTGTATTCTTCTTTTAAAATGTTGTAATAGTTATATTTAATTTGCTGTTTAAGTTGGGGGCGTGACAGGTTTTGGTATCAGAGCTACGGTTTAGAGTCCCTGGACAGCCCAAATAGGTTATAGGATATGTGTGTAGGTTATAGATAATATGCGAGAGAGTAGGTTAAGTAAATTATTATTAATACTCCTCTTATTGGTTGTCAGCAAAAGGCGCATTCCTCGTCATCCTCTGGGTCGGATGACACTATTGCTTTCACAGTGTATGCTGAGTTGAGGCGCGAGTTCGACATGCTTCAGGGCAAGTACAACCGACTGATAGACCAACTGAAGAACGTGTATCCGGACAGCCGAAACTACGAAGGGAAGCCCAAGGAGCAGATGACTGCGAGACTTGAGACCTTGGTTCAGTACGTCAACACTAAGCTTGAGGAGATGCCAGCGCACCGGGACCGCACCAGCCAGTATGTCATTCAGATGGTGGCGGATGAGCTCCAGAGCATTGTGAAGACGCTTCGAGAGGAAAAGACTACCAAGCCCCATTCAGATGGAGTGGAGCCTTAGTTCTTTCCATTTACCTTTCATGTTGTTGTACTATCAGACTCTGTGGAATCCCCGGTTGTTTCCGTTGTTTCCTTTAAATAAGCCTGTTATTCCTAGAATCAGACTTTGTCCCAATCCTATGTATTGTGACCTTTAAAATTTCAATAATTATGTTCTATTGTACCATTTGCTCTCAACTGTTATTTTACGTTTTATATGCATCATCATATCTGCTTAATTTGGAAACTTGACCCTATATATAAATAAGAATGCCATGCGATACCCTCGAATCATTTTATCATTCATATTTGTTTTAACATAACTCTTATTTCAGGATTATGCCTCCCAAAAAGAAGAACCCAACAACCACATCCACCACAGACCCAAATATTCTTCGACTACTGGAAACTTTGCAACAGCAAACCAATGATATAGCTCAACAACAACTAACTCTTCAACAACGAATTGAAAACAAAGATAACCGTGAACCACACCAACCCCCTGAACCACCAGTACTACCTAGACAAATTGACACTTTCAAGGCTTTTCAGAATGTGAATCCACCTGCATTTCATGATACCACTGATCCAGTGATAGCTAACACATGGATCAAGGAGATGGAAAGGGCTTTTGAGTTGGTACAGTTAGGAGACGATCGGAAGATGTCATATGCTACTTACTTCTTGAAGGGAGAAGTCATCTATTGGTGGGAATCAGTAAAAGCTATGAAAGTCACTCAGCAGGTTTCTTGGGAGAGATTTAAGAAGTTATTTCTGGACAAGTATTACCCTAAGTACATGCAGAATCAGATGGAGCTAAAATTTCTTGAGTTGAAGCAAGGGAACATGACTGTATTGGAGTATGAGAAGAAGTTCACTGAGTTGTCAAGGTTTGTGACAAAGTATACCAGCACTGAGGAGGAAAAAGCAAAGAAATTTCAGCAAGGATTGGAGCCTTGGATCAGAGATAGAGTGGCTATGTTTGAGCTTGAAACTTATGCGGGAGTAGTATAGAAAGCTGCTCTGATTGAGAATAATGGGATGCAGTCAAGGAAGGAGAAGGATAACAAGAAGAGGAAGGTTCCATTTTATGGAGAAAAGTCTGAAGCCGGAAGTTCACAAGATCGGAATATAAAGAGGATTGGTTTCCAGAAGGGCGGAAATTTTCAAAAGAAAGGAAATTTGGGTAAAAGGCAAGAATCGAAGGGGAACAATCAGGCAAGCCAAGGGCAAGTTGGAGAAAACAGGTTCCAGAGGCCAGAATGCAAGCACTGCGGAAGAAGGCACCCCGGAATGTGTAATAAGCTGAGCATGACATGCTACAGGTGCAATCAGAAGGGACATTTGGCGAATGAGTGCAAGATGCCGAAGCCAGGAGTTACGTGTTACAAGTGTGGGAAGACTGGACACATAGCTAGGGAGTGCAAGGCAACCGGACCAGTCAAAGCTCTGATGAATGTGGCAAGTACCAGTGCAAGTGTGCCAGCTGAGGTATTGGCATTACCTCCACCACCTACACCAACCCCGCAAGCAACAGCAAGGACATTTGATTTGAAGATGAAGGATGCTGTACAGAATTCGGAGGTGATAGCAGGTACACTTTTACTCAATAATGTCAAAGCTAAAGTATTGATTGATTCGGGAGCAACAAGATCTTTCATATCAGAATCTTTTGTTGATAAGCTTCAATGTGAGAAAATGATTATGAGTGAGGTAGTAAATATGGTAATTGCGAACCAAGAGAAGATTCATGTGAATCAATTTTGTCCAAAGTGTGAGATTGATATTTCGGGGTATAAGTTTTCAGCCGACTTGATACTCTTCAAGTTGGGAGAGTTTGACATAATTTTAGGAATGGATTGGTTAGGAGAGAATAACGCTCAGATTAATTGTAAGACCAAGAGAGTGTACTTAAAGACGAAGAGTGGAGAGAAGGTAGTATTTAAGGGGCAGAGGCAAGAGCAACTATTTCTTACAATTGTTCAGGTTAAGAAGCTACTTAGAAAAGGTTGTGAGTCGTTCCTAGCTTATGTAGTGGATTCGAAAAAAGGCAGCCCCAGCATGGAAGATATCCCTGTAGTTAACGAGTTCCCGGATGTGTTTCCCGACGAACTACCAGGCTTACCACCAGATCGACAAATCAAGTTCGAGATCAACCTTACTCCAGAAACGGAACCAGTTTCAAAGGCCCCATATAGGATGGCACCAGCAGAAATGAAAGAGTTGGCGAGCCAGCTACAAGAATTGTTGGATAAGGGAGTGATACGGCCAAGTGCGTCGCCATGGGGAGCACCTGTTCTGTTTGTAAAGAAGAAAGATGGGAGTATGCGTCTATGCATAGATTATCGGGAGTTGAATAAGGTAACGATCAAGAACCGCTACCCGCTACCAAGGATAGATGACCTTTTTGATCAGTTGAAGGGAGCAAAATGCTTTTCAAAGATTGACTTAAGATCGGGATACCATCAATTAAAGATCAAAGAAGAAGATGTTCCCAAGACCGCATTCAGGACCAGATATGGGCATTATGAATTCCTAGTAATGCCGTTTGGACTGACCAACGCTCCGGCCGCATTTATGGATCTGATAAATCGGGTATTTAAGAAGTATTTGGACAAATTTGTCGTGGTATTTATTGATGACATCCTTATTTATTCTAAGTCGGAAGAAGAACATAAGCAGCACCTCTGGATAGCATTGGAGATACTCCGGCAAGAGAAGTTGTATGCCAAGTTTACCAAATGTGAGTTTTGGTTAAAGGAAGTTCAATTTTTGGGGCATGTCATCGGAAATGAGGGAGTTAAAGTGGATCCGGCAAAGATTGAGGCAGTTATGAGTTGGGAGAGGCCAAAGACTCCTACGGAAGTGCGAAGTTTTCTAGAATTGGCCGGATACTATAGAAGATTCGTCAAGGACTTCTCGAAGATCGCCACGCCATTGACCAAGTTAACCAGAAAGAATCAAAAGTTTGAATGGAATGCAGAATGTGAAGATAACTTTCAAGAGTTGAAGCAGAAATTGGTAATAGCTCCGGTGTTGGTACTTCCAGATGATCAAGGGAACTTTGTAATATTCAGCGACGCTTCACATAAGGGTTTGGGTTGTGTGTTGATGCAATACAGTAAAGTGATCGCATATGCGTCAAGACAGTTGAAACCGCATGAGTTAAAGTACCTGACGCATGACTTGGAACTAGCCGCCATAGTGTTCGCACTTAAGATTTGGAGACATTACCTCTACGGAGAGAAGTGTGAAATCTACACGGATCACAAGAGTTTAAAGTACATTTTAACTCAGAAAGAGCTCAATATGAGGCAGAGGAGATGGCTGGAATTGATCAAGGACTATGACTGTTCGATAAATTACCATCCTGGAAAGGCGAATGTAGTGGCCGATGCTCTGAGTAGGAAGGAGAGACTGAATATGATGATAACATCAAAAGAGTTATCTGAAGAAATCGAAAGATTGGAATTGGAACTTTGTGCTTATGGAAAATTCGAGGAAGTTTGTCGTGCAATGACCTTTCAGCCAACACTAGTGGAAAAGTTAAAGAAGTGTCAAGAAGAAGTAATGGAGAAAAAGAAAAATCAGTTATCTGGAGAGGAGATTAATACTCAAAGGGATGAGCAAGGGATACTAAGGTTTTCATCCAGAATATGGATTCCTCATGTACTTGAATTAAAGAATGAGATCCTCCATGAAGCCCACAATTCGAAATTTTCAATCCACCCGGAAAGCACCAAGATGTATCGAGACTTAAAGAAGAACTTTTGGTGGCCAAATATGAAGCGAGACGTGGCAGAATGGGTTGCGAAGTGCTATACTTGTCAGAAAGTGAAGGCAGAACATCAACGACCAAGCGGATTAATTCAGTCCTTGAAGATTCCAGAATGGAAATGGGAAAATATCGCTATGGACTTTATAGTAGGACTACCGCGAACGAAATCCGGACATGACGCAATATGGGTTATAATTGATCGTCTTACGAAGTCGGCGCATTTCCTTCCAATAAATGAGAAGTCATCACTGGACAAGTTGGTTCATCTGTATGTGCGCGAAATCGTACTAAGGCATGGAGTACCCGTATCAATAGTTTCAGACAGAGATCCCCGCTTTAACTCGAGATTCTGGAAGAAATTTCAGGAATGTCTTGGCACGAAGTTGAATATGAGCACGGCATACCACCCGCAGACTGATGGCCAGAGTGAAAGGACAATTCAAATAATTGAAGACATGTTGCGCAGTTGTGCAATCGATTTTGCAGGAAGTTGGGACGACCACTTGCCGTTGATTGAGTTCTCTTATAACAACAGCTATCATTCCAGTATCGGCATACCACCATACGAAGCTTTGTACGGGAGAAAATGTAGATCACCAACAAATTGGGATGAAGTAGGGGAAGGAAGAATTCTCGGCTCGGAATTGGTACAACAGTTGCATGACTCAGTCAAATTAATTCAGAAAAGGTTGCTTGTGTTGGATTTTTAAAACAGCGGGGGCATGGAAAAACACTTTTACACATACAAAATCCAAATAAAAGCATATAAATCGTGAATAAAAATTCGAGGGATCGAATCTAACCTTTTAAAATAATTCGGAGACAACGATCAGAGATCCTTAGCAGTTGCTCCTCAAGTGTGAAGCACTCCACCGGTATCCACCAAGAAAACGATGTTAAGGAGGAGGAAGGAGGTGGAGAGAATTGGGTTTTTCAAACTTTTTGGGTTTTGGGGTTCTTAGGTTCGAATAAAAATAGGGTCTCTAATAGTGTATTTATAGGCAAAATTTTCAGCTGAAATTTTCCCATAAATAATATTATTATCCCATTTATTATTCTTATTAATAATTAAAACACCTTTTAATTATTAATCATTTTTCTAAACACTTTAGAAATAATTCTCTCTCTTGATTTAATTTCCAAAAATTAAATCCTTTAATTAATAATATTAAGAACTTTTCTTAATTAATTTATAATCAATTAAATCTCATTTAATCAATTATTAAATTTGCCAATTAATTATTTATTTCATAAATAAATAATTATCAACCATTATTAATTAATTCCTCCACCATTAAATCATTCTCTTTCTATGGTGTGACCCTGTAGGTTCAATATTAAGCCGGTAGTAGAAATAAATAATAATAAAACTATTTTATCATTATTTATATATTTTCTCTAATTTATTAAATATGATTAATTAATTAATCACATTTATTTTACATCGTGAGGGATACTTCTCAGCATATCGCGACTATCCGGATAATATGAATTCACTGCTTAGAATACCAAGAACCTATTCAGTGAATAGTTACCGTACAATAAACTCCTTCTACCCTACAATATCCCGATTAAATATAAGGCATGGATCTCGTGTCAAGCCTATCTAATTTAATCACTTGCTCTCCATTTACTATGCTTAGTTCTATGCAAATTAGAAACTCCTTTCTAATTTCATTCACTCTGGCCAGAGATTCCTGAACTAGCATAAGTGGATCAGCCTTGAACATTCACTTCCTTCACTGGAAGGGGTAGATCCTTTATTGATCATACACTATCTTCGTGTACAAATTTCTATACCCAGAAGAGCCCTAATAATTGTCCCTGGAGACTAAGAACTAAACCAAAGCATAGTTCAGTGTACACAAGATGACTATGATGACCTCAAGTCTAAGGATACTTGTACAACTATCACTATGTGAACAACTGCTGACACGTGAGTGAACTCCATCAGTTGTTCAGCTGTGCGAGTCATGTTCAGTGAACTTATTCTATAATAAGCACCTACATACTAGCTATAGTGTCACCACACAAATGTCTATGAGAACATACATCCTTCATAATGAAGCAAGCATAGTATGTACCGATCTTTGGGGATTATTAATTACCAGTTAGTAATCCTATGACCAGGAACTATTTAAGTTTAGAGTTATCATCTTTTTAGGTCTCACTATTATGATCTCATCATAATCCATAAAAAGCTTTACTCTAAACTATGGTATATCTTATTTAAACACTTAAATAGATAGAGCCCGTAATAAAAACAAAACAAGTCTTTTATTAAAATCAATGAAATCAAAAACAGATTATATAAAAAGTTATTCCTAAATCCTAATACATGATTGGACTTAGGACATTTTCCTTTCAGCTTGCTGCTCCAGATAGACAGAGGAAGTATGCGGATCCAGCGCGTAAGTATGTTCAATTCCAAATTGGCGAAGCTGTGTTGCTGAAGGTGTCACCTAGAAAAGGGTTGATGAGATTTGGCAAGAAAGGGAAGTTAGCACCTAGATACATAGGTCCTTTTGAGATTTTGAGTCAAGTAGGAAAGGTGGCCTACGAGTTGGCCTTACCACCTCAGTATCAGCATGTGCATAATGTGTTCCATGTGTCGTTGCTTAAGAAGTACAATCCTGACGCTAGCCATGTGATAGAATATGAACCTGTAGAAATTCAGGCAAACCTGTCATATGTGGAGCAACCGGTTAAAATACTCGACTGGAAAGTAAAGAGTCTTAGGAATAAGTCGGTAAAGATAGTGAAAGTGCTTTGGAGGAACCCTAAGGTCGAAGAATCGACTTGGGAGTTAGAGTCTGATATGCGTTCCCGGTATCCTCATCTGTTCTCTTAGATTCTGGGGACAAAATCCCTTAAGGGGGGGAGGATGTTACAACCGGTATTTTCGTGTAATATTATTTGTGGATTTGGTATAATATTAAAGCCGAATGAGATATATTCAATGATTGTACGTTTGTGTGAGTGCAAATTTTTGCATTATAAATTTGCTTTATGTAGTATATAATTTTTCAAAGCAAGAGTTTATTTAATTTCTTTATTTTTGATTTATAAGGAATATTCTAAGCCTTGGAAAAATTTTCTTTTAAAAGGTATTTTGTTCACAAATTATGAAAATGATTTTATAAAGTCTCTAAAAATCCAAGTTATTTTATGGTATAAATTTTATAATTTTTGAACTTGTATTTTATTTTATAAAAATAAATCATTATAAATTTTAGTTGTCATATTTAGCAAATTACAAGAAAGCCCTTGCATGCAAACCACCCTCTCATTATTTTCAAGGACAAAGAGGACAATTCCAACCCCACTAACTCTTATTTTTCTAGCCAATTTCCTTTTTTACCCTTGCATGCAAATTGAACCAAGTTCAAGTGGGAGGCTAATCATGTCAATTCATAATTCCACTCACTTTTGCCAATACAAAAACCATAAAACAAGCAAAGACATGATCATTTTCACTCATCACCCACACCACACTCATTCTTCTCTCCCTCCTCATCCCTCACTCTCGGCCCTCCCTCTCTCACTCTAGGGTTTAGCCGAGAACCACCCCCTCCCCATTTTTCTTCATTCCTCAACCAAGCTTCTACTCTTTACACAAGTAAATGTTACTTCCCATACCATGATCACTCATATTTCAAAGAGTTTTGAGTAGAAAGTTTAAGTTTAAAGGTTGCATGTAAAGGTTTTAGTGAAACTCAAAATACAACCTTGATTCTTGTGAGTTTAGGGTTGTTTTTTAGAGAACTACAAAGAATGGATAAGTGCCAAGTCTTGAGAAGGAAACTCTTGATGATTAAATGGCCATTCCCATCCATTTCATTCGGCCATGACCATATGGGAGCCGAATGAATGGTCCTTGAGATCATTCTTGTTGTTTTGCTCAAATTTTGCATATTTATGTGATAATGACTTGAATTTTTTGGTGAAAATTTAATAAAACTCCTTGCATGCTAAGTGATCATCTAGGTATAGCTTATTCTAGGCTTGCATGTCAATTTTATGGTAGAATATATGTAGAAAATGTGTTGTTTTGGTTTGCAAAACCCGAGGACATGCATGCATGTGGATTTCTCTTAGAAAAGATTTTGATCATTTGGAAAGATTTTGTTAGTGAGCCTTAATTTCAGTAGGAATAATGTGTTAATATTGATTTATGCTTCTTGTTGCATGGTAATAATTTGTGGTTATCTTTTATAAAATGCATATCTTGTGGTTTCAAAAACTTAATGATTGGTGAGTTGAGAAATATGATCTCTTTTATTTTACCATAATTGTACCTTAGGTAAGGATGATCTCACCCAAGGTTATTTTGAGAATAAGGGAGTTAGTTCAGTAGATTACCATGTATAAGTCTTGGTTTAAGTATTGGGATGTTGGTAGTTGAGTTTGTCAAGTCAAAACCTTGGAGAAATGAGAGTTATAGTTTCTGCAGAAAATCAGTTTAGTATCCTGAGGTTTAGAGTGAGTTTTGACCATATCATTGATGTGCACTTTGAGGCCCAAGCCACCAGAAGTTAGTATTGGGAGTATATAAAAGGTTTTAGGAGTTGGTTGGATATTTACATGTCTTTTTGTTAGGTGGACAAGTAGAATAACAAAATCTGTCCAGCAGGGGACAGTTTTGTTGCAACTTAGAAATAGGAAGATTTGACCATGTCATGGGTAGGCCCTCATTAGGCCCTATTGGGCCTTAGTTAGAGGGAGTGTCAGAGAAGTTTTTCCAACCATAGTTTATAGGATATGAGTTAGAACCATTTGTCAAAAGTTAATTCAAGTCAGGGCGTTTTCTGCCCAGAAAAACAGGGGAACCTTGGACTTTTAGCTTAGGCCCAAGAAGGCCCAAGCCAGGCCCTTGAACCACATCAAGTTTGTGAGATGCCCTTAGGTCAGGAGAGTCTTGTGTAAAAGTTTTGAAGGAAAACTTGTAGTTTAAGAGTGCCTAATGCACTCAAGAAACTATAGTTGTCATTCTGAAATTTGCACAAGTGAGCGCTTTCACTTATCACATAGTTTTAGAATACTTAGAAGTGAGTATTAGGTCGACCACCATAGTTGGAAGATGGTATAAGGTCAGTAGAGCTAAAGGCACAAGTGAGGGTCAATAGGTTTTGGATAATTTAGGAAAGGCACATCGAGTTAGGAAGCCAAAATTAGAAGACCTTGTCTAGTTTAGCGACCAAGTGACTTAAGATGTGAGTCGAGATCATCCAAGCCTAGTGTTGCATTATGGTATATATGGTGTTATTTGGTGTTAATATATGATATATGAATATGTGGCTATGTGTGTACTTTTGTAATTTAAAAGTGAATATAAAATTAAGTGTGTATAGGCCTAAGTGCCATCCGTGTTTAATTCCAAGTTGTAAATAGGTTAAGATGGTAAGAATATATTATAATGAGGATTATTATTATGTAGGATCTCGAGACGAGGGAAAACTTGCCATAAAGGTCGAGTGAAGCTCTAGTTGCTCCTACCAGTCAGACCAGACCAGCCTTTCTCAAGGCAAGTGATTCAACTTGACCTTCGTATTTACTATAAACAGTTCATATATATATTGATGCAATTATCCTGAGTCATTTGATATGTTTTAAATCAAGCGTATCTTTCGTTTATCTTTGAATTATATAGAAATGCCATGAACCCTCGAGTATGTATTGCAAGTAGTTCAAAAGCCTTTTCATGATAGTTAAATGCCATGATAAAATGAAGAGTTGATATATTACTTGATTGATCCTCTTGATTAACATGCTGATAATTCCTAAGTATTGATATCTCATCCTAATACTTGAATCCCTATAGAACCTTACCTTGAACCCTGAAAGTCAGAAACTTATCAAAGTGATCCCTCGTTGATTGATACCCCTCTTTCTTATCCTAAAGCTTGACAACTCTGATATATCCTGAGCTAAAGAATCATTTCTTCATACCTTAACACACATAGTATTCATGAAACTTATCTTCTTGATGATCCAACACCTGTACCTTGACGAGAAACAATTGCTTTAAGCCCAGTTTGGCATTAGCCCTTTATATTATCCATTAGTCTCACTAAATTTTCCAGTCCAAGTTCTGACATACGAAAACCTTTTGGTTACCCTAATAGAGTAAAATTTTATAAATCATGGCCCTGAGATTTAGTACCATATTTCCCGTGTTTCGAGTTGATCTATATTCCCTTAATAAAATGTTTACTATTAAAAGAGATTTTGTTATAATTCGGCATCAGTTTTTGAAATAAATAAAATATGGGTTTTCAGTCCAAAGGGGGATAAATGTTCTCTTTGAATAGTGGATCTGGACTGAGACGCGAGTCCTTTCCACACTTATATTAGGCTTAAAAGTTGCCTAGGGATTCCCGTTAATATTTTAGAACCCAGCGAGGTTCGGGATTACTTCGCGGCTGATCACCGGCTGTAATCCGTAGCGTCATAAAATGATTTTGATTAAGATATGATTTTAAAATTGTTTTGATACACGCAAAATGATGCCATCTCACATAGTTTTATCTCTCGTTGCCATTGGTTATGTCTTTCCATTGTCATTCTTTAATGTATATCTCGATTTATGTTTTGTGTCGTACTGTTAGCACTTGTTGAACATTTGGCTCACTCCTTGCTTTACCCTGATATTACAGCTAGCAGCTATGGTTAGATTCAAGCAGACTGCCCGTAAGACCTGTGATGCTGATGTTTATGTTCGAGCTGAGGTAGAATAAGTAATAATAGTTTGTGTGAGGACTCGGTACTTTTAATCAGATGTAATAGTTGGTAGTGTTGGGCTGTTCCAAACCCTAAACTGTAAGATCTTGGAGTTGGTTGTGTATTCTTCTTTTAAAATGTTGTAATAGTTATATTTAATTTCCTGTTTAAGTTGGGGGCGTGACACCAATTATCAGATAATTCACCAAAATTCACATAAAAATCACATAAACAATTCCAAATAATAATAATAATAATAATAATAATATTTGCAAATATGGGATATTACATTTTATATTTTTTTATGCTAAAAGGGTGTTAGATGGAGCCTCGGGAGTTAGCACGAAAGAAACCAGCAATTGAAGTCAAGGAAACAAGAAAAATCAGAAGTTTCACAAGGTCAGGGCGGTCGCGCTAGTCTTGGGAGCGGCCGCGCCCATTGGTCAGAAAGAGAGCGCGCCCGCGCTGGTATACGGGGTGGCCGCACTGGGTCGGGATTGCAGAATCCTGATTGCAATATAATAATGATTTTTCAGACTCCATATCGTATTGAGCTTATATATAAAGCCTTTTGAAGATATTTTTTATAACAACGAGAAGAAGGACAGAGGAGTAAGAAGACTTAAGAGCACAATACAATGAAGGAGAAAAAGATCTTGTTTTTACTTGTAATTCTTTTCTTAAGTTGTAACGTTGGATGCTTGTTTTCTTTTTATTTGAACCTTATTCAGTTTTGATTATTATTCAGTTTATAAAGATATAATTTTAAACCATGCTTTCATTGTAACCCATGGTGATGATGAGTTCGGTTATGAACTAATCATTATCGTGGGGTTCTAACGGATTTACTTATAGATTTTTATAGTTAATTTGTTTCAATATCTTGGTATGTGGTGATTGATTGATATTCTAGTATTGGTTGTGCTTATTCATCTTATGTGTGTAGCTAACATATAAGATAGCGTGTTAATCTCTATTGAAGCGAAAGTGAATATTGAGGTTTAAAACTTGCCATGCTAGCATAGGTTCATGTATAATTGTTATGCATGATTCATAGGTAATTTTAGCCATCTTACTTGCCCTATGTAATCACGATAGATAACTTGCGTATTAAACCATTATGTTTTCAAATTCTATAGACATATACGGTCTAAATATAATTGGGTTCTACTTAGCTTCTATCTTTTTTGTGGATATCTAGTAGTAGGGTATTCGTGCAACAAAAGTTGGCATTTACTAGTTCCGTGTCATCTGATTAGTTGTCATCACCATTGCATGCTAAGGTTAAGAACAATGACTTTGAATGAAGTATTTAATGAAGTTAAAATCCCATATTTGTCTCATTTAGTTAATTTAATCACTTTTATTCGTAGTTAATTGCATGTTAGTTTAATCTTAGTCATAAACATCTCAACTTGTTATTGTCTTAGCATTGAACGATAGCCATACCATTGTTGCATAGGTGCATAATCTTAAGTTAACTAAAAAGAGTCTTTGTGGGTATGAATCTGATTTATATCTTATACTACTTGCGAACGCGTATACTTGCGTGTAATTTTAGCGCGTGTTTTCGCCCTAACAAGTTTTTGGCACCGCTGTCGGGGACTCGGTGTTTAATTTAGTTTATGTGCTTGACATCAGTGGTCGTTAAAGTTCACTGACTCAAATATCTTACTTACAAGGGTACTTGTTGTGTTTCAGGTACTCTAAAGACTTAATCTCGTGAGGAAAAAGAAGTTCTTGAAGAAGAAGTCTTTGTTGTGGAAAAAGTTGAAGAAGAAGTTTTTGTTGTAATGGGAGAACCAGCTTCGAATCTGAAGGCTTTGATAGATATTGCTCAACCACAGATTAATGACATTCAATCTAGCATTGTCAGACCATCCATCGCATCTAATACTTTTAAAATCAAATCTAGCACGATTCTGATGGTGCAGAATTCAGCCCATTTTGGGGGTTCCCTAATCGAAGATCCCAACATGCACATTAGAGACTTCATCGAGATCTGTGACACTTTCAAATTCAACAATGTTTCTGAAGATGCTATTAAGCTGAGGATTTTCCCATTCTCTATGAGGGATAAAGCTAAGTGCTGGTTGCATTCTCTACCAGCAGTATCTATCACTACGTGGGAAGATCTTGCTCAGAAGTTTCTTACTAAATTCTTCCTTATAGCAAATACAGCTGTAATCTGGAACGCTCTTACTCAATTTACGCAGCAATCGTGAGAGTCTTTATGTGAAGCTTGGGAGCGTTATAAGGAGATGCTTACGAAGTGTCTTTATCATGGGATGCCTGACTGGATGATTATCAACTGCTTTTATAATGGTTTGGGAGCACAATCTAGACCCATGCTCAATGCAGCATCAGATGGAGCCTTATAAGCTAAGAGATACGATGAAGCTTATGAGTGTTTGTGAGCTTTGTGCAGGTGCGCATGAAACTGAGCAGTGTGCTATTTCTAGTGAATCAGCTCAGTTTGTAAGCAACTTTCAGAGGTCGCAGCAACCAGCTCCAGCCACTTATCATCCCAACAACCACAATCATCCTAACTTTAGCTGAAGCAACAATCAGAATGTGGTGCAACAGCCTTATCAGCAGTATGCAGCAAAGCAATTCAACCCTCCTAGTTTTCAACAACTGCAATATGCACCAAGACAACAACTCCAACTTCAACAACTACCACATGGAAGTACAAGTCAATCTAATGAAAAATCTGAATTGGAGGAGTTGAGGCTCATGTGCATGAGCCAAGCGATTTCTATCAAGACTCTGGAGAGTCAAATTGGGCAGATTTCCAATGCTTTGTTGAATCGACAACCTGGTACACTCCCTAGTGACACAGAAGTTCCAGAAAAGAGGGAAGCAAAGGAGCCTATTAAGGCAATTATATTGAGGTTTGGGAAGGTTGCAAGCCCTGAAAAATCTCAAGTTTCGGAAAATGAAGTTGTGGCGGAAGAAGAGGTGTTGAAGGATGCCGAGGTGGAACCAAGGAAGAAAGCTGTTATCAACACTCCTCCTAAGGGTAATACAAGGAAAAAAAGTTCTATCCTCCACCTCCATTCCCTAAAAGGTTGCAGAAGTAGAAGTTGGATAAGCAATTTGCTAAGTTCTTGGAAGTTTTCAAGAAACTTCACATCAACATACCTTTCGCTGAAGCTCTTGAACAGATGTCTAGCTATGCGAAGTTTATGAAAGGTATTCTCTCTCTAAAAGTGAAGCTCGATGACTTAGAGACCGTTGCTCTTACAGAGGAATGTAGTGTTGTGCTACAACAGAAGTCGCCTCTGAAGTTTAAAGATTCTGGAAACTTCACTATTTCTTTAACCATCGAAAACTTTTCGTTCGATAAATGTTTATATGATTTGGGAGCTAGCATCAATCTGATGCCTTTGTCTATCTTCAAAAAGTTGGGTTTACCTGATCCAAAGCCTACATATATGTCCTTGCAGTTGGCCGATCGTTCAATTACATATCCATGAGGCATTATGGAGGATGTCTTGGTCAAGGTAGACAAACTCATCTTTTATGCTAACTTTGTAATTCTTGATTTCGAGGAGGATAAAAAGATTCCCATAATCTTGGAAAGACCATTCTTGGCTACTGGCTGAACCTTGATTGATGTGCAGAAGGGTGAGCTCACTATGCAAGTACAGGATCAGGACATGACCTTTAATGTTTTCAATGCCATGAAATTCCCTACTGATGAAGAGGGGTGCTTAAAAGTGTAATTGGTCGATTTTATGGTTACTTCAGAACT
Organism: Apium graveolens; assembly: GCF_009905375.1. Classification (NCBI taxonomy): domain Eukaryota; kingdom Viridiplantae; phylum Streptophyta; class Magnoliopsida; order Apiales; family Apiaceae; genus Apium; species Apium graveolens. The sequence goes on along the minus strand of NC_133654.1, from coordinate 197,315,165 downwards.
TGATCAAATGCTAAGGTCTGATGCCCTAGAAAAAGCCTTGATGGGGGATTTAGATAGTGAAGATGATGAAGGTGATGAGCAGTTGCAGTATTTGAATGCTTCTCCTTGGAAGCGAAGGCTGGATATGCCTTTTAAATCTCTTGGATTGTCAGAACTCAAAAATGCTTAGGGGCGTCTCAAGCCATCTATTGAGGAAGCTCCTACACTCGAGCTTAAACCTTTGCCTGAACACTTGAGGTATGCGTTTTTAGGTGATACATCTACTTTTCCTGTTATTATTGCATCTGACCTTTCAGGTAGTGATGAGGAAAAGCTCTTGACAATTCTGAGAGATTTCAAGTCGGCAATTGGATGGACTATAGCAGATATTAAGGGAATCAACCCTTCTTATTGCATGTATAAAATTCTGCTAGAGGAAGGAAGTAAACAGACTGTTGAGCAACAGAGCAGGTTAAATCCTATCATGAAGGAGGTCGTAAAGAAAGAAATTCTTAAGTGGCTAGACGCAGGCATCATTTATCCTATTTTTGACAGTTCTTAGGTGAGCCCAGTTTAGTGTGTGCCGAAGAAAGGAGGCATCATAGTGGTTGCTAATGAAAAGAGTGAGCTCATCCCGACTCGAACAGTCACGGGGTGGAGAGTGTGCATGGATTATCGAAAGCTGGATAAAGCCACAAGAAATGATCACTTTCCACTTCCTTTCATTGATCAGATGCTCGATAGGTTGGTTGGGCACGAATACTATTTTCTTCTGAACGGCTATTTGGGCTATAATCAGATCTGCATAGCTCCAGAAGATCAAGAAAAGACTACCTTCACTTGTCCGTTTGATACTTTTGCCTTCAGAAGAGTTACTTTTGGGTTATGTGGTGCACCTACCACATTTTAGAGATGCATGATGGCCATCTTCTCTGACATGATTGGTCAGAATGTGGAGGTGTTCATGGACGATTTTTCTGTGTTCGGGGATTCTTTCAATGAGTGCTTGCAAAATCTTGGCGCAGTTCTTAAAAGGTGGGTTGAGACCAATCCGGTTCTCAACTGGGAGAAATGTCACTTTATGGTGCAACAGGGCATCATTCTTGGGCACAAGGTCTCTAGTAAAGGTCTTGAGGTGGCTAAAGCCAAGGTGGGGGTCATTGAAAACCTTCCTCCACCAATTTCTGTTAAGGGAATCCGCAGTTTTCTTGGTCATACGGGTTTCTCTCGGCGGTTCATCAAGGATTTCTCTAAAATCTCTAAACCATTATGCAATCTATTAGAGAAAGATGTCCCTTTCAAGTTTGATGATGAGTGTCTAGCTGCTTTTGAGAGCTTAAAGAAAAACTTGATCACAGCACCTATCATAACTGTACCTGATTGGAATGAGCATGTTGAAATGATGTGTGATGCGAGTGACTATGTAGTTGGAGCGGTTCTTAGGCAAAGGAAGAACAATGTATTTTATGTGGTCTATTATGCTAGTAAGATCCTCAATGGTGCTAAAATGAACTACACCACAACTGAGAAAGAGCTATTGGCCATTGTCTATGGTTTTGAGAAGTTTAGATCTTATTTGCATGGGAAAAAGGTAACAGTCTTCACTGATCACACTGTTATTCGCTATCTCGTCTCGAAGAAGGACTCGAATCCTAGCTTGATTAGATGGGTTCTTTTACTACAAGAGTTTGAACTGGAGATCAAGGATAGAAAAGGTACTAAAAATCAAGTTACTGATCATCTCTCTCGTTTAGAAGATCCAGATACAATTTCACATGACAAGACATTGATAAATGAGTCTTTTCGCGATGAGCAGTTCTTTGGGGTGCAAGTAGAAGAACCGTGATACGCAGACATTGTGAACTATCTTGTGACCAACGTTATGCCTACGGACTTGACTTATACTCAAAGGAAGAAGTTTCTTCATGAAGTGAAGTTGTATATGTGGGACGAGCCTTTCTTATTTCGACAATGAGTGGAACAAATCATCAGGAGATGTATTCCATATAGTGAGACGGAGGGTATCTTGCGAGACTGTCATTCGACTGTTTATGGAGGCCATTATGGTGGAGAGAAGACAGCAGCTCGTATTCTTCAAGCAGGATTCTTCTGGCCTACATTGTTTAAGGATGCGTATCAGTTTGTTTTGAAGTGTGATCGCCGCCAAAGAATTGGGAACATGTCCAAGAGGGATGAGATGCCTCTCAATATGCTTCTTGAGGTTGAGATCTTCGATGTCTGGGGAATTGACTTCATGGGGCCATTTGTCTCGTCGTGCAACAATCAGTATATCTTGTTGGCAGTAGATTATGTCTCAAAATGGGTGGAAGTTAAAGCTTTGCCGACAAATAATGTGAAGGTAGTGCTCAATTTTCTTCACAAGCAGATATTCACAAGATTCGGAACTTCAAGAGTCATAATCAGTAACGAGGGATCGTATTTCTGCAATTGTAATGCTATGATGCAGAGATATAATATGAATCATCACATTGCTACAGCCTACCATCCTCAGACTAATGGTCAAGCTGAGGTGTCTAACAGAGAGATCAAGCGAATTCTGAAGAAAGTTGTATGCCCATCGAAAAAGAATTGGTCTTAGAAGTTGGATGAAGTTGTTTGGGCATATCGAACAGCATTCAAGACTCCTCTAGGAATATCACCATTTCAATTGGTTTATGGTAAAGGATGTCATTTTGCTGTGGAGCTAGAGCACAGGGCATATTGGGCTTTGAAGAAACTGAATCTTGATCTAACTGCAGCTGGTAAGAAAAAGATGCTTCAATTGAATGAACTCGACGTGTTCCGACTTAAAGCGTATGAGAACAAAAAAATATACAAGGAGAAAGTCAAGAGATGGCATGATAGGGGTCTAGTGCTCAAATCATTTGTGTCAGGGCAACAAGTTCTTTTGTTCAAATCTCGTCTCCGTCTTTTTCCTGGAAAATTGAAGTTGAGATGGTCAGGGCCGTTTGTTGTCAAAACTGTGTTTCCACATGGAGCGGTGGAAATTTTTGAAAATGATCCAGGCCAGGCATTCAAGGTGAATGGACAGTGTTTGAAGCATTACTATGGAGATACGGTAAACAGTGAGGTGGTTAGTGCTATTTTATTTTCAACTTGATCTCGGAATTCTATGTCAAGCTAGCGACATAAACTAAGCGCTTCTTGGGAGGAAACCCATGTTTGTTGTACATTAGTAGTTGAGAAAAGATGAAAGAAGGAAGAAAATCAGAAGAAAATACAAAAAAAATCAAAAAAACAAGGGACATTTTCCAGAAATACGGCGTGCCCGCACTGGAAAGCGGACGACCGTGCTGAAATTCCAGGAGGTGCGCGCGCCCGCACTAAGAACTGGGGCGCCCGCGCTAGTTCCACAGAAACAAGGCGCGCTCGCGCTCCCAAGCAAGGCGGCCACGCTGAGCCCCAGAAAAAGAAAAAAAATAGAAAATTCAAAAATTAGAAAAAAAACAAAAAGAAGTTTATACCCCTTCTTAACCCCGATTTTCAACCCTATTCTTCCCATACTCCCATTACTCCCACTAACCTACAATCACTACCCCATAACCCTAATCTAACTCTAGTTCTCATTCTATATACATACACCTCCATACAATCATCTCCATCACTTTACATATACTCAAACCCTAAATTTCTCTTCACACCTCTTTTATCTAAATTAACCTATTCCAATGGCACCAAAGAGAGCCCGTACTCAAGGGAGCACAGCACTAACCCCGCCTCTGCCGATACTTCGAGTGTTGGGGGTGCGAGGCCTCGATTTGTTACTCCGGATGCTAAAGCGGAGTACAAAAGGCTGTTATCGAAGCCGATTACGAAGGAGAGAGGTTTATTTCCTACTCCTAAAGATGGAAAGCTCTTTGAGATGATCACAGAGACGGGATGGGTTTCATTTTGCGAGGCACTCGAGGCGGTGCCTATGAGTATTGTTCGCAAGTTTTATGTGAACGCCAAGGCTGATAAGAATGGGTTCACGGTGGTTCGTGGGTTGACAGTGGATTACCACTCGGAGGCTATTCGCAGGGTTATCAACCAACCTGAGAGACAACCTACTCAGGAAGATTGGATTGCTAAGACTAGGGACGACTTCAATCTTGATTTGATTGTGGCTACGTTGTGTGTCCCGAAGACACAATGGAAGTTCATAAGGGGCTCGAACGATTATCTCAATTTCCCTACTTCATGCATGAACAGGTATGCCCGTGCGTGGAATGCTTTTATTTATGCTAACATCATGCCTTCTTCTCATGTGCATGATGTGACTGTGGATCATGCGAAGCTATTATGGGGGATTTTATAAGGAGACTATGTGGACCTAGGTTGCGTGGAGGCACCACGGGGGTTATCCCTTATGCCTCTATTGTGGGGAAGCTCTATATTGCAGTGGGTGTTTATTGGCCCGAGCATGAGCAGTTGCAGTTACCAGCTGCCCCTATTGACAGTTCGACGATCGCGGTTATGAAAGAGTGGTATGGAGAGCAGCTGACGAGAAGGGACTTGGGTACACCTATGATCATTTTCCAGGTGGCCAGCTAGCCGATCAGTCATATATTGGTGGTTCTTCTCATGCACGTAGTGCTGGTTAGAGAAGGCATTTGGGAGAGCAATAGCAGCCGCAGGAGCCCGAGGACAGTGCTGGTTTAGGTGTGACACAGTATAGGCATTTGACGAGGCGTATGGATTCGATGTATGACGTCCAGAGCAGGTTTGCACAGGATCTTACTCTCAGACATTGGGTATAGCTTTTAGAGCCAGTGGGGTTAATATACAGTGGCCAGTTTTTGGAGAGGATTCTGTGTACCCGCCTCCTGACACTCCACCTGCAGAGGGTGATGATCCTTCTTCTTCCGAGTAGGTATGCCTTGATTCCTTGCTATTACCCTCACTGAGGACAGTGAAATTTTTAAGTTTTGGGGTGATAGTTAAGGAATATTTATGTGTGTGAGTCCATATAGATGCATATTTGTTAGATATATTTGATAATGTCATGGCTAATATGTTTTATGTTTAGATTTCAGATCTTATTTGAACAGAACAAATCAGTACTTAACTGATCAGTACTTATACTGGAAGTCAGAACTTAAGGGATATCAGTACTTATGTTATCAGGAGATAGATATCAGAACTTAAGTGCTGAAGGACGATCAGATAAGGACAGTAGCTGATTAAAGTTAAGAAGATCAAGATAAACATAAGAAGAGATATGCATGAAGAAGGAATTCCGTGAAGAATGGAATACTTGGAATAGAAGATATCTGATTGATATATTTTAGGAAGCAGAATTATATTCCATATCAATTAGCGATTATCTTGTAACTGTGTAGTATATAAACACAGACATAGGGTTTACACTATAAGTGTTATCATTATCGAGAATATTATTTATTATAACCCTAGCAGCTCTCGTGATATTTTGTTCATCACTGAGAGATAACAGTTCCAGATTGTAACAGAGTTTATTGTTTAAATAAAGTTTGTTTTCTGTTACATAAGTTCTTGAAGTTTGATTTGATTGTAATAAACACTGTATTCACCCCCTCTACAGTGAAAGTGTGACCTAACAAGTGGTATCAGAGCTATCTGTTAACACACATACAGTTAAAGATCCAAACACAATCATGTCTGACACAGAAACTCCAACTAAGCCTACCAAAACTGAGGAATCATCAAAGACATCAACTCAGAGTCGATATGAGACTATCAGAGTTCCCATATTGAGACCATCTGAATATCCCATATGGAAGGTAAGGATGACCATGTTTCTGGAAGCAACAGATCCAGAATACCTTGATAGAATCAAGGAAGGGCCTCACAAACCTACCAAGCTCGCTGTTGTAGTTGCAGGTGAAGCAGCAATGACCGTACCAAAGGAAAAGAATGATTACACTGCTGAAGATATAGCATCTATTGCTAAGGATGCCAAGGTACGTCACTTATTGCATAGTGCCATTGATAATGTAATGTCAAACAGGGTAATCAACTGCAAGACTGCTAAGGAGATATGGGATGCACTGGAGACAAGGTGTCAAGGAACTGAAACAGTTAAGAAGAACAGGAAGACAATACTCACTCAAGAGTATGAACACTTTGACTCTAGGACTAATGAGTCATTGACTGATGTATATGATAGATTTGTCAAACTCTTGAATGACTTGTCATTAGTAAATAAGGAGTATGATCTTGAAGATACAAACCTCAAATTCCTGTTAGCTCTTCCTGAATGTTGGGATTTGAAGGCAACAACAATAAGAGACAACTACAATCTTGATGAAACAACTCTTGATGAAATCTATGGAATGCTCAAGACTCATGAACTTGAGATGGAACAAAGAAGCAAGAGGAAAGGAGGAAAGTCAAGGACAGTTGCTCTCAAGGTTGAAGAGGAATCCCCCAAACCACCTTCCTCAAAGAAAGATAAGGGTAAAGCTCTTATCATAAAATCTGATACTGAGTCATCAAGTTCTGAGAGTGATGATGACTCAGATTCTGAAAGCTTGCCTGAAACTGATGCTGATGAGGAGATGATGAAGCTGTGTGCTCTTATGGTGAAAGGAATCACAAAGATTGCATACAGGAAGTTCAGGAAGGGAAAGAAGTTTTCCAGGAAAGGCATAAGTTCTGATAAGAAGAATTTCAGAAGATCTGAAGGAAGAGGAGGAAAGTCTGACAGAGGAGATTACGCTAATGTTAAATGTTATAATTGTGGTGAGAAAGGCCACATATCTCCTGATTGCAAGAAGACCAAGAATGACAAAGGCAAAGCTCTTGTCACAAAGCAGAAAAGCTGGACAGACACCTCAGACTCTAAAAGTGAGGAGAACTATGCATTGATGGCAAATGCTGATAAATCAAGTTCTGAGAGCAGTTCTGAAGCTGCTGAAACAAAGGTACCTCAGACTACTTATGCTTTTCATACTGATGATATTAATGAGTTGAGAAGATATCTTAAAACCATGTTTGTTAGTTATAGAGATCAAACTTTAACATGTGAAAGATTAACTTCTGAAAATCTTGCTTTTAGGAAAAGAAATGATTTCTTAGAAAAAGAGTTAGTCATGTTTCATCAAACTCAGCAGGATAGAGATGATGCTTTTTATGTTAGAGATGAAGTGTTAAAAATGAATGAATCTCTAAAAACTGAGTTAGAAAAGGAGAGAGAGATTATCAGAACTTGGACTAACTCTGGCAAAACAACTCAAAATTTGCTAAGCAGTGGAAACTGGAAAGAGGGCTTAGGCTATGGAGAAAATAAAAAAGGAACTGTAGAAATTAAGCCTGTTGATAAGCAAAAGCCGAAGTTAAAACCTGTTAAGTTTGTAACTGAAAAATCCGAAAATGAGAAATCAGAAGTTAAAAAGGAATTAGCTTCTGACAAACTAAAACAGGAAAAGACAGCTGAAGTTAACATAGGCTTAATGACAAAGAAGCAGCTTAAGCATAAGCTGAAAGATGTTAAGAATGCAAACAAGGTAAAATCACCTAGGAAAAACAGGAATGGAAAGGAAGGTGTGAATAAAAGCAATAACTATAAATCTGTTCCTGATGCTCCTAGGAAAGCATGTCATAACTGTGGAAGTTCTAACCATCTGGCTTCTTTTTGCAGGAAGAATAAGAATATTAACTCCTTATCTACAAAGTCAGGAGTTAAGAGTCAGTCTGTTAGATACAAACCACAAAATCCTTGTTTTCATTGTGGTAGTTTATGGCATTCCATTTATACTTGTAAGGAATATCATAGTTTGTACTATGATTATTATCAAATAAAACCTTCTTTAAAGAAAGTTTCTGTTGTTCCTTCTAGTATAAGTTCTGATAAGAAAACTGTTAACATAAAATCTGATGTTAAATCCGCTGCAAATGTTAACAAACCTAAAAAGGCCAAAGGATCCAAGCAAGTCTGGGTCCTTAAAACTAATAATTAGTGGTCTTTTTGATTGCAGGGCAACAGGAAAAATATTTTAGTTCTGGACAGTGGATGTTCAGGACATATGACTGGAAATAAGGCCCTGCTATCAGACTTTGTGGAGAAAGCTGGCCCAAGTGTTTCTTATGGAGATGGCAACATTGGAAAAACTTTGGGATATGGCAATATCAATCTTGGGAATGTCATTATTAAAGATGTAGCTCTGGTCTCAGGACTTAAACACAACTTACTGAGTATAAGTCAAATCTGTGACAGAGGTTATCATGTTGATTTCTTTGCAGAACATTGTGAAATAGTTAGTAAATCTAAAGGAAAAATTGTTCTGAAGGGATTCAGGCGTGGTAACATTTATAAAGCTAAGCTTTCAACAAGTTCTGATGGTTCTGCAATCTGTTTAGTGAGTAGAGCCTCAACTGAAGAAAGCTGGAATTGGCACAAGAAACTCTCTCATTTAAACTTCAACAAGATAAATGAACTGATCAAGAAAGATCTTGTGAGAGGACTGCCAAAATCAGTGTTTGTTCCTGATGGTCTTTGTGACTCATGTCAGAAGGCTAAACAAAGAAAATCTTCGTTCAAGAGCAAGACTGAATCATCAATTCTTGAGCCTTATTATCTACTTCATGTTGATCTATTTGGTCCAGTGAATGTCATGTCTATTGCAAAGAAGAAATATGCGTTGGTCATAATAGATGAGTTCACCAGATACACATGGGTGTATTTCTTGCACACAAAAAGTGAAACTGCATCTATCCTGATTGATCATGTCAAACATCTGGATAAATTGATCAAAGATTCTGTGAAAATTTTGAGGAGTGATAATGACACTGAATTCAAGAATTTGATAATGGAAGAGTTCTGCAAAAATCATGGAATAAAGCAGGAATTTTCTGCTCCTGGAACTCCACAACAAAATGGAGTTGTTGAAAGGAAGAATAGAACTCTAATTGAAGCTGCACGAACAATGCTTGAAGAAGCAAAGCTTCCAACCTATTTCTGGGCTGAAGCTGTGCAGACTGCTTGTTTTACTCAAAATGCAACACTCATTAACAAGCATGGAAAAACACCATATGAGATGGTGAAGAACAAAAAGCCAAATCTCAAATACTTTCATGTATTTGGATGTAAGTGTTTTGTTCTCAAGACTCATCCTGAACAGCTATCCAAGTTTGATCTAAAAGCTGATGAGGGAATCTTTGTAGGATATCCACTTTCTACAAAAGCCTTCAGAGTCTATAATTTGAGAACAAAAGTGGTCATGGAATCTATCAATGTCTCTTTTGATGACAAGAAGATCACTGGACTTGAAGATTGCATTGATCATGATAAGCTGAGATTTGAAAATGAAGATTCATATTCTGATACCTCAAGTCCTGACAGTCTAAGTCCTGATACTGTAAATTCTGATGGATTAAACTCTGATGTTATTGAAACTGTGGTGACTACGTCAAAGGAAGATGCACCAATGCAGGGGGAGCATACTCAAGATATTATCACATCTCAAGAAGCATCAGAACATACATCTGGCTCTTCAAATTCTGATTCGTCAAGTTCTGATAAGCCAAGTACTGACAGTGCTGAAAATCTAAATACTGAAGGATCCAACTCAGAGAGCATAGTTTCAGGGGGAGCATCAGAAAATGAAACCGAAGACAGCATGAATCATGGGGAAGCATCCAGTTCTAGAGAAAATCTTCCATCTGCAAGGAAGTGGACAAAATCACATACACCTGATTTAATAATTGGAAATCCTGAGGCAGGTGTCAGAACTAGATCAGGTACTTCGAATGAATGTCTTTACAATTCTTTTCTCTCTCAGTCTGAGCCAAAGAAAGTGGAAGAAGCTCTTCAAGATGCTGATTGGGTGCAAGCAATGCAGGAAGAGTTGAATGAATTTGAAAGAAACAAAGTCTGGACCTTAGTGCCAAGACCCAAGAATAGATCGGTTGTTGGTACAAAGTGGGTATTCAGAAACAAAACTGACAGTGATGGCATAATTGTAAGGAACAAGGCAAGGCTGGTTGCAAAAGGATATTCTCAACAGGAGGGAATTGACTATGATGAAACATTTGCTCCAGTTGCTAGGTTAGAAGCCATAAGGATATTCATGGCTTATGCTGCTCACAAAAAGTTTACTGTCTTTCAAATGGATGTGAAAAGTGCTTTTCTCAATGGAGAATTGGAAGAGGAAGTATATGTTGAACAACCTCCAGGCTTTGTAGATTCCAAACATCCAGATTATGTCTACAGGCTTGATAAAGCACTTTATGGACTTAAGCTGTAATAACCCCAAAATTTTTCAACTTTTTGTAACCCTTGTGAATAGTGTTTTAGCTGAATGAGAAAACTTTTCACGCCACACTATGTAGGGGTTCTGTTATGGATATTCTGGGATTTTATTAGTACTCTATGAAGTATATAAGTGTATGTAAATATCGTCAGAACCCAATTCCGAACACTTTGGTTTTTTTCCCGGAAATCCATAAGGTACGGAGAGAATTGAGTATAAGGTAACAGGATAAAAAGGATTTAAATTAAAGGATTATAATAGAGGATCATAAAAAGGAATATAATGTATTGAGAAAGGTTAAGGGAACCTAAGTAATAAGATCCCGGGTATGATCCTTCAAACGATAAACGAGAACGAAAGTTAAGCGAACCGTATAACAGATCAGCGGTCATTAGGCAAACGATTAGGAAGTTAATCAAAGGGATTAATGGGAGTGATGTCATCCAACCAATAGAAAGAAGACAAGGAAGGAAGGATGACATCATGAGGATGAGGTAAGCATGACATGGGAAGAAGGGAGGTGTGGTTGATTAAGGACCACACAAATTCAAGGGCAAGGTAGTAATTTGCTAAATCAAAAACAAAACCAAGCCAACCAAGCTAGCAAATCATTTCATCAAAAATCAAAAAATCAACCAAGGCATTTGTTCTTCACTTTGCTCTCGGCTTTTTACACTTTTTCAAGGCTAAAATTTTCAAAATCAAGATCCAAGCATCCTTAATTGGTAAGAAAATTCCCTAACCATCTTTATGCTTAGTTATGGCTATATCATGAGTTTGAGCCATTAATTCTTTCTCTAGCTTCTTCATTTAATCAATGAAGAAGACAATGAATAGTGTTTTCAAGTTTTTAACTTGAACTTTTTCTTGTTTTTCTTGAAGATCCAAGCTTTCCTAAGGCTTCTCCAAGCTTCTTAAGGCTTCCTAGCTCCACCCACCAATCCAAGGAAGGTATACCCTTTTCAAACCCTAGGTTCATATATATTATAAGGTGATTTTGATGAGTAGGATGTTATTGTAGTTGTTGTTATGATTAGAGTTTGAGATTTGGAATGGTAGTGAAATGAAATGGTAATTTTGTGGTTTTGATTTAAAGAAACTTAAGCATGATTAAAGTTAGGTTTAAGCATAAGTATGAAAGATTAAATTGAATTGGTTGGGGTTGTTATGATGTGATAAGGATGGAGGATGGTTGTATGTTGGATTTGAGGTTGATTTGGGTTGTTTGTGAATGGGTTAAAATTTGGAAATCACGTAAACATAGCCGTCGTAACGTCCGATTTTCTTTGGACTGTTTTTGTGCATAGCATTAGGACCCGAGAACCCCCTGCTAAATTGTGACCACTGCCATGTTTAGATAGCTCATGTTACGAGCTTCGTTTTGATATGTAGTTCGTTCGATTCCGATTTACGGTTTAAGAGAAACGACCGTTTCAAGTAACGGCGTTTCGCGAACGAAACTTTTTCCCTCGCCTTACTTTGAAACATAGGTTAAAGACCAAAAAGGGTTAATTAATGTGTGAAACATTTATGGTAAGTGTGTTAGGAAGTTGGTAAGTCATTCGCGAAGGAATCGCTTTAAAACTCGTAAAGGTTAAATTATTAAAAATGGTGGAGCCGAGGGTACCCGAGTGACTTAAGCGAATCGGTGAGCGCAAAACTAGCATTAGAGTCTAAGTTAGTTAAATCATAGATTTACAAGTGATTTTGGTTTAATTCCAACTTACTTGTTGTTTATAGGTTACCAGACTCGTCCCGAGCCTTTCTCACCCCCAAGTCGCTCAGGCAAGTATTCTATCCGTTATACTGTTGTTGTGATGTATACACTTGTATATGCATTATCTTGCGATAGATGCATGTTGGTTATTTAGCAAATTCTTGCGATATATTGTAGCATGTGATATGGTATATATGCATGCCTGTTTCATATTCTTGAAATATATATCTGTTGGTTCAATTGATAATACCTATGCTAGAGGATAGTTGTATCTTGCATATACCCTTAGTATAGGGACTCAAAGGTGAAAATGTTTTCAAAAACCGGGAGTCGAGGATCCCGAGTAGATTTTATATATATGGATATGGATATTTATTTATATATATATTTATATATATATATGGTTATAGTTTTCCAAACTATTAATCGAATAAGATTTATTCGATAACTTTAAACTTTATTTTATTATTGAATATTATTTCGAATATTATTCGAGGACTTATGACTCTTTTATATTATTTATTGAATATTATTTGAATATTCATTTGAGGATGTATGACTCCTTTATTTTATTTAATGAATATTATTTATAATATTCATTCGAGGTATTATGACTCAGCTTATTTTATTTATTGAATATTATTTGAATATTCATTTGAGGATCTATGACTCCGATTATTTGCTGAGATATATTCTTTATTTTATTAAAGAATAAGGTGTTAATAATCAAACTTATTTTCGATTATTCAACTAAAGATAATACTTTCATATAAGTATATCTTTGGTTATTTAATGTTTATTTCAAGTATAAGTTTTAATACTTCTACTTCTATTATTTTTATAAAGATTATTCTTTATGGGAATATTATTTAATTAATAATATTCAGATATTTTCTAATATTCTGGGGACTGATTTACTTCATTAAATCAGCCTTACTCCAAACACTCTTTAAAGTGTTTTCGAGTCTTCAAAATGATTTTTAAAAGTCAGAGCGGATCCCAAAACTCATTTTTATATTTAAGATCTTCCTTTTAAAGGGGATTTAAATACTCGCTCAAAACCTGGGGAATCCGGCTCTGTGGTGTATTTTATATTCGCAACGAGGTTGCAGATTTGGTAAATGAATTGATTACTTGCCCAACGTTCGGGAAGTAAGCCCATCTCATTGAGTCGGCATAAGCGACAGGCCGGGGTACGGTCTATTATTGTGTAAGTGGCTGGGTGGCAGTCCATCAACGCGTGAGGGACCGGGGTACGGTCGAGCGCGAGGTCCTAATACGGCCAGGGTGATGACCGGTGAGGAATTCATCCATCTACTAGTAGAAAAGGTTACTTATTGGTATCTTTGCCTGATCAGCAAGATATCGGGTTTATGCCAAAATTCTTTTCCTTTCCAAAATTCATTGGATGTTTCGAACTCTGTTCATACTTCACATAACAGAGGTTCCAGGAAATGTTTTCGGGATATATATATATGTGGATATATATATATATCGGGACTAAATAAAGTATCTCATAACTTTTTCATTCAATAATATTTCAAAGATTGAATCTATTCAAGTCTTAACTTGTGGTCTCATCTATGGGATGTTTTTCTTAAAACTTATAATACTTTGAACGGTGGCAGTTCAAGTAACTTTATATGATATAAGTGTGGTGAAGTATTGGTAACTTCATTCCTTATTTTTACTTATATCTAGCAAGTAATTATCTTGCATATGATAGAGATGCTATCAAGTATCCATTTAGATACTTATATTATTGTTATCATTATACATATTATCTTGCGAGCTGTAAGGCTCACTCTTGCTTTATTTCTTCATCACACAACAACAGTTAGGAGAGATGGCCAGACTCCAGCAGACCCAGCGCAAGCGCGTGGGAAGCGTCCCGCGTCTTCCCGCTGATGTTGTAGCTGCTATAGCTGCAGAGGTAGATCCATTGTAGTTTAGACCATCTACTTTTGAGAATCAAATTATGTATAATTATAACTTGTGGCAGATAATGGCAATTAACTGTAAATTATCAAGTAATCATTTTGGGTTGTAATAATTTTAAATTGTGGATTCAAAGACTTGTACTTATTTCAATTTCATCTCTGAGACTATAACGGGTTGTGGTGTGTGTTAGTGTGGGGTCACAGTATGAGGTTATTTATTATTAATTAAGTGAAGTGATATTGTGGAAAGAAAGACCGTGACAACCCGGATCCCCGACCCCGGATCTGGGGGTGTTACAGAAATGGTATCAGAGCTAAGCGTTATAAACCTCAGAGATGATGCGACGATAAAATAATAAACTCACAAAGATAATAAGAACTCTTGCCAAGTTCATGGTCGGACTACTTAAAGTAGTACTGACAGCTAAAACCCTTACGGGAACCCTTATAAGTATCATGATAGTAACTTAGCTCGTTTAATGTGTAGGCGCCTGAGATGGAGGACCCTGAGATGTACGAGCGTGAGCATGATGAGGCACTGCTAGATGTTGAGGATCAGGAGGAGCCTGAGGTGGAGGAGGATGAGGAGGACCCCTCAGAGGAGTCAGAGACGGAGGTCATTGCTATTTCAGATGAGGAGGACCCGGATGAGGTCCCAGTAGCTGAGGAGTGTGTTGGACCTATGGTAGTGTATGATGGTATCCCTTTACCCACACTTCCGGTGGTCAGAGCCCCTACCCCTCCACCACTATCTTGGATTCCTGATGATGACAGCTCAGAGACCCATACTTCCGAGCCTAGGCAGACCGAGGAGGCACCCTCAGCGGCTCCGGATTCACCACCTCTTGACCCTGCCCAGAGACAGTCTTCGTTAGCTCATGGATATGTTCAGGATGTTTTGAGGACCCGAGTGGCTGTTGCCGAGGCCCGACTGGATGAGGCCAGGAGGGAGTTGGATGCAGAGAGGGCGGGTAGGCGTACCCGAGCTTATGAGACCAGGGCTTCTATACCCCGATCCTTGAGGAGGGAGCTTACGGGGATAGAGCTCACGTCCCGAGCGAGACTCAGATCTCTCCAGGGGGACAGGCATGGTAGGATCTCCAGGCGGCAGGCCGACTATATCTTCCGTCGTGCGATGGAAAGGGTTTGGGAGCTGACCCGTTCCGGTGTGTGATTCAGGATTGATGATGGAATAGTCTAGTTGTCTAGTTAGCCGAGGCCTTAGTAAGAGCCAATTTTCCGGGATAGTTGACTTGTATATAGCATCCCTTTTTCTGACTAGACAGATAGACTCTTGTGTATCACTTTTGGGACAGATGACTGTAGCACTGTTGTACTTTTGACCAGATCAAACTATGTATTCTCGCATTATGTATATATTTGTTTCCTTTCAGTTCAGTTCCATAGTGACGGGATCACTGTTTTATTATTATTATTACTGCACTTCGTATTAGAACTTTCTTAAAATAATAGAATTGCGATATACGTTCTCCCCATTATAAGAGCTGTGCAAGGCACAATGTTGTATATGATTGTGACCTAACGTTGAATTTTTCCCAAAAATTGTTTTTTTTTTTTATTATTTATCAGAATCATGCCGCCAAGAAAGATTGGAACTAGGGCGAACCCTGGGTCTGAGGACCAGGGAAGCCATAATCAGGACAATAGAAACCAAGAACACAGTGAAGAGGAAGATGAGGATTATGTGGAACAGGATGACTCCCTGTATGAAGAGGAAGAGGAAACGTATGATGTTGAGGGATTCGAGATAGAGGCTGAAGAAGGAGAAACCGAGGTTGAGCAACCAGTACCAAACCCAGGCATGGATCCCATGGGCCAGTTTATGCAACTCCTAAGACAGAATTTGGAACGTCAACCCAACCCACCCCCTCAAGGAAGTAACAATGCAGTGGCAAACTCTTTCAGGGCTTTTAAGTCCCTTAAGCCCCCTGAGTTCCACGGATCAGCCGACCCAGTTGAGGCAAGGGCATGGTTAAAGGAAATGGAGAAATCTTTTGAGATTTTGAGTATCGATGAGGCACAGAAAACTGTATTTGCTACCTACCTTCTGAAAGGAGAAGCTAACTACTGGTGGGAGGCCAAGAAAAACATGGAGACAGATGCTATTATAACCTGGGAGAGATTTAGTCAGTTGTTTCTGGGAAAGTATTTCCCGAGGTTTATGGAAAATCAGATGGAGCTCAAGTTCTTGGAGCTAAAGCAGAATGATTTGTCTGTAGCAGAGTACGAAGCGAAATTTACTGAATTATCAAGGTTTGTGCCGGAGTTTGTGAGCACTGAGGAAAAGAAAGCTAGGAGGTTTCAGCAGGGACTGAAACCATGGATTCAGAATAGGGTGGCAATCCTTGAGCTTACGGACTATGCCACTCTGGTGCAAAAAGCAACGATTGTAGAAGTTGGAAGTGAGCAGATGCAGAAGGAAAGAGAGAAGAAAGGAATAAAGAGGAAAAGTATGAGCATGGGTGGAGGTTCCGCAGGAAGGAGCTTCCCAACTAGGTTTAATCGAGGAGCAGTGTCCCTGCCAGGAAGGAACACTGGGTTTAAGCGACCAATGAGTGTGAGTGTGAGCCAGGGCGGCCAGAAGTCAAGAATGTCCTATTCCAACCAGTCTCGACCCCCATTGCCAGCCTGTAACATATGTGGAAGGAATCACACTGGGGAGTGTAAAGGAAGGCCAGTAACCTGTTTTAAGTGCGGTCGGGAGGGCCACTATTCAAATAAGTGCCCATCATTAACCCCTGCTGTCGTTCCAACCACCAATTGTCATCAGTGTGGACGCTCGGGTCATTGGAAGAAGGAATGCCCAATGAACAAACCAACAGCTTCGGGAGCAAGCAGGGCTGCTTCCAATAAGCCACCTACTGCGAGGACTTTCAACATGACAGTCCAGGATGCTATGAAAGATTCAGATGTGATAGCAGGTACCCTTTCTCTAAATTCAGTCAGTGCAAATGTTTTATTTGATTCGGGAGCAACTAAATCTTTTATATCAAAGGACTTTGCGCGTAGGTTAAGACTTAAGGCTAAACCTTTGATAGAACCCTTACAAGTAGAAATAGCCAATCATGAAATTATTCCTGTTAACCAGATTCACCCCGCCTGCGAGATAGGCATAGGGGAGCAATCTTTCAGTGTTGATCTGATTCCTTTTAAATTAGGGGAGTTTGATGTGATTTTGGGGATGGACTGGCTGTCTAGCAACGATGCTCAGATAGACTGTAAAGGGAAGAAAGTTAAGTTAAATATCCCCGGGAAGAAAGAAGTTATATTTAGAGGAAAGAGGCAGACGCAGAAATTTTTGACTATGGCCCAGGCCAAAAGGATGCTACGAAAAGGAAGTGAGGCTTACCTAGCCTATGTGGTGGACACGCAGAAGGAGGTGCCCAACTTACAAGATATTCCAGTAGTCAACGAATTTGAAGATGTATTCCCACAAGACCTTCCGGGATTACCACCCGATAGAGTGATTGAATTTGCTATTGAGTTGGCCCCAGGGACGGCGCCAGTTTCAAAAGCACCTTACCGGTTAGCCCCGTTAGAAATGAAGGAATTAGCTATCCAATTGCAGGAACTCTTGGATAAGGGTATGATAAGACCCAGTGTGTCTCCGTGGGGAGCACCAGTTTTATTTGTTAAGAAGAAAGATGGGAGCATGAGGTTGTGCATAGACTATCGAGAGTTGAACAAGCTAACCATAAAGAACAGGTACCCATTACCTAGAATAGACGATCTGTTCGACCAGCTAAAGGATGCTGTTTATTTTTCCAAGATTGACCTGAGAACTGGATATCACCAACTAAAGATTAAACCCGAAGATATTTCCAAGACAGCGTTCCGTACCAGGTATGGGCATTATGAGTTCTTGGTAATGTCCTTTGGATTAACCAACGCCCCAGCAGCTTTCATGGATTTAATGAATAGAGTATTTAAGAAGTACTTGGACAAGTGTGTGATAGTTTTTATCGATGATATTTTGATCTACTCAAGGACTGAGGCAGAACATGCAGAGCATTTGAGGATAGCTCTAGGAATACTCAGAGAGGAGCAGTTATATGCCAAATTCTCGAAGTGTGAATTCTGGCGGAATGAAGTACAGTTTTTAGGACATGTGATCAATAAAGAAGGAGTATTGGTCGACCCCTCCAAGATAGAGGCGGTCTCAAATTGGGAAAGGCCAACCACACCCACAGAGGTAAGGAGTTTCATAGGATTGGCCGGCTACTATCGTAGATTTGTGCAGGACTTTGCGAAGATCGCAGCCCCTTTGACACGACTTACTCGTAAGACAGAGAAGTTTGAATGGACAGAGAAATGCGAGAACAGTTTTCAGGAATTAAAGAAAAGGTTGATAACGGCTCCGGTATTGGCATTGCCGGATGGAAAAGGAGATTTTGTGATATATAGTGACGCATCGCACAAAGGATTAGGATGTGTGCTTATGCAGCACGGTAAAGTCATTGCGTATGCGTCGAGACAACTGAAGGAATACGAGGTTAGATATCCTACTCATGACCTTGAGCTCGCGGCAATAGTATTTGCTTTAAAAATTTGGAGGCACTACTTGTATGGAGAGAAGTGCGAGATTTTCACAGACCATAAGAGCCTCAAGTGCATATTTACGCAGAAAGAGCTCAACATGCGCCAGAGGAGATGGTTAGAACTAATCAAGGACTATGATTGTGAGATTCTCTATCATCCAGGGAAAGCCAATGTGGTGGCTGATGCCCTTAGTAGAAAGGAAAGACTCAGAATGATAACGACCTCGGAAGAGTTGATAAGGGATTTTGAGAAAATGGAAATAGAGGTAAAGGTAACCGGAACCGGAACTGAAAAGCTTTTTGAGATCTCAATGCAGCCAGAATTATTGGAAAAGATCAGATTGTGCCAAGAGAAAATAATGAATGAAGACAGAAAGTCAATGACTGGAGAGGAGATCCATACTGAGAAAGATGATAAAGGGATAATGAGGTATTCCTACCGAATTTGGGTTCCGAATGTTCAAGAACTTAAAGATGAGATTTTGGATGAAAGCCATAGTTCAAGGTATTCCATTCACCCGGGAAGTACCAAGATGTATAGGGATTTGAAGGAATATTACTGGTGGCCCAACATGAAGAGGGACGTAGCAGAATGGGTGAACAAGTGTTTGACTTGCCAAAGAGTAAAGGCAGAGCACCAGAGACCCAGTGGACTTTTGCGACCCCTGGAGATTCCCGAATGGAAATGGGAACAGATAGCGATGGATTTTGTTGTAGGCTTGCCAAGGACGAAAGCCAATCACGACGCCATTTGGGTAATTATAGACCGACTGACAAAGTCAGCTCATTTCATTCCTATCAACGAGAGATACACAGTCAATAGACTGGTGGACATTTACCTTAAGGAAATAGTGACGCGACATGGAGTCCCAGCGTCCATTGTCTCAGACCGAGACCCAAGGTTCAACTCCAGATTTTGGAGGAGCTTTCAGGAATGTGCGGGGACCAAGTTAAATATGAGTACCGCGTACCATCCCCAAACGGATGGACAGAGTGAAAGGACCATCCAGACACTAGAGGATATGTTGAGAGTCTGTGCAATAGACCTTAAAGGAAGTTGGGATGATCACTTGCCGTTGGTCGAGTTTTCTTATAATAATAGCTTTCATGCTAGCATCGGAATGCCGCCTTATAAGGCCCTGTACGGAAGAAGGTGTCGATCTCCCTTATACTGGGATGAAGTAGGAGAGCGGAAGATGCTCGGACCCGAAGTGGTCCAAAGGACCAAAGATATAGTGGATCTTATCAGAGGGCGACTTGTAGCAGCCCAAGACAGACAGAAGAAATATGCAGACCTAGCCCGAAAGGACAAGGAATATGAAGTAGGGGACTTAGTACTGTTGAAAGTATCCCCTTGGAAGGGATTAATGAGGTTCGGAAAGAAAGGAAAACTAAGCCCAAGATACATTGGACCTTTTGAGATATTAAGACGGATTGGAAAGTTAGCTTACGAGCTAGCCCTACCCCCTAATTTGCAACAAGTTCATAATGTGTTCCATGTGTCAATGCTAAGGAGGTATCATCGGGATGCCAGGCACATAGTGGAGTACGAGCAGGTGGATATGCAGCCAGATCTAACTTACGTGGAGAAGCCAGTAAGGATTATGGATAAGAAGGAGCAGGTGCTTCGGAACAAAGTGATCAAGCTAGTCAGAGTACTATGGCAGAATCATAATGTGGAAGAATCGACTTGGGAACTAGAGAGCGCAATGCTAGAAAAGTACCCCCAATTGTTTTCTGTTTGATTCCGGGATGGAATCCTTTTAAGGAGGGGAGACTGTAATAACCCCAAAAAATTTCAACTTTTTGTAACCCTTGTGAATAGTGTTTTAGCTGAATGAGAAAACTTTTCACGCCACACTATGTAGGGGTTCTGTTATGGATATTCTGGGATTTTATTAGTACTCTATGAAGTATATAAGTGTATGTAAATATCGTCAGAACCCAATTCCGAACACTTTGGTTTTTTTCCCGGAAATCCATAAGGTACGGAGAGAATTGAGTATAAGGTAACAGGATAAAAAGGATTTAAATTAAAGGATTATAATAGAGGATCATAAAAAGGAATATAATGTATTGAGAAAGGTTAAGGGAACCTAAGTAATAAGATCCCGGGTATGATCCTTCAAACGATAAACGAGAACGAAAGTTAAGCGAACCGTATAACAGATCAGCGGTCATTAGGCAAACGATTAGGAAGTTAATCAAAGGGATTAATGGGAGTGATGTCATCCAACCAATAGAAAGAAGACAAGGAAGGAAGGATGACATCATGAGGATGAGGTAAGCATGACATGGGAAGAAGGGAGGTGTGGTTGATTAAGGACCACACAAATTCAAGGGCAAGGTAGTAATTTGCTAAATCAAAAACAAAACCAAGCCAACCAAGCTAGCAAATCATTTCATCAAAAATCAAAAAATCAACCAAGGCATTTGTTCTTCACTTTGCTCTCGGCTTTTTACACTTTTTCAAGGCTAAAATTTTCAAAATCAAGATCCAAGCATCCTTAATTGGTAAGAAAATTCCCTAACCATCTTTATGCTTAGTTATGGCTATATCATGAGTTTGAGCCATTAATTCTTTCTCTAGCTTCTTCATTTAATCAATGAAGAAGATAATGAATAGTGTTTTCAAGTTTTTAACTTGAACTTTTTCTTGTTTTTCTTGAAGATCCAAGCTTTCCTAAGGCTTCTCCAAGCTTCTTAAGGCTTCCTAGCTCCACCCACCAATCCAAGGAAGGTATACCCTTTTCAAACCCTAGGTTCATATATATTATAAGGTGATTTTGATGAGTAGGATGTTATTGTAGTTGTTGTTATGATTAGAGTTTGAGATTTGGAATGGTAGTGAAATGAAATGGTAATTTTGTGGTTTTGATTTAAAGAAACTTAAGCATGATTAAAGTTAGGTTTAAGCATAAGTATGAAAGATTAAATTGAATTGGTTGGGGTTGTTATGATGTGATAAGGATGGAGGATGGTTGTATGTTGGATTTGAGGTTGATTTGGGTTGTTTGTGAATGGGTTAAAATTTGGAAATCACGTAAACATAGCCGTCGTAACGTCCGATTTTCTTTGGACTGTTTTTGTGCATAGCATTAGGACCCGAGAACCCCCTGCTAAATTGTGACCACTGCCATTTTTAGATAGCTCATGTTACGAGCTTCGTTTTGATATGTAGTTCGTTCGATTCCGATTTACGGTTTAAGAGAAACGACCGTTTCAAGTAACGGCGTTTCGCGAACGAAACTTTTTCCCTCGCCTTACTTTGAAACATAGGTTAAAGACCAAAAAGGGTTAATTAATGTGTGAAACATTTATGGTAAGTGTGTTAGGAAGTTGGTAAGTCATTCGCGAAGGAATCGCTTTAAAACTCGTAAAGGTTAAATTATTAAAAATGGTGGAGCCGAGGGTACCCGAGTGACTTAAGCGAATCGGTGAGCGCAAAACTAGCATTAGAGTCTAAGTTAGTTAAATCATAGATTTACAAGTGATTTTGGTTTAATTCCAACTTACTTGTTGTTTATAGGTTACCAGACTCGTCCCGAGCCTTTCTCACCCCCAAGTCGCTCAGGCAAGTATTCTATCCGTTATATTGTTGTTGTGATGTATACACTTGTATATGCATTATCTTGCGATAGATGCATGTTGGTTATTTAGCAAATTCTTGCGATATATTGTAGCATGTGATATGGTATATATGCATGCCTGTTTCATATTCTTGAAATATATATCTGTTGGTTCAATTGATAATACCTATGCTAGAGGATAGTTGTATCTTGCATATACCCTTAGTATAGGGACTCAAAGGTGAAAATGTTTTCAAAAACCGGGAGTCGAGGATCCCGAGTAGATTTTATATATATGGATATGGATATTTATTTATATATATATTTATATATATATATGGTTATAGTTTTCCAAACTATTAATCGAATAAGATTTATTCGATAACTTTAAACTTTATTTTATTATTGAATATTATTTCGAATATTATTCGAGGACTTATGACTCTTTTATATTATTTATTGAATATTATTTGAATATTCATTTGAGGATGTATGACTCCTTTATTTTATTTAATGAATATTATTTATAATATTCATTCGAGGTATTATGACTCAGCTTATTTTATTTATTAAATATTATTTGAATATTCATTTGAGGATCTATGACTCCGATTATTTGCTGAGATATATTCTTTATTTTATTAAAGAATAAGGTGTTAATAATCAAACTTATTTTCGATTATTCAACTAAAGATAATACTTTCATATAAGTATATCTTTGGTTATTTAATGTTTATTTCAAGTATAAGTTTTAATACTTCTACTTCTATTATTTTTATAAAGATTATTCTTTATGGGAATATTATTTAATTAATAATATTCAGATATTTTCTAATATTCTGGGGACTGATTTACTTCATTAAATCAGCCTTACTCCAAACACTCTTTAAAGTGTTTTCGAGTCTTCAAAATGATTTTTAAAAGTCAGAGCGGATCCCAAAACTCATTTTTATATTTAAGATCTTCCTTTTAAAGGGGATTTAAATACTCGCTCAAAACCTGGGGAATCCGGCTCTGTGGTGTATTTTATATTCGCAACGAGGTTGCAGATTTGGTAAATGAATTGATTACTTGCCCAACGTTCGGGAGGTAAGCCCATCTCATTGAGTCGGCATAAGCGACAGGCCGGGGTACGGTCTATTATTGTGTAAGTGGCTGGGTGGCAGTCCATCAACGCGTGAGGGACCGGGGTACGGTCGAGCGCGAGGTCCTAATGCGGCCAGGGTGATGACCGGTGAGGAATTCATCCATCTACTAGTATAAAAGGTTACTTATTGGTATCTTTGCCTGATCAGCAAGATATCGGGTTTATGCCAAAATTCTTTTCCTTTCCAAAATTCATTGGATGTTTCGAACTCTGTTCATACTTCACATAACAGAGGTTCCAGGAAATGTTTTCGGGATATATATATATGTGGATATATATATATATCGGGACTAAATAAAGTATCTCATAACTTTTTCATTCAATAATATTTCAAAGATTGAATCTATTCAAGTCTTAACTTGTGGTCTCATCTATGGGATGTTTTTCTTAAAACTTATAATACTTTGAACGGTGGCAGTTCAAGTAACTTTATATGATATAAGTGTGGTGAAGTATTGGTAACTTCATTCCTTATTTTTACTTATATCTAGCAAGTAATTATCTTGCATATGATAGAGATGCTATCAAGTATCCATTTAGATACTTATATTATTGTTATCATTATACATATTATCTTGCGAGCTGTAAGGCTCACTCTTGCTTTATTTCTTCATCACACAACAACAGTTAGGAGAGATGGCCAGACTCCAGCAGACCCAGCGCAAGCGCGTGGGAAGCGTCCCGCGTCTTCCCGCTGATGTTGTAGCTGCTATAGCTGCAGAGGTAGATCCATTGTAGTTTAGACCATCTACTTTTGAGAATCAAATTATGTATAATTATAACTTGTGGCAGATAATGGCAATTAACTGTAAATTATCAAGTAATCATTTTGGGTTGTAATAATTTTAAATTGTGGATTCAAAGACTTGTACTTATTTCAATTTCATCTCTGAGACTATAACGGGTTGTGGTGTGTGTTAGTGTGGGGTCACAGTATGAGGTTATTTATTATTAATTAAGTGAAGTGATATTGTGGAAAGAAAGACCGTGACAACCCGGATCCCCGACCCCGGATCTGGGGGTGTTACATAAGCAAGCTCCTAGAGCATGGTATGAGACTTTAGCTCAGTTTCTTCTGGAAAGTGGATTCAACAGAGGAACTATTGACAAAACATTGTTCTATCTCAACCATGGCAAGGACTTACTTTTGATCCAGATTTATGTTGATGATATTATTTTTGGGTCTCCAAATGACAAACTTTGCAAAAAGTTTGCCAACCTAATGCAGTCAAGATATCAGATGAGTATGATGGGAGAACTTAATTATTTTCTGGGCCTTCAAGTCAAGCAGAGTGAAGAAGGAACTTTTATTTGTCAATCTAAGTACACAAGAAACTTGCTGAAAAAATTTGGAATGCAAGACTGTTCAAGTGCATCCACTCCCATGGCCACTGCAACAAAACTGGATAAGGATACTGGTAATTCAGTAGATATTACTGATTACAGAGGTATGATTGGCTCACTTCTCTATCTAACTGCTAGTAGACCAGATATCATGTTTGCTACCTGTCTTTGTGCAAGATTTCAAGCAGATCCAAGAGAACCTCACTTAACAGCTGTAAAAAGAATCTTTAAGTATCTTAAAGGAACAGCTGATCTAGGATTATGGTATCCTAGAGAATCAGATTTTAAATTAATAGGTTACTCAGATGCAGATTTTGCAGGTTGCAAAATTGACAGGAAAAGCACAAGTGGTAGCTGCCAATTTCTTGGAGGCAGGTTGGTTTCTTGGTATAGCAAGAAACAAAAGTCAATTTCCACATCAACTGCAGAAGCAGAGTATATTGCTGCAGGAAGCTGCTGTGCACAGATTCTCTGGATGAAGAATCAGTTACTAGATTATGGGTTAACGTATTTCAAAATCCCTATTTACTGTGATAATCAAAGTGCTATTGCTATGACAGGTAATCCAGTTCAACACTCTATGACAAAGCACATCAGCATCAGGTACCATTTCATCAGGGAACATGTGGATGAAGGTACAGTGGAATTGCATTTTGTTCCCACAGATCAACAAGTAGCAGATATCTTCACAAAACCACTGTGTGAAGCTACCTTTTCAAAATTGGTAAATGAACTTGGAATGATTTCAGGTTCTTTCTCTAAATCTGCTTAAACTTGTTCTATGTTATCAGACTTTATGATTAGTATTTACAGAATTAATCTCTTTGTATATTCTGTGCATTAATTGATAAATGTCTTTAAGTACTGACTGTTGTCTGATATATGTTTCTAAACTCTGATAAGTGATATGTCTGTTTCAGTAACTATTCAATCCTATGAGGATAACTGTGCTAGATACTGACCTACTAGTCTTCAATAAACAAATGATCCCATGAAAGAAGTAATTATTTCTGTGGAAATCTTATGACACAAGCAAATTCTGATAACTGAGCTTAGTTAAGTTTACTTTGTATATCTTATTACTAAGTCACAAATTAGAATAATGCTACTCATCTGTTTAAGTTCTGATTCTAGTAAAACTGCTGAATGTACTAAGTGCTGATAAACCTCACTTATCAAAAGAAGAAGAACAATAATCAAAGAATAATATCAGGTACTCCTTTGAGATATAGAGTAAAAATGTGAAAGGGACGACCCAAGTGCATTGCTGGTATTAAGTAAATATGCATTAGAAAAGCAAAATATTTTCTTGGTGACTTTTCACACTCTATGATTACTGGAGAAATACTCTGATAATAGCATAAATTCTGATAAACAGTCGTGACTCACTTACACTGAGAAGCCTCTGTAAAATAGAATTTCAAAAGATGCATAAAATTAGCACAAAAACAGTAGAGGTGAACTCATGCATGAACTCATTTATCAGTAGGTTTCAGGATAATGACAGCTCTTTAGCAAAATTTTAATTATGACTTATTTCTAAGATGTACTGAAGTAGATCAGACTTTACTCTTTGTCTGTTATTTAGCTTAATGCACACACACATCACTCCATATGAATGATGAAATTTCTGTGGTGGTCTATGTTATTTTAGATCAACAGTCATTGTGTCACTTTTGCACAAATTCTGAGGACAAGTTCTAGTTACACGTTCTGATGATTAAGTTCTGACGTTCATAACTAAGAACTTGTATGAGTATTTACTAAGATAGATATTCCTTGTTCGAGTTAAGACATTATGTTCTGATGACTGTTAAGTTCTGGTATAGGTCTAAGTTCTGATTTTTCAGTCTAATCCTTTACTTGACTTATCTGTGAGTAAAATTTGGTAACAGTCCAGATTAATTTCGAAATGTTGAAGTGGAAGATTAATAGTCTATGGTTAAAACATAATGGCACTCGTCCTTGAACAGTTCACTCTTGTTACATGTGTACATTCTTTTTCCAATGACTGTTATTCTTTTTCAAAGTCTAGGGAGACGAGGTAGAATTAATTCTACCTGTCTGCATTCAATATCTTTGTGTCTCTTGGCATTCTCTTGCCTATAAATGCAACCACTTCACATCAGTCTTTCCATCACATTCTTCTCACACACTTATCCTCCTTCTTCTGTCAAAAACACAATGGTTCGATACAACATGTTTTTGAACACACAAACCTTCACAATGGAGCTCAGTTGTGCCGAGTGGCAGCAGGAGTGGCATATAACAGCCATTCCTGAGGAGATCTGGGACTCTGTCCCACAGGAGGTGCTGGCTCACCTTCTATTCTTCGAGATGGATTACCATCGCCATCTGGAGCGCCTGGAGGAGGAAAGGCGGGAAGCTATCCGTCAGCAAGAGCGAATCATTCGACTCGCTATCTTGTTTGTCGAAGATAGGAAGAGGAGGATGACTTAATCTCGTCTTCTTCCTGTTCTTCCTCATCCTCAGCTTTGTCAGGCTTCTTAGCTAAGACTAAAGCTGTTGACGTTAGGATTAGAAGCTTAGGGAAAATCTTGTATTGATGTAATTTCTATTTCATATATGTATTGACTTGATATATTAATGAAAACTGTTTTTACTTCAAGATTTTGTCTCTAAGTTATTTTATCTGTAGTGTTAAATCCTGCTTGATATTCTGATGACCATTTAAATTTTGTCTTTATTTAAGTTCTGATTCTTTGTCAGCACTTATTCATCGAAATTATCTCGGTCATTTTTAACATGATTCATCTTCAGAATATTAATGTTGCAGTGAAAAACAATTCAATCAGTGCTAACGGTTTCAATTTTGAATTAAACCTGTGTCTCTTGATAACTGAAATGGTTTTTCCTTGAATCAAGGCAACTGGATAAGTAATCATTCCTGTTTTCTCGAGCCCAGTAACTATCCGTTATTACTGCATGTCTGACAGGTGTCCAACGGTAACATTTTTCTTCGAGTATAAGAACAACAGAGAGAAGATTTCTTTAATCTTTTACTTTCTTTATACTTTATCTCTCTTCTTACTTTTACTCTCTTTCTCATTCTTTCTCACGTTGGTTTTTCATACAGACATTATCTCACACACCTAACAGGCATACTTGAATTTCAATATTTTTTCACATGGCACCAAAGGATTTAATCATTGATGGAGCAAAGTTTGTTCCAAACAACTATGCTGCAATTCTTGATCATGCTGAAGCTCCATCTGAATTGCATTTTGTGCAAGATCTTCTTGCACATAGTAAGGTTGGGTACGCCTTAACTCAGCCTGAATTATTTTCAAGTCAACAAGTTCTGCGGTTCTGGAGGACTGGAGTTTATGATGATGGTGGTAAACGAGGAACTCCCAGTATTATCTTCCAAGTGGGTGACTCATCCTATGTAGTCACTCCTGGTACAGTACGAAGAGCATTACATCTTCCAGAAGATTGTACCTTCTCTATACCAGAGGAATCAGAACTTCGGGGGTTAATGACTGATTTGGGATATGAAAAGAGTCTGACGAAACTTGGACAGTTGAAACGGGCTAATATCAGAAGAGAATGGAGTTTCTTCTTCGATTGCATCACCAAGGCTTTTGGCAACAAGTGTTCAAATTTTGATGCCATCCCAATTCTGAGTCAGCACATCGGGTATGCTATTATCCATCAAACTCATTTTGATTTTGCAACTGGAATAATTGGTTTTATTGGGGATAGGATGACAGAGGATCGAGATGTTGTTTATTTTGCTAGATTCTGTCAACTTATTTATACGTATTGTACTGCTGAACCCCAGTTAGTCAGCACTCAAACCCCACCTTTTAAGGTTGCAAAAAGGTACTTTAACGACCTGATAAATGCTGACACAAAGAAATCAATGGTGAGACAATTACAGATTCCTCAGTCTGTGAAACAGATTCTGGTAAATGCTGATCCAGCTACTTACAAATCTGTTTACTCAAATGTTCAACCAACTCACCATAACCAAAATCCATCAACCTCAGTCCCTACCTCTCATTCTACTCAACCTACCCTCAGAACTTATCTCAAATCCTATCTCTCCACTTCACAGACTGCTCAACCTTCTTCTTCAGCACCTACTGTGAAGCCTACATCCTCTAAGCCAAAGAGAACAAAGACTGTTCATCAAACATCTCAGAAGAAGAGGAGGATTACTTTGAGAGATGAATCAGATTCTGAGGATCAGATTCCCTCTTCAGAACCTATGATAGATGAAGCTGAGAAGGCAACTTCTCAGAAGGATTCTGCAATTGGGGGTTCTAGGCTTCTCAAGAGGCTTAGACGTATGACGGTTCCTGCAACTCCCAAGGAATCCAAATCAACAAGGAAGTACAAGAAACAGAGGGCACAGAGGCCAGTTTCAGATGATGAGGAGGAAGCAGCTAAGGAAGGGGATCAGGAATCTCTGATCTCACAAGACAAGGAATTTGCTCCAGTCACTTCTTCTCCATCAACTCCATCTCAGGAACCTGTATCTGACAAGGCTAATTCACCTTCTATATCTCTTGTTGATCCAGGCACAAGTGCTGAAATTGATATTCAGAACTTGGTTGTGCCTGAAATACTTTTCTTAGAAGCTCCAACAGCAAATAATCCTTCCACAACACCTGTTACTGATGCTGTTCAAACTCCTGAGTTATCACTAACACCTTCTCTGCATCAAGATGATGATCAGATTTTAGGTGAGCATCAGGATATGGCTGTTGATCAGAACTTAGTATCAGATCAGCAATTAGAGGATGTTGAAGCCTCCATTGCTACTCATACAGTTGTCTTATCAGAAGATACTGATTTTTTAAGTTCTGATGCTGCAAATGTTGGAGATACTGGTGAAGCTGCTACAACTGTAGATGCTGATGAAGCAGGTCCTTCAGGACATACTCCTCCACTGACTCTTCCTAAGTCTGAACTGCTAAAGGAGTTTGTTATCAGGGATGCACCAGTACCTTGGAGTGAAACTCCTGCAGGTCAGGAGTGGACTAAGGAATGGAACTCAGTTTCATGTGTTCCAAATGCTTTACATCTTGCTGAGCACTTGACTAAAGCTGATGAAATGTTACATTCTGATGATTTTAAAATCCAGCTTAGAGTCACTGCATTGAGTACTAAACATCTACAAGGTCTTCATTCCAACACTCATGCAGAGCTACACAAGATTCAGGAGAACTTTATTAAACAGGAACAAGTTTGGAAACTTGATAAGAAAAAGTTCTTCCAACCTACCATTGACAGGGTTGCTTATATTGAGAAAACTCAAGAGAAGCAACAAGCTCAGATTGATCAAATTCTGACAAATCAAGCTTCTCAGCAATCGCAACTTACTGAAATCCAGACCTCAGTGGAACTACTTATCTCTCTTTTATTACCTGCTGATGCCAAAAAGGGGGAGAAGGTAATTAAGTCCAAATGCAAAACCAACAAGTCACTGCAAGGAAAGGATGATGGAAAAGATGACCAAGGAAACTCTGGAATGGGAGGTGGTCATAGTCAAGGTAGAAGGTTTACATCAAGACAAGCTAGTCACAGAACAAGTTCTGATACTGGGAAAAGAATAAGTTCTGCTGCTGGTAAAAGGATAAGTTCTGATGAACTTCTAGATCTTGATGAGGAAATGTCAAGACAGTTATTTCTTCAAGAAAATCCAGGGATGGACTTGGAAAGTTTAAAGGAAGAAGAAGCCAGACTTAAATCAGAGAAAGTCACATCTAAATCTGAAGCTTCTGGTAAAAAGTTACTTCCAAAACCTAAAGGCATTGTGATCAAAGAAAGGATACATACTGAAGAAACTTTGGCTAGATCACAACCACAGATAGATCCAAGATCCAAGGGTAAAGAAAAGGTTGGTGAACCTATCAAGCCTTATGTACCTCCTGATGAAGAAGAAATTACTGATGGAAAAGATAATCTTGCTCTGACTTCAAGAAAAGTTCTTAAAACAACCTCTGACATGGCTCAAGTTGTTCAGAGTCAAGAAATTGTAAGTTCTGATATTCAGAAGAAGCAAGTAACCTCTGACAGTGCTCAAGTTAACTTGATATCAGAAAATAAATCTAAAACACTCCTACCAGGATTCACTAAAGCAAAACAGACTCAATCTTTAAAGACTACTTCAAGTGGTTTTGAAGCAAGAGTAGTTACTGGAAAGGAAGCTAGAGATAAAACTGGATTGGGAAGTGCTGATGAAAGAAGAGTACACAACACTACCGATGATCCAACTTCCTTGAGTGAACCAGGTATTGGAGCAACTCCTGAGAGATTGAATCAACTAGAATCTGTACAGATGGTTTACCATACCTACTTGAAAGAATACATCATGTTGTATTTCATGACAGATGGTAGGGTTTATCATATAAGACAAAATGCCATTCCATTGAAGTATTTTGAAGAATTGGAGCATGTATTATTCTTACTTCAAGTGGATGACAGAATAACAGAGACTGCTGCAAACTACTTAAAGGAACAGATTCAGAGACAGAAAAGACTTTATTCTGTTAAGTCTGACAGCAGATATGTTCCAAAGTACAGAAATCACAATGGTGATATTGTTGATATGAAGCCTAATACTGCACAGATCAGAACATATCTTGATATTAAGGGGCTTGAATTCAATCTAGAGTCTAATAAAGCTTATGTCATAAGACTAGATCGGGAGTTGAGAAAAGCAAAGATTAATGATCTCAGAGCTGCAATATTTCAAACTGGTGAAGATACTGCAGAGCTTAAAGATGTCAAACGGAGAATGATTGATGAACTCAGATATGCTGAGAAATGTTTGTTGAAGAATTATCTCAGAACAACTCCTGACATCAGAGAGATCAGAAAATGATGAAGCCAAGTCGAAGATCTACAACTGCTTAAATTCTGATATTTATACAGATTGAAGTTGTTATCAGAAGTTGAATTGGTAAAAACTTTAAGGACTGTAAGTTGTAGTTATCTTGTCTATTTCTCATGCATTTGTACTTAATGTTTTTGACATCATCAAATATCTGTTAAACTTGTATATTTTGTTAATTTACAAGTTGGGGGAGATTGTTAGATATATTTGATAATGTCATGGCTAATATGTTTTATGTTTAGATTTCAGATCTTATTTGAACAGAACAAATCAGTACTTAACTGATCAGTACTTATACTGGAAGTCAGAACTTAAGGGATATCAGTACTTATGTTATCAGGAGATAGATATCAGAACTTAAGTGCTGAAGGACGATCAGATAAGGACAGTAGCTGATTAAAGTTAAGAAGATCAAGATAAACATAAGAAGAGATATGCATGAAGAAGGAATTCCGTGAAGAATGGAATACTTGGAATAGAAGATATCTGATTGATATATTTTAGGAAGCAGAATTATATTCCATATCAATTAGCGATTATCTTGTAACTGTGTAGTATATAAACACAGACATAGGGTTTACACTATAAGTGTTATCATTATCGAGAATATTATTTATTATAACCCTAGCAGCTCTCGTGATATTTTGTTCATCACTGAGAGATAACAGTTCCAGATTGTAACAGAGTTTATTGTTTAAATAAAGTTTGTTTTCTGTTACATAAGTTCTTGAAGTTTGATTTGATTGTAATAAACACTGTATTCACCCCCTCTACAGTGAAAGTGTGACCTAACAATATTCATGATAGTTTAGTTCATATAGTTTACATATTTGTCATGTAGTTATTTGTTTTTGTTTTGCGTATTTGTTATCATGTTGGTATGTTGCATATAGTTGCATTGGCATTATATCATGATCCCTTAGGTTATTTTTCTGATTAATTTGTCATGTTGATTCGAGTGTAGTGATGTCGTATAGAGGAATGTTAAGTCCTAAAGAATTGATTTGCATGCTAGAAATAAGAAAATTTTCACTAAGTCTTATAGGTTGCTTGAGTGCTAGATCATGATCATGACTTGTTTGTTTGTCGACGTTTAATCACTTATTTATGTCTAGAATTTATGTTATTCTCTTAGTGACAAAATAACATGGATTTTTAAAAATTGGAGAAAAATATTGGATATCAATGCTAGTTGTGGCTAGGCGTCAAATGGTTAGTAGCCTTCTCATATTTATATGTGTAGTTTAGGGTTGAGCGAGATGGAGCGAAATGCACTCGTTCATAACATGAGAAAAAAAATAGAAAAAAAAAATATGTGCTATGCATAATTGATCAAGAGTGGGCTCTTTAATACTCGAGTTATTAAGTTCTAGGGGACTTTGTGCCCAGTGACCTAAAGCTTTTATAGTCTGTGTAAGGCATATGTCATAGCCTATTTGTATATTCGAGGATTTAACTCAACTCAAATAAGAATGTAATAAGTAAATAGTGGATCTACTGTCAAAGAGATCTCACAAAGTAACATCTGTCAATGGATTCAGAAACAACGTTCATCTACAGACTTGAGGAGTTAATTCACTGGAAGAAGTTCAAGAAATTGATCAAGCCTCAGTGATATAAATCAAGGTTGTGGATTTAATCAAGTGACAGAGATCTCGTCAGGGTATCAAAGAATTACAAGGACTTAATCTGAAGAAAATCAATTATCAAAGTCAAGACATGAAGAAACGTCACGGAAGTTAGTCACTCATGAACCAGACAATACATCGAGTGTCAACATTGAAGTGGTGGAATTGATTCATAATTCTCAGTGATTTTCAGAAGATTTTCAGAAGAATGGTTGCTGCTCAAGGTTAGTATTATTTCTCTATTAATTAATTAAGTCATATAATTTAATTAAGAAAATAAATTATATCTGCAAAGATTAATTTATTGATTAATTGAATTAATTGATTAATTAATTCATAATTAATATTAAGAATTTTCAGAAGTTTAATTGGATTAAAAACAGTCTTAAATCAGCAAGACAATTGAAAATAAACTAGCATGAAAATCTGGATTGTCATACCAATTGTCATGCCAAGTCATTTCAATAGTCATACCGAAAGTTCTACTGGGAAGGAGATTGTCTTGCTAGTTCAACTGATTGTCATACCGAAAGTCATTGTAGTTCAATCAGATTATCTTGCTAGTACAATCAATAGTCCTACCGATTGTCTTGCTGAGCTCAGGATTGTCTTGCCAGTTCAATGAGAGTCTGTTGATTGATTTAAAAAGAAAAGAAGAAGCAGAAGACTATCAGACACATAGAACACAAGTTAAAAACAAGAACACAGCAGAAAAGAAAAAGAAGACAATATTTTATCCTTCATCTGCAAACTTTAATATCATAATTTCTAGTTTGTAAAGTTAAATCCAAACCACTAGAAATCTTTATCTTATTCTTGTGTAACTATCTAGCGGATCAAAATCCCTAGAACTTACTCTCAAATTGCGTTTAGCATTTAAATCTTTTTATTGCAAAAATAGAAAAAGTTCATGTCGAATTTATTCTAGATTTGTGATAATTAATTTAAGATTAATCCCTTGTAATCGATACAGTTGTTGTAACACCTTTCAAGTTTAATAATATTTTTATTTAACTTGAATTTTGTTTCAAATTTTTATTCCGCACTAAATTCGATTATTCGGTATAGTTTGTATTCAACCCCCCCTTTCTACAAACACATTGGGACCTAACAATTGGTATCAGAGCCTTCTGATTATCGAACAAATCAAGATCCTAGACTTTTGTGATTTTTTTTCAACTCCTTGAATTTTTATTTATTCAAAAATTCATAATGACTTCACAAAAAGTTGGAACCGTTAAAATTCCACTATTTGATAAAGAAAATTATATCATGTGAAAGAAGAAGATGCTCTTGTTTTTACAAGCTACAAATCCCAAATATCTGAACTTGTTAAAGAAGGGTCCAACAACTCCAATGGTTATTGAACCAGAGGTGATAGTAGATGATGTTGTGATTACCAAAGCTAGAACCTATCCAAAAGAGCCTGAGGATTTTTCTCCTGTTGAAAAAGAAGAAGCCTCCTTGGATGCCAGCCTGCAATTAATATTAATTGATTCCCTTGATCCCCTGATGAACAGACATGTGATGAACTGTAAAAATTCCAAGCACATGTGGGAAACTATTGAGGTGATTAATGAAGGCACAGAGGAAGTTAGGGAGAACAAGTTGGAGATCCTAACCTCTGAGTATGAACATTTTAAATCCAATCCAGGAGAAGGAATTACTGAAGTGTTTGAGAGGTACAATGTGTTGATCAACAACCTGAACATAAATGGAAAATAGTATTCAATCAGGGAGGTCAACAAAAAGTTCCTTTTAACACTGCCAACTCATCTTGAACATAGAATCACTGCCATTAGAGAAGCTAGAGATCTGAGTAAGATTTCTTTGGATAGACTCTATGGTGTGTTAAAAACCTATGAGTTGGAGCAGATTCAGCAAAAGGAAGTCTACGGGAAAGATAGAATGATCAGCACATCTACTGCACTTGTAGCTGAAGGTCAACAACAACAACAATCTCAACAGTCGGAAAGAATGGTACAGTATTCCAAGGCTGAAGAAAATGTATTAGTAGCAGAATATGATCCTCCTACTACAAATCAATCCAGTGATGATTTTTATTCCTTGGAAGAGCTGGAGCAATTGGAAGATGAGTCAATGGCCTAAATTGTCAAGAGATTCTCCAATGTCAGATTCAAGAGAAATCCCAAGTTCAAGTACAAGTCCAACTACAACAAATTCCAGAAAGGTGGATCTTCATCCTCTAACACAGAAGTGGTGGATACAAAACAGGGATGGTTGATTGGAGCACCATTAGATGCTATAACTGCAATGAGTTGGGACACTTTCCCACAGAATGTAGGAAGCCAAAGCAAGTAAGGAAGAACTCTTATGATTCAAATCAGAAGAGTAACTCTGAAAGGGCTTATCTGGCAAAGGGAAGAAACTGGGATGATACTGATAGTGAAGATGAAGAAGAAGGGAATCTTGCTCTTATGGCTATTGATGGAAAAGCTTCATCATCAAGAAAAGAGGTAAAATATATTGATGCTGAATCAGTTTATCATCTAGGAGGTAACTTAGATTGTGCTCGTCGTGATAATGAACTGTTAAGTCAACAGATCAAAGACATTGAGAAAGAGGTCAATGAATTAAGACTTGTGCATATTAATCAAGACAAGTTAAAAGAACAAGTATCTTTTCTAGAGAATAGAGTTAACTGTTATAGACAACTCGAAACTATTCTCAAAGACAAGATCACCGGTCTTGAGACTAAGGTTAGAGCCTACTTCAATTCTTGTTCGAAGGCTAAAGAGTTCTACAGTAAGCAAGCTGTTAATCAAACATCTGGAATAGGTTATGATTACAATGTTGCTATTGGAGAATTAGGCATAAACTCCCCTCCTCATGTCTGTGTTAAAGGTAGGGAAGTACCACATGTGATTAAGGGTGTTGAAGAACCCCTCTATAAAGCATCAATTGATGAACCATTTGATGCGACCTCTTCTGTTATTCAAGAAGAAATACGTGCTGAAGATCATGCTAATGAGAAGGTTGTTTCCGAGTCAAGTGTGTTGAAAGTTATAGTCAAAGTTGTGAAAGCAACTGAGACTAACTCAGACATACATGAGTTGGATAACAAAAATGCCATGTCTACCATGCATAAATTTCCTGCTATTAATCACTCTCATAAAGCATGTGGTGTTGCTAATTGTATGTCTTGTGCTTTCAATTTGATGTATGCTTATTTTAATGGTAAGCATGTTTCTAATGATAAGACTACTCCTCGTCAGCATGTGAATAATAAGAAGCATGATAGGTCTAAGACTGCTAGTCCTTCTAAGGCTAGAAAGGAGACATTTGTGCCTAAGCCTAAACAGAAATTTGTTAAGGCTGTTTACAAGGTCAAATATTCGGTCATTGAGAAAGTTGAGACCATTAAAGTTAAGAATGTTGTTTTGCCTGACAAAGGTCAATTCTACAAGTATGCCGGGCCCAACCAAGTTTGGGTTCCGAAGAAGGTCTAATCCATTTGAAGTGCAGGGCAGTAAACAGGTGGAACCGGTAGTGTGGATTCTTGACAGTGGATCGTCAAAGACATATGACCGGAGATAGAGCCCTGCTATCAAATGTGGTTCAGAAAGCTGGCCCACTGGTTACCTTTGGAGATAACAGCAAAGGTTTATCCAGGGATATGGCTGTTTGTAAGCTGGTAATGTTGTCATTGAAATCAAAACTTCTTTCTACATTAGTGATTTCTTATTTCATGTAAAATCCTTTGAAATCACTATTGTACATCATCTCTCTCAAAAGATTAAATGTATAATTTTCATTCATTATAGATCTTAAGTACATTTTATCTCTCTATTGCCATATGTTCTGTGATACAGGTTCAGTCTCCATTGACTTTCTTTCATTGACAGTCATGAGGTTGAAAACCCACAACATCTATCCCAGATTGTAAAGACAAACACAGAAACAGAACCAACCAACACTCTCTTACCACTAAATGTAGTATGAATGAGCGTGAGGGAGATAGTGCCTTAGTGCACCACATAAGGAAGGTTCTGTAGTCAACCCATTAGATCTGTCTCCTACATAGATGAGTAGTATTTTAAACTGAGACAACTGCTAGCCCCCATACATCTTCTCAAAAAGATGTAATGGCTGAAAAGGCACAAAAATAGTTACTAGATTCATTCTCTCAACAGGGTGTGTCTATTGAAATTTTCCTGTCGGCCAGGGTATCCGATGTAGTGTCACCACCTTAAATATAAACAATTCTTGATGCACAAGGAGAGGTCACACACACAAAGGATGAGTTGACGGAAACAAGAGTTTCGATCATTTTAGGTCAGATTCGATTGTTCAAGGTTCGTTAATGGACCATTTGCCTTTACAGGTGTCAGGAGAGGATATTGATCCAAAAGCCATATGTCAGTGGTCAGTGTCTACCTCCCCAGGCTTAAATCACCTGGATGCATCTGCGGATAGTGGATCTGACATAGGTGCAGATCGGCAACTTGTTGACAATGATTCAGATATTACCTGATGAGTCACAAGGAAATGTCTTCACAGACATTAGAAGGGAACTTTGATCTTTATGCTAAATTCGTTGGATCATTGTTTACCTTTCCAGAATTCAAATCTGGAACCCTAAAAGGGAAACTAGCAACTTGTAGATTATAACTCAGATTAATCTGACGAGTTTAACAAGGATGGGGATTTGCGAACTCCCATTGCACCACCTGTGACCTCCTTAAGGATGTCTAAGGTGATTTTCCTTGCAGGTACAGCTTAATGTTGGAGCTATGAGAGGAGTGATACACTTGTGAGAATGAGTGTAAACACGAGTGGAGAGAAGAGTGAAACACATGTGAGGTACATTTAAACAGAATCACACATTCACAGTGAGGAAGAAAGAGAAACTACTTGTTATTTCTTTTCTAACCAAGTGAAATATGAGAACTCCTTCAGACAACGGCATACATTCCTTCTCTAAGGGGGAGATAAAAGCTTAAGTAATAGTTTGGAGGATTCCTCAACTAAGGGGGAGAAATAGCAGGGAGGAAGAAAAAGATCCTACATATATACACTACAAAACACCATTGTTGTTTGTAACTACGGATCCTATTGTATGGGAGAGGTGGTAAACACAAGGTAATTTTCTTCATAAGGGAAGAAGCAGTTTTCCAAAAGGGGAGTACCATTGGTTTTTATCTGTGGATCCTATTGTACGGGAGATGTGGTAAACGAAGGTGATCTTCTTTAATAAGTTGATTCTCATAGGGGGAGAAGCAAGAGAGATATGCACTTCTCAACAGGAAATATGGTTGTACAAAAGAAGATGAAACTACTTGAAGATATGTTCAGTCTAGAGGAACATCTATTTGGAATCTGGAAAATGTTAAATGCTATCCAGAACATTTCTGCTATATACTTTGCATTTCTGTTTATATCTTTTTCTTATTTGTTAGTTGAGTTATCCTCTAGGTATTTGTTGTTATTATCTAACAAACAAATAGGGGGAGATTGTAAGGCATATGTCATAGCCTACTTGTATATTCGAGGATTTAACTCAACTCAAATAAGAATGTAATAAGTAAATAGTGGATCTACCGTCAAAGAGATCTCACAAAGTAACATATGTCAAAGGATTCAGAAACAACGTTCATCTACAGACTTGAGGAGTTAATTCACTGGAAGAAGTTCAAGAAATTGATCAAGCCTCAGTGATATAAATCAAGTTTGTGGATTTAATCAAGTGACAGAGATCTCGTCAGGGTATCAAAGAATTACAAGGATTTAATCTGAAGAAAATAAATTATCAAAGTCAAGACATGAAGAAATGTCACGGAAGTTAGTCACTCATGAACCAGACAGTACATCGAGTGTCAACATTGAAGTGGTGGAATTGATTC
Source organism: Apium graveolens (assembly GCF_009905375.1). NCBI lineage: Eukaryota > Viridiplantae > Streptophyta > Magnoliopsida > Apiales > Apiaceae > Apium > Apium graveolens. The sequence continues at coordinate 197,276,318 of NC_133654.1, read as the reverse complement.
ATAATTCTCAGTGATTTTCAGAAGATTTTCAGAAGAATGGTTGATGCTCAAGGTTAGTATTAATTCTCTATTAATTAATTAAGTCATATAATTTAATTAAGAAAATAAATTATATTTGCAAAGATTAATTTATTGATTAATTGAATTAATTGATTAATTAATTCAGAATTAATATTAAGAATTTTTAGAAGTTTAATTGGATTAAAAACAGTCTTAAATCAGCAAGACAATTGAAAATGAACTAGCATGACAATCTGGATTGTCATACCGATTGTCATGTCAAGTCATTTTAATAGTCATACCGAAAGTTCTACTGGGAAGGAGATTGTCTTGCTAGTTCAACTGATTATCATACCGAAAGTCATTGTAGTTCAATCAGATTGTCTTGCTAGTACAATCAATAGTCCTACTGATTGTCCAGCTGAGCTCAGGATTGTCTTGCCAGTTCAATGAGAGTCTGTTGATTGATTTAAAAAGAAAAGAAGAAGCAGAAGACTATCAGACACATAGAACACAAGTCAAAAACAAGAACACATCAGAAAAGAAAAAGAAGACAATATTTCATCCTTCATCTGCAAACTTCAAGATCATAATTTCTAGTTTGTAAAGTTAAATCCAAACCACTAGAAATCTTTATCTTGTTCTTGTGTAACTATCTAGCGGATCAAAATCCCTAGAACTTAATCTCAAATTGCGTTTAGCATTTGAATCTTTTTATTGCAAATATAGAAAAAGTTCATGTCGAATTTATTCTAGATTTGTGATAATTAATTTGAGATTAATCCCTTGTAATCGATACAGTTGTTGTAACACCTTTCAAGTTTAATAATATTTTTATTTAACTTGAATTTTGTTTCAATTTTTTATTCCGCACTAAATTCGATTATTCGGTATAGTTTGTATTCAATCCCCCCCCCCCCTTCTACAAACACATTGGGACCTAACAGTCTGGGATCCGCTAACCTAACGCTCGCTACATGGATATTATTGCATAACTCTTTTGTGGACCTCGATCATTGCACGATCAAATAATTATGTTTGTGTTTTTTATGTGTTATCAATAAAAGTATGAATCCTTGTATAACTCTGATAAAATTGAAGTATTGTTTGTCATTTTGTGTTGATCATTTATTCAGTTTATAACCTTGTTACTGTCTTGACGAGAGGTGAGTTATGATTATTGATCTAGTTTCGAGGGTATATCTGTTAAGCAATTGCACACACGCACGTTTTTGGCTTGTAAGTCGATTTGTGGGATTTGATTCAACTTTGTGCCAATAATTGCATTCTTTGAGATGTTGCTCATTGGTTGGTTAAGTTATCCTAAGGGGATAGTTGCATTCATGTTAGTTGCATTCATGCATTTTTGTTTTGTTCTTTGAGTCTGTTTATGCTTAAGGACAATTATCGATTCAAGTTTGAGGGTGTGATAAGTGGAATTTATATCCACTTAGAACGCTTCGTAAAGTCTCAAATTGGTGATTTGTACTCAAGTTATTTGTGTTTTTGATATGTTTTTGTAGTGTTTTGCATTTCAGGGTATATTTGGAAGAAGGAATAGATTTTACATTATTTCTATGCTAAAAGGGTGTTAGGATGGAGGCTCGGGAGTTAGCATGAAAGAAACCAGCAATTGAAGTCAAGGAAATAAGAAAAATCAGAATTGTCAGAAGGTCAGGGCGGCCGCGCTAGTCTTGGGAGCGGTAGCGCCCATTGGTCAGAAAGCGAGCGTGCCCGCGCTGGTATGCGGGGCGGCCGCGCTGTGTCGGGATTGCAGAATCCTGATTACAATATAATAATGATTTTTCAGACTCTAAATCATAATGGGCTTATATATAAAGCCTTTTGAAGATGTTTTTGATAACAACGAGAAGAAGGAGAGAGCAGTAAGAAGACCTAATAGAACAATACAACAAAGGAGAAGAAGATCTTGTTTTTACTTGTGATTCTTTGCTTAAGTTATAACGTTGGATGCTTGTTTTCTTATTCGTTTGAACCTTACACTCTTGTTAACGTACTCTTGATTATTATTCAGTTTATAAAGATCTAGTTTTATACCATGCTTTTATTGGAACCCATGGTGACGATGAGTTCGGTTATGAACTAATCGTTATCGTGGGATTCTAACGGATTTACTTATGGATTTCTATAGTTAATTTATTTCAATATCTTGGTGTGTGGTGATTGATTGATATCCTAGTATTGGTTGTGCTTATTCGTCTTATGTGTGGAGCTAACATATAAGATAGCGTGTTAATCTCTATTGAAGCGAAAGTGAATATAGAGGTTTAGAACTTGCCATGCTAGCATAGGTTCATGTATAATTGTTATGCATGATCTGTAGGTAATTTTAACCATCTTACTTGCCCTATATAATCACGATAGATAACTTGCACATTAAACCATTATGTTTTCAAATTCTATAGACATATAGCGTCTAAGCATAATTGGTGTCTACTTAGCTTCTATCTCTTTTGTGGATGTCTAGTAGTAGGGTATTCGTGCAACGAAAGTTGGCGTTTATTAGTTCCGTGTTATCTGATTAATTGTCATCACCATTGCATGCTAAGGTTAAGAACAATGACTTTAAATGAAGTATTTAATAAAGTGAGAATCTCATGTTTGTCTCATATAGTTAATTTAATCACTTTTATTCTTAGTTAATTGCATGTTAGTTTAATCTTAGTTATAAACATCTCAACTTGTTATTGTCTTAGCATTGAGTGATAGCCATACCATTGTTGTATAGGTGCATAATATTAAGTTAACTAATAAGAGTCTCTATGGGTACGAATCTGATTTATATCTTATACTACTTGCGAACGCGTATACTTGCGTGTAATTTTAGCACGTGTTTTCACCCTAACAGACACTTACCTTATTAATAGATATCCTTCTAAACTTTTACAAGGAAAATCTTCTTATGAATTGTTGTTTAACAAAATCCAACTTACACTTCTCTTGAACCATTTGGCTGCCTTTGTTACATTTCCATTCCTAAACCATTTAGAGATAAATTTTCACCAAGGGCTGAAGCTTGTGTTTTTCTTGGTTACCCTTATGGGAAGAAAGCTTTCAAAGTACTTACCCTCAATACTATTAAAATTCAGTTTTCCAGGATATTCATTTCCATGAGTCCATTTTCCCTTTTGTAAAACCACTCTCTTCATTATTTCTTCCATAATCTCTCCCATATTTTATTCCTCATAATCATGACATTTCTACACACACTAATTCATCAATTGACACAAATTATGTTCCATATTTTCATACTGATAACTCATATGCACAATCTGTTGGACCATCTTTGTCCACTTCACCATCACATTCTACTCATGAACCACACATCTCACCTTCCACCAGTTCTACAAATATTCCTCCTCCCCCAGAAATCAGACATTCCACTAGACAATCTAAACTTCCTGTGTATTTGAATGACTTTCATCCTTACACTTCCACCTGCAATGATACCATTTGTGATCATACTATCACCTCCTTGTGTGTTACTCCCAATACACATTCCCCAATACAATCTGTTTGCTATACTGTTCATATTAATCCCTCTTTGCCTCCTGATGAACCTGCTACTTATGCAGAAGCTTCTTTATATCTTGAATGGCAAGAAGCTATATTGCCAATGAATTTTTAGCACTAGAGGCCAATAACACCTAGTCCTTGGTACCTCTTCCACATGGTAAGAAGGCTATTAACTATAAATGGGTTTTCAAGGTTAAGCATCACTCTGATGGTAGTACATAGTGTTATAAAGCTCAGTTGGTTGTTAAAGGGTTCACTCAGAAGGCTGGGATTGATTTTACAGAAACCTTTTCTCCCGTAGTCAAGATGACCACAATCAGAAGTCTTATAACAGTTGTTGTTAAGAAAGGTTGGAAGATGTCTCAGCTTGATGTAAATAATGCATTCCCCCATGGAGATGTTCATGAGGATGTTTACATTAAGCTTCCTTCTGGTCTTGAAGTTTCTGATACAAACCTTGTTTGTAAACTTTTGAAGTCTCTATATGGTCTTCGACATGCCTCAAGAAATTGGTTTGAAAAATCAACTACTGCTCTTCTTTCTTTGGGCTACACAGCTTCCAAGAATGATTATTCTCTTCTTTATAAAAAGTCTGGTTCTTTTATCATTTATCTTGCTATATATGTTGATGATTCTTATTGTTGGCAATGATGATCCTGAGATCTCTCACATCAAACATTTTCTCGATTCCACATTTAAGATAAAGGATCTTGGCACGCCACACTATTTTTTGGGCTTAGAATTTCAACCTGTTCCTAATGGAGTTGTTCTTACTCAAAAGAAGTTTGCTACATATTTACTTTTTGAGTTTGGTTGTCAACAGTTATCTTCTATTATTTGTCCACTAGATCTCACTGTCAAACTCTCCCCTGATATATATGTGATCCTTATTCTGATCCCTCTACTTATAGACGACTTGTGGGAAAATTAAACTTCTTGACAAATACTCGTCATGACCTTGTCCATGTTCTGCGTCATCTCAAAACTAATCCTTCTCAAGGTCTTTTCTTTAATTCTTCACCTTCATTTGCTCTTGAGGCTTACTGTGATGCTGATTTGGCCTCTTGTTCCTATACGAGACGATCGGTCAGTGGTTATGCCGTTATTTTTTGTGGTACTTTAATTTCTTGGAAATCCAAGAAATATCACACAGTCTCTTTGTCCTCAGCCGAGGATGAATATCGTTCCATTCGCCGAGTTACAGCTGAACTAGCTTGGCTACTAGATTTTTCACGAGCTTGAGGTTTCAGATGTTCTACCTGTTTCGATTGGGCCTTTTGTTCTAATACGAGACGATTAGTCAGTGGTTATGCCGTTATTCTTGATGGTACTTTAATTTCTTGGAAATCCAAGAAATATTACACAGTATCTCTGTACTCAATCGAGGCTGAATATCGTTCCATTCGCCGAGTTACAACTGAATTAGCTTGGCTTATAAGACTTCTTCACGAGCTTGAGGTTTCATATGTTCTCCCTGTTCCTGTTAAATGTGAGAATCAAGCTGCAATTTATATTGCCAAAAACCCGGTTTTCCACGAACGAACAAAGCATATCGATTTAGATTGTCATCTTGTTCGCATTAAATTGCTTCCAGGCCTCATTTCCATATCCTATCTATCCACTCATTCTCAGCTTGACGATGTTTTGACAAAACCTCGCACGGGTCTTCATCACCATGACAATATCTGCAAGTTGGGTATGAATTCTTCCCCCTCCAACTTGGGGGTGTTAGGATAGGGGTGTAGACAACCCGATCAAACCGACCAAATCGATCTGAATCGGCCTTATTTCGGCCGATCCGAATCGATTTTTTTCAACCCGATACATATTTGGGTTGAGAAAATGTCAACCCGATTTAATTGGGTTGGATATGGGTTTCGATATATTTAAACTGATCCAACCCAACCCGAATAAAAATATACTTACACGTTAATGTGTTAATTTTATAACTGTGAATATGTTTAGGCGTAATAGATAGGCATCAAAGGCTCATCTAACTATAGCTTATAACATCAGTCCCCAATTTTTAAAGAATATGCCACTGTTTTCATTTATCAAGTTCAATATTTAAAGAATAAGTATTATCACTCTCTTTTAGATGTTTAAGCCATATATGACATGGATGATTGTAATATTTTATTAAACTATTTTTAAGTATTTTAGATTTTGAGACTTTCTGCTTTATTCTATAATTATTTATATTAGTTTTGAATATTTACCAAACCGATCCAAACTGAAGTATTACAAATTGGTTTGGGTTACAAATTTAAAAGGTTCAGTATGGATTGAAATTTTGAAAACCCAAATTAATTGGGTTAGATTGCTAAATTCCCTTAACCCACCCAACCCCATCCGTATACACCCTAGTGACATATTACCTGACACACGTCATCACAGCACAGCTGGACTTATTCATTTTCTATATTGTAAATATTATATAGAAAGTTAGTTGGGGAATAATTTTTTTCCCGCAAGTATTTGACTTGTATTTATATACATTCTCTGTACTCTTTTTCATTCAATTCAATACAACATAATCTCACCACTTCTTCTCCTTCTCCATCACAGCTCCACACACATATAGATACACAGATTGTTACAGGTTTCGCACCTTCGCCTCTTCTAACCCAAACATTATACTGGACCTTTCATTGGGCTGGTCGGTTAGAAGTGTGCTATTGGGGTATTGTGGCATTATCATCCCGTATTTTTGATATCAAACCATCATTAAAGAAACTCACACTTCGTATATTTTTTTATGTAAAATTGTGTTACCAAAATAAAGGTATTATATTACACATTGTCCCCTGGTTACGAAAATCAAACGATGTAACTTCACAAAAAAACACCTCTAGTTGCAAAGTTTTAAACCAAAAACGTGAGAACTATATGTTGCAAATTAATGAGCAGATGTATAGTGAAAAGATGTCGTATAGTGAGAACTTTAGTAGAATGGATATACCCTTCTTCTTTTATGACTGGGTATAGTTTCCTCGCATTTTTTCTGGAAATAATATAATTAAATTGCCTCTTAAGTTTATAGGAGGGAAAATCTAATTTTATCTCCAACAATTCTCCTTAAATTCACTCTCTATTTATCTTTTAATAATTAACTATATACAAAAGTAATGAAAGTCTTTGAAGTTGAGTGCATGGTAATGAGTGAAATAATATAATAATGAGTAAGGAGGGATCATTGGCTCCTCAACAATGAGGAAGAATTTGAGGCTCCTGAAATAATAGAGAGTTGCAAGAAGTTCCTTGGAGAAATGTTTTTGCTTTATTTTCCTCAAAATTTGACTAAGGAGCCTGGCATAACATAGTGTTGGAGTTGCACCGATTTCTCTACTTGTGCAAGTTTGTAATTTGTAATCTCCTATCATTTCTAGTAATCAGGACTGCAATAATTTTACTCTGCAATTTATTGCAAACTCCTACCAAATAAAACCTTAAAAGTTCCAAGTAATCCAAGCAAATAGAAAATTTAGACGAAAACAGAACCTGCCAAATAGTTGAAGAATACACAAATTTTATGTTTACAGAATAACTTCCAACACTAGTTTCTTCGCCAACTTATAATGTAAAGTACAGTCAATACAGTTCAACATATTCGTCAATCTTAGCTTGCGTACATATATACAATTATAAGAATGATAAGCTATAAGCTGAAACATTTCTTTGTCCTGACGAACTGTTGGGAGATCTTAGAAACATGACAGAAATAATAAATGTAAACCCGTGAAATAATACAATGCACACCAAACAAATTCATTAAATAAGAGATTATCCAATGTATGCCTAGTGACAGTACAAAGAATTACAAAAAAAACATGTGACAATACATGTTTCTTTGAACATTAAGCCCGGAGATCAGGGATGAGATGATATATGATTGTTCTACAGCCAGCTTGGATACAATAAGAACCCCGTCCAAGGAAAAGGAAATTAAACAACTATCGAACGCTCAAAAAACAAGCACACTTTTCTTGCAAAATCAAACGCAAGAAAAACATCAATATATAAATGCGGCCAGAAAGATAGGACTTAAGGAACAGTCCCAATATCCTTGAAGTATTCATGCTCAAGTGCACTCCTGGCTGTAATTCTTCTGCTCGGATCCAAGCAAAGCATTTTCTGCAACACAGTGCACAAGAACTTAAAGAAAAATCGTAGATGTCTAAAAAAGTTATTATTATGCATTGTAGGATGAGGGGTATACACTATGCTAAGCCTTGCAGATGAGGGGTCATTATTATTATGAATTTGTATATACAGGCCAACTTATTATCGTATTAAATAATATTACAAGAAATAAGGAGCATGATGATCATTAAGCAGGTACCAGATAGGATGATAATATCCAGGGGAGCTGGCATATAGTTCATAGAGTAACATGGTGCATATACCCAAAGGTAGATATTATGTCAGAACATATACCTGCGACTTTCATTTTTATCTGTTACATGAGAATAAGTGTTCACGAGACACAAGTGAGGAAAGAGGCAGTGATTGAAAATGAAGGAGTGCCCAAGTGGTGAAATTATTAGAAATAGACGGAGGGAGAGGGGGAGGAGAAGGGAAAGAGGGAGAGAGGGTAGTAATTGATAACCGATAGTGAGTCTAACTGTGGGATTTGAACTAAGAACGGACATCGGACTTCCGAGCCTTGCTCTTTTTTATTTGCTGCCTTGTGTATTACAATTAAAAAAGGTCAAGGCCTTGTTCCTATTTTGGAAATATTAAGAGAGGTTGTATGATCACAATCTATTTAAGAAATTTACAAAACTCAACCGTGTTTACTATACCAATTTTATGAAATGCAAGATAAAAAGAAAGCTAATTATAGATCATTAACTAGTCATTATATACACATAAAAATAGAACATTTCAAACTCACTTTGAGGAGATTCAGACCGGCCAAATCAAGATTTGGGATCACATTTCCCAGCTCCTGTATGTTAGAGATGCATTAATAAGGTTCCAAATTATGTAAAGGACCAATGTAATAAACATCATATCTACAAAAAAAAATACCTTAGATGGCCATCTTGGAAAGGAAGACTTAAAATCAGGGAGAGATGTAACTCCAGGCCAGGTATCCTCATTCGGGGTACCCGTAATTCTTCATTGAATCAATCATAAAAAGGAAAAAACAACTCAAAATCAAAGGATGAAGATAATACAGTGCTGTATACAGGAGAATTCCCAATCAAATTTCGTTACAGGCCGTAGCTAAATATGTTACAATGCTGAAAAGTATAAGCTTAAAAGCAATGGAAAAGAAAACAAGACTGGAAAGCTGCAGAACCTGAATATTCTAAATAATTGATCAATCTCAGCTTCCCCCGGAAACAATGGCTGCTGGTTCACCATCTCAGCAAAAATACAACCAACTGACCAGACATCAACAGGTGTGGAATAGTGGCGAGATCCAAGAAGGATCTCTGGTGCCCTATACCAAAGTGTCACAACCTAGAAAAAAAGCATCAAAAATTTTGTAACAGAATAACACTAACAACTTATCCAAAAATATAAAATTAAAATGACAGTAATATATGATGTGAAAATATTCACCATGGTTCACAAATTCTAAAAAATGTATCATTAAAATTATTTACCATCAAAGCCCCAAGATCAATGGTAGCCAAAAAGAATAAAAACTTGCAAAATTAGGACAAGAAATCAGAGCTTTAACATTCAAAGATGATATCACTTATTTTACCTTGTAATGGGTTCTAAAAATTAAGGCATAAAACGGATAAGTCGTCAGTATTGAGCCAAACGGAACATTGAATAAACAATACAGAGCAGCTTTAGCACTTTTTATACATAATTTATTTTGAACTGAATCTGCCTTTGGAGTAACAAGTCAATACTGTCAAACTAAAGAAACTTCAACGAAAGTGAAATCCAAAAAAATCACCTGCTTTCCTTTTTACCAAAAGTTTAAAATTTCACTAATGGACATATCCGGAAATAAAATTGAACACTTATTACATTATTTTTTTTTAAATAAACATTACTACATAATTTAATATTAAGCTCATGGAGACTGACATATTTATTAGCTATATAGATACTTTCCATAGTCGCCCACAATCATTACTCAACAATTTAGTAACATTAAGAGCATCGTAAATATCTACTTTGACAGATGGAATATAAGAATATTATTAATTAATGTCTTCAACATTTTAATGTGGCAAAATAATTTGTGATAAGGAAAAGAAAATGTGCCATAAATAACTGGGATCAGGGAGTAATAAACTGCAAACTTAAAATACTGACATTAGCAGAAACTAACACCATATGTGCACTTATAATACTTGGTAAACTTGGTGTATTGAACATTATCAGAAACTAACACCACACAATATATGAACTAATAATAATTGGTAAACCATACATGAACTTGTAATACTTGGTAAACTTGGTGTAATATACATCAAGCAAGTAGAGTAATACCTCGTGTGTAAATGTTCTGACAGGAATTCCAAATGCCCTGGCAAGTCCAAAATCTGCAAGCTTTAGAGCATTGGTACGTCGATCTATGAGCAAGTTTTGGGGCTTGAGATCCCGATGCAGAACTCTATGGGAATGACAATAAGCAATACCACGAAGTATTTGATACAGAAACATCTACACAATTAAAAGGAATATTAGACCATATTTATAAGAATGACAGCAAAACATTTCATTCAAGAAGAATGCTTACAAATAAGAGAGGAAAAACATTAGCCGTCAAAGTTTTATAATTTTAAGTATACAATGAGAAACAAAAAGCAGAAAAACTGTAAGCTTGACCTCATGCCAGTTAAAAAAATTGATTGCATCTGGGGGTTGGTGTGACATCCTTCTTTTATGCATACGTAACATACAAAATAAAATTATCTTCTAGCAACAAAAATATTAGCGACTGAGATTTTGTGTATTATATACATGCCCGTACAAATACTACTAGTAAGTAGTAACCTGTTTAATACTGTTAGTATGTTGCCATTTCAAGTGTTGGCAAATATCTCTATTAGGCAAGAAAATAATTAATCGTTGTAAACTTAAAAGCACAATTTGAATCTTGTGCACAGATTATAACAACCTTCACAAACAAAAGGCTCACTCACCTTTATCAGACGTGGATCCTTGGCAAACTCTGGGCATGAATCCATATGTTTCTTCAAATCCAGGTCCAGATATTCAAAAACCAGATACAACCGTTTTTCGCTGTGCACGACATCTTGTAACCTGTCGTTAAGACAGTATCAACTTCAAGTACATATACAAATCAAAATCCATTAGCAATCATATGCTGGTACACAATACGGACAACTAGAGACCAATGTATACAATAAATGGTTGCAATCTGACCTTGACTGTTAGAGCATAATAAACAAATTCAGTAAGGGTTAAGTGTATTAATATTTCCAGAACATTCTATCAAGAACCACTTTAGCAAAAATTAAACACCAATAAAAGAGAAAGAAAACATTATGTACTCTTTCTATGCAACAAATTTCCCTCAAGCCTAACATTAACACTTGATGCTAGCGTCTCAGACAAGTTACATGATGTCCAATGCTTATAAGCTAACATGTAATCTGATGAAAACGTAATAAGACACAAAATATTACCCTAATACGAGTTCTCGGTTCTCAACAATGAAAATACAAATCCAATCCAATGTAAGAAAATAAAAACACTAAGAATTCCAAGTGCATCAGAAGATTTTAAAGAATCATTGCATTAACATCACCCACCTAAATGTAAAAGTAATAAATGAACCGCAATAATAAAAAGGAAAGAAGGTACGAGGAACAGGAGATTGCAAATAAATCATTTATTGGACTCAAGTTCGTCCATATATTTAGTATAGTATTCGTGTCGATGAATGCAAGGTAGTATGATTTTGGAACAAATTGTAATTATTAAGGAGTCACCCAGATGCAATACCCTTATTGGTACATCATATCACACAAATTTGAGCATCTTAAACTAATCACTACAGACACAACTGAACTAGTGAGACTAACTAAATCGAAACATGGTACGGTGTACATATATAATGATATCAGTTGTAACTTGGTTTATACTTTTATTTAAAAATGGAGTCGTCTCCCTCCCTCTCTCTTCTGCATCTCCCTCAATTTCTACCTCTCCTCTTCCATTTCTCAAATAATGTCTCTAATTCTCTCTATATTTGTCATCTATTACTAGTTTACTGTCAGTTACATGCTAAATAATCAGAAAACACCAAACATAAAAAAAACATTTACAAAACATATATATCCTGACATTACCCCAACTGGGCCAACTCTTTAATTTGCTTCGAACACCCATGTTGGACACTTGACACTCGGACATGCGCATGAACGCTCGGACACTTTAGCCAAAAATATGTAAAAATAAAAAATTGCCCTGAGTCCGATACTTCTTATACATGTCCATGTTTCATACGTGGTCCCATAAAGTAGGGTACCAACTTCATTTGTGGTCCCAATGTTGCATAAAGCATTATATCTCTATTATTCTTATATTTTTCATTTTTTCTTTTCAATTATTGAAGTTGGCATCTTGGAGTGCCAACCATTGGAGTGTTTTTTAAAAGAAGGGTGCTAAAAATGATATGGAAGAAAGAGAATATAAAATATAATATTTTTGATTAGGTGGCAAAGTCGGCATCCTAGGGTGCCAACCATTGGAGATGCTCTTAGCGCCTTTTTGCGCTTCATGAGCGCCTTTTGGACAATCTCAGAATCGCACTAAATCGTACATTTTTTAATCACACCTTGCGCCTAAGCGCGAAGCGCCATTAATCGCGCAATTAATCGCACCTTTAACAACACTGTCCTGACATTAGTCCAACTCTTTATTTTGCTTCGAGCATCCATATTGGACACTTGACAATTGGACAAGCGAATAAACACTCGGACACTTTAGGCCAAAAAGATGTAAAAAAAAATTAAAATATTGTCCCGCGTCTGATACCTCTAACACGTGTCCATGTTTAAACACTACTCTCACAAAGAACATTTCATATTTTGCTACTTCACATGACTGTACTTAAAGCTTTCTTCGGAACATAAGATAATACCAAGCATCACAAATTCGTATGTAGGTAATTACAAATTAATTTTGTGAAAGTAATTCAAAGCACATTGTTAATTCACAATGCAAGACAATCAGAAAGTATATTAGCTCTGTGGCAAAACACCATGCGAAACATTATTACAGAAGCAGAAATGTATAATCTAGAGATCTGTAACACACATGTTCAGTACCTGACAATATTTGCATGCTGCATTTCCTTCAGTAAAGAAATTTCTCTAATAGCAGTGCTTGGCACTCCTTCATCTTCCTGCTCTAGTCGAATCTTCTTTAAAGCAATGGTTTCATTTGTGACGCGGTCACGAGCCTTATAAACTACTCCATATGTTCCTTCACCAATCTTCTCAACTTTTTCATACTGTAATGTTTAAAAATTCCGGTAAATATAGGAAGGGAATATTAACGAGTACAACAAGATGGATTCTATTTACCTGGTCCATTTGATCTCACTCAACAGATAACTCTGCATTGAAAAACAAATCAGGAAAATGCAAATCAATGACGATTAATGTTTGTGCATTAGCCCAATGCTAAAAATGTGAAAGAAGAATTTGTAGAAAGATGCTTTCTAAGGATAATATAATCATCCGAAAGATCCACAGCGCTAAGTAGTAGCGCTGACATAGTAGTAATAAATCTAACAGATAAAATAGAATAGTATTAACATATATTATAATTTGGACCAATAAATGAAAGGTGAAAGCATCTTTAATTAGGAAGCAGTCACGCACATTTACAAGAATATTGGAAAGAAATAACAGACACCAATTCATCATAGATTGACTCGAAAACTAATAGCATATGTTGAATTACGTATTAAATTTTGGACTACTAACAATAAAAGAGAACACAGCTTTAAATGGCGGCATATGTATGAAAGAACAACAAAATCTTAATGCAATTACAAATAGCAAATGTACATAGGATGAGTTTAAAACTAATAACACATGGCAAATTACGAATTGAATTTTCAACTAACAAAAGTAAAAGAGCGCATCTATAATTTGGCAGCACGTATAAATTTACCATGGAACTGCAACGCAACTAAAAACATAATATACGTAATTAAGCAGTCCAGAGTCTGAACACAGTCACTAGCAATGTAATTTAAAAAAATCCGATAAAAGACTAATGTTTCACACTGTTACACTCATCAGTCATCAATACATTCATCACATAATTTACTTGCAAAATTACACTGAAACATTTAACACGTAATACTAAACATAACATTTCATTCAAGGTATAACTAAAAAATCAATAATTAGCCTAAATTTGTATATCGAAAACTCAGAAAAGTAAGTGATAATTCATGTTCTCCTTAACTCAAAACAGAACATAAACAAATCATATAAACAGTAATAAACATCAGGAAGAGACAAGCAGCAGAATCAAATAGAGATGATAATGAGGCAAAGCATGTACATAGATATAAAGTATAAGAAAATGAAAATGAAAACCCCAAAAATGAGAGAGAAATGTAC